>NW_004567117.1:23030643-23062371 GCF_000260355.1 Condylura cristata | reverse complement strand
AACCCACCATTGCCCAACCCTCCCTGGGAGGGAGAAAATGGAGTAGCATCATATTGAAAGAGAATCAGTGTGGGCTTCATGAAGTAGGTAACATCTTCACTGGATTTCCATGGCTGGTCCAGCCATGGAAGAGGAGTGAGAAGAGGGGTTCAGGAGACAGGTAAATACAAAGGATATGGTTCAAAGAGTAGCTACATGAGGATGACTTTATGTTGATGGTCTATGTGTGTATGTATATGTGTATAGAACTGTGCATGTATCTACGTGTGTGAGTGTATGTCTATGTGTATAGGTGATTGTATAATGCGTACACGTGTGTTCAAAAAGCAGAGAAATGAATGAAATTGGAAATAATGGCCAGACTGGGAAAGCCCTGGCATGGACATGACCTACAAAAGAAAGGTTTCATTCTGTAGCATGGACAGAGGAGGCCTGGAGTAAGTCGCTAGGCAGGAAAGGGCCTTACAGAAGAGAAGGGAAGCATTAGTTTGCGGGGCACCCTGGAGGAGATCAGAGTGAGGCAGTGGTGGTGGGCTGGGGAGAGGGATGCCACACAGGTTGGGAAGTAAAGACAGACACTGAAGGAGAACAACTCTAAGCACATTTCAGGTAGCTAATGATGGAGAAAGAGTGGTTAGTGTTGATCCCAAGATGTGGGGTAGAATCACCAGGGAAACCCACCATCACCCAAGGGTCTAGTAATGAGCTGGATGTGGTCAGGAAAAGTAGCCAGCTTGGCTTTTTGGTTGGGGAACCCAGGGGAAGGAATCATTTTAAAGCTACATTTCAAAGTTAGTATTTTATAAAAAGCCCCCTCCTTTACCTTCCATCACAAGAATTGCATTCTTACAGGCTTTCAATGGCTCCCCAGAGACCTTTCATTTGAAGACTAATATAGGGAAAGAGGTAACATTCTCTCTTAGTTAACCAGTTGCCCGGGAAGAAGGTACTTCTTGCTACTCATCAGGCTAGAAAGTTCTCAGAGGACAGGTCCCCACAGACAGTGATTTGTGTGGGAGCCCTTAGAAAGATCACACAAACTGCTGCAGAACCCTGGGGGCGGCAGAGCAATGACCAGGTACACAAAGCAATTAGACACCCCAGGAGGCCCCAGCATTTAATCTGGGGCAGAAGAAATCTGAAAGCAGAGGAAGCAGGAGGGTGTGGACATTACAGATATTGCAAGGGTCAGCCTGAGCACATCAGGGACCCAAAAAAGAACAATCAGCTTCATCTTCAGCACATCTAGAGAGATTACAAATACATTTACAGCTTTAGCCTCCAGGCTGCGGTGGAGACCCATCACCTTGTTCACTCAGCTGAACCAGGCGTGAGATCGCTTCACAAGATAACCCAGAGTTTCCTTTGACGCTGCCCTCTCCCTTCCTGTCAGACCATACAATATAAATGTCAAAGCCATGCCTCCTCTACTGGGTGAAGCAGAAGCCTGAACCAGCCTAAGCAGTTATTCTGCCCACCTACATTGCAGAGAAGTTGGTAATCACTGACCACATTCCATAAACTCGGGTCTGGGTGCCTTCCACTAAACTCTCAGCTGAAAGTCCTACAAAAGCAGCCCCCCAGGGTCCTATGCTGGTGACATCACCATCTTCCCACTGTAGTCTTGCACAATGTGACTATTTGCTTATAAATTATATATAATAGTGAGATGTCAGGATCCAGGGCCCCAATCCCAGCAGGACAACAAACCCCAGCATATGTGACATACAGCAGTATTGTATCATGTTAGGGTGAGTCATCTCAGCCATATAACATCATAAAGCAGTGTCTCAGTACATGCTAACCCTCTTGAGAAAAAGCATCCACAGAAGTCACAAGTCCAGGTCCTACTAATCAAAGTGGGTTAACTGCAAAATCACTTTCTGAAATGATTTTAATTTTGTTACTTCATATAGAAAAGTATCCATTCACTCAACTGAAGTGTTACTGAACACACATCAGTCAATAATATTTTTTAAATGCCATTATGTGTTCACTTCAGCACTGGTAATGGCTACGGAAGAAGGCACAATGATGGGAACCTAGAATTTAAATTCAGGAGGCTTGGAAGGACTTAAAATTCCAGAATTCCACCTTCCCCTCTAGAATCCAAGCCCTCTCAGCAGTCCTTCCAAGCCACTATCAGTTGCAGCAATCTATGGCTGTGACTTTGCTCTTTTATTAAAATTCCCAAGCAGCTTCTAGATAGCCAGGGGTCCCTACAAGTTTTTCCAGGGTCTTTAAGACTTTATCCCCAAGTGTTCTGGGTTTTATCAACTATAAGATATTTTTTTTTTTTGCAATTACAAATAAAAACAACACATTTTGGAGACATATATAGGATATGTGTGTACATATATTATAGATTATCTAATATATATAGCCCAAGTAAATTCTATATATCGCTATCTCTCCTCTCTTCCAGATAACATTTTCTGTTGCTTTTCTTAGTCCTTTCTATTTTATCTTCAGGAACTCCCTGTCTTTCAATTCTCCAGAGGTAAAATATAGTCCAGGAGATCAGAATAAACCCACCTATCAAGACTGGTAGAGATGAACCATGGCTACTAATCACAGTGAGGCAACCAGGATCAATGTCGAACATGTAACCCTAAAAGAAGAAAGGGATTCAGGAGACCCATGAGGTCCTAAAGCCTCGTCCAACTTTTTGTATCTGTATTCTTGCCCCCACTAGTTCTCAACTCTGGATTTCTAGGACTCAACAAACTTGTCAGAGTAATCTAAATCATGCTATGTTTTACTTTGGCTTGTTTTTCACTACCTGTCTTGTCACACTTATGCTATCTAGGACAGAAACAACCAGAACATGATACCAGTTGATGGCAAAGTGCAGGTGCTTGCTGGTCTCCTGCATCATCATTCCATAGCACAAACACAACTCTATAACTCAACTTCACGCCATAGTCCCTTTCATTGTCTAATTTCTCACCTCAATATATAACCTACCCTAATTATGCTTTAATCATCTTCTGCTGAAGAGCTTTATATCCTTTGATTAGTATCAATGACACAATTATTACAAGAAAGGGTATCAAGTCATTGTTACAGTATCACATTTTGTATGGGAAGTTCTAAAGACTTTTCAAAGCAGCTGGTTCTTTGATTTGGGCAAAATGTTTACAACCAGTCAATCAGTAGTGGCCATTTATAGTGGGGAATACTGAGAGGTGAACATGGATAAGAACAATAAATTGAAACCGAATATAGGGGTATTATCGAAAATTAGGAGTCCAAGGGTACTAACGTGAACATATTGTTTTACCCCTGGCCCGAGAAGCCAGGGGCCACGCTTGGCTAGCTGGAATGAGAGCTTGGAAGCAGAGATCTTGACAGAGTGGGGAGGTAGAGGGGATACAGAAGGGGAGTAGGGCTTTTGCAAATGCAGACAAACCCTGCTGAAGGCCTATCCCAGGCAGAGTCTAGTAGATATGGAAGGAGGAAAGAGAGATGACAGGTCCTAGATACCAACCCATATGAAGTGTGAGAGAAGAGAGTAGCCTGTACCATCCAGCAGGCCCAGGCCGAGATGACTGAGTAGGAGCAAGATGACCTGATACAGCTGTTTACATTTGCTGAGGTCACAAAGCCTCCAACTATAGGGATACCATCCAGTGGCATTCTGGAAACAAGGGTCATAGAGCATCCATAATTGAATACTCCAGTCACTTATTTAGTACAAAAATCCATTTTCTAGTCTACTCTACCATACTACATTGCATTGGTGCAAGCAAACAAATAAGCAAATAAAAAAAATTATAAGACATTAATTCTGACCTCACTGCAGGGTAAGATAGTCCTAATATCTAGAAAACAAGACAGTGTGTGACAAAACACATATCCCAATGTGCAAAGTGCCAAGAAGCTACAAAGAAGCAAACTGCTCGGGTCTGGATGAGGTAGGTGTCTTAGCTGCCTCCCCACCGACAACAGACCTGAGAAGAAGGAAATCTTATCACTTTTGTATAGAAACACCATCGCAGTCACTTGAGGAAGGAGAGGAAGCATGAAGGATAGGTCTTCTGGGTACAGGGGTACCCAATTAATCATGCTGCTCACATTCACCAGTGAGTCAGGAAGGTCAGGGCCAAACCAGCCTACCAAAATCATCCACTGAGGAAGACACACACAGCTGTGTGTGGCTGTGCCTTGTAATGGACGGGCCCTGCCCACTGTAAAAGCTCCCCAGACACATTTAAGAAGATGAAGGAAATTGTGTCTACAAGACTGTGTTTCTTTGTAAAGGGGAAACTAAGTAAGATGGGACTGGTAGAAGCATCAAAGTCAGATGTGTTAAGAAGGATGGAAGGATGGGATGTGCTCCCTCTTCTGTGCTAAGTATCCTTCAAGGATTGAGCTAATCTTGCCTCTCTAGAGTCCTGAAAGCCTAACCATCTATCTGAAAGGAACCAAGAATTACAATTAGGTTCTTCATTTTACTTACCTCTTAGGGCTACTTCACAAGCTTCTTGGAAGGAGACTGTGGGTTATTTATTTTTTTTTTTTTCAAATCCATTTCTCTATGGCACCTGGTGTAAGAGTAAAGTCAGAGTAACTGTGTAAATAAATCCCAGAGCCTGGCTGCCTCAATGGATTCCCAGTCAATCTGGGAGGAATCAGGGGCCCACAAAGATGAAGACAATCAAGCACTAACTCCATAAAAGAAAAATTGTATCTGATTAACAGTCAACTAAGATTTAGAAGGTAGCAAATGGCGCATCCTCTTTAGGGAAGAGGCTGCCTCTACCACCTGCCCTACCCCTGAGCATGACATGAAGCTTCAGGTAAGAATCAGGTTAAAAGCCAGGAATAAAGCGACTCCAAAGTTTGGGGCCAAGTGGCAAATCTCCTTTACAGATAGAGAGGGCAGTTAATTCGAAGAAGAGAAATCCATAAATCTGTCCTATTTCCCTAAAGGAACAGCCCTCACAGGCAGCATTCCCCCGCACCACCACATGCGCGGCACAGAGACTGCTGCCAGTCAAGTGAGCTGATGGACCAGGAACAGGGAGCCATCAACATCAACGCATGCATACCCAGAATCAATCCATGGATTTTGGGTCAAATACAGGCTCAGATTTCTTTAACTGGAGAGGTCAGGAAAAGGAATCCTGATTCCCAGGGTTTGTTTAGCCACTTCTCTGCTTTAAGAGTAAAGGCTGGAGGCCAGGACTGAAAGTCCTGCCCTGATGAAAGGGAAGTGCAGAGAGCTTCACTGCTGTCAGACCTTTTGGGATTCTGAACATATTTTTGCGAAATATCAAAAATTCTTATATCCTTTCTCAATAGCTATATTATATTATCATATACATGTTATATTCTTCTTCAATGTACATTCAAGTTGAATGGGATCAAATGGCATAAACAGAACTGAATTGCCAGGTGGAGAAGAGGACAGACACGAACCAAATCCAGCTAAAGAGATGAGAACTTCCACTAGGACTTTTAGATCAGCTTTTACCCTGTTGGAGGCAAAGACACATCAGAGCACAGACAAATCGGAGCTACCCAGCAAGTTCAGAAATCACAGAAGGCATGTGGGGGCGTGTGCCCGCGGATAAACCACCTCGGGTCACCGGAGTCAGCCTCTCCCTGTGCTGGCCCGCAGCTCCCTCTGGGCATGTGTTATCTTCCCGCACCACATGCTGCTCTGGGCTTTATGTATGAACTTTAGGGGGAAAGGCATCCAACTGTGTGGAAGAAATGGAAGATATTTTTCTCCTTTTTTTCCTGCCTTTTGCACTCCTTGAGGGGCAGAAAGCATTGGAGAGCTATCAAGAATTCACAAATGGAGGGGCAGTGGCAACAAAGAAGGGGCATCCGGAGGGGCCCCAAGCTCCTCCCCCACCCACAGGAGGGCTGAGGGCTTCAGGCCCTGGGGACAGCTCCTGGGGAAAGCAGGACCGGAGCCAGAACAATATCCAGAGAAGGCAAGGAGGGGCTAGCCAGAAGGCCAGGCGTCCAGGGCGAGGCGCAGGTGATGAACGATGAGTGCTGAGGAATCACGTTACAGCGCACGTTTGTCCTTCCCATCTGATGGGGTTGTAATTACAGGAGGATTGAGCTGATGAGGCACGGAGGGCCTTTTCTGCTTACGTTTGCATCTTTCTTCCATAATCATCTTCGAGAAAAACGTTAACTTGGGGATGGATAAATGACTCGGAAACTCAGATCATCAACTCAGTGGAGTCCCTGCAAGTGGACAAAGTTTCTCCAGACCACCTGTTTCACCATGAGGATATGAGCTGCACTGTGTCTGCGCTTCTCCAAGAGTTGGACAGTTTGAAGTACCAATACCCACCGCCCCTTGCAGAAAGAAAGTGCTCCCTTCCAGAACACAGACAGGCAACGAGGGGGTTCCTTAGGAAAGGTACAGTAGCATGGTGCCTGTGCCCAGTGTGGCTGAGAAAACAAGTCTCCCCCAGGGGGAGGTCACGACAGTGAAGGGAGAGAGCCAGCCTCTGAGGAGCACAGACACTTTCAGGAGTGCATGGTTGGAACAATAGAGAGAGCTCTATGGAGCAGGTAAGACATCATCTAGTCCCAGAACACACAAGAAGAAGACGTGGACCCAGACGTTCCAAGTCCAATAATGACTTTATAAACCAGGGCATGAAGTTGAAGTGACTACAGCAAGGATAGGAAGCTGAGAACAAATTCTTTAGACAACCTCTATCCTTGAGCCCCCCTAAAATATTCATTTTTCCTGAATGTTTTCCCTGTCACCCTGGTTAGTAGTGTCTTCTATTCTGATGACATGTTGCTTGCATGCCTTTCAGGGGTGCATTGTATATTGCCTTCTGTCCAAGTTATTTATTTCCTGACCCAAATTCCCCATTAGACTCTAAGCGACACAATGTCCCTGATAAATCTCACCCAAATTAGAAATTTAGTGCAGGTTTGTTGGATTAATTCACTTATGAGTGAACGGCTGCTTGCACAACCTGGTAGGGAGAGGTCTGACTGCTCTTTACAGATCACATCTAAGTGTGGGAACTTGAAAACCTGGAGACCTGCAGAAACCCAGATGTTTATCACCACAGCAAGGGTGCCTCGCTGCTCAGCGTCCTCTCCTGTAGAGTGAGTCTCTTCCTTTCTTCTGCACCTTCTGTTGGCTGGAACCTGGGGCCAACCTTCTTACTGGTTCACTAAAAGTCACTTTCTGCAAGATCCACCCCTGGATATATCCCCAAACACACTCAAATAGAGAGCTTTGGAAGAAAAATGAAATTATAACCAGAGGAGCTTAAACATGAGCATCTGTCTTAGTATCTGGAACATTTACATAGTAGTATAAGACAGAAACAGTATGACCAACCTCCATGTAGATGGTACATCTGAATAAAATTCTTGACATACTTTGTATTTCTCTTTTGGATATTTTTCTTTCAATCACATCACTTGATCTGAGCTCTACTCTCTGCCCTCCCTTATACTGCCTGACCCAGGCTGGTCCTTGGTAGATGGAATATCCCAGGCTCTCTAGCACTGTGGATCCCCCAGGCCCTGGCAGAAGATGAAGGTGGGAGGAAGGGTTGGTGGAGGGTTCATTCTTTGAGCTGCCTTTCTGCAGGGCTGAGAGAAGTGAGTAGATGCATTTCTCCTTCAGAAGCTCCCCTTCTACAACCGCAGCAAATGCTTTGCCTCTTCAGGCCTTGAAATTCTAATGCTGGAAATGCCCCCTGCTCTTTCGAGCTCTGAGAACACAGACACCTTCTGGCAATTTTCCTTATTGCTGCCTCCACTCCCATCCCATTTGGCTGTTTCCTGTCCCTGTTTCCTGCCAGGACGCTAACTGATGCAAAGTCCAAGAAGTATTCAGGGAGAAAAAGAAGAACCACTTTTCAGTTTATGCCCTAAGGTAGGATCAACGTGATCTCTGAGATAGCACCCAAGCGATGCTGGGATATTTGGATATTTGGGCAAGTTGGAGACTTGCTTCTATTGATTTGCTCAGAATCTTAAGCCTCCATCTTGATTAATAAAATAAAATCATGAAAAGCCACATCAATAAGTTTATTATGAGCACAGTAGAAAATCTCAGAGGAAGGAAATGCACAGGTCCTGCCCTTCAATACCTCCTCAGTGGGCTCTCCCCAGGGCCATGTTCTTGTCTTGGAGCTAATACAAATTTCAGAAAGGAAGATTTACACTGAAGCCACAGCATGTGCTCCAATTTTTTTTTTTTTTTGAATCCATGAAAGAGAAGACTCATGCAAAAAGTTATTCCAGGCCATATATCAAGTCTTTTCTTTTTGTAGTAGAAAATTCAGGCTGTAGAAGCAGCTTCAAGCTTTGTCAATGCCCACTAGGTCTCCAGGTAGTGTTCTTGTGACAGTGTCAAGGCCAAGGAAAATGTTGCTCTATTGCTCCCTAAGTGACCACGTTGTCACTTAGTCCTCACCATAGGATTAAGGATGCCTGTCCCTGCATGTGGAGACACCCTCAAGGGTCCCTCTATTCTCATTCTGAGCATTCCTCTCCCAAAGTAAGACTCTTGTCCAAGTGACCCTCTACTTTCACACTGTGTAAGTTCACTCTTCATTGATTGATTTAATGTGCAAAACACTCAATGTTTATTCAGTTTTCAAAATGGCTTTTAAGTTTGTTCTTGTCTGAGATGGATGTCACATGGCTACAGGCTCCCTAGGGACTGGCATCCTGCATTTTCTGTCCCTGCATTACAAGCCTAACTAGAGAGGAAGGTGGGGTCAAGAAATAGCTATCCTAAAACAACAAGTAAGTTCCAATTATTAACACCATCATTATTAACAGATAACGATAGTGTTCACAGCAATAGTAGCGATTATAACAATAACCCCTAAGAAAATATTCTTTCCTTCCGCCCTTTAGAATGTGCAGTTGTTGGTGTTGGTCCTCCATGATGGCTCAGAGGGTGAAGGCGCAGAACTGCAAGCCAGCCTCAGTCACTCCAACATCAGTTTGATCCCTGGCCAGGGAGGTGACCCACAGGAGCAGTGGACCTCTCCTGACACGCCCACTGCTCCCCTCAGCAGTGTACTTTGACAGTCAGCCTGTTCTGCTCCCCACTCTGTCTCTGGTGAATCCTCTCAACACCCCTGCACCTCTGACCTGTATTCTAGTTCTGTATGCATAAATAAATGTTTTTTTTTTTTTAAAAAAAAAAAAAAGAGTGTGCAGTTGTTGACTACAAAACGTACACTCGAGGAATCCTGGGTAAAAGCTTACTTGATTTCCCTGAGCTTCTGGTAAAGTGCACAAAAGGAGCTTGCCCGTGTGTGTGTGTGTGTGTGTATGTGTGTGTGTCCACACGTGCCTATATAGGCGCAGAGACTGATTGCCTTCTGTCTCCAACAGGAAATAACTCCAAGGTAAAGCACAGGGGGAGGCTTTGCTGCCTGCAAGTTCCTGGGGTGTTGCCATAACCATAAGGGCTGAGAGTTTGGGGGAAAATAGTTTGCAATGTGGGAGATGTTCCTGCATTTGAGGGGGAGCATTTCTTTAAGCCATTGTGGACCAATAAACAGTTCAATTTTTTCATTGTTCTAATTAATTTAATTAAGTTAACTTCCAAGGTGTGTTAAGAAGCAATGCCTTGGGTGATTAACTGTTCCCATATCAAGGTGTTTTCACAAACACATTTACCCTGATTAGTGTACACATTATTATGTAATTAAATACCTCACACAGAGGAATTTATTAGTGCCTCCTTGTCTCCTAACAAATAAAGCAACCCTCAGAATCTCTTGGAAAAGGAGGAATCCAGTAGGTAGGAGAGCAGGACAGACAGATGTGGAATTACACTGAGATCTAGTCAGAGAGGAGAGGACCTACTGTCCACCCTAGGATAGGACCGCCTCCCAGAGGTTTGCAGCTGGCCAGGCCCACACCACTGTCTCTCCACTCCACTTGGCTCAGAAAGTTCATTTCACCTACAGCAAGCTCCATCAGCCCCTTGTCATTTTACAAAAAAGGGATAAAAGAAGGTCTGTGCATGGAAGATATGAAGAGGCTCTTCTTCATCTGCGTACATCCCTTTGAGCTCACTGCAGAAGAACTGTGGAATTCACCACACTCTGTTTTCACTTCTTCTACCTCCTCCTTCTAAGTCTATCCAGCACATGCCCCAAGCTGTCCAGCCCATTTCTAGTGTTCACTCTTTGTTGCGTGGAAGAAGAAGGCCTAGTGAGGCTGCTATCACAAAATACCAGACCAGGTAACTATGGGAAGTTATTTCTTATAGCTCTGGGGCCTAGGAAATCCAAGCTCAAGGTGTTGGCAAATTCCTTGCCTGCTGAGGGCCTATATTCTGGTTCACAATGACTGTCTGTCCATGGTGTCCTCATATGATGGCAGGGCTGAGGGAACTCTATGTGACTCTCTTACAGAGGCTCCGATCCACCTCCATGAGCACTCCACCCTAGTGACCTCGTCATCTCCCCAAGACCCCTGCCTTTAATACACATTGAGGATTAGGTTTTAGCACATGGATTCTGGTAGAAAACAAACACTCAGCCTACAACAGGCTCATATTTTAGATATTGAAATAAGGGAAGGCGAGCCAGCTATTGGCTTCTGAGAAAAGCCAGAAGAATGCTTCTTTCTGGACAGGCATTCTTTCACCTTTTCTCTCATGGCCACTGGCTCTGTTCTATGTAGTGTAAAGTCCACAAACCCTAATTGGGTCCTAATAATCACAGTGCTAATAATGTATACTGACTGATCACATCTGTCCTTGAACTTTGAATTAATCCTACAACTCCAAACAGGATTAATTATTTTACTGTTTAACAGATGAGGAAAGTGAAGCCTAAAGTGATTTGGCAACATGTTCCAGGGACAGCTTAGAAGTGGCCATCTGAAAACACCCCAGGGCCATCAGATGCGGGGGCTCCGGGCCCTGCCTCTGCGCTGACCCTGCCCTTCCTGGGGTACTAGAGCAGGAGCCTGAGTGGACTAGAGTTCCAGGTTTGAGGCCTGAGCTCTGTGCCATTGATGTGAAAAGCCAGATGTATTTCTTTGTTTGCCTGCTCCACTTGATGCAATGAGGCCCGGGCAACTTAGGCACCTCAGAGAGGATAAATTAAGTGACATTTCTGGGGAATGTAGAAAATACTACTGAAGGCCAAGTGAATCAATGCTGAACGCAGAACAAAACAGTTCCCACCACTGGGATCAGACTGTTCAGGTTGGTGGCAGGGAGAGAGAATTATGTGAGCCGGGGGCCAGCTCCTCAGGGAGCTGAGATTGATTCTGTATGATTGATGACTCGGGGACAGAATGCCAAGTCATCAATTGCCTCGGCGCATGCCACGGACGGCATCAAGATCACTTTTCCCTGGTGCCCAGCCTGAAAGATTTCTCTTCTGTTTGTTTGTTTGGCCTGGGGCAGGCGCCTGCGGGGCTCAGCTGTGTGCCTTTGCCAAGGCCTTCTGAGAAAGGGCAGGTGACAGCATCTGGCAGGAGGGCACAAGACTTGAAGGAGAAGCAGCAGAATTAGGAGCGGGGTTGAGAGAGAGAGAGTGTAAGAAGGAGAATATGGGAAGGAGCATCAGTCCCACATCAGGAGCCCTGAATTGGAGCTCCACATGTGCCGGTATACAATATTTGGTCACCAAAAATATTTCTCCCTAACTTCTTCACATATTGAATAAGAATAATCAAGGTTATTCTTTCTATTTCATCAAGATAATAGAAAAGACTCTCAACCCTCTCCAAAATTTTCTTAGGATGGCCCTGGGGTTTAATATTTCCTTCTTTGTTTTTATCATATTGTCTTAGGAAGCTTTATATTTGTCTCCCACTTGACTGTACACTGTTGGGGAGCCTGCTATGGCACCCTACATGAAAGTCCACCACACATTTATCTGGATGCTTCCTGAAGTGTACCTCTTTTCCTTCCCTAGATCTTCTATGATCCTGGATCACTGCAGACCACACGCTCCTTGCTTGTTTTCCTGCCCAGTTTTAGCCACATACATATTCATATATTTCATCTATATCCTATGGAGCTTTATAGAATCCCATGAAACTACATAAATGTTATCAGAAAAGTTACAGTTTGGATGAAAGTCAAGATATTAAAAATTTCCTCCCAAACTTGCAAAGTTTGATTTTAAAGACAACAGGGGAAAGATAAGCCAATTGCTATGGGAAGAAACTATCAGATTAAGAGATAATAGTGAGAAATCTCAATCCCTCAATTTCTATTTTGTTATTTCCACTGACAATGTTAATAAACTTTAACTTGAAAGGTAGACTAATGTAGCTAAGAAACCCAATGCAAATACAGTACATATCCTTTTTTAAAATCTCTATGTCACTGTAGGTAAAATGGATGATTCATACACATAATAAAATAACTGAAAAATGCAAAACAAAAATTTATAAACATCCACAAACCACCATTCAGTGCTGAATATTTTTAAATACCAATCATATGTCTCTATCCCCTCATCATTCTTAGGTCCCTGTGTCTGCTTGTGTGTATTTAATTAAAATTTAATATTTAGCCTCTTTAAATTAGTTCAATTCTTTAGGCTCAGACTGAAGCTCTACCCCAGGGTAAAAAAAGTAATTGTAATATCCTATATAAGAAAATGATCGCAAATACCCTGTCTGCAACTAAAATAAATGTGAAAATAATCTCATTTTCTTCTTCTATAAGACATATCCTGATTTTGAAAATGACTTAACAAAATAGCACATGATGTTCTTGCAAGTAAAATGGAGAAATAAGGGATGGCAAGCAGGCCGGGATGAGCATGAAGACGATTCATGCTGCAGGCGCTGACCACGCCTGCAGAGCGCTGGGGACGGTCTGCAAAAGCTCGTCCTGAGGTGACTCTCATTCCGTCATGTGTTCACCACTCCAGCAGTTACTCACTGGGGACCTACGGAATATCAAAGACAGCTCGAAGAGCTCAGAGTGTGGGAACCAGAGTAAGTCCATAGAAAGTGAGTTCATAAGGCATCTCCCTGAAATGAATCCAGAGACAAAGTTTGAGCAGACTGAGTAGCAAAACCCTAAAATAAGGACCCTGAATGACAACTAACAAAACCTAGATTAGTGTGAGGAAATGTGGAAGATTCTGTAGTAGGGCTCTCCAGAACCAATAAGAAGGATGGATGGATGGATGGACAGACAGACGAACAAATGGACGGACAAGCAAAGAAACAGGTACAGAGTTAGATATATAAACACAGATAAACAGATTTCTATTTAGGTCCATAGACAAATATAAGTTACTACAATATACTGGCTCACATAATTCTGGAGTATGAGAAGCCCCATGACTGGCTGCACAGGCTGGAGACCCAGGAAAGCCAGTTAAGTTTGAAAGCCTGAGAGCCAATGGACTAGACTCCATTGGCTATATCTGAAGACCTGAGAACCAGTGATGCTAAAGAAGGAAGTAGAGGGTGTCTCGGCTCAAGCATGCAGGCAGAGTTCATTCACCCTTTGTTGCCTGCTGTGCTATTCACATCCTCAAGGGATCAGATGTGGCCTGCAGCACTTGGGGTGGCAGTCTACCCAGTCCACCAATTCAAATGCTTTTCTGTTTCAGAAATGCTCTCACAGACACCCCAGAATTCATGTTTAACAAACCTGGGCACTTCATGATCCACTCAACCCAGCACCCCAAATTAACCATCACAGCTTCCATCCACGTTTCAGCAATCAATCTGTTGAACAGGTTTGGAGAAGACTGATTTAGGAGCTATTGACAGAAAGAAAGACAGAAATTTCTCTCAACTACAAGTTTAAGGACAGTCAGATGCAAGTGCGAAAGAAGCCAATGTAGTCCTAAACCAGCCAAGTGGCATTACTATGTCCATCCCAGAAGAGGCAGAGTCCAGTGGTCCCTGAACTCAGGGTTGTTATACTTAATTCTGGGTTCAGACATAAGAAGAGGCCCTGAGAAACAAAGATAAATGGTTCAGTTACAATGCTCAGGAGCTGAGAGAATCACAAGCCTGTACATCAGAGAAAATAAGAGATATTTAACCAGAGAAAAAGTCACATGGGGATTGCAGAGTACAGTAATACCTCACAATGTTGTCATCAGATTTTTAGAAAAAAACAAAACTGTCTTAAAGCAAAGCAATGAATAATGAAACCAATTTTACCATCAGTTAATTGATACAAATAAGAGTTCAGTTCCTATGGCATATTTCTGATCACAAAAACAACACCAAACTTCTAAATAAAAACCCAAAACATTTCCAATGTGAACAATCACTTGTATTCATTCATTCTTTCATTTTCCAGCCCACTTATTCCAGTTCAGGGTATCAGGTAGCCAGAATCTCTCCTGGCAGCTCTGGGTACAAGGTGGAGGCAGAACCTGGTCAGATGCCCTTCCACTCCTGGGTGTGCTCACACCCACACTCACACCCTGACTGGGACAACCGAGACAAGACACACCAATGAGCCTTGGGATGTGGGGAAAATCAGAGTCCTCAGAGGAAACAGACACAGACACACAGGCATGGGAGAAAGGCAACCCCCAGAGAAAGGGACCTTGGCTGGGGACAGATTTCCTTTTCTCATAAATTTTATAATGAACAGGCATTAACCTAAATGATGTTATTGAAAGACCTGCTGAATAGCAAAGGGAACATGGTGGGTATTTCCCTTTGAACTCCTTGGAAGAAGTTCCTGCTATCTGAGGAATGGTAGATTAATCTGGCATAATTTTCATAAAGCATGAAAATTACTGTGAGTGAGTTTGAAGTCAATATTAGGAAAAACTTTTTTCTTAATCAGAATGTTCCGTTAGTTAACTTGCCTTAAATATGAGATGGTGAGGGTGTATACAGTCAGGGTCACCATGTGCAGGAGAGTACTCCATGTTAGTCAGAGGGGGGACCACATGCCCCGAAGGACCACCCTGTTGGAGAGGCCAGGATTCCCTGTTGCTGAAATTGTGTAGGAGGGATCAGGAAATGGGGTAATGTCCACGTTTGGCATCTTTCTTTCAGTTCTCCCCCAAGCTACATAATATCTTACTGGCTTAAGTGCCCCAAAATGCTCAGTTACTAACTAGAAAAGACTGTAGATGGGCTTCATCCTCCAGGGACTCAGTCATAAGGCTATTAACACTTTCAATCGGATTAAAGCCTAATCAAAGAGTCCAACTCTCACTGCTGGTGGGTGAAGAATCAGATACAGGTGGGCATGGAATGTTATCTCAGACAGAATGGACTTCGTAAACCTCACACAGTGCTGTCTGGACGCATTTGTGATCAAACAGGCTGTGGCTCATCATGGAATTAGCGTGTGTTATTAAATAACATCCTACAATCACATCTCCACCTCTTTCCTAAGATACTCCAGGATTACTCCAAACCATGAGCCCCACTTTTCTTCAGCCCAAGTCCCTACCTAGCCTTTGATGATAAATTCAGTTGAGAAGGAAACACATCTTTTTCAGAGCAGGGGCAGATTCAAATGTGTTAGAGACACTCAGTTTCAAGACCTAAAGCCATGGGCTGTTATAATAGAAGGGGACAGATGGGAAAAACTATTTCGTCAAATGAAATTTTACCAGAAAGCATAAATTTATCAACAGATAAAAGCACATCTGCTCTGAAGCAGAGATTGGGGGTTGAAGGAGGTTGGAGTCTCATGCATTTAACCCTCTGCATCTTGCCACTCTTTTATGGGGCTCCTGAGAAGGTTCTGGCTTGAAAACCACTGACAGTTATTTAACTTATAGGGAAACTGAGGCAAAATTTCAATTAAAAAAAAATTGCCCCCCAAAGTCAGCTAACTCACAATGCACAGAGAGTTCTCCTGGATCCCCTAGTGTTCATGTCCTATGAATGATGACAGTGTCAAATTTAGAATGGAGGAAAGGCATACCATCAACCAAAAATGATGAGTCACTTTCACACTTTTCATTAATTGGATCTGGAGTTAGTTACAGCTTCTTCCCCCAAAGATGGTATGCTGTGTTTAAAAAAAAAAGAAAAGGTTGAGGGGAGGGTAATGTGTGGGAGAAGAGGTAAGAGAAAAGTCTGCCTTGGTAACACGAAGCATTTTTGTTGCACAGTTGCTTCCAGGCATGAATTTGGCTCTTTTCTCCCCATGGAATGTCAGCACTTTTAATCTAAAGAACAGCTTTCTCAGCAAAATAATAGTTCTTGGTCCATGGAAGTTGCCCTTTGTTTTTGCAAAACACGGGTTTGAAGTTCAATGAAAAATAGAATGTCTATCCCATCCCCTCCCTTTCCTGGGATTCAGAAGCCTAGATGGACTGACTGACTGCCTGGCTTGCTGAGGCAGGGAGCTGAGCTGAAAGGCATTTCAGGGAATCAGGAGAGGCAGTTCTCTGCAAAGTCAAATGGTCCAATACAGTGGATATCTGACGTCTTTGTATTTTGCATGGCCCACAGAGGTCAGTCCCCAAAGGGGACCCGTGGGGTGTGGAAGGGATACGTGGGCCAGTTTCCTCCCTTAGCAACTTCTGGCTGCTGCTCAGCCCATGAGACCTCCTAGGTCCTATGTGTAGGAGGTGCTGCTTTACTGTTACTTTGTGCGCTGTCTACACAATGGACTCTCAGTTTCCTGAAAGAGAAGTCTTGTATATTCCTTGTGATCTAGCACAAAGCTAATTCATAGTCAGCACTCAACAAATACTGCACAAATATTTGAAAAATTAATTAACTTCAAACACACCACATGGCAACCACAATTGATCATCATCTCCCTTCTAATCCAAGAGTATGTGACTTTGAGCACATTACTTAATCTTCTCTGAACTTGAATTTCTCCATCTGAAAGTGATAATACATAAACTTTCCATCATAGGCTCTCTGCAAAGTTAAATAAGAGGACAGTGGTTTTGGTGTGGTGGCATATACCTGGCTATACCTAAAGTAGTGTCATGAACCAACATGACTTCAATGAAAAAAAGGATGATGTAGTAAACAATGAGAATGTCCCTCCCTCTCCCCCCTCCCCCTCCTTTCTTTCCCATCCTTCCTTCTTTGGCTTTTCAGCTTTATTGTTCTGCAATCCTTTTAAGGGATACAATTGCTTAACTGACTGGATTCTCGTCCATGTAGGGCTGCCACAGTGATGCCACCCCTTGTTATCTTCCCACAGTTGCCTGACAGAACACTCAGCCACCAAGCTTTAGGCACTGGTGCTAAAAGTTGGGAGAGGAGCACTTATGGAACAGAGAGACCTTCATAATTGTGGACTCCAGGGACCATTTGAAGATACCAAGTGAGCAGAGGCGGTAAGAGTTGGGGCCCACAGTGTCAGCACTCAAAGCAAACTTAAGTTTTAGACAATGGGACACCAGGTCCCCGGAAGTCAGCCCAAAGCAGAGATACACAGATAACAGAGGAGCATGGCATCGGATCCCTGCCCATTTCTTCCAGAACCAAGAGCACGTATACAGTCCAAGAGACAGGAGTCAGCGTTCATGCCCAGCCTCTGGATCTGCCAGCACCCCTTCTAATGGGTGGTGTCTCCTGCCACTAGGTGGGCATCCTTAGCTAGGCTCAGCCTATCAGACGGTGCCAGCCTGGTCACATCAACCAAGACTTGCTTCTTGTTTTTTAAACACAGTACACAAAGCCAAGCACAGTGTTCAGTTCTTCGCGTGAATCATCCAATAGTCGTAGGAAGACTATTCTATGATTGCCCCCCTATTATCACTCATTTGTAAAGGAAATTAAAATAAGGAGCCTGGCCTCATGGTTAGCATGTGCCATGTACCATGAGCCAAACTGATCTGAGATCTTTCTTGGGGTTTTCCAGACCTTACTGAGAGAAAAAAAGATGTGTGGTTTCCCAATGAGGGGGTATCATTTGGATGCATTTGCACCTTTCTCTTCCTTTTCTAGTAGTGAAGCTGGCAGGGTATAAGCCAGCACCTGTCAGCAGCTGCCATTCTTGCCTTAGAGAAGACTGCCACTCGAATAACCTAAAGAAGATGGAGAGCCCCGATGCAGTCCAACCCCGAATTCAGTCACTGTGAGGGGAGCTCTGTTCCAGGCCTGCCTTTCCATATGGTTTGGGGATGTGAGTCAGAAGAGCAGCACTCCCCTCTCCCATACACAGCATATTATTTACTCAAGCTGACGTGAGTTGGTTTTCTATCACTTGCAACCAGAGTACTGATGGAGTACAGAGCAACCCAAATAGTGGCTTTTCATTCCCCCACCTGTAACACACAGTTATGATGGAGTATAACCTAGAAAATGCCAGACTTAGGAAGTGTAGAAGTAGGTGGGTCAAGAAAAGGCCTTGTGGAGGGAACCACAGAGGGCAGAGGCTCTGAAGAAAGCAGAGGACAGGACGACAGGAGGACAGCAGAGGGCAAAGCAGCGCCTTTTCATCTGGATTGTCTCTTTGATTCTGACAGGCCCTCCCTCGAAGACACCCTGCCCACTGCGGACCTGCAGCTGCCCCCACGCACCCTGGAGAAGCATGTCCACTGCCACTGTTCTATCATGCCTGGACAGCCACAGCTGCATTTTGGCCAAAGACCAGGTCATCTGAAAGGAGGTCACCCCAAACAGCATCCCCCTCGAGCATCTGTGAGAAAGGGTCATTTAGTGCCCGCCTGAAAACAACCCACAGGCTAGCAAATTCCTTCATTTGTGAAAAAGCACTAACAAGGGCTGAGGTGTCTGGCTGTTAAATGCTCACTTCCCTTGACTGTTTTTTTCTTTTTAAATTTCTATAACTTACTCACTCACCACATCTTTATCCCAACTGTGATATATTTCAAAGAAAAATTTCATTTGTATTCTCACCATCCAGCTCTAATAGATATTAATATTTTGACATCTTCGCTTCAGATGATCCTTTTTCTGAGAAAATAGATGATTGCAGATACAACGGAAGTTCTCTTTATACCTCCCTCCCATCCCATTCACCTGAATGTGTCCCCAGATTGTAACCACATCACTCTCTCCCTATGACTTTGCTTTTACTATGTGCATTGCCATAAAAACATATATATTACCAGCAAGCATTTCATCTGTGTGTACTGCATTCTTTACACAACATTAAGGTTCTCAGATCATCCATATTTATGCAGACCACCTAGTCCATTCATTGTAATGGTAGTAGGTGAATGTACAATTTATAGTATGCAGTGTATTTATCCACTCTCATATTGATAATGTGCATTGTTTTCAGTTTTTTGCTCCCACAAATCATACTGGAAAAAGACACTCTTGTGGATATATCTACTTTCAGGCTTGGCTCTGAGTTTCTCTAAAACTAAGTAGTGTGATTGTGAGGTCATAAAGTCTTAGCATTTCAACTTCAGTGCACATTGCTAAATTGTTCTCCAAAATCTATGTTCCCTTTTTATTCCCCAATAAAAAGGGTATAAAAATCCTTCCTCCAGATCTTCACCAAGACTTGGAATTATCAAACTTTTAAACTAAAAGGTTTGTGTGAAAAAAGGATTTTATTAATCACTGATGCTTTTGAATTCTGTCCATACGATGCTGGATTTGCGAGTCTCCTTTGATGCCTCATTTTCTTTACCTCATTTCTGTAGTTTCTTTTCCCATTAAGTTGTTTAGGTTTGTAGACTACTTCATACATTCTGGTTACCTTTCTTTTGTTGATTAAATACATTGCAAACATATTCCCTCATGAGGCTTGTCTTTGTAAATGGTGCTTTCAGTGATACAGAAGATACAGTGGTCACTATGAGAAAAGAAGATGTTTTTTCTCTTCATTATTTGACTTAATTTATAAGGCACCATTACGTGTCATGAAAATATACTTTTTGATTTTCTTCTACAAGCTTTAAAATTTTCTCTCTTCATTGTACCTGTCCACGTGACTTTTTTCGTTGATCTTTTATTGATTTTTTTCATCAAAGTCAACTGTTGAATTAAAATAATATTTCTTTTAGAAATACTAAATAATTGGTCACATTAGGAAGTGATAAGGAAGTGATAAAAATGCAGCTTATGTGTGATCAACAAATTCAACTGCTGTTAATAAATGGCTTATATATGTGAAGGATACTCTCTCCAATGCTTAAAAGTTTTGAAGTAGCCATCCTTATTCAGCACATCACTTTGCAACCAACAAAACAGCAGCCAAGCCACATGCCCTATAAAATGGCCAATCAGGGAGCACAGTCCTGGCACCTGGTCTGTGTGTACTGAGCACCATGATGAAGGGCCACTGAGTCACTTGGAGTGCACCTTGATTCACTTAACCTTCACTACTGAGGTGAGGTGAGAGGAAGGTCATCCTGCCCTTGTTTCACAATGAGGACACCGAGTATCAGAAAACAGCCCCTCAGTGTTTAGTACTCCCTAATGTTTTGAACACATGATGGTGAGATTCCATGCACTGTGCCTTTCCTTCGCCACAGCGGCTTTCTGCCCAGAGCTAGTCCCTCCGGCGCTGTCAGGAGTCACTGGACAGAAATCTGGATATCTGTGCTGCTCCCCTCCCCTCGGTCACTCCCATCTAATCTCCTGTCAATCAATATTGATAACTACTTAAGATCCAAAGCCTTAATATGAGCTCATGCATTTGACACCCTTCAGAACCTTAAATTAAGGCCCAAAGTTTTGATGATAAAATTTTACTTTTCTCCAACTACAAGAGGAATGTAAAGTGGTTCCTTAAAGTACCCCTGAGAGGAATTTGGTGCTGGTATGGAATTTTGGGAGCCCCTGGTTCAGCTCTGAAGAGAGGGCAGTTGTTAGGGGCAGAGTACTGGTTCTTCCCCCCACACCCCTCTGCATATCTCCCCCAACCCACCAACAGTTCCCAAGCATGGCTGCCACTTTGGCAGGAGGATGCAAAGGTCACTGAGTGCCAGCCACGCATACTCTGGAGGGCATTTTCCACACCCAGGTCCTTTAACGAGTCATTGCAAGCATTTGAAAACTCTTCCTGTAAAGTGCTGACACATAGTAGGCACTCCATAAATGGAAGCGGTCAACACTGCTTTTTTCTACTCCTAAGAGCTTTGGGTTCATAGGGCCTTCCTCAATACTGTCTAATAAAGTCGAGAAACCCTTTGAATAAAAATGGTGATGGAGGATATTGCCTAATTAACTGTGCTGGTAATTAAATTACAACAGAAACGGCCTGTATGCACTTAACTAGGCATTTATTATAGCTTAATAAGGTAATGATTGTATGATAAATACATACCACTTGATTACAAGGAATAGATTCTCTGATCATTAACAAATGTTGGCAACAAGCTAAAAATGTAAAGTTTATGGCATTTCTTTTATTTACTTTCTCACATTTTCACTTTTTTCATAGGAAAAATATCCAACTGATTATGCAGACATGATGAACTGTGTTTGGTCTCTTTGGCCACAGTTGATATCCACTGCTAGTTTGATGCTTCAGACTGGTGGAGTCAGAAACACATGGAGTGTAATATATCAGAAATGGGGGAGTCCTCCGTGGCAGTTGGCTCTCCCTCCCGAGCAACCGAACAACCAAAGACTACACATGCCCTGAGCAAGATCAGACAAGCAAGAGGTTCAAGACAAAAGCCAGAGTCTCATGACTTTCTCGTATATTCTTTTCTCCCCACACCATGAGTGTGTTCCAGTGTACCTTCTTTTCCTGTCACTGACGAAGAAAGACCTATTTCTCCTCTAGCGTACATCCATTCCAGAGTAACACCATCTGAAACAGGAAGCTAGGGAGCTGGAATTCACACTAAGATGTAAATTACTGATATACTATTTGTCAAGATAATGAGTTTTAACACAGATGACAGGAGAAACTGGCAGCATTAATGCCAATGGTTACTGAATTTAACTGTGACAGAATCAGTTTGTAACATCCAATAAGTCCTCCTGCTCCTCCCTCTCCACAGTGAAGTCAAGTTAGTAGCCTGAAATCAGTACTTAACACAAGGAATATTTACACAATGAAAATCAGCAAATGATATAAATGGGGGTTTGCTTTTTTTTTTTTTGAAACCAGCTTACCAACAAACCACTAATCAGGATTCTGGATCTGAAGTGAGTGGGTAACAAGGAATGGAGGAGAATGCTGGATATTGGGCTCAGCTGGATCTCATCGTGGCAAACAGACTCCTACTCTGCCCATAGTTCTCCTGCACATTTCCTATACCCACAATCTTTCTGATACAAATCCACATGCACAGATCTTTTTTTTAATTAAAAGAAACAATGTAAAAATGAGACAAATAAGGTTACAGAAAAGGGTAGGGCAGAACACACTTCTGCTCAATTAATGCTGATTAGCTGTCCAAAAGAAATACTTCTAGATATAGAAACAGATATAGGAAAGAAATTCTCCTGGTTGGAGATGAAATGTGGTATTTACCAGAAGCACTGTAGATCTTTTAACCTTTGTCAAACTGAGATTTAAAACTCAAAAAATTATTACTCTCATAATCACCTGTCACTTAGTTGAAACCCAATAATTACCTTACTAGATTAAAGGAAATCCTCCTAGGATACATACAATATACAAAAGAACCCAAAATTAATTTTTTATTTTAATCAAGCCATTTAGTTTGTCATACTAAAAGTCTAAAGAATAATAATAATGGTATTATCCAAGCATAGGAGCCAGCACTGAAAGACAGGAATTGGAAGTTAAGGGAAATTTTATCAAGTGAAGAATCATACATTTAATTAAACTACCAACTTGATTTATTACTAACATACAATAGAGTAAAGAATAATTAGAGATCATCAAGAACTGTGTTTTCTTCATATTATTTCTGAGCTGTTTTAGAAGCTGAGGTCCTAGGTGTCTGAAGCAACCTCTCTGCCTCCGGCAGTTTTAAATTGAGATTTACCTCTGATGGTGGCAAAGAACATGAATTCTTCTTCATCATTACCTGGAAGTGGTGACCAGCCTAGTCTAGCATCTTCCATGGGAAGCAGGCAGTTAAATGATTCCACAGGTGAAGTCAAAATTCCCAGAGAATTTGAAGGTGTATTTAAATTTGAGAACTGCAGTTCCTGATCTTTATTGGTCTTTTTGGATTTCTTTCCTTTTCCAGGGTATGTCTTTCCTAGTTATTTTCAGGTGCAGAGAACAGCTCAGATACCCCTCTCTTCTCTCCAAAGCTACACAGCTACTAAGTGTAATGCTCTTTAACTCCAATAGCCAAACAATCTTGACAAAAATTACGATTGGCAGTATCACACTACTAAGATGCAATCTATATTATAAAGCTGTAGTAATCCAAACAACATGGTATTTTAATAAAAAATAAATAAGTAAACAGACCAATGGAATAGAACTACTGAAATCCCAGAAATAAATGCATAGTTACATGGACAATTAATTTACAACAAAGAAGCCAAAAGTACACAATGGAGGAAAAAAAGTCTCTTTAACAAATGATGTTAAGAAAACTGAACAGCTATACACAAAAGAATGAACCTGCACCACTATCTCACACCACACACAAAAGTTGAATCAAAATGGATTAAAGGCATGGATGTAAGACCTGAACCCATAAAAAAAACATAAAAGAAAACACATGCAAAATACTCTGTAACATTACTTCAATTATGTCTTTGGGGATTCAACTCAAATAGCAAAGGAAACAAAAGAAAATATAAACAAATGAAACCACATAAAACTAAAAAATTTCTGCATGGTGAAAGAAATCAATGAATTGAAGAGACAACACACCAAATGGAATAAAACATTTGCTCATCACAATCTGACAATGAGCTAATATTAAAAAAGTCATGTAATGCAACAAAAAGAAAACAAACAGCCTAATAAAAATAATAGGCAGAAAAGCTAGGTAGACACTTCCCCAAAGAAGAAATACAGTCAACTGACATATGGAAAAAATGTTTATCATCACTTACCATCAAGTGCAAATCAAAACCACAGTGAAATACTAACTAGAATGGCCCATATCAAAAAAGCCAGAAACAACTATTGACAGGGTATAGAGAAAAAGAATCCTTCATACTGTAAATTGATCCAGCCCATGCAGAAACAGTATGGACGGTGCTCAAAATATTAATGATACATCTACCACATGACTTGTATCTAACCCACTCCTAAGTATCTACACACAAAAAAAAAATTTACAAATTTGAAGGGTTACATTCACATCTATGTCCATTACAGGCAATATTAACAATAACCAAGTTCTCGAAACAACCTAAATTTATGTTTAATAGGTATGAGGTTCAGGAAGTAAAAGCATTCTGGAGATGGGCAATGATGTTGAAGGTAATAGACAATGTGGATGTACTTGATGCCACTAAACTATGTACTTAAAAATGGTTTAAAAAAGGGCCCTTCCCAGTGGTGCAGTAGGTTAAAGGACAGCACTAAGAAGCTAAAGCCACTTCCGCATGAGTTCGATCCCTACCGACCCAGAGATGATCCCACATAGCATGGCAGACCTCTCCTGACCCCCCTGTTCCTCCCCTCAGCAGTGTACTTCGTTGATCTGCCTCTTCTGCTCCCCACTCTGTCTCTGGTGAATCCTCTTATTGCCCCTGCACCTCTGGTCTGTACCCCAGTTCTGTATGCATAAATAAATAAATCTTTTTTAAAAATGGTTAAAAGAGAAAAAAAATTGGCCCTCCCTGGTGGCGCAGCGGGTTAAAGCACAGCACTGAGAAGCTAAAGCCACTTCCGCATGAGTTCGATTCCCGTCTGCCCCGGAGGAGACCACATGGCGAGGCAGACCTCTCCTGACCCGCCCACTGCTCCCCTCAGCAGTGTACTTCATCCATCTGCCTGTTCTGCTCCCCACTCTGTCTCTGGTGAATCCTCTCACCACCCCTGAACCTCTGGCCTGTACCCCAGTTCTGTATGCATAAATAAATATAAATCTTAAAAAAAGAGAGAGAGAGAGAAAATTAAAAGAGTTATTTATTACTCCTGGCCATCATTTCCCAATCCAGGTGGTCATAGTATTATGGTAGATAGAGGTGGAGAAGCTGAACATAGACCCAAGAGACCCACCTACCTCACGGGTCCAGGAGGAAGACAAGTCCACCCTCTCACTCAGGAAGCTGAATTTTAGTATAATCAATCAAGTCAGTTTAAATGCCTATGAATCTCAGGAACCCATCTGAGAACATCTACTCTTAGTGCTGCTATGTGTTACAGAAGATAGCTTCCTGTGGACTGGAGTCTTCAGGCAGAGCTCACAGAAGTACTTAAATTATAACTTGAACTTGGCTTTACAACGTGAGTAAGAAAATCTTCCTGCTATACCTACCTCCATGGAACTGGCACTCTAGTTTTACCTGGTGCCTAATCGCTTAGTCTGATAGTGCTCACGGAAGCCCTGCATGGTCACTGAATCCAGTCCCTGGATATCACTCCCTGGGGGTCACCTCTCTGGAGCTCCTTTGAGAGCTTAAGTTTCCAACTTAAAATAAAATCTACCCTTCTGGCTGTTTCAAAGAAGAATAATTATTTCATTCCTAACCCTTGTGGGCTCCAAGCCATAAAAGGGCAGGACTGTGGCAATGACCTTTCACCACTGTTGCTAGCATGGGCATGAAACAAAGGAGTGAGCCCTCCATGCAGACCAGATGGCTCCCATCCAGCTGATGGGCCCTTAAGAGACCTCTTCTAGAGGAATACCCCTCAGGCCATAGGCCAGCTGCAGGAACCCCACGTTATCCCTTGTTAGGTATGTTTAGCTAGAGTAAAGAAAGTTATGGTATAAGTCACAACAAGTATTCTTGAAATATGCAATGATTAAATCCAGAATTTTGCTGCGAAAAAGAATGATGGAGTATTTTTTTTTTTTTTCAAACATCCAGGATCTAACAAACAAGGAAGGAGTCTAATCTGGGAGTCTGATTGATGCTTGGTTTTTACAAGTGAAGATGTAGTCCCAAGACTCCTGGCCACAGAATTGCATCGGAGAGGCTCTGCTCCTACTAGGAGAGGATTCAGCTGAGGTCCCTTTCTGCACCCCATGTTGAGAAGGAGTCCACGAATTCAAAGGGCCCCAATCTGTTCTCTCTTTCCCTTCCAAATGCCAAGAGTGTGTGAGAATGGAAAACCTCCAGCTCTTCAGACAGTTTCCTTGAGGTCTACTTCTTCCTAATTCAAGGGACAGCCAACCCAGGAAAGTCTCCAGGTTGTAAAAAAGAGAACAAGCCCTCACTGAATTCCTCAAGAATTTTTCACAAGTGATACTTTAAAAAATTGCCATAGAATCCCAGACACAGATGAGTAGAGTCAACGGTGCTGAGTTCCCCACTCGCAGCTGGGTGGTTCTGATGGGTCCCATAACTGCTACTCTGGGCCTCAGTTTCCCTTCAAACAAAGGAAGGTAACAGAGCCCATCATGGTAATCTCTCCCAGAATCCCATATTAGCACATTATTAAACACATGTATTTTATGAAGGTATTTAGAAGTGTAATAAACAATACCAAAAAAAAAAAATGTTCACATTGACGGAGTTTATAGGGCTTTAAAGTAGACACCCCATCTATCCTAGTGGGTGGGGAATGAGGAGTGGCCTGTGGGTGGCATCTGGCAACAATTTATACCACAGATAAATACACTCACCTTGACATTTTCAAAGACTAGCTCAGAATAAAAAGCCCTCTTTCCCCTGAAGCATTAAGAGAAAATGTGCCTGATTATCATCTGTCTAAAAAAAAAAAAAAAATGGGGATAAAAAGGGGAGGGGAAAAGGAATACAGTTGAACTGACACCGAGAAACTCACCATTTTATTCTGCACAATTGAACTTCATTAATCATAGAAAATCAGAGATGGAAAAGACCTATTAGGTCATTCCATCTATCCCTCTGAAAGCATTAAGAGCTTTCAAATGAGACAGAAATCGGAGGTCCTGATTGCTGATGGTCATTAAAGATGTTTTTTGTGAAGAAAAATGTTAACCTTCGTGTCCCTGACAAATTACACTCTGGGTGGTGACAGGCTGCCTTTGCCAGAGTGCCCCAGCTCTGGGGTTGGAGGTCACCACCCTTTAGCATGAGTGCTGCTAAGTGGCTTCGTCAGGGGCCCCTATTAGATAACCACCACTCGCTGGCAGAGAGGGCCAAAAATACCTTCCTTTCAAGTCCCGCTTTTCCCCGGGGAGCCTTCCTGCTTTGCCTGCTCACAGCCCGCAAGCCTTCACCTCTTCAACTTCTTCAGCTGGCCCATGGGCAGAGCACTGTATAAGGCTGTCTCTCTTTGCCCCCTCCTCAAACAAGTCTCTTAGAGTGGTGCGTCCCTCAGTCCTCATGGCTCTGATGGTGCAGGACCCCTCTTTCTGGCTTAAGAGCAGTCACATGACTCAGGCCTAATGAACCCAGAAGTCAATTCTCCGACAGCAGTTACTGGCCAGGAATGAGCCTGTAGCCCAAGAAGCTCTGACAGGGGTCATTCCCTGGAACTTTATACATCAGCTTTGAGACAGAGATACTTTCTCTTTTCTGCGATGTCACTAGAATGGCCTGAAACTGGAGTAACCACCCCCATTGCATGGAAGCAGCCTGTCAGATCAAAATTAGTCTCAGTCCCATATAATAATTAAACTTAAGACCTTAAACAAAGTCATAGACTTGGATTCCCTCTCCTTTCCCTGTGGCATCACACCCTGTCAGCACCCCATCTCTGTGGTCCCATCCTCCTATCTCACCCCCTTTGTTTTGTCTCCTAAGAAATCCCAAAACCTTCATTTGGTCAACCTCAGACAGCTCCAAGAGATTAACTAAAGCAGTGAGCTGTTTATCTTGTGTTTGTCTTTTAATACTGACTATAATAATAATATCTGCAACAAATGTATTGCACTCCTAGGTCCCAAGCACTGTTCAAACTGCTTTACAAAGATCAAACCATTTAATCTTCACAATAAACCTTGGAGAGAGAGCTAATATAATCATCACCTGTGTGGTTAGGTAATACGCTCACATCCACACAGCTGATAAATGACAATGCCAGAATTGTCTTTTACCAAGAAAATATCTGTAGTCTAGGGAATTAAAAAGATGCATTATTTCAAACGGGGAATCAGCGGGGGTATTGGCAGTTCAGAAATAAGCTAGGAAGGAGAAATGGGAAATGAAAGTTGGGAAAATAAGTCAGAAAGGGCAGGTGGTTGGGGCTCACCTTGTAGAAGCAAGTAAGAAGGGAATTTGGCAGGAAGTTAGAAACAGAGAATTCTTAAAGCCCACAGCACCCTGAATGTCAAGTGGAGGAAAGTTAGCAGGTGCTGCTCTAGAGAGAGGCCCAACGGTCAAGGGGCCTTACAGGTGCAGGAGCCTCAGAGTGACCCCAGGGAAGCATGTGAGAGGGTAACACATCCCCCCCCCTTGGAAAAATGGGCCAGGTTCTTCTGCACAGGGACTTTCTTTTTATGGAGAAATATAATCTGAGTTTCCAATGATAATGTGATAGTTACAATGTGTGAGGCCCATATATTATAATAATAAATTATTTTGATAATTTTAATTATACTTAGTGAAACAGATGATTTATGTTTAATTGCCCTGCTACAATAAAATAAAGTGGTTGTAACTCTAATTGTTATATATAATATAGAATGCACATTATAAACTAAAACAGTTCTGTTATAATAAACAAACACATGATTAGCTAGCACTTGCACAATTCAGATGTTTGAACCTGAAGGTTTTGTGCCTCCAGGCTGATTCTAAGGTTCCTCAGGCAGAGATACATTTTGTAAATTTCTGCACCTCACTGGTGAATCAAGATGTGTATGTCCATTGCTGGAAGACAGATGTGCTGAATATCAGGAGGAAATGATCTCCCAATCTTTGACAAGTCATCTTCGACAGAAGAAAGACTTACTTCCATCTTTAAAAAAACAACATTATTAAGACATTATTTATCCATAATATACCGCACCTATTCTGAGTGTAAAATTCAATGAGTTTTGAAAAATGTTTGCAGCCGCCTAATGATCGTCACAGTGCATGTCATTAAGCCAAATAAAAACAAATACAAATACACATAAAACAATGAAGATTCCTAATGATAAGGAATGGGATAAGGAAATTTAATCCAAATCAACACAGATTTATTGTCAATGGATTCAAAAGCACCTAGTATAATGAGCGGCTCATTAGACCTCTATGATAATTTTATGTAAAAAGTGAAATTGCTTCACATGCCAGCCAGTGTGTCAGACTTTAAAAGTGCTGTGCCACATGATGATGTAATTGAAAGAGGAAGTAGAAGGTGCATTCCCTGAGAAACACATTATTGAGTAAATTAAAAGAAATTTGAAAATATAAATGTAACAATTTGAATATCACTCATTTGAACTGAGATTGAGTAAGTGAATTAGTTTTAAAAGGTAAAAAGTAGGCCCTCCCTGGTGGCGCAGCGGGTTAAAACACAGCACTGAGAATCTAAAGCCGCTTCCGCACGAGTTCAATCCCTGCCTGCCCCGGAGGTGACCACATGGTGTGGCAGACCTCTCCTGACCCGCCCACTGCTCCCCTCAGCAGTGTACTTCGTCGATCTGCCTGTTCTGCTCCCCACTCTGTCTCTGGTGAAGCCTCTCACCATCCCTGAGCCTCTAGCCTGTACCCCAGTTCTGTATGCACAAATAAATAAATCTTTAAAAAAAAAAAAAAAAAGGTAAAAAGTAGGTATCACCAGTGATGAAATCATCTCTCCAAAGGAGTAGCTCCTGGAAAATCACAGAAGCCTGAAAACCTGACAGAATAATAGGGGAAAATGGCTAAGTAAGTTATATATATGCATTTGATGCAGTTGAACAATGCTCTTACCCCAATTTTCTGCCTAAATTGAAAAAATGCTCAGCCTGGCATACTCCTAGGGAAATGCAAATCAAAACCACAACCATAGACCTGTGAGGATAACCTATGTCAAATAGACTGGAAGCAAATGCTGGCAAAGGTGTGGACTAAAGGAAATCAAGACGCATTGTTGGTGGGAATGTAAATTGGCACGGTCTCTATGGAAAAAGTATGTGGATTCATTTAAAAATAGTTACCAGATGATCCAGAAATTCCACTCCTAGGTATTTACCCAAAGAATATGAAAACATTAAGCTGAAAAGATACGTGTACCCCTGAAGTCATGACATAAATACTCAGCAGAATACTACTCAGCTATTACAAAAAGATGAAATTGTACTTTTGCATCCACATGGATAGGACTTGATCATGCTCAGTGCAATAAGTCAGAAATAAAAGACAAATAAAGGAAAGATTCTCTCATCTGTGAATTTTAAATAATCAAAGCAAATGAACTGACAAGTCACAATTATAAGTGTTAGACTCTGAAAAATATGGTGGTTACCAGAGGAAGAGGGGATGGAATTTGGGGAAATTTTAGAGGAGGTGATTCTTACGGTGAAGAGAACTTTTGTGATAGGTGAGAAAAATGCTTCATACACAGATATACATGTAGTTGTACACACCCCAAATTATAAAGTATAGTAAATCAATGTTAAATTTAAAATATTCCTGCCTATTCCTCTGATGACAATTACCCTACTGGACACCAACACATATTAATTTTGCTCAAAGTTTTTAGCAAGAGTCTGGAAAATGCAAATAATGTGCATAGGATGTTCTCCAGATATTTGTTCCTAAGATAAGAATGGAAAGGGGTTTTGAAGAAAGGAAGATAAGTTATCATATGCCTATGAAGAGAAGAGCTGGAAAACAAGGAGAGCTTGAAGGCATTCACTGACAAAAAAAAAAGACTTATCCAAGTTAACCCTGGAAGTGCATTTACTGGAATGGGCCAAGTGTGCACTACTTATAGCTACATCTTAGGAATCAATTACAAAGGTTCTATTCAGCCATCCTGCCATGTGACCATTCTCTGTCACGGGCTGAGACTGTTCTCTAAGGACCACTCTCTGAAGAACCCTTCATCAGCCTTTGGTTATAGCCTGGACCCCAAGAGGTTAAACTTTAGCTTCTATCAGCAATGTGATTACAAAGGAAACCCAAATTGTTGAGTAGAGAAGGATTACATGTCTGTCAGCTCTCATGCATTTGGCTCTTTCTCTCAGTACTCTTCAATTATGGGAAAATCTTAACCCTGTGGTTAAGGTTATTTTGGGAGCCAAGGACATCTCCTGCCAAAGACCAAGAGTGATACATACCATTAGGGTTCACACATTGAGTGCAGCTGTTTTCTGAGACTGTACAAGATGGAAAAGAAGGCTACCTCTCTCAGACATACTTATATAAAGCAGGCAAGCAGGTAAGGAGCAAGTCAGATGGCAAGCTGAGGTTCTGGAATATCAGGTCTACTTAGGGTATTTCAGATATTCTCTGGACCTAAAATCTTGAAAGACTCTGTCGTTGGTTAAGTGAACTCTAACATTTCTTCTTTCCTTAAGTGTTCAATTTCAAGTGTGAGTCCATTACTCTCAAAAGACTTATTGCACTGAGCATAATCAAGTTCTATCCATGTCGATGCAAAAGTATGATTTTATCTTTTTTAATAGCTGAGTAGTATTCTGCTGAGTATTTACGTCATGAATTCAGGGGTACACATATCTTTTAAACTTAGTGTTTTCATATTCATTGGGTAAATACTTATTCTAAACAAATAAGTTGAAATATATTTATTCTTAAAAAATTGGAATCTTTATGAGAAAAACATGCCACCCATTAATGAAATCCTAGCCAATGAGTGATGAACACAGCAGGACTAAAGAAATTCCAACAGATAATATTGTAGAAGAAAATTGTTTTCTTTTTTTTTTTTTTTTAAAGATTTATTTATTTGTGCATACAGAACTGGGG
>NW_004567117.1:23025015-23030388 GCF_000260355.1 Condylura cristata | reverse complement strand
ATATTAACCAGAAAATTGTGGTTTTTTATACCCAACTCAAATTTCCAAGATTTTACTTTCTTTTGTAAGGTGATCTTCAGACATAGAAAAGAGTTGATTATCTATCAACCAAACCATAAAATTCATTGACTTCTAAAAATGAACTTTCCCTTAGGAAAAGACATCCAGAAATATCTTCTCCACATGGTCCTTCCCTGTCCCCGTTACTGTTTTTTTTTTTTTTTTTCTTGTTATGCTCTTCTTTGTTGTCTTAGTATTTAAATGTGACTTTCTTAAATGTTGTAACCTTAGCCTCACCTGTTTTCTCTGGATAATTTTCCTAGAACTTTCAACCACTTTTCTGGTGTTAAATGTAAGCTATCTTATAATTTTATGACTATTATTTGAAACCATATTATGTTCCAGGCACCAAACTGACACTCAGACAAAATAATCTACTTTCTGAGATAATATCACAACTATTTTTAAATGAGTAATAAAATGTCTATCCATAATAGAAAAACTCATATTAGAAAACTAGCTTAAATGGCCTTTCACTGTTTTCACTGACTGGGTTGATGGGACATTTTAAGACTGTGTAAATACAAACTCAGGGCTCCAGTCTTGTGCTATTAGAAATGAGCCTGTTTTATGACTTGATGTTGAGTATCTGTCTTAGGCACATATTTCCTTTCTAGGTCATCAAAGATTATCATTCCTAAGAAAACACTTTTTGAAGCTATTTGAATTAAAAAAAAAAAAAAACAGTTTTGGGTCCACATTGTCACACACAAACTCACTATGCCCTTTCTTTTTTAGCAGTGAAATAACAGGTATGATATATTTGTTAAATGATAGGAAATATATATATATAATTCCACAGTTTGATTTCCCTTCTGTTTTTATCTCTCAGGTGAAGTCAAAATTCTTTAAGGTAGATAAAATATCTGTAACTGGGGCCCTACCTGGTGGTGCGGGGTTAAAGCAAAACACTATGATGCTAGAAGCAGCCACTTCATGAGTTCAATCCCCAGCCCAGGAGGTGACCCACATGGTGAGGCAGACCTCTCCTGATCTTCCCACTGCTCCCCTCAGCAGTATAGTTCACCAATCTGCCTGTTCTGCACCCCACTCTGTCTCTGTGAATCCTCTCACCATTCCTGCACCTCTGGCCTATACCCCAGTTTTGTATGCATAAATAAATAAATCTTTAAAAAAATAAAAAAGATCTGTAACTGGTGCTGAAAGTTGATGTTAGTAAACAAAATTAAAAGGCTACTGAATTATTCATTTTATCCAGGTTACCTATTAGCTCACTGACCATGTAACCCTCCTCCCCGACCCCCATCACCTACGTAACCCTCAAGAGCACAATTTCCTTAAATTTCAATCTAAAATAATACACACCCTACCTGGAGAAATTGTATATCTTCCTAAGTCAGATGCTTATCTACACTGTTAGGTTGAAGAACCCTTATGCATACTATTGCCCTTTATTCTTCCACCATCTATCATGTTACCATTATTTATCCAGGTATACAAAACAACAAATTTACTTTCTCAGCAAAACTAATGATTCTACCTTTTGAAATCGTTCTCCTCTTTATCTTATTTTATTTTTTTCAGATTAATTTATTTTTGCACAGAAGACCTAGGGTGTAGGCCAGAGGTGTACAGAGAGAGAGTGGGGTGGAGAACAGGCAGATTAACTGAAATACACTGCTAAGGATAACAGTAGGCAAGATAGGAGAAGTCTGCTTGCTCTATGTGGGCCAGCTCCCTGGTCAGGGATTGAACTCAGGCCATAGCAATGACAGCCCTGAAACTTATCCATAAGCTATTCTATTTTAGACTTTTATCAGACTTCATATAAATGACTACCAGAGCTCCATCTATCACTAGTTCCCAATGGATATATGGAGCTCCCTGCCTCCCATCTTGCCTTGTCAATTCATTCTCCGCTATTACCAAAATGATATTTCTAAAATTTAAAACTCAAAGGGAACCAAAAGGATAATATCAGTCACAACTTAATATCCCTCAACTGCATTGCCTTCATGGAAACATCTACATTCTTGTTTGGCTTTAAAACATCCCCAGCCTCACAAGTTAGCTCTTACTCAGATGATTTTGTCACTTAGATTTTCATTTGTTCTTCTTTTCTAGTCCTTGACTTTTCTCATCCACACCCTAAATACTGAATTTTTCTAATAGTCTTCATATCCAAATACATCATTGTTAGTCTACTAGCCAAGATAGGTACCCGTTCTTCATATCACCACTACATTTACTTATGAATGGTCTGAATCCCACCCAGTTTACCATAGCTTCACAGGTGCTAGTTCCCATAAGTCTGAGATAAGGGACAGCTTGTTACTCATAAGCATTGCAGCAGAGTGCCAGCATTTGTTCCAACTTCCAATATTTACAAGGAAACTCAAAAGGAACTAGAAGGCAGGCATGTAGCATCTAGTGGATGATATTTATAGTGGAGAGACTGTCCTTAGGGAAGTCAAATATTTTATAATGGGTATAAACCCATCCCTGTCCTTTGTTTCAAAAGAAGAGAGTGTTTCCACTTTCCATGACTATTCAATATACTTTGTAAGATAGCCTGAAACAAGAAACAATTATTTCCTCACTTAAAAGACATACAGAAACTTGAGAAACCCATGGTAAACTGTCTTGCAACACACTGCACATACTGCAGGCACTGCATTTAAAATGCTGAGCTGCTTCTATCCCATCTACACTTACTCGGTCTATCACTGTTGTAGACTTGGAACTTCTTCACACAAAGACTAAGTCTTTGATATGATATGATATGATATGATATGATATGATATGATATGATATGATATGATATGGGGTCTTAAACAGTGTATGGTGTATAGCTAGGATCTCAAATATGTTGAATAATAATAAAATAATTTGATCTAGGAAAAATCATGAATACCTATTTCTTTGTATACCCCTCACATATAGTATCAATTACATAGTAGATGTAAAATATCCCAGGTTACAATAAACTATCTTCTAAATAAGATATTAAGTAAACCTTGACAAAAAAATCTCCAAATATTTTTTAAAGGAGTCATTAAATTCTAAGATGCATTTATTACTCAAAATCTTGCCTACAGGTCTCCAAACAGTGTTTATGAACAGTTTTTGTGAGAAAATACACCTGGAACCTAAACCATGTTCACAGAACAATTCCTGAGAGGAACAGGAATCTACCTCCATGGACTGCCTCAAACAAGTGAACACGACTCTTCTCTTTAATATTCTTGAAAAACCTGCACTCTCCTTCATCCAAATCCTTCAGGCCTCATTTCTCCACCTCTCCCTTACCCTGCCATTACATATGGTCATGCTGGGCACTGTTCTTTTCCTGGGTCTAGGAAAGGCTGTGATTACCCTCTGGTGCCCACTCAGTTATGGAGCCAGAATTCTCTAAGAGTCATAGAGATATTTTTCTGGGGTGCAGAGAACTGATGTGAAGATGAAAACAGCTGGGGAATGAATTGAGACTAACTTAACAAAAACAATTTCTTTTAGATTCAGCTCAAGACAAGCTCATCTTTTGATATCATACTACTTTTATACATTCCAAATCAGAGAAATGCACTAACCTAGCCTTTCTTACCAGTCTTCAAATATCCTTGCCTCAGTCCACCATTTAAGAAATTAGGTACACTACCTCAAGATCATGATGAGAAAACAAATATAATTTAGAAGGGAACTGGGGGTGGGAGAGTATTCACCTATAGTGCTTTTACATTTGCACATCATTAAAAACATATATGAGTTTTATTATAGTCTATTATCTCTTAATGGAGAACATTTTTAAGCATTTATATTTATTGCCATAATTGATGTCCTTAGGCTTTAATACTTTATTTTATAAGATTGCTGGGCATTCCCTTAATTTTCTATCTTTTGCTGTATTTTGATTTAATGGCTTTTATTTTCTCTAGCTACTTGAAAGGTATAAATTCATGTACTATTTATCGTAATGGATAATTTTTAAAATATCTCTGAAAAAGCATACTATACATACAAAAATAGATATGATGCATAGAGCTCATATTTTCAAAAGCATAAATCTGTAGAAACAACAAGCACATCAAGAAACAAAACACTGCTGCTGCCCTCCCTTGTCCTTCACTGCAGAATCTGGCCCCTGAAGGGTAATTTGCTCTCCAGTTTTTAGAGCCTGGATTAGTCATATACTTTCTAAAGATGGAATTATCCAGTATATATTCCTTCATGACTGGCTTCCTTAGCTCAACATGATATTTATGAGTAATATCCACATTGTTTTATGTAGTTACAGTACATTCATTCTCACTGCTATATAGTAGTCCTTTGGGTGAATGTACCACAATATATCTATCCATCTGACTCTTAATGGGCATTTTTTGTAGTTTCCAGTTTTGGAGTATTACAAATAGTGCAACTTCTGGCTTCTGCTTAAGATGGAGAAAGCTAGAAAGAGCATAACTCCACTTTCACCAAAAAAAAAAAAAATTGTATAATCTACAAATTCAAAACTTTGCTTGAACTTGTCAGATATTTGAGCTTGCAGAACAAACAACTGGTCTGAAATCTAAGTAAACACAAGTGTATGCCAGGAAAGATAGAACACGAGCACTTGCTTACCTGGGGCAGATGCTGCCAGACATTGTAAGAATTCAACTGAAATTGTTATTGAACTGTTAAAGCCAAGTGATGGATCTCAAGAGAATATAGAACTCCTGAGGATGCAGATATAATGGAAATTTGTGCCCACTCACAGACTCTTCTATATGCACCTAGCCAGTGATCACAAGAAAGATTGATGAGAGTCCTGAAGATGCACCCCTTGTAGTGCAAGCCTGAGGAGAAAGCCGCTTTGGCAGGGAAGGCATAAAATCCCTTCCAGATTTCCTTTACCTGCTGCCACTTCAGAACAAAAACCTTACACTGCTCGATGAAGGCAGCGCATATACTCAGACTCTGACAGTGATGAAAGAAAGCCTGCGGCATGAGGGAAGAGAGTGTGTGTGCTGCATGAGGGGACACCTCTACTCTAGGAGAGTGCAAGATATGAACTGGGCCCAGAATTACCCCCAGAGGAGGGGCAGGAGCACTAAGAAGACCCCAGCCCTGGCCCTCCCTGGTGGCGCAGCGGGTAAAAGCCCTGCACTAAGAAACTTAAGCCACTTCCACATGAGTTCAATCCCCGCCTGCCCCGGAGGAGATCCACATGGCGCGCAGACCTCTCCTCACCCGCCAGCTGCTCCCCTCAGCAGTGTACTTCATCGATCTGCCTGTTCTGCTCCCCGCTCTGTCTCTGGTGAATCCTCTCACCCTCCGCATCTCTGCTTGTACCCCAGTTCTGTATGAATAAAT
>NW_004567117.1:22991399-23024915 GCF_000260355.1 Condylura cristata | reverse complement strand
CTCTGTCTCTGGTGAATCCTCTCACCCTCCGCATCTCTGCTTGTACCCCAGTTCTGTATGAATAAATAAATAAATCTTTAAAAAAAAAAAGAAGAAGAAGACCCCAGCCCTGAGGCCGAAAGTCACATGCCTATATAAGGCTGAAGCTTCACTAAAAGAACAGAGGATACAGCTGTTGCCTACCACAAACTGAGAAGTGTCCAGGGTGCAGGAACACCTCGGGGATCCTGCAGGGTAAGCTCCTAGGATACCACTATAAAGCGAATATTGCAGTAAAGCAATTCACTTGGAGATTTTGGTTTCCCGGTTACATAAAAGTTACATTTACACTATACTGTTGTGTAGTAAGTGTATAACAGCATTATCTTTTTAAAAAAAAAATGATGTGCATACCTTAATTAAAGACATGAAGTAAACACATGATGTGGAAAATAGTATGAATAGACTCACTGCACACAGTGAGGCCGCAAACCCTCCATTTATGACCACTGTGGTATCTGTGGAGCATAATAAGTGAAGCATAATGAAGCAAGGTGTGTCTATATAGGAGAAGATTGCTGACAGAAGGCTGGGTATGAAGAGAAGTACTCTCGTGTGATCTCTGTACCTCTGTCTCTGTGTGTGTGTGTGTGTGTGTGTGTGTGTCTTAGGCATGCATAAAGGAAAAGGCCTAATGCTAAGAGCAATTAGATACTGGGGAAAAAACACTCCAGCAAACTAAAACCCAATTTTAACACAAGCCAATGCTAAGGAATTTGAAGCATGTGATACATTGAAAGTAGCCATTCCAACAAGGATTCTTAAACCCAGCTCAACTCCTAGTGACATTCCCCAATACAAATCCCCAAGCTAAAACATCCAACAAAAGTCGTGTCCATCTTCAAGCACACAAACCTCTTACCTCGGCTTTAACTGTCCAGAACAGGATATGTCTTCCAACAAAAATGTATGTAATATACCCCCACCCCCAGAGGCAAGGGAACACAAATAATGTCAAGAGAATGTGGGCAATACAACCAGACACAGATAAGTCACCGATGTTAGAATGAGCAGACAGGGAATTTGAGTAACTATCATCAAATGCTAAAGGCTCTAGTAAGGAGAACACACGATATAAGGTCATTTTAACAAAGAAATGGTAAATGAAAAAAGAATCAAATATAAATGTCAGGGACATAACAGACATGTAGGAACCTTTTAGGAGCAAATCAGTAGTCCACTGGACTCAGTTAAGGAAAGGACCACTGGACTTGAAGATAGGTTAATAGAAATTAGCCAAACTGAAACAGAAAGAGAATAAAATTGTAGTAATAATAACAGGAGAGAAAAAAAAAAAAAAACAGAGCAAATGACAGCTATGGACACTATCAAAAGGTACAGCACATACACAGCTGACCCGCTGAAAGAAGAACAAAAAAGAGAATGGTACATCAGAACACATGAGAAAATGAGAATTTTTCTGAATTAATGATAGCTATGATACCAAACAGGGCAAGAAAATAAACCAAGCATGCCATACTAACACTACTAAAAACAAAGAAAAAAATTTAAGGCAGCCAGAAAAAAATGATGTGTCACCTATAGAGAAAATGAAGACAAGTACTACAATGTACTTCTCATCAGAAACCATGCAAATCAGAAGGAAGTGGAATTTTAATGTACTCTAAGAAAACCTCAATTTGTTATACTCAGCAAAAGTCTTTTGGAAACAAATGAGAAATAAATACTTTCTAAGACAAAGAAATTGTCAAATATCAAAGAATGTTTTACTGACAGAAAGAATATGATGCCAGACAGAAGCAGGGATCTACCCAAAATAGAGTGAAGAGAGATGGAAATAGCATTGATAAAGCTACAATACAAATTTTACTTATTCTTATTTTAATAGCTCTAAAAGAAAACTGTCTAAGTTAAATTAGTAGCAACATATTGTGCTTGTAGCATACATAAAAGCAAAATATATCACCAAAGTAACACAACGAATATAAAAGAAACTGGGAAGAACATCCAGGTGAATGAACCAAATTTGTGGTCTTTATTGAATATAGTGAGCTCTGTTTTCAGGGCTCACGTAGCCAAAAAAGTTGACAGGGTGAGCAAAGCATCTCTGGTGTGGCGAACAAGCCAGTGGACACCCTATCCTCTAGCTGTTCACCACGGCCAGGTTAGAAGACCTTCCAGGAGCAAAGGACAGCAAAGTCCCTCACACAGCAGGTCCAAGGAGAAAGGAAAGTCAAGCATTTCCACGAAGTCCTTCTGCCTACTCTTCTTCAGTCCCTGACAGACTTTTTTTTTTTTTTTAAGATTTATTTATGTATACATATAGAACTGGGGTCTAGGTCAGAGGTGCAGGGGTGGTGAGAGGATTCACCAGAGACAAAGTGGGGAGCAGACCAGGCTGATTGATGAAGTACAAGGCTGAGGGGAGCAGCGGGCAGGTCAGGAGAGGTCTGCCACCATGTGGGTGACCTCCAAGTCCAGGGATCGAACTTGCACTGCAGTGACTAGGTCAGCTTGCAGTGCTGAGTCCTTACCCACTGCTCCACCGGGGAGGGGAGGGGAAGAAAGGGGAGGGGAGGGGAGGAGAGAGCCCACCCCTGACAGACTTTTACAGACACCTGGAAAACAAGTCTTCTCCTCCTGGCTGTAATTCCTGGCCAATTATCTGGAGCGCCAGCCCTTGAAACAAAAGCCCATCTCCACCGAAGGGGAGTCTTCATGCCCAGAGTCCCCAGAAGGAAGTTTCCCTATACTGCCTTTCTTTCCTCCTGACCTCCCCACCAGCACACCAAAGAACCCCACTTAGAAGTGAATTTACAACAGAAGCTAGAAATCCAATCTCTCAGGCTAAAAAAAGCTGCAAGAAAAGCTCAGGAAGGTAGAATTCGAGAAAGGAATAGCAGCAGTTTTGATGGTGTGTCAAATCTGCAACGGCTGAGCGCACTCCAGGCACTGCCCGCTGCTGCCCAGCCCAAGGGGTGCTGAGCTGAAATGGAGAGGTTGGCAGGTGGTGATGGAGACAGAGCAGGCCGGGTGTAGGCTGCTTCTGACATGGAGGCAAGGGGCGGGTTGGGGATATGACACAGACCCCGTTTTACCTCCAGAGCTACATGCACCATTCTATCATGATCCAATAAAATGTGAACCTGAGGAAGCATCATTTGTAAGGCAACAACCAGCTACTTGTGTACAATCCAGGCCTGAAGCTCACAGACCGAATACTTTCACGGCAACCAGCTCAGCCTGGAGGGCAAATGCAGCTGATGCTCAGAGCTGCTCCCTTAAGCCTCTGAGCCTGGGGAGCCTGAACGCAGCCCAGGGCAAATAGTCCGTCCGCACAGAGCCCTCCATCCCGCCAATGTGCTTCATGGGTGGTGCCCACACCTCACTCTGTGTCAGGAGATGTTCCTGCCACCGTTCCCAGGTGAGAAGAGGCACTCACATGAGGGCATAGTGAGTGCGTGGAACTGAACTTTTCTCAGAAGCCCATTCAGCCATGTTTATAAAATGGAGGATGTATATAACCCTGGGCTGGAAATTCCTCTTCCAGGGATTTTTCCAGCAGGGATATCATATATGGACACAGAGGTTCGATGAAAACCAACTGGTGCCCAGGGTAAGTCTGAACACAGATTTCCTAGCTCTGGTTTCTGACCCTGCCATTTAGAAGTTCTACAACTCTAAGTTCCTCAAGTTTTAACATCCTCGACTTGGGGTTTGATGATGTATTGTTTAACCTGGCACATAAGAAAACCTAGTAACTTTCCACTGCTGTCATTGTACTGTAATTCAAATATTTTTCATAAACTTACACAACCTTCAATGGGATTTTGAAGGTTATTTTTTCTATAGATCCATGTAAGGGAATACTATGCAGGCTTTTATTTTTAAAAAGCCAGATTTCAGACACACCTCTGCTTGTATGAGTGGATCTGTGATGGCTGTGCGTTTGGTCTGCATACCAGCAGCGAGTGTCAAAAATGTATGTGTGGTGTTTGTATGTTAGTTTTCTGTAATTACCAGCAGAGCACATGTGTGTGATGTGGACGTGTGTCTTTGGTGTGTGTGTGTAAAGTTCTATGTGTGCCTAGCATGTCTGTACGTAAATTGTGTGTCTGCAATTCCAGGATATGTGTGTCTGTGGGTATGTTCACATGGATGTTAGTCCCTGAGGTGTGTGTCTGTGGGATATGTGTGAGACCCAAGCATGTGTGTGTGCCTGTGTGTCTGTAGGGTATGTACATGCCCACATTTGTTGTCAATACCGGAAGCATTTGTTGTCAATACCGGAAGCTGACTAAGGAACCTGGCCTCTGCGATGAGACCAGACTGAATCAGGTGCCTTCCCTGTCACAGTAAGTACCTGGATTAATTTTTCAACTCCTCTCTAGTTTCTTCACCCATAAAAAAAGTTCCCTTACCTCCATTCCCATGGCCCATGTGAGAATCAGATGACAGAATGCACAGAAGCATGAAGCAGTATGACTATCCCATAGTAGGTGCTTGGTACATCGAACAACTGCCCATCACTTACAGAGATATTACCAGAGACATGATATGGCCTCTTAACCCTGCTGGATGGTACGAGTTGTATTTCTAATTTTTTTTCCTTTAACTTTCTATAGCACTTGGATGATGTGCAAACATGTAGACTATCTCTACAATGAAAACAATAAATAAATGCTTTTTCCAACAAATCAAAACCCTGTGACTGGAGTCAGTTTTGAGTCACATCCACCATGTGGAAAATACACAGGCTCCAGCACAAAGGTTCCCTCTCTCTTCAGAACACATCTACAGTAGAAACTCCCATTTCTACTGTATTACTGCATTTAATACATTTCTGGATTAAATGCTGAAACTGTGATGTTATGTCCAGAAAGCCCTGATGTAAATTCCCGCGATACCTAAAATTGGCCTGTTGTTGGGGCGACTTTCCAGCTTAATCCCACTAGAATTGATTTTTTAATCAGATTAACTCTTGTCATTTGGAAAAGTATGGTGGTAAAGGGCAGCTCAGTGTCAGTCTCTGTCGAGGGAGAAGCTGGAAGCCAGGATGATGGAGATAAGGCCTCAGTGAGAAGGCAGTTTCAGAGGTGAGCAGTTGACATCATGAACTGGGAGAAGTGGAGTGACCAGAAACTCCCCACGAGTGGGGAACGAAAGGAAAGATTTTCCTTCTTTCCAATTTGGTTCAGGTCGTGTTCCCTCACAACGTATAGGATTTCCATCCAGTACGTTTATCAGAATCACCTGGAGACTTGTTAAAAATGCAGATTCCAAGGAAGACCCTTCCCTCAACCAGGAGAGGTTAATAAAGGTTGCACAACTGCTTTAACCAGGATTGTACATCTACTTCCCAGGTGAGCACTGGATGAATCATTGCAGAGCACTGGTGAAGGTCCTCGGGGAAGAAATCCCACTGTGGGAAGTCAAGGACTCAACCACTTGCACAGCTGTGTGTCTTCAATTTCATGACACAACCTCTCTGGGCCTTCATGATAGAGAAATGAGGACAGCGGTCCAGAATAAAATGATGAGGTAACTGACGTTGGACAGTTTTCTGTGTAAAAATAGAACCTGGTTGATGTGAAGCCAAAACACGGTTCTTCCATTCTCTGAAAGGAGGCAGAGTGCTTGAGGACAATTTCTGACCCTAAGGTCACCTGGCTTGTTTCCCTGCGTCTGAAACTTCTGCCGCGGCAGGCAGCTTGAGAGTGTGCTCCACTGCCCCCTAGTGGACTTATCTGGGAAGGTGAACAGTCTCTTTTCCTATTGGGCTTTTCCAGACTGTGAGCACAGGGAGCCTTTGAGTGAAAGGTGGAGAAGGAAAGGAGCCATGAGAGACAATTTCTGAGGCTGTGAGACCTAAACTGTCCACAACACTACCTGCTCGCTAGTGCTCAAACCGCCACTGTGGAGCCTCCTTATTATAGCTTAGGTCTCATTGCCCGGCCCTCAGTGTGCCCTGAGTCAGGCTCTTGCTACAAGCAGCACATGGGGAAGGAGGAGGGTAAGGGGAACACCTGTTACTTCTGGAGCAGCAAGAGCTGAGCTTGAACCTAGAGATCACTGTCCAAGTGGGCAGGGCCATGCAGAATTAAGCACTAAAAGGAAGCAGAGTGAGCTCTTAGCATTCAATTGCAGCATGAAAAAGGACTTAGTCTGAATGAAAACCCTGCACTCATGCAAAATCCTGATGAAACAGCTGTATCTCAGGACCTTGTCATCAGTAAGGCTACCACCGGTCAGAGAAAACCAGCTTCTGCCACCATCCTGGGCGCCCCACTGCCATCAGCTGGACCTGCACTCAGCAGGGTCTCTGTCAGCACCAAGCCACTAAGCCATTGCTCACCTGACAGTGAAATACCCCCAGCATGGACCTCAGGCCTGTAAGTAAACACCCCAGACTAGCCTTTGGGCAGACTGATGGCCCACTCGTGCTTCTCCTCTTAGAGATTCACCTTAGCTGTCCAATTCCTTGGTGATTCTGATGATGTCAGAGGTCACAAGAATTTGAGAGTGGGGAATTGAGAGGCCACAGAAGGCTAAATGAGAGGCCTCCTCAAGTCAAAGCCACATCATCTGGTCAGGATCTGACCAGGAAGCCAACACTTGGTAGTGGGTTACTCACTGTCCCTGCCCTCTGGCATGTACTCTGTGGGGTGGAGGACCAACTCATTTCACAAGCTGTACTCCCCATCCTGGAAATCTGTGAGGACGGAGGGCAGGGCCAGGGTCCCTGAGCTGGCACCTTGCAATCCACCTCAGGCAGTGTCATGAGGGGCGGAGGCCAGCCCTCATGAGCATGAGTTAGGGGGCTGGGGGTGAACTAGATGTCTGCTCAGAAGGCCCAGTGCTATTTCCATGTGCAGGTCCTTAGGAAGGGGGGATTAAAGCTGGTTTTTCATGATAAACTGTGTAGGGAGCCCAGTGACACCCAGAAACCTAAGTGTAAACATGAAGCTTTGTCATCACCATCACTGTCATCTTCTTATTAGAGTTACAATCACCTTCCTTTTGTTCCCCTGAGATTCCCTAAACATCCGCCAACCAAAGATTCCCCTGTTCCTTGTGTTTCTTTCCCCTAGAAAACAAAACCCCACATCTGTTTCAATTTAAAGAGAAAAGAGTAACAAAAATTACAACGATGAAGAAGATGAATGCATTGTATTTGTATAATGAACTAGGTCTACATAATTTGATTTTAGCATAATTTACCCATTTAATGCTTACAGAAACCCAGATGAGGCAGTCATATGCAATTTTAGAGACAAAGGGAAAAGTTCTCAGAGACCGAACTAGGATGTAGAAACAAAGCTAGACCTACTCCCTGAGTTCCAGACTCAATGCTGAGTAGTAACAGCAAAGGTGACATGCATGTCTTAGAATTGGGTGTCCAATTCCCAGACTGAGTGGCTTATAACATATACATTTATTTATCACGTTTCTGGAGGCTGGAAAGTTCAAGATCAAGGCATCATTTGATTCACTATCTAATAAGAACCAGCTTCCTAGTTCATAAAGAGCCCCTCTTTGCTGTCACCTCAAATGGTGGAAGACATGAAAAGCCATCTGGAATCTCCTTTATAAAAATCCTTACTCCCATTCATAAAGTCTCCACTTTCATGATCTAATCACCTCCCACCTCCACATACTGTCACTCTTGGGATTATGTTTCAACAATGAATGGGGGTGGGGCACAAACATTCAGTCTAATGCACTGCATAAATTAACCAAAGTCTTCCTTTCTCCTCAAACCTGATTTGCTGAGAGCCTTCTAGCATCAGTAAAAGCAACTCTGTCCTCCATCTTCTCAGGGCCTGAAGTCACCCCTGACTATCCTCATCTCTGCTACCCTCCACTCAATCTGCCAGCAAGTCCTGTCAGCTCCATTATCACTAAGCATCAAGCCTCTCCTCCAACCTTTACTGATCCCAACGGCTCCCAGACCATCATCTCCTGCTCTCTAAATTCATTTCCTTCTGATGCCCAAAAGTTGCCTTATCTGTTCGAATACTGCCTTTCCAAACCCTCCTCTCAGGACAAGAAACCCTTCTTCCCTTGCTGCAAGCTTCTCTGGGCAGGTAACCTTACCTGGCAGGCACACTCAATCTCCTCACTAGATCTGAAGTTTCCCCCAGTAAGTTTCTGCTCAGGGCTTCCTCTCCAGGACCTAGGACAGCTCCTCGCACATGGGAGGTACTCAGTGTTTGTCAGATTGAATGGACGAATGACTGAATGGCCTGGTTCAAGAAAGTCACAAATGTGGAATTTTTCTCTTCCTGTGGACACTTGAAAACCTGTTATATCTACTACGATGCACACAGAGGGCAGCTTGGATCAATGTAAACCAAATAAACGTTAGGAATCATTGTCAGTAACTCACATGCTGGTCTGAGTTTCCAAAGACTTGACATTTGGTTTGGACTCAGAGACACATATCTCCGGACTCCCCTGAGCCTCCACTTCTTCATTTGTAGAATAAAATCATACCTATAACTATTTTCAGCTCCAGATACCGGATCTCAAAAAGGTGAAGCCTCAAAAGATCACACTGAATAAACTGAATCATCAGGAAAGTAAGTATTTTGCTACCTTCTTGCCCTCCCAGGGGCACCCAGCCTCACTTCAAAGCCTCACCTCAAAAGGTTGATACCCAACATGTGCCTGCTTTGAACTCTTTGGGACACACAAGTGTCAGTCCTTTAGTGTGCTTGCCTCCCCTGAGGGCACTGACCTTTAAATATTAGGTAGTGCAGCCTTATTTATAATCAATATGCATCAATCCTTTCAAGCTTTCACTGCTGGATGACCAACTACATTCACCTCAAGTCGTAGCCTTGGAAACAGGAAAGTAGAAGAAATGCCTTTTGGGAAGGCTGATACCCACCCTGGACTCACAATATCCTGAGTTGCATGGGAGTCATATAGCACAGGAATGGTCCAGGACAGGAGGAGAGAAGCCAGGTTCTTGAATCCTACTCACTGTCACACCTGATGCCACCCCTCGTCTCCTTTCCTGGTTCTACCGCAGAACTTTAACAGGTCTCCTAGGTCAGAGATGATTTATTCTATAAAATCTTTCCTTAACATATATTTAGTATCCCTTTGATTCAGCTCATGAGTCTGGGTGTATATAGCTCTTTTACTATTTTACTGGTCATGGAGAAGGAAGAAGGGGATTGAAGGGATGGGGATCCTAAAAGATCTCTCAGAAACAAATTCAAGCTCTCTCTGAATTAATTTATAAAGCAAAGGTAGATTAATAGTTGCAAAAGGAAAGATTCAGTTTAAACAAAACTTTGCAAGGGGAACAAGTGATTCAGACCACAGCATAAAAAGAATGTTGGCAGGACTCCCATGTTTATCTCTGCTTTATTTACAATTGGAAAGACATGGAAACAACCCAAATGCCCAAACGTAGATGACTGGATTAAAAAGATGTGGCACAACTATGGTGGTGGCACACAGGTGATTTGGTGATGGGAAACCCGCAGGGATTACAATCGAGATGGAAAAAAAATGTGCAAAATGATGTAAAAATAAACTTTTGTAATAATTAAATTAAAAAAAAAGTCTTTATCATCAAAGCAAACCCACTGGTTAAAGAAATAAAAAAGAAAGTATCTCAATAAAAATTAAAAAAAAGAAATAAAAAAGGTGTACAAATTAAAAAAAAAAGATGTGGCACATATACACAATGGAACTCAGCAACCAAAATAAATAAATAAATAAATAAACACACACCTTTTGCAGCAACATGGATGGAGCTGGAAAAGATCATGCTTAGTGAAATTAGCCAGAAAGAAAAGGAAAAATACCAGATGTTTTCACTCATAGCAGGCATATAAAGGACCAGGAGAGAAAATAATAATAATGAACAACAATATACAAGATACATTTTATGGGGGTGGAGTGGGGGACATGATCAAAAACGGTGGGGTGAGGGAAGTGCACTGGACTATGGTGATGGCACATGGGTGACTGGTGATGGGAGCCCACAGGGATTACAACTGAGATGGAAATAGATGTAAAAATAGACTATTTTATTTTAAAAATAGTAATTTTAAAAAGCAGGGTGGCAGTAAGGTAAATGAGCCCATTTTTGGTGCCAGCAAGTGCTGCCCTCCATTTTCCAGTCCCTCCTTCAAACCACTGTCACTGATGCCACCCCAACCCTAAACTCTCCCCTCGTGCCTTTGCTCTGCTCACATTCCCATCCAGAGGCTTCTGGGAATCCCACCCATCTTTTAAGACCCAGGTTTAAAGTCACTTCTCCAAGTTCTTTGCACAGGGCAACATCTTTTTTTCCCCTTAGGGCACCTGGCTGGCCCTGTGGCACAAGAGTAGCTGGAAATTTCAGGAATAGCCACGGAGCTCCACTTGACTCTGGGCCATGGCTCATGCAGAATGCTCATACAGAATGCCTTTCAGACAAAAGTATAATCCTAGCTGTGAAAGTGTCAAGACACAGAATCAGGCAGGAAGTCAGAAGATCAGCCCCAAATCTGGCAAACTAGAATTCACTGCCTAGAGGGCATCAATGAAATGAACCTTGTTTTCGGGGTGACCCTAAGCCAGCCCCAGGTCATCACCAGTGACTGAAATGTGACAGGATTATAATAAAGAAACAGGAAATGAATGAAGCACTCACACATTCACATATATTTGTTCAGACATTTCTCTTCCCCCAGGAGCCCAGGCTCTATATCCTGGGTTACTCTCTTAATTCACCTGCTTCTCACAGCTTTAGGGATAGTGTTGGCTCCACATCCTACCAGGTTGTGGAAACAAACTTGAAACCAGTATTCTGTTCAAAAATTACTCCTGCTGGTGCCCCCACCCTTAGTCAAAGGCACACTTTATTGCCACAGTTCTGGTTCACAGAGTTATACATACACTGAGTTAGTAATCAGAACCTATTTTAAATACGCAGGACTACAGTACATATGAATATGCTAATCAACTAAGCTTAATAGTTCTCGTTTGTATTAATGCAAATTAGGCAGCTGCATTTCCCACCAAATATTTTCCTTGGTATTTAGTGACGAAATCAAGGTCCTTCTAATAAGTTCTAATATTTAATCTACCAGCTCTAAAGAAGGTGCTTTAGTTGAGCATAATCTAATTTCACTGAACAAAATTGCATCTAAAAGCAATATAAAGTTACAATTTGTTCCTTGTCAAATAGTAAAAATGGCCTTTAAATTTTACATGGTTTTGACCTTTGATTTTTGCATTTCAATTAAACTTCCCTCAGAGCCCAGAGGATCAAATGTTCCCTGAGTGTGAATTAGGGCCTGGTGAGAGGTGGTCCCTAGCCCTCTGCTTCTTCCTCTTTATATGACATCTGTATCCCTTTTGACACGCAGTAGAATCTTTCTCCCTCAACAGCTAGGTCATAGGTAAACACATGTCTTGATAATATCTTATCCCTAGACACTTGCATGTCTATGTGTCATTCTTTAAAGTGCATTCTTGAATCAGGATGCCATCTTGCCAGACTCTATCACTAGTCTGAGAGAGACCCAGTCTCACTTCCAAGCCATGTTTGACCAAGGTCTTCTTTTACAGTGTCTGCTGGACATCTTTTATTTTCCTCTTGTAGTTCGGAGAGAACTCCTGGCTTCTGATATGATTAAGATATTCAAGGCTTTTACACCACTTAGTATCCATTTTCACCTTCTTGGTAATACAGAATTTAATCTAGACTGGGGCAAGTATCTCTCTTTGCCCCCTGCTAAAATCTTACATTTCTCAGTCTCCCTTCAACTATTGAAATAAGAAGATAGGGCCCTCCCTAGTGGCACAATGGGTTCAAGCACAGCACAATGAATCTATCCGAAGACTGCGGCATGGGTTCCATCCCTGGCGTGGGAGGTGACACACATGGTACAGCAGACCTTTCCTGACATGCCCGCTGCTCTCCTTAGCAGTGTATTTCAGTTAATCTGCCTGTTCTGCTCCCCACTGTCTCTATTGAATCTTCTCACCCCATGCATCTGTGACCTGTATGCCAGTTCTTGTATGCATAAATAAATAAATCTTAAAAAGAAGAAAGAAGACATAAAAAGTCCTGGTTTTCTGACAACATTATAGAATCACCTCATTGTTTCTAGCTGCTATCTCCAAGCATCTTCTACATGAGCAAATGAAATCAAATGTGTTTTTCTTTTATGTGCAACTAAATATAATCATAACTTTGCAATATTACAGTATTGAGCTTTGTTCCTGGCACACCAGGTTTCAATGAATTACAGCAATTAGTCAAGAATCAGAAGGAAGATCAGTGTAAATGACACATCCTGGAGGTCAAAAGCCAAGCAAAGGGAGAAGGGGAGAGAGAAAGGTAATAGATAATATCTAATATTTACAAAGATGATGCATAAATTGGAAATTACATGTATCAATATTAATGATAATAAAAATAACAAAAAAAAAACAGCCATATTTACTGGGCTTATAGACACCAAATACTACACATTGTATATATATTAACTCCTCCATCTCTCCAATGTTAATGTGTGACATCACAGACAGACAGACAGACAGACAGACAGACAGATTATACCTTGCTTTCTTGGATCTAAATATGACCTGCTCACTAACCTAGGTGAAATATCAGGCAAATGACACATTAACCCTTTGGATCTTGTCAGAGACAGCATGAGTTCCCCAAAATTGGGATTACTTTATCTCCAATTAAATAAGGAGTTTTATCAATGAATAGCCTTCATAGCTTTGCACACATATAGCACTCTAAGATGTTGCCATCTCCCTGACCAGCATGTTCCCACATGGCAACTTAGACGGGACACAGTGCTGACCTCTGTGGCCCCTTACCATACCCCAGAGCAGGGCACAAGCAGAGAATTATGGAGCTTCTACAATGACCTGCCATGAACTGGACTCTGGCACAAATATTAGCACAGTTCATCTTGCCAGTAGCCCTGTGAGTTAGTATATTATCCAAAGCACTGGAGCTCATAGATACTGTGACTTCTTTCATTCATTCAAACATATTAAGTGCCAAATACTAGGCATTAACTTTGGGGGATATGAGAGAAAAGCTGACATATTAGCTTAAAGGACTGAGAGTTCAGTAGAGGAGATAGACAAAGTGTGCCTTGTAATTGGTGTGATAATAAATGTATCAGATTTTGTGGGGATGTATTGGGAAGACAGTACTGTTAGGGCTGAGAGACATATTGAGGCAGAGACAGGAAGCAAGAGGGAATGCATTCCAGGAACAGTGTCCTTGTAACAGTGTTATCTAAACAGGGCAGCAGGGCAGGGGGTGGGGGGGTGTCCTTCTTCTTTGACCGCTCAAGGAAGGATTGAGCTAAGTGGCACAGGTGAAGCTAAAAGTGTATGTGTGGGAAGAGAAGATTTGGAGAAGGCATGTAAGACAGAAAGACATGTGAAGAAACCGCACATGCTTCTTGGCCTTGGACTTGAACCAGGGACCTGAGTAACACAAATGGAGACACTTGAAAGGGACATGGGTGAGAGACCCGTGTGGGGGCTAACATGGCAGCTGTGACCTTGATTTGTATTTTGATGTTGTTCCTTTCCTTCCAGACTCATCTGGCCCCATCGGCCCCTTTCCTATGGTTCCCTGCCAGAGGGTGCCTTAGACTTGTGGCCAAGCTTGGAAGCATCAGTGACGCAGCTTTGGACCAACCGGGTTTGGCTGGGCATTTGCCCACAAGGGAATGAGTAACTTTGGGTGTTTCATTGGAAACCTATTGTCCTTTCTGTCTTCTCTTTTTTCTGTGCTATGCACACTAAGTCTAATAAAGTTCTTATCTATTAAAACCTTACACACTAAGAGTACGCTTTACCATTGTGTAGCAGATGGCAGAAGCAGAGTTTGGGGTCCTTAGGGTGCCCCTCAGTTTGCCCACTAACACTATCATGCAAAAATATTGGGGTAAGTGGAGCATAGAGGTGATGACATCATAATGTATCGATTTTGTAGGCAGAATTACATTTTGCTTTCTAATGTATTTCTCAGTAGTGTGAGCCATATGAAGGCTCCTAGGAAATGTGAGGAAGCAGAAGTGAAGTACCAGCCATTTAGGGGCTCACACACATTGGTGCCAATCTGCTGATTCACCTCAGTGGCATGAAGCAGCAGCTGTGTGAGCAATCATTCCACATTCCCTCCAGCTCCTCTGACTCTTGAGCCAGGTATGCATTTAGCTCCGACAGGGCCCTCTGCCTCAGCTTATGTAGGATAACCTCATTACAGAGGTGCACCAAGAGGTAACAAGTATGGGCTCTAGTTTCAGACCATTTGTATGAGTCTTTCACAGTGCTTGAGGGTTGTAGACTGCCATGAGCACCCTTTCCTGACTATCTGCCATCAGACCTCGACCTCCAGCATCCAATGAAAACATGGCAACCTTAGAGAGAGAGCACCTAGCCAGATTCCACAATTGTGTAATCCTGTTTGGGCCCTGACCCACACATTTTAATGGTAGAAGTGGGTACTGCTGTAACAAGCATCTAAGCATGCAAGAGTGACTTCAGAAACAGACAGTAAGTACAGGCGGGCAGGTTTTTTTGAGGCACATAATAGAGAGCCTAAGTGCTCTACTTTAATGCTAGTAACTATCTAAGGGGCTGCTACTCATAAAGTAGATAACGAAGGTACTGCCAGAGAAGGCTGCAAAGGAGTGTTACTGGAAACTGGAAGAAGGAAGAATCGAGTCATGTAGTAGCAAAAAGTTTAGCAAAACTGCCTTCTGCTAAGACAAGTAGAACCTATGAGGAATGAAGCTGGTTATGTGGCTTGGTGATGACCAAACAAAATGAGGAGCCACTGCCAGTTTTCCTGTCCTGTTATTTCAGAAAAAAATGTGAGAGGAAAAGATAGTGGAGGGAAGAACTGTTAAATAAAAAGGACTTAGAACTCGATGGTTTTGAACATTCTAATTCTCTGGGTACCAAAAGATGTTGAAACTAACAAATGATGATGGCTGAATGTGTCAGGGAATATGGCACAGAGAGGGATTTGAGGATAAAGCCACTCCCTCCCTAGGGCAACCTGAATTACCTCTCATAAATACTTGTTTCAGGACCTGTTGCAGAAATAACCTAAAATGCATCCTTATGTTTTTCTGAATTCCAAGGATCTGAAGCTTAACCACACCTTCCCTCCAACTCTAACCACACCTTCTCCTAACATTCACACTGTACTTGAGATCATCTGTCTGAGCTTCTTCCGTGATGTTCAGAATTTCTCTCTCTCTCTCTCTCACTCACTCATACACACACACATATACCAAAGCAAATTTCCATTTTCAAAAGTTACATATCTGGTTTATGGACCCAGATCACCTGATTTGAATTGTGACTCTACCGCATCCTAACTATATTTTGGACAAGTATTTTTTTTTAACTTTCTATGTCTCAACTTATTATGTGAAGTTAATAATAGTTCTTAGCTCATTAGTTTATTGTAAAGATAAAATGAGCTCTACATGTAAAACAAAATAGTATCTGGCACATATTATATGCCCCATAAATTTTAACTCCCAATACTGTTAATATCTTGGTGAAATATATAACCCAATAATCCAAAGAAGAACCCTGAAAGCCCCAATTGTCATACACACAAATTCAATTCGTCCTCCAACTTGTTGATTCTACTCCCTAAGTGTCCTCAGAAGCCATTCACTTCTTTCCATCCCAATTAGTTCAAGTCTTCATGGCCCCCACTGATCAGAAGTCGTGAGGATCTTGCACAGTCCTTTACCTGTGCTTTATGTTTTTTTATCAACACAAACCCATTCTAGTCATGGGCTTACACCTACTACTCAAACTCCTTCTCTGTACTATAACCAGAAAATTCCTCAAAACTGAAATTCTCACCCTTTCTCTCCCCTACTTAAGAAGCCTTATGAATAAAATCTTACACTGTTCAGCCTAGCAGTAGACCATGGCCTCTTACCTGGTGCATCCTGTCTCAGCCTCAGCTTCGCACAAAACCCCTTGTACCTAGTGCTCCAGTCATTTGGAACTATTAACAAATTTACTTTAACTGGTTTTACTTTAAATGTGTTCTTCGCCTAGAGGTGATGGCAAGGAGGGACCTTTCATATCAATTGTTAAGTATCCAGAACTTAGCAACAGGTAAGTAAGGCTATGACTGTGGTTAGGACCAATGTGCGAAGGGATGGGTCTGATCAGATCAAGGAAGGATCAGTGCACATCACCCCTGGGCAGCTCTGACCAGTTCTGAGGGCGCTCAGAACATACAACCCCAAACTCGGCTCTAGTTGCTTCCAAGGCAACCAGCAACTTAGGTATTGCCAGGTAACTAAGCTAACCCTAACAAAGCGCAGCTAATACCACCAAAGAAAGCAGGTCCTTCCCCTGCAACAGCAGAGATTTTCACTGCAGAAGCCAAACTGGGGACACTCTGATGAAAAGATTTTTATGCTATAGGGCTTGAGTTTCCTTATTTAAAAAAAAAAATCTTTCTTAAAAAAAGTAGTCAAGAGGCTGTCAGGCAGCTCCGCATCTCCATTAGAATTCAGAGTATTCCACGGTAATTACAAAACAGCTGTAATGGAAAATTGGTAGTCAAACCCATTTTCCAGCGACTAGAACGGTGAATGGGCTCCATTATGTTCCTAATTCTCATTAACTTAATTTGCATAGGAAACAATGAAGGAATACATAATGAGGTATGGTGGGCGAGCAGCCCAGCCCTCACACCCCCAAGTGCTGAGTTCAACCCATGATGACCCACTCCCAGGGCGGAGGAAGCCTGAGTGTCCTGCTGGGTCCTGCAACTCTCAGGTGCCCTGTGACTGCAGGCCCCAGCGAGTCTAGGACAGAGAGCCATGCAGCCTGCCTCCAGAATCGCCTCGTCTCAGCATCCTCAGTGCAAACTCCATTTCTTCTCCCACCCCCGCCCTGCTTCTGGTAAGACTGAAGAACTGGAGCAGAAGGAGGAGGGCACTTGTTTTCGGATAAGCAATTCCAGGCTTTGGCTGTGTGTGCACGCATGTTGCTTCCTACAAATCTGGTTTTAAGTATAATTAGCCCTGGCAAAAGGATGAGATCAGCAGCCAAAAAAACTGCAGGGGGGTTGGGAGGAGGGGTGTACAGGGCCTGATCTGAGCTGGGTTCCCTTGAGAGGCCAGGCCAGAAAGGCCTCCTCCCAGTCTCCCCTCTGAGCAGTGACCAGGGAGACCAGAATCTCTGCTGGCAGGCCAAGTGCAACGTGAGAGGAGGCAGCAGAGGATCGTAGCCAAAGCTCAATGCTTGAACAGCTAAATTATCTCCTGACTTCATCTATCAAGCTGTGAGCAGTGCAAAGCCAGAAGTTGTACTCTCTAGTTTAACAAATAAAATTATAAGCTGAAAAAGAAACTGGTCCATACAAGTCAATGTTATTGAGCACGTATGATATTTCAGACACTGAACGTTCTATTCAGTCTCATTGGAACCTACAGCAAAACTGCAAAATAAAGGGACACCCATCTTTCTAGTGGAAAATGATGCTCAAATAATTTGCTATGCTAGAGTTATTTAGGGAGCCATGGGAAAAGCGGAATCTGAAGCTACTTCTTCTGAAGTTGCTGGTCTAGTTAGGATGATGTTCTTAATGCAACCTTGCTAATTTTGTGGCACATATGGAAAATGATTTTTCCACGTGACCCCAGGAAAAAGGAGAAGGGGCTTGGTGCTTGAAGAATGTTGTACAATACCAGCTGGATAAAAAAGATGAATATTTCAAGCCACATGAATTGGAAAACTTGAGTTTCATTTATAGGGATAATGGTGTCCCCTGGTGCGGATAACCAGAGAATGACCAGGCAGGTAGGCACCTCCCAAGGATGCCTCACTGGATGAGGCAGAAGACCCTGAGAGACCACTATTAGCTTGGACTAATCTGGCCCTCCCCACTTCCTCTTCCACATATTTCTGTGGATAATGTGTAACATTCAGCCAAGAGAAAAAGGTAAAGCAAGGAGCTATTTATCTTGAAGTTTAAAAAAAGCCTTCAATTTGATTCCTAACTCTGCCACTTCATAGCTGAAAGACTGACTGTACAAGTCATTTCCAGTCAACTGGACCAGATATGCTTTATGCTTTTAAACTTCTGCAAGTGCATTTACCATAATTTTTCCTCTGGAGGTAGGAAGGGACCAGGGGACATGCTAAAAGGAAGAATGGCACAGGCAAAGTGCCACTAAAATCTTTTCCAGCAACCAACCTTTTCCCGGCTGGCCCACACTCTTTCACCCCCAAGTCTCCTGAGAAGTCATCAAGTCCTGGGCATAACATATACACTATGACAATACAGTGGATGGGTTTCATCGCAAAACTGTCATGAGGGTTAAATGTACACAGCCCAGTATTCTGCTTGAACTGGGTGTCCAACTCTCTTACACCAAAACCTATTCTCCACCTTTTTTTTTTTTTCAATAAATTACTATCTCCTGTAGCAAAACTCCCCCTGGGTCTAGAGTTGATAGCGCACTGTTCGGCGTTTCAGGGAGTTCTCTATGATCAGGATAGATTTGGGAACCCAGGTATGTCCCAACGTACTTGTTTCCCAGTTTCATCCTCGGGGATGCAGCCTGCATACAGCATACCTGAAGACAGTTTACAACTTCAGGTTGATTTGACCAGTTGGGTTGTGTCTTCAGATGCCATGCCTGTGAGGCCCAGAAAGAGACTTCCGAAAGAGCCGACACTGTGTGTAAGACTCAGGAAAAGAGCACATCTGCATTCACTTGCACAGACCTCTGTCCGTCTGTATGTGTCGGCCAGCAGCCAGTTCACACAGTGTTCAGTGTTTGTTGACTTACTGCCTTTACTAGTATCTAAGACTATTTACAGAGTGCCGGATATGGACAGTCGTTACACCAGGAGTTGAAGGGAATTTTATGTTATTCCAGTTTGTAAAGTGCATCCCGATTTTCTACATATATCTTTATACTGTTGCTCATAACTGATCATTTGGGACTGAACACTGGGAAATGATTTACTCCTGGATGCTGATCACATTGTGGTTTGGGGGGCCACTGTAGTTTATGACAAGGAGTCACGAGATCAAACCCGGTGGTTTACTGCTGTCTTACATCACCCCTGACTTTAAAGACAAATACCAGCTCACCTATTGAACCCAGCACCAATCCCAATTCCCACTCTCAGATGGATCAAATTTTCAATTAATTTTCCTGTAGGTTCTCTAAGCACAGTCCCTCGTCTCTCTTTATATGAGAGAACAAAGCTGAAGATGTTCTAGGGAGATGCAGAGCTGGTTTGTTTGTTCCCTTCTTGGTTCACTCAATGGCACTTACACGCTGACAAAAACCCACTTGTGGCTGAAGTTTCCCACGTAGAGTGACGGGCTCTTGGCTCTCCCTCAGTGAAGAGCCTCTCCCTGCATTCCTGGGCAGCAGCACTGCACCGCACAGCCCCACCAACTGCGTCACTTTTAGGTTCTGGGCTTTGAAACCAAATAAAAATTGATATGTGTGTAATCACATTTGTTTAATTAAAGTAACACATCTGTGCAGTAAATATTCCAGCATGAGCTGGTCAATAGCAAACCCTCAGCATGTACAGTAATAATTGACTAATGTAATTAAATGCATGTCAGAGTTTTAAAAGAAAATATAATGAGATTTCATCATTTTATATGTACAGGTAATTAGTTCTTAGAAATGTGAGTAAAAGCAAATTATCTACAGATTTGAACTATCAGCAGATAATTCAACTGACCTAGTTTAGGAGGGAAAATGGTACCTAAAAATGAGAAAAATTCAAACCAAAACAAGCATCCCCTACTACTAAATTGGAAAGCCACGTTAAGAAATGAGCAAGTGTAGTTTTGCTCAATATGTTTTCATAGAGCTTGCCTTTTAGACAAGTTGGTCCATAGTGTGAGCACCAGGTTAGAGTGACATTTTCTTCTGGCTCATACTCTTCTAATGGCATTTTGGGAATTCAGGAACCTTCTAGTACCAAGCTCTGGCTCATTCTGAGCAAGTCTCTCTTTTGCTTTGTATTCAAGCTGGCTTCATCTTCAACTGCTACTTAACATTTCCTGTTTGGCCTGAGTGATTCTTCCTGAATTCTGGGCAGCAGATGAGCAGAAGGACTATGGGAAAGGCAGCCTAAGAGTAGGGAACAGCATGAGCAGATGCAAGGTAGTAGGAAAGCACATGGCCAGTTTAGGAAGCTGCGAGGAGCTCCACTTGAGTGGAGAAGATTCCAGTAGGAGAGAAGAGGAATATGTGGCTGTCAAAATTTGCTGGGAAATGATGGGCAGAGACTTGAATACCAGCCAAGAAGTTCAGCATCCTTTCTCTGAAGGCAATACGGAGTTGCTGAAGATGCTGTTTTCTGCTGCATCACTCAACACTAATCATACCAAATGCTTCAAAAATCCCTACACTCCCATGTGAGCTCACTGTTCTTAGAAACTGTGAAGTCCTTTGGTGATGACAATAGTGAGTAACTTCCTACCTCTCCACAATGGAATCTATTCTCTCCCAGGTGAGAAAGCACCTTCCTTTTTTTTACACTTCCAGAAGTGATGGCTCTGGTCACCTCAAAAGCTGACCTAAGTGATCACGGAAGCTCAGGATTGTGAAGACTGTCTGGTAACATAACCAGACCAAAGGTGGGCAGAGACGCATGAGCCAATTCTGTGCATATAATTTTAGATTTTTAATATGTGTAGAGAGATAATTTGTTCTCATCTTTGCTGCCATGACATGAAACATCAGTGAGAAAACAGAATGACTGTGATAGACCTAAGACACAATTATCATTTGATAAGACAAGAACGTGATCTTCACTAGTTGAAAGCAGAAGCTTGATGTGGTGATAGTTAGGGACACTCCCTCCTTGACTTGCAGCACACATGATCAACACCTACTGCAGAAGATTTTGTGCTGTTCTATCAGTAACCCCACATTAAGGGTTTAATCACTATAAGTTAATAGTTTCTTCAGTAGCAACAACAAAAAAATGCAATAAAAGTGATCAAGAGGAAATCTACATACTAAAAGAGACAAAGAGATTCATCAACCAAGAACAAAATATAGACCTCTGTGTATAGTAAACAAAGTACATATATAGATACACACATATTTGCATATCTATATATATGCAATAAGTTATATTACATATGCTCTAGCAACATAAATACATATAAAAATGTAAGATACAAGAATACTAATTAGGCAATTGATGTTTCAGTTGTAATAGCATAGTTATAAGTTACTTATTTTTCTCAAAAGGTTAAGTAAGTATAATAGGGTATGATGATGTCTATATTCTTTTTTCCCAGATAATCCAGGAGATGGTATAAAAGACAGTAGGTAGGATATAAATGAAACACAAATGCCCACATATGTATAATTTTGGAGTTTGGAAATAAGTATGTAGGCTTCAAGATAACAATTTCTTGATGTGTACTTGTGTGTCTGTTTCATTAAAAATAACAATAACTACAACTTACAGTCATTCAGCCCAGGGTTGTTCTCTGTAGCTGGGTTCTTAGTTTATGGTCAGGGTTTGACAATGTACTGAGGCTGAATTCCTGGGTTCCATTTGTGGCTAGGACTATAAATACTTAAGTTATTAGGCATGGAACAAACTATCCCTAAAGAAAGAGGCTAGGAATGGCAAAGAGAAGAAACTATGATCATGATTAGTTTTGATCACAGTAAGTTACAGTTCTAGAAGTCATGGCCACTTATAAGCATGCAGCAGTGACTGGTGATAAACACAAGTCCATGAGACTAAAAGACAACTCAGGAACTTTGGGAGTGTCTTCTGCAGCCAACCAAGTGGAGTTCTTCACTGAGCAAACATTATCCAAAAGGATAGACCTAGACTTTGATTTTCTCCACTTTCCAAAGTTAGACCTCAGAGAATAACTTTCCATCTCTCCCTCCAAAATCAGCAAGATCTGAGGCGCTCATCCAGGCTGGGTTACTTGGAAACTAGAATTTGGAATGAAGGAGAGCCAGAGAGCCTCTGATAACAAGACTTTCAGTCAACAGGAAGCAAAATCTGTGTTTTAAAGGCCAAGGGTGAACATCTAAGTAAGTCACATGAAGTCCAAATGATAACGAGAGAACCAATGAGCAAGAGCCCCAACAGAAAGCCAGCATAGGGGAAGGACTGTGTTCTAGAGAAGGGAGCATTACTTAACCAATGTAGAAAAGGTGTTGTGATAGTCAAGTTCAAATAACAACAACCTGTGTGACAAGTATTTTGATTACTTGATAGGTACTATTATTATTACTACCTATTAATACAGATGAGGAAGTAGAAGTTACCAACTTGCATAATTAAGCAATCAGCCAAATGGCAAAAGATCAAAGCCAAGGCTGCAACCACAAAACTTGAATTGTTTTCTTTACTTCTTTGTGTTCCTAATTGCATGATTTGTGTGTGTGTGCACACAGGTATGTACACACACATATTAATGAAAGTGAACAAGACAGAGGGTCAGCAAAAAGAAAATTATGATAATAATAGGTAGTCCTGAATGTTTAGCAGTGGTTTTAGGCTCCTTTGACAGTAAAGATGATCCCTTTTAATGCCTTGAACTAGGGCAGAGACCATAAAAGTGGTATTTGGTGATGTTTAACATTGCAGGGAGAACTGAAAGGGTACAAACTGAAAGTTTTGGGAATAACACAGAGAATCATAATTTTCTTTGTCCCCTCCTTGGTGACCAAGTCAAAATACCAACCAGTGACTTTGTTAATTCCCCCTTCAGTGTTGTTTCCTCCTTCTAGAATGGAGTTAGGTTACTAACACTGATTACTTGTATTGGGATTTGCACCTCTGTGAGAAGTTTTCTCCTTAAAAACTGAATTGAATGTGTTCAATTCTCACTGATCCTCCTTTCTTATGAAGGAGAGAAATGTCACAAGCAACAGTTTTCCTACTACATTGTAAGGCTGAAGTTAACCTCCCACCGACTGAGGAAACCCTTATTTAAAAAAAAAGCCAAGTGGAGCAGAGAGCCCTACATCTTCTAAGATAGGACCCTCTTGGGTAGAAGCTTGGAATAGATGGTGTCAGGGTCTCCTGCAACTGTGGGATATCATGATGATGAGTTTCTAATTCTTAAAAATGTGTGAGATTCATTCTTCTGCCTTTGAGCAGACCTGCTCTCCTGGAAGAGCTCAGTCCTAGAGCCTGCCAAGCCTTTCTGAATTCCAGGCTCTTGGCACTTGCTGTTTCCTCTTCCTGGAGGACTCTTCCTCTTACTATTTGCAAAGCTGGCTCATTTTCTTCCTCCTGGTACTCATTTTAAATGTTTTTTTGCTCACAGAGGAAAAGCCTACTACTTAAATAGATCACTTTTTTTTTTCCCTCATCTTAGAATCCGGGGTGTTTCCTAGGTGGAAATAACATTCTGAAATCTTACATATTTATTTGCTTGCTTGATGCTTCTCTCCCCAATTAAAATATAATTCACAGCTTTGTAAGTGTGGGATCCCTACCATGTAGTGTAGTGTCTGTTACTCAGTATGTACTCAAAAATTACTGGACAGAAGGAAATTTAGATGGATAAATGGGTGAATGGAAGATGGATGGATAAAATAAATAATGAGTAAGTACTTTATAAGAGTATCATGAAAAAAAGGAGGGGGTTGAGGTCAGACAGATTGGAAAATATCTTCTCTTTCTTGCTTGGAGATTTAAAGTGCCTATTAGTAATTTAAAGGATCTGAAAATTCCCCAGAAAGAAAAAAAATGGCTTAATTTTTTTAATTCAGCACTTTCTAAACTTGTTTTAATTTGAAATACTTCTTTTTCATGATGTACTTACTTAATATTCTGCCAAAGGATGTTCCTTAAAATGTTAGTTTGGAAAAATCTACTCCTTTAAAACCATGGCCATGTTGGAGGGTCATTAATTTTTAATTCACTTTCCAGAGGAGAGTTCCCTGAGTTTATGAACAGATGCATCTGTGTATCTGTGTGTATAACACAGTGTCAGGCACAGAGAAAATACAGAAATAATTGAATATTTGAGTAGGAAGGGAAGAGGAAGAACAGAGGAAGAGGAAAAGGAAGGAGGGAATGATAAAAGGAGGGAGAGTGAAAGTGAAAGAGTGAAAGGAGGGTGAAAGGAAGAGAAAATGCATCCGGGCTAGTCAGTAAGTAATTATCCTAACAGGAACCTTCAGCTGACTTAGGGGCAAATAATAAGATGCTAATAATGATCTTACTGTATCAGAAGTCAGAATCATATTGACAATCTCTGGTAAATTCTAGATTATAATTTACCTAGAATTTGGATGACAGATCACAATAAGCACCTCCCACCACCTTGCTACACACAAATACAGCTGCAGTATCCTTGGCATGAGCTCTCCTCTCTCTGGGAATGAGATAATATCTATATTTAGAGTGCTCCTAACAATATTAGGTACTGGTCAAGAGGATATAGATTCTGAAGTCAAATCCAGTCTCTACCATTGTCTGAGTTCATTGCGCTGCAATAATAAAAATACTGGGTGGCTTAGAAACAACAGAAATTTCTCATTGTTTTAGACACTGGAAAGCCCAAGATGTATGTGAGCAGGCCAATGTCCAGTGAAGACTACATTCTGATATTTTTTTGAAGATTTATATTTATGCACACAGAACTAGGGTACAGACCAGAGGTGCAGGGGCAGTGAGAGGATTCACCAGAGACAGAGTGGGGAGCAGAACAGGCATAATGACGAAGTACACTGCTGAGGGGAGCAGTGAGCATGACAGGAGAGGTCTGCTGTGCCATGTGGGTCACCTCCAAAGCCAGGAATGAAACCTGCACTGAAGTGGCAGCAGCCAGCTTACAGTGCTGTGCTTTAACCCCCTGCGCCACCAGGGAGAGCCACCTTCTGATTTTTAAAGGGCCCTCTTCTAACCTTACCCTCACATCATGGGAAGGATGAAGGGACTTTATGGGGCCTCTTTATAGGGCACTAATCCCACTCATGAAGGGTCCACCATATATCCTTATCACCTTCCAAAGGTCCCACTCTAAATACCATCACACTGGTGATTAGGGTTCAAGATATACAGTTTGGGGCTGGGTCACATTCAGTCTATATATTTACTCACTGTGGATACTTTGTCAAAATATTTAACCTCTCTAAGATTCCATTTCCAATACACAAAATTCAGATACTAGTAGAATATCATTAGAAGGATGTTGTTGCAAGTATCAGATAAACATGGCATGGACTTAGGACAGTAGCTGGTAGGCAGCAAGTCGTCAAAGAACTACCACCACTTCCAGGACTCCTTCCCTGATTACGACATCAAGAGCCAATAAATTTCATCTTTGAGTGAATCACCTTTAGAAGTGTGTTAGGGAAATGCTAACTCAGAAGAGCATTTCTCTGATTGTACGCTTTCAGGCCCACAGAAGGACAATTTCAATGGCTAGAGCTCTTCAAATCTTACACCAAGATCCTATCTCCCCTTTGAACACCTTATGAAATCATACATAACCCTTTTTCATCTGGCACTTTGTAGATGCTCTTTGTAGAAGCTGGTGAGAAACCACAAATAAGCACTTTCTCTAGAGAAAATGCAGCCCACACTGGCTTATACAGCCTGTGCTAGCTTACAGAAATACCACTGGAGCTCACTCTGTCCCTTTCTGTCCTTGTAATCATGTAGGATTCGTTCCCCATTCTCCCAACTGCTTCTGGGTTTTGTGACTTAGAAACCCAGGTGATTTCTACCTGCACAGTTTCTGAGCATACCTAGAGATGGGAGAAGTTGAAGGGCCCACAAGAGGCAGCACACAGCATAGGCCTAACAGGGTGGGATTAAGAAGAAGTGGGGTGGGGAGGAGTGTGTTTAATCAATGAGCCCCTGCCTGGGGCTAAACACACATGCACAAATACATAAAAAGAATTCTTTGAAAATAAACTGAACATAAAAATATCATCCACGAATTATTATTTTTAAGGAGGATTTAGATTCAAAACAAATATAAGTCCCTTCTCTGACTTCAAATATGCCCCAGGATAGCCCCAATGGAAGAAGTTACATGCTCAAAGGGTTGAAACAAACCCAGAGAGTAATATAATCCCCCTTGCCCCTAGATAAAATTCACCTTCAGTCAGTCCAAATCATCTTTTTCTTTCTTTTAAAAAAAACTTATCTAGACGTTAGACTCTGAAATCTAATATCTTTGGCAGACAGGTGTCTATACAGACTTAGGAGGAGGGAGGAATGGGCTCAAGAACTGCCTCCCACGTCTTTAATCTTTAGAAGTTGGTTTTCATGTCAAACTAAAATCTACTTCACTGTATCTTCCATCTGCTGTTCCATTTCTGCCATTGAGAGCCAAGCAGGGCAAGTCTGCTTTTGTCCATCTGACACCATTTCATCCCCAACCCCTGCCTCCCATCATCTCTTCTCTGTACCAAACACCCTCCTTCTCTTTGAACATTCCCCAAAATTTTCGGTCTCATGCCACACCAGTGATCGCCTGTGAAGTCACTGTTTGGTTACTGTCGTATAGAGAATCTGCCAGAACTGAGCCCACTACTGCTGAGAGCTTTAGACCACGTAGAGCGTGGGCAGTCAGCGGAGAGGAACACCAGCCTCTGCGATCACACACCGGACTCGCCAACCTCCCAGCCGTGTGTCCTGCGACAAGGGAAACTGAGGCTCTGAGGTCTCCTCCACCCATAGAATAGCTATACTGATAAGGTTGTCCTGAGCAATAGTCATGTATAAAAAAGCATTAAGAGCAATGCCTGCCTCGGGCTTGTTACAAAATAGAAATAAACAGTGGCTACAATGTTTATAGGTGTTACTTATATTATTAGAACTGGCATTCTATTAATATCATAAAAAATGTAAGGGTTATCTGTGATATTAATTCACAAAAATTGAGTCAGTCAAATATGATTTTTTTGCATGAGTTGTCAAGCAAACATCCCCCCTACTAATTGTATTACATATAATCTGAATTCAAATTCAGTTTTTCTGCATTTGTGTTTATCCTCTGATTCATTGGTCCCACTTTTTATAGGTTAAGGAAAAGAAAAGCCCTTCCCATGGCCATCAGCTGCAGCCCTGAATCATTCATGGCCTGGAAGCTTCTCTAAAATGAGCAGGAGCCCCATATTGGGACCTTTTTGTTTCACTGTTTTCTTTCACCGCCTAAATCGCCAATGTCCAAACTTCCACCAATAGGAATTTAACCTGTGGGTTCCTTCAGCAAATTAAAGGTGTATTTGTTAAATACCTTCTTCGTGTCAGTATCTTCTTCTCTTAACAGGGTCTCCGCAAGTCAATGAAGCAGATGAGGCCCCTGATCTCACTGAGTGTTTAGCCCAGACAGTGATGGAAAGGCATGCAAGGAAAGCACAGGATAAGTTTAGACCATGACAGGCATGGGAAGGAAACAAAATAGATGGTAACATGAGGAGAGGGAGAAGAACGTGGCCGGTGAAATGGCACCAGACTGAGTGGTTCTGGAAGTCACTCCTGACCTAAGGGAGACTAGAAACAGACAGACCACAAGTCAGCACTCAATGATCTGGTGTTTCCTTTTTTAGAGACATGAATGGCACCAAAATGTATTGCTCTGTGTTCAAAACTTCTGGAAACCTGGCTCAGGTCATCTATCTATGAGGAGCTTTTAGGGCCTTTTTGCCATTGCCAAGAATGGCAGCAGCTTGATGTTGTGATCTGGAACATTACATGCTTTGCAGAAATTATGGGAGTAATTAAAATAGGAAAACATATTTTTACTAAAATAGTTCACTTGGGAAGCAAATCGTATGGAGCTGGGCATAGTAAGTTTACTTGGTGAAAGAGAGTCTGGGAATGGTTTCTCTGAAATTTAGACTAGGGAGATCTCAAGCTCATTCCCTGCCTTTCTCTCGCTCAGTTTCCAGGACAAGGCCCTCATCAGAAAAGTCCATTTTTCAGGGCCTCTGGTGGCACAAGGGGTCACAGTTAAGCAATATGAAGCTATCCGCAGCCACTGTAGCAACTGTTCACTCCCCAACCTGGGAGGTGACCCACAGACCTCTCCTGCCTCACCCGATGCTCCCCTAAGCAGTGTATTTCAGTGAATCCATCTGTTCTGTTCCCTCCTCTGTCTCTTGTGAATCTCTCACACCCTCACATCTCTGGTCTACACCCCAGTTCTTATATACATAAATAAATGAATCTTTAAAGAAAAAAAAATCAATTTCTGAAGAAAAAGGTCTCTTATTGAAGCCGTATTGGTAAAGGGCTTGAAATTTACATTAGTCTCTATTGAGGTTCCAAGTAACTTATCCATCCACAGCAATTTGTTCTTTTTCCCTAAGATGAATTCTTGCTAAGTTTGGAACTTCACTTTTTCTGACCCCTACTGAAATCACATATAAAAATAAGAAAATTTAAACATGCTAACTATTAAATACGTGTTGGTCAGAATCTGGGCAGAATCACCATTGATTACATGAGGTCTGAAGCTAAGGCCACGGGCTTGAGAAGATGGCCTCACTTTTTCCTGTGGAATAATCTTGAATCAGAGGTCCAAGAGCCATACCTCCCTAGACCCTAGACACTACCCCTTCACCTCTACCCACTGCAGACAGGTCTTGGAAAGATTCACACGAAATGCCCACAATAGTCACCTCAAGAGAAAAGGGTTTAAGTTGAGAAAAAAGTAGTCAGTTAAGATTATTTTAATGTAAGTTGTTAATATTTGCAAGGAGAATGGTTTTTAAGGAATCACTTATGTACTAAAGATTAACTGTGAAAAGGAGCAGACACGATCAGCAGCTGGACAAGGAAGGAACACAAGAACAGGCTCATCTTCCACATACAGTAAATAGAAGGCCCCGTAAGAGGAAAACATAGACTCTCTGGTAAAGTTCTACAACCAAGTGAGTGACAATTCTGTGAAAACAACATAAACATATCTTCTGAGTAAAACTGCTCCAAAACATATCAGCTCATCCACTAAATGAATTGCCTTAATAATTTAGAATAAAAGATTAGGGTTCAAAAGAGATGATGGTAAAGATCAAAACCATTTAAATTTAGAACTGTCTAAAGGGATGTAGGAAATGTGGATTCGAAGCAAAATGAAAACATTTTTAATTGAAATAATATACATAATATAACAATAATGAATTATTAATACCCAAGTTCTGAAATTCCATGGTAACCACACACTCAGAAAAAAGGCAGGAAGTGACAAGAAAGCCAGAAGCATGAAGTCAAATAGCACTAGCTTTCCCATCAGCAGAAGAGGCCATCAACAGTAGGAAGTTATTTAAACTTTCTGTGTCTCCACTTCCCACAGTGAGGACTACATGAACAACATAAACTAGGCCCTCCCTGGTGGCGCAGCAGGTTAAAGCACAGCACTAAGAAGCTAAAGCCACTTCCGCAGGAGTTCGATTCCCCGCCTGCCGCCTGCCCCGGAGGTGACCACATGGCGTGGCAGACCTCTCCTGACCTGCCCACTGCTCCCCTCAGCAGAGTACTTCGTCGATCTGCCTGTTCTGCTCCCCACTCTGTCTCTGGTGAAGCCTCTCGCCACCCCTGAGCCTCTGGCCTGTACCCCAGTTCTGTATGCACAAATAAATAAATCTAAAAAGAAAAACATAAAATACATGAAAAACATAGCTCATGCATGGCATATATTAAGAGTTCAATAAGCATTAGCTACAATGATAATATAATTACATTATATTGACTTTGACATTTCCAAAAACATAGATACCTACTAAGCAATTCATTTAAAATGACCAGATTTTAAAAACCAAAAGCTCACTTAACAATTCAAAAGAGAAGACAAAAAAAATAAAATAAAACTACATACAAATCACAGAAAAACTTAAAAATCAGAGAAATAATAAAAAAAAAACAAGAAACAAAGGGAAGGACATGAAAAATGAGCACACTGGGTTAGTTGAGAGCTCTTGGTTACAATGTAGTGAAATCCTGGCTTAAACTGGCTTAGAGAGCAACAAAGAACTGCCTTCTGTAACAGGAATGGGAGGACAGTCAGTCACTGCACCGTTGGTTCAGAAGCAAAGGAGACTTTCCAAAGCCCAGGTTCTTCCCATGTCACTGCTCTGCCATCTGTGAGGACGTCATCCTCAGGTAAGTAGCAAGATGGCCCTCGATGGCAGGTCCAGGCTTTGCATCAGGGTGGGTGGGATGAGACCCAAGAGAGGAAGAGAGCTGCCCTTTCCTGTGGCTTTCTCAGAACAAAGACATTTTCTCTCAAAAACCCCCAAACCCATCCCCTGTTTTGGACTCAATGTTTTGTCCAGAATTGGGCTGACTCTGCATTTCTTAGCTAATCATTGGCAGAGGCTAGAATTACCTTGGATGAATAAGGCTCACCTTCAAGCTGCATGGGGCAGTTTCTCCTGGAGCGCAGGGATGCATTCCTGGAAATACCTGGGTTCTATCAGAACCAAGCAGGAGGGAACAGATGCTGGGCAGGAAACAATGTCCACTGCATGTGCCAGGCTGGGAAATAATTAACAATCTAATTTACTCCCTCATTAATAGACAAGGGCTTTTTATGTTTGGTCAAAATATAAAATACACAAGCTATAACTCAAACAAGGTCAGAAATAAAGGTTAAATGCTCAGCCAAAAAGGAAACAGGGACAGAAACTGCAAACAAAGCATTAAAGAGGCCAAAGGGGTATTTTAAATTGATTATGGGTGTAACCCACAATTAGGATACAACGGATGCATGTCTTCATCTGACATTACATTAAAGCATCATAAAATATAAGCATACTTTCTGACAAATTGAGAAAAATGAGAGTCATACAGTAATCACAGGAAAGTTGATTCTCCCTGGTTTAGACTCATGATACAGTCAGAAAAGAGGAGAATTCTAAGTAATATAATTAATAATGTCTACTTAGATTTTTTTTTAATTAAATGTTTTGTAACCACACTAGTCCTGCCTAAAATGAAATTCAGTCTACACCTCTAGCTTCCATCCTTATAAGCAGCAGGCAGACAATGATACCTTTGAGGTACCTCCCTGATATTTCCAACAGTCTCTCAGGACTCCCACACCACTAGTGCCAAAGGCTCCCATGCACCTTCCCAGCCACCATCTTTGTTGCAGCCAGACCTACCTAGGATCCGGTGTTGCACTGCTGTTTCCTTTCTACCCAGCTCTAGAAGAGACTATTTTAAGCCCCATGGCCAAGAGCCAAGAGCAAACTCCAGTCTTTCATGAAGAACAGAACAGCCTCAGGGTCCTGCCAGCAGCCCTCCCTAGCCCACCATTTCTCCTTCTTACCCCTCTGAGTCCCAGTGGATTTCCCCAGCTAAGTTCCACCTGCCCAGGTTTGACCCCCATTCTAAGCACTGAGGGAACCATGAGCAAGTCAGATTAGCAGAGGGCTCCTGCCCTTCCTCCAGGACTCTGTGGGTTCTGTCCCCAGCAGGGATTCAAGATATTTTACTGGCTATTTACTTAGCATGTTTCCAAAATTCTTTAAGCTAAATTTCATCTTGAGTACCTCATATGGGTACGTGTTTAACTCTATATATTACAAACAGAGAAAACTGTTAGTATTTCAAATTTACTTGAAACACTACAAAAACGCACTTTATATTAGCCACAATAAAATAAAAATAAATTGCAAAGAAGAGAGATTTTGAAAATGAATAGCAAAGAGTAACACAACAAAATACAACCACTTGGGAAATGAAAAAGTATTCCTAAATCACACTAAATCTAAAGTTCTTAAATGACTAGTTAGAAAATTGTGACAAACAGAAAATAATATATAAAAAATCCAGTATTACAACCAAAATTTTTTCAGTAATAAATATGAGGTCCTAAGTACTTATAAAATTTAAAATAAAATGTGGAAGTAAATTAATGTGTTCAATTTAGCTATCAGAAAAAAATAGTATGTCTAAGCAAAATAGAAATTTTAAAATTCACTTATAATAATGAATTAGAAATGATAAATCCTTAAACAGATCTTTGAAAGTAGATGCCAAATAGCTAAATATCGACCACATTTACTCAAATAAATAAAACAGAAGACACAAAGGTGAAACAATTGAAAATAGAAAGTAAGTATATCCATAAGCTTTTAAAAAAATTATACAATGAAATGGGAAATTTTCTAGTAAAATATATGTGAATAAAAACTTAATCATGAAGAAAGGAGTAGCTGAACTGATAAAAATCGATGAGGAAAATCTCAAAATGTTAATATTAACTACCTCCTAAGGGACAGACAATTTCTCAGAGCTCATTTTTAATGGAATACTTCCAGTCTGTATTCTATAGTCCCCATAACCAAACTTGACAGAGAAAATGCACATGTACCACACACCCTATACACAATCATATGCAAATAGCTACAGATTTTACTTATTCACAATACAAATTCAAAAATCCCAACTAAGTTATCGACACAAGTCAAAGTTACAAGTGTGCTAAAAATGTACATAATTAGACTGAAATGGCCTTAGAAAGTTAAGGAGAACTGTGATTTCAGAAATTAACCAATGACCTCAACACTTAAAAAGAAATAATGTATTTGACATAAAGATAGTAAGAATAAAGCTTTCTACTTTTAAGCAATCTATCTTGGTTAAATAATAAAACACTAGAAGAATTCACATTAGAGTAAGCAGAGATACAAAGTGTACCCAATATTAGTATTTTCACGTAACACTTTGGAACAAAACAAAAAATACATATATCAATGCTTCTTCTATATACTAATAAAGGAGACAAAATTAAGCAACCAAAATACATGTAAACAAAACCGAAACACACCCACTCACATATACCCCCCAATAGCTTTTCAGAAGATCAGCAAATACATGAACTATGCAGAAACACATGTAGAAAGAAAGTGGCATTTGATGAAAAAAACTATTACACATTACTGAGGGGCATAAAAGAGACTTGAATAGAATGTCTGAATAGGAGGAAATGTTTCTTTTCAAAATAACATTGTAAGTATATCATTTCTTCTGTAAATAATTCATTCATTTCAGTTTATCATAGTCAAAATGCCAAAGCCCCTTTAAAGGTAATATAAAAATAAATCTAGTAGAGTTTTTTTAACAAGCTCCATAAAAAAAATAGAGTAATGAAAGGAGACTATAACCTACCAAATAACAATACTCACTGCAAAACTCAGTAATTACAGCAAATGTGCTACTGAGCAAGAATTGTCCAGTGACCCAATGGCACAAGAAACAGTTCCAGAAATAGAATCTAATACAAATTAAAGTTCAGCGTTTGCTCAAAATCACATTTAAAAATCAAGGGAGAAAGGAGAATATTTAATAAATGACTCTTAGGCAATTGATTAAATAGTTGAGAAAAAAATGCTAGATTCTGCCCTATACCTTAACCCAGAGGGACTGAATCATTAATTATAAAATGAAAGGGAGGTATAGACAGTGGGAAGGACAATGGGAAGATAAAACAAAAGAAAGTCTTATTTTAAAGTGGAATTTAAGCCTAAAAACAAA
>NW_004567117.1:22981709-22991133 GCF_000260355.1 Condylura cristata | reverse complement strand
TAACCCGCTGCGCCACCAGGGAGGGCCAAGAATGAAATTTTAATACATTAGTATCAGAAGCTTCTGCAGAGTGGGGAGTAGTGGGGGAACAAAATTTAATATGTGGGGGAAATATTCGTACACATATCAGAGTTCTACAACGAAGTAAGAAAAAGTGTTAACAGATCAATAGGAAATGGGCAAAGAGTAAGATTCATGAAAGGGAAACAAAAATATGTAAGCAGAAAGAAAGTATTTAGTATTCCATGTGATCTCTTTTTTGCCAGTTTGTCAAAAGCCTACTTTTCCTTTTTTAATTACAGTCTTCAATGCTGACAAGGTTGTATTGGAAAGATGGGCCTCCAAATATTGTTTATGGCAATTTAAATAAGTTCAGACATCAGAATTATATAGCAACAAGCTTCAAGAGCCTTTAATTTTTTTTATTTTTTTAAATCAACTTTTAGCAATATCTGAGGAAATAAATTGAGGTTGGCCCCAAGAAATGTGTTCAAACGTAGTCTCAGATGCTATATTTTTAACTTGAAAAATTAAAAAGACAACCATAGTGTCTTCAAAATGAGGCTTTGATATGATACTAACTGAAAAGTTTTGATGAACAAGGTTATCATGTACAGCATAACAGCATGAACAAGAGCTAAAATTTGTAAAACAAAACAAAGATAAGCAGGTGTGTGAGTGAGAGAGAGCAAGAGAGAAAATGAGAGAGAATAAACACACCAAATGTTAACTAAGAGGTGGGAACATAGATGTGATCTGTTTTCTTCTTATATCTTCCTGGGTGTTTGTTTTGTGTGTGTGTGTGTGTGTGTGTGTGTGTGTTTAATGTTAATAAGTGTTGCTTTTAATATCAAAAAAAAAGGGTGTCATTCTAAAAATAGTCACTGTTTGCATCAGAACACTTATTCAGGTGGAAGAGTTTGAATCACAGCCAAAACTCATTGAACTCCATGCATGCCTCAAATGTTATACCCACAAAACTTCATCACCATTTTTATCCTCATCAAGACACCTTTGTGACGCCCCTCCTGATTTCAGGCAGATGGCATAGAGACACTGGACACACAGATACCTAACAAATACATTGACTTCAAGGAATTTGAACCTCAGCGGGCCTTGTATGTGGAGCATGGTGCCCACCGGAGCTTTAGCTTGCATTCATCATTTTTATTTTGCTTTCTCTGGGCCAGAAATAGACCTAACAGGTCTTAAAAAGACAAATCACAATGGAGGTACAAAGATTACTCTTCTCCTTGGAATTGCCAAACGGGTGCATAATTAGGGCAAGAGTAGTAAGCAAACCATTTGCTTCTGAGCTTCTGACGAAGTGCCTACCTCCATGGTGTTCCCAGGGAAGGAAAAGGAAGAGGATTTCAGATATCAGAAACCTTTCTGACACCACAGTCAAGGCCATCAGAAATGGGGCAGAAACAGGGAGGTAGGAACTGAGGCTCAGGAACTATATAGCAAGGTGGGAAGCGCCAGGGAACAAATCATTCTCCATACAAGACCCAGGACAAATATGACAATGACGTTCATGATGTAAACCTTAGCTGGGCTGATATAACAGAATACCATAGACTAGATGGCTTAGAAGCATCAGAAGCTCACTGAGCCCAGTTTGGGAGGCCGCTCAGTTCTGGAGAGCCTTCTCAGTAGCTGACAGCTGATGTCTCCCTGTGTCCTCACATTGCAGAAAGAGAGCAAGAGCACCCTCTGGGGTCTCTTGGGTAAGGGCACTATTCCTATTCATGAAATTTCCACCCTCATGACAACCATCTTCCCAAAGAACCCATCTCCTGAAACCATCACACTATGGGTTAGGGTTTTGAAACATAAATTTCAGGGGAAGACACAAACATTCAATCCAAAGCAACATAACAAGTGGGAAAAAAAAAAGACTAATGCATGGTTTTACCGTGTACACCATGAATATGAGCTTCAGTTTATAAAGCAAACCCTCGCATGCAGGGACCCCAGCAGACCCTGGGGGAACGGCTTTGGCAGCGCCAGAGGAGCAACCTACCTAACTCATAGTGTGAGCACTCACCCCCCACCCAAAATGGTCACTTAAAGTTAGCGCTCACACCCTCTCTGGGACTTTGTAAGCCCTGTGATTGAATTTTTCTCAAAATTTGATATATATTCAAAGACTGGGGGTAAAATTCCACTAAAGAGAAATAAGCACAAATGAAGAAATGGAAATGCCATTATATCTGTAAAGAGCAATAAATGGCTACATTCTATTCCATGTAAGTATTATTACAGTTTGTCTCTGCTCTAAATTTAAAAAGTGTTTATCCTTCCTCACATCAGCATTTGTCAAAAAAAAAAAAAAGGAATAAATTTCATTTACCCAACAGGATTTGTCAACATAGAAACTATTTTTTTTTTCTTCTTTCCTTTGTTTTACTCAAGATATTTGGTCCTCCCACTTGGATCCCAAATGGAAGAAAATAATAATCAATGATTGATTTATTTGTGTGGACAAAATGATTTGATGCTGTTTCTTGTCGTTGACAGAATGATATGGGTGGAATTGCATTCCATTGATAAAACTGTGATGAAATGTTATTTGTTGGATGAATAAAGTTAGAAGTCAAGAGAAATTGCTGTGGCTCACATGATATTTTTTCAGCCGTCAGTCATCTCTTGGCATTTTATCACATCATTGTCTCTGCTCCCATCATATTGACTTTGTTGTCTATTATTAATTGAAGCATGACTTTTCTTTCACAACTATAACAAAGAGCACAAACTCCAGAAAATGGAAGAAGTTTCCCTTTTCCTAGCTCCCGACTGCCTGGTTCTCGCCAGCATAACGCACCTCTTCGTTTGTATACTTCAAATACACAAGCCCATCGATCCTCCTTTGAAAGACATCTGCTATGAACTGAAGTTTCCTAGGACTTGACTTAAATGGTCTCGTGAAGACACAAATTTTATAAATAACACCCTGGCTGGGCCGCAAAAACTGCACAACAATGAGAAATAAAACTGATAACATAGAACAACGGCCTAGTTGCCTCCCACAAGCACGATGTTGAGTGAAAAAAAAGATGCACACTATCTGGGTCCTTTAACATAAAGTTCAAAATCAAACTGCTAGAAATCAGAGGCCGCTGCCGTGAGGGGCAGTGACTGGCCGGTAGCAGTGGGTCTTGCTAGTAAAGTTGTTTTTTATCTGGTGGTCACAGAGATGACAGTCACTGTTTTAAAGCTCCATCATGCTCCAGTTATGGAAGTCTATCTGCATGCATAATTATATCTCAGAGAATTTCCTAATTAAAAAAGTTTAATTACTATAAAGAGATTTTTTAGCCTTACTGACCAGTTGTGAAGGTATGAGGAAATGAACCACCTGAGAGTGCTGAGTGCAAGGGATTGAACAAGAGACACAGTGAAAGATCCTCCTTTATCTGGGGTCAGGAGTGGAAAGATGGGTTGCTTGGAAACATTGCACCTGAAGTTTAAAGTTGGAAGGATGGCTGAGACAGCACGCTACTCTGGAGCTGTGGTGCAGTGATGATACCTCGCAGATGTGAGGGAAGAGGACTGCTGAGAAAAGCAACCTGAGGCCACCAAAAAGGAGCAGGAAGTGGTGGCTGTGGTGGGACAGATTTCCATCCCTGGGGACTCAGGAAGCATGCAGTCTTCATGCTGTCAACCCTGACCCCGTAGGTCCATCCCACCCAAAAGGACGTATGACTAATCCCGGAGTCATGTCCTCCCCAATTTACCAACTTGGCATTGACCTCAACTTTTCATATTCACACCCATACTCCTTGCACAAGTGTGATGAATGAATGCATGGTCCACAGACAAGGCTTGTGTCAAAGCAGTCTTGATGTGTTTTCTGCAGTGCCAAAGAAAAAGGAAATGGAAACCACAGGGGAATGCAATTGATCTGTGTGTGTAATGGCAAAATGAGGAGAGCAATTTCAAACATACAACTGAGGAAAGTCAAGAGCCACAGGTGCAGGACTTGTATGTTGAGTTTAGGCAGGGCAAGGGGACACAGTAGCAATTCTCATTTATAATCCCATCCTGACCTCTTCTCCCAGCTAAGTTCAGTAATGATCTCTTATATTCAATAGTAGTATCTGGCAACAGGTAGGTCAGCAAAAATCATACTTTGTACCCACAACATGGAATTGCCTAAGAAAACCATTGCTTGTTTTGTAGTGAAATGTATGCCTGTTAGAATCAATAATATATTGAAAAATTGATAGGAAGGCCGGGTGCACTGGCTCTCTTCTTACCACACGAGTTAAATTAGCAAATCCCCATACACTAGTTATTCCATTGTTCATCCCCCTACTGTAAAAGACTGTGTGACACCTCATGAGAGCTCAGAGAGCATTAGCAATTACTTGTCAGTTTGCATTTTGGGTTTTAGTAATTTGTCATTTATTGGGGAAAAAAAGTACTATGAACTGGCAACACCAAATATATGAAAGATTTGTGTCTGTTTTGTAGCTGTCTGTCTTACCTACCTTTTGTCCACCTATGTGCTACTAACCAGAAAGAAATTCATAAATAAGACAAAACCTTATTTGGGGCCTCAGGGTTATCACTTAACAAAAAAGAATACAAGCCACATCTCTGCCAACCGTGTGGTTTTGTAGAGAAGGAAATCAAGACCCTAAGAGACAAAGAATCAAGTCTAGAATACAGTTCCTGAATCTCAACTGAGGAATTTTTTAACTATAGCACCTGATCTCTTCCTTTCTAGAAATTAAAATAATTCATCAGAAGAAACACAAGAACTGCAACAATGAAAACAAATGCATTCCTGGCGTGTGGTTCATGCTTTACTGGCACTAGTGTTCACAGAATGACTGAGGGGAGGCAGCTGGAGGGAGGAGTGGCAGCCCCCAAGTCATGGATTCTTGCTAGCCACCTTCTGGCAAGAGGACCTGAAATAGGCTATCTGACCTCCATGCACATCTTTTAAAAAGGAGACAAAATATTCCTGAGGTAGTGCTCAGAAATGAATAAAATAACGCATAAAATCAACTATCGGGCCCTCCCTGGGTCAGCGGGTTAAAGCACAGCACCAAGAAGCTAAAGCCACTTCAGTACGAGTTTGATCCCTGGCCCTGGAGGTGACTCACATGGCGCCGCAGACCTCTCCTGACCCACCCTCTGCTCCCTCAGCAGTGTACTTCGTCAGCCTGCCTGTTCTGCTCTCCACTCTGTCTCTGGTGAATCCTTTCACCACTCCTGCACCTCTGGCCTGTACCCAACTTCTGTATGCAAAAATAAATAAATCTTAAAAAAAAAAAAGTCAACTATCAAAGTTCAACACTCAATATATGTTAGCTCTCTCCATTTTTCCTTTCCTTCCCAGAGCTGTTAGTTACAGGTTCATTGAAACATTTATGAACAAGGAAAGGAACCCCAAGCCCCAAGCGAAGTAGATGTTTCCTTTATCTTTGAAGTGTCATCTCATATACACGGCTGCCCCAAGGCCTGAGGTCTGAACCCCAACCTCAGTGTCATCACTGGCTGGCCTTAAGTCTATCTCAGCTGTATCCAGGCTGTTTCTCTCAAGAGCAATCTGGGAGTAAAGAAAACACTGGCCCACCGGCTGCCAACAGACCCATAGGAAACTATGGCGTTGGCGAAGGCTCCATATTTATTCCTTATGAGAAATGTATTATCCTGGACTGTGGATTTTCTGGAAGCAGAAGTCTGACATGATGACTCTCCCTTCTCCAGAGCATACACAGACCAACGCCATAAGGCAGTGCACACATAAAGCACACGACTACGTGCCGAGAGGCTTCCTACCCCAAACATACCCCCCACCCTCCCTACACAAACACACACAGGGAGACACACAAGCACTCAAAAACTACAGGACACACATTTGCGGGGACATCCACCCTCGTCCAGTATGTGCTCACGTACACACCTTTGCAGAGAGACAGCCATTGCCCACGTCCTGTGTCTGCCAGGGGGGTGGGAGACGCTTCCCTTCCTCTCCATCTGCACAACTGCAGTAACTTAGTTCAGACCAGAGTCAGCACAGAATTTCTAATATCTTCCACTCAAGAGTCATAGACCTTGGAAAGGTCATGTATCCTCTAAGCCTCTATTGCCTCATCTGCAAAGTGGGGTAAAGATAGTCTCCACTTCGTCGGGCTTATGAGAAACTTCAAAGAGTCATGTATTGAAAATATTTAGATCCAGCCTACCAAATAATTAATGTTTCACATTAGGTTGGGGAACTTACAGACCCACAAACATCTATTCATAAGACCCAAAAAGATTCAGAAAACAAGATGACATAAAGCTTTCTGTCGTGCTTACTCAGACTACTCAGTGCTAATAGTTATCAATTCTGCCACAGAACTCACACTGCATTTGGTTAAGACACTGCCTCAGCTGATTCTGGAGTTTTACTTATAAACAATATTTATTGATTTATATTTTTGAAATCTGAAAAATTTGAGTATTGAAACAAATACAGCCCCAAGGATTTGAACAAGGAATTGTAGACCAGTCTAACTATTCATACTGTGATTTCTGAAACAGAAGTAAGAATACGTGGCATGTACTAACAACTATCACAACATGATTAGCTGATGACGACGTAAGAGCTGTCTTTACTAGTATCAAACTGCACCTCTACCCTTACGCTGACGCCTAAGTGTGACCTGAACTGGTAAGCTCTCAGGCAGCCCTGATTCCCTTCACCTCAGACACCCACTTTCTCTTAAAATTTCCCCATTTCAGGAGGAACTGAAGGTTCTCACAACCTGCCTGTGAAATAGGCCTGGGCCATCAAGGCCACCCAAGTCCTGCTCCTATACAGTGTCCCCAGGCTATAGCAGCAACACATGTTAACCTCCCTTACACACGCGCACACACACACACACACACGGCATACACACACAGGCTCTGTGTAAGGTAATACTTCTGAGCTGATAGGAGGTGGGAAGGGGAAGCACCTCAGAGCCCCTCCCGCTTCCTCTCCAGTACACTGGAGAGCACCAGAGCACAGACGCCTCTGGGCTCATGGCCTTGAATTCCCCTTCAAGATCGGAGAAACAAGACCATCAAAAATGAGTACTAGATACTGGTATAACTGACAGAATTATTTGGATTGTCTTCCCTTCTGCACCAGGACACACTCAGTGCGTGGATAACTCGCAGTCCCTATCACCTAAGGTGCTGAGCCAGACTTGAATTTTTTGGCTTTTGTGGCTCTAAGGTCTGGATCCTCAACACCTAGGGAGACTTTTACATTCCCACAGGTTGACTGCACCCTAAACCAATGAATTCAGACTTTCTGGTGATATGACCCAGGCATCAGTTTTTTCTTAACACTCCCACATTTCCAATGTGCAACCAACACAGAAAACCACTGTTGTCCAGGTGTCTGGAAGGACATGACTGCGTGTTTACTAAGTCCTCCCCTAGGGAACCCAGGAGTCAGGGACTCTACTGACCTGAGTCCCATAAAGAGGAGACTCTTTTCCTGTAGAAGAGTGTGTGTGTTTCCCTGGAATAGGAACTGGGAAAAAAAAGCCACTCCAGGCTCCTTGGAGCACTGGGCATGGACAAGCCTGGAACCAAAGCCACGGGTGGGCTCATGCTCACCTTTACAACTCTGGAGGGTAGGGGTCACCAGGTAAAATACTGAGCACCAAGATCAACTTGAATTTTAGACAAATAAGGCCTAACTTTGCAGGGTAAGTATGCCCCAAGTAGTATACTGAATATTATTTAATATTCATCTAAAATTCATATCTGCCTGCACAACCCGTATTTTTATTTGCTATTTCTAGCCATGTTGGGGAAGGTTGGGAAAAGCATTCACCCTGACTCTCTCCCCACTTACATCAGGAAGAGAAAGCAGTATATTATTTCAGATGCCAGCCATTTGTGAAATAAATAGACCTTACACTTTGCTTTAAAGGAAATAAAAATCAAGTTTATCCACATTTCTTTTTTTTTCTTCCAGAGGCAAGGTCCTTCATATTAAACTGGCCCCTTTCCTCCTTGTCAAAAGCCCATCCAATCTGTTATGAAGGGATTCGGGGGCGCCTTCCCTTTCTGCACTGCAGGGACACTGAACTGGAGAATCACGGGTAAAAGCCCAGTTGCCTCTGGCCGGCTGGCCTTACCCCAGCAGCTCCCGAAGGAGTCTGGGGCTTGGGGCTTCTGTCTGTCCCAGCCTGGAGAGCTTTACTCGGAGAAAGAAGGCCACAGGGAGCTGGGCTGCTGCAGAGATGCTGCTAACTGGAGCAAAAGATTTTGCCAACTGGAAATAGTAGCTCTAGGCAACCTCAGACCCAGGAACCTATGAAACACTAGGGCTTGACTCGAGCCTGGCTATTCCAGGAAGGGCAAGACTGAACTCCCACTGAGGCAAGGCAGAAAATTCTCACAATTCATCAGTTACTCGCAAACATAAGGAAGTGGATGTCTGTGTCTTTATTTCTCCTTCCTATAAATTTTAAAGTCTTTATAGAAGGAGGAATATGTGCTCCAAAGTCTCAGTGACTACCAAGCAGGCGGATTCACGCTTCACCTTGGAAGAGACTCTGAAGATGTCGTGTAGGATGGTCAGCAGGACTGTGACCCGCTGTATCTGCTGGAGCAGTGCACCCTGGCTGGGTGTTCTGCAAGCCCCTGGGGATGTTTCTATAAGCTCCTGATTCTTCCAAATGCCATCTTCCCCAGGCTCCGGAGCCTCTGAGCTCACGGCCTGCCCCAGGGTCCCGTCAATCTTTTATGTGACCAGGTCCAGCCATCACCATCTGCGTGCATGACTCCAGCAGACATATGACGGTGTGCACACCCCACACTCCTTTACCCTCACAGTAACTAATCCAGTGTTTTGCTCTGAAATATGATGAAGAGATGAAAAAACAAACTAGGAGTGACAGCCACCTCCCATTTAAACACACGTTTCCTATCTCCTTCATCTTTCATAGTCTCAGAAGGGCTGCAAGTACGAAGCTCATGTATAACTTAGGAAACAAGATTTGGATCTATGATTTTCCCCAATGGGCTATCACTCGACTACAGCAAAGCCATCCCAGTGCTCCCTACCCTGGAGTCTGGCCTCAGTGGCCCCTCCTGGGCTCTTCATCAGGCCACTTGGGCTTGAAGGGTGTGCTGGACACATATCAGCAAATGACTGAGAGCTAGCCCTAAAATCATGGAGAGCAAACAGAGTGTTACATAAGAATAAATAATAAATAGTAATGGTTATATCCAAATTTTAGAGAAAGTCAGTGCATGTCATTGGGTAAAATATATAGCCTGAGAACTTTTGAATACAAATTGTCAGCTAGAACTTGTTCTCAAAGAAGAAAAATAAGTATTCCAAATCAAACAGTATCTCTTTGGTGCACATTCATTTACTGAATCGCTAAATAACGAGTAATAAATGCCTTTGCTGTGC
>NW_004567117.1:22936943-22980419 GCF_000260355.1 Condylura cristata | reverse complement strand
AGAAGAAAGAGTCCAGGGGGCTACCCCAGGCATTCCAACATTAGTGAGGGTCAGAGAAGTCAGCAAAATAAGTGAGTTGTGGGCAGGAAAGCAGGTGGAAACTGAGAATAAGAGTACAGAATCAGAGCACAAAGCTGAAATAATCCTGAAAGACTTCCTGGAGTAAGTGGCATTCAGGCCAAGCTTTGGAGACTAAACCTGAATGAGACTAGGGAAGTAGCAACAGGCAGGAAGAGTGTGAGAGGGAGGTGGGTGGTCCCTATGGGTCACTGCCCACATCTGAGCAGCAGCCACCAGTGAGGATCAACGCAAAGGGCTGTGTGAAGGCAGGAAGAAGCCTGGCCGATAGGTCTCCCAGAGCCCATGGTCCCACCTGAACACAAGCCCCCTTAAATACCTTGGGAGTCAGGCCTGAGCATCCAGGGTTACTGCATTCTCCTTCCTCAAATCTTATCAGCAAAGGGTCAGCAAGAGTGCTGTCCAAGACCCTGGCCCCTTGGCCCACTGTGCAACCAGACCGTCAGTTGCCCTGGATCAAACCCCGCCTTTAACTGCTGTCTGCTTTATGGAAGGGATGCCATGGGGAGTCTTTAACCCAAGAATTCAGGAAATTAGCTCCATTTTAAGCTCTGCTCTCTCCAGCCAACTTTCCTTAAACCCCTCTCTGCCCCAAATTAAGGTGGTTTCTTAATTAAGGTCATTTCCCAGTCTCTCACCAAGTGAAGGTGTCTTATTTTCCAACTTTCATCCTCACCTGCTTCTAAAAGTTTGCTCAATAGGTGGTACTTATTTTGTAGCAAACTGATATCCTACTCAGGGAATCTAGATTCCAGTCTGGGCAAACCACACCCCATCTGTAGTGTCCTCTGCACCTGCCAGTTGGTTAAGTATTTCTCATTGTCAGACCTAAAATCAAAAAAAGAGTCTAACTGGCCTGAGGTCCACTCCTCAGGGGAGGAACCGTTGCCACGGGAAAATGGGCAGGACAGACCCAAGGAGGTGACCACCTGGCTAAAAGAGACAGCTCTCAAGGAAGAAGGGGAAAATGAATGGGATGATTTATGTACAGCATCTTCCTCCTCACCACAATGTAAAGGAAGCCCACAAGTGTGTGTCTACACATGCAAATGTTCACACATACACACACACACACACACACACACGGACCCATACATGATCGTGTTCACAAAGATGAACCTGTGCGTATGAACTCCCGGGTGACACAATCAGAAAGTTTTCACCTATGGCCTCCGACTATGTTCACACTTACATGTACTGCACACAGATTGTAGGCTTCAATCTCAGTCTGGTCTTTCCTCGTCCTTAAATGTAGGAGCACACTGAATTGCCAACCAACTGGTACATGTAAGATAGCTGGTGCTGTCGCTAGCTCCTCCTGCCACTTCTGTCACCTGACTGGACAGGAATCTGATGAGCTAACCTCACGTGTTTGGGATTTCTCACTTGGCCCCATGCTCTGTCCTGTCCTGACTCTAGCTAGTGAGCTGCAACCATTTGTACATGTTAATGTCTTATATGTGTCTGTTCAAAGGCCTTTTAAATATGTATGTGCGTCCTAAATACTAGCCTATGGCAGAGGCCACATCTCTCGAATTAGGCCAGGAGGCCTGAAGCTCCCAAGGATCAGATGGTTGGTCTTCCACAGGACTTAAGACAATTCCCACATAAACTGGAGGCTTCTCAGGGCTGAGCCTTCACTGCTAGTTGACTAAGGCTCTCTGGCCCAGTTCAGGTCTCAGCTCCTAAAGGATACACCATAGGGACATGAGGCTGTTTCATCAGAGTGGTGATGGGCACCTACCCCTGAAGTGCTATGTGCAGGCCCAGCCTCTCTTCAGGCAGTGAACATTGAGGACAAATGTCACAAGAAACCAGCTAGTCATGCTCCATGCCAGCTCTGGATACACAAGACACACGACCACCTGTCCTCCTTCGTCCAGTCCAGGAGCACCAGAAGATGCCCTGGATGGGCCTCAACTTTGCCCACCTGTTGGTTGATATTCATTTATTCTCTCTAACATCACTGGAGTAAAACAGAGAGGTCAGGTCTCCTCTAGAAGATGACATGCTGCCTTGGACATTAGACCCTCTCCCAGATAAGTGCCTCACTCTGGCAACTCTTTGAGAGAAGAGGGGAAATGAATTCCTCTAGGGAAGGAGGACTAAGTACTGAGGAGAGGCCCAAGCAGAGCCTGCACACCACCTACTCTGTTTCTTGTACTTTTCATTATTACTCTATCACTCACCACCATCCATCCTGCCACCCACCCAAAGGGTAACAGAGACAAGCCTGTGGAAGGGAGTAAAAGTACCTTCTGCCTAGAGTGCGCAACCTTCTAGACAGAATGTTCAGAAGAGCCGGGACATATTCACCAGGGTGGCCTGTGTGACCCCTCCGCCAGAGCACTAGCACCCCCTCTGGGGTGCTCACTCACCACTTTTACCATACTCCTGTTGAAGTAACTCAGACAGGGCGCTGGAGCCAAATGTTGATACCGGTACCTCTGATAGGCAGCACACAACTTGAGTAGGAACTGGGTCATATTCCTTTTCATATTCTAAGAACTTAAAACAGAGCCCGGCTTAGCTTCCAATAAGTACTAATGAAAGAACTAAGAACACAGGGAGATTGATCCTAGACTGGGCTTCCCAGAAGAGGATTCAGAGATGAAGACTGGCAGACAGGGGGTTTACTGACAATGCTTGGGACTCACACCTGTGATTCAGTGGGAGAAGGAAGACTGGCAGGGGGAGGCGTTGATTGTGAGACAGTCACTGTTTGGAAGTCTAGAGTTAAAGGGCCTTTCAGAGTCACTCTGTCATTACACTCCACCATCCACCAGGCTCAGGGAGCTCTAGCACTCCCGGCACCTGGGGGAAGGAGAGCTTCAGTGCTGGACATGTGCCACCGAAACCTTGATGGAGTATCAGTATTTAGCAAATGGAAAGAAATGTGCTGGCAGAAGAGACACAGCTCTCAAATCAGGAGAGTCCTTAGGTGGTTTTGGATCTTGGACAGTCATCGAACCTCTAGCTATTACTTCTCTTATTTGTAATACTGAGATGTGGATTACATCAGCAGTTACAAATATAGACGACACATTAATATCTCCTGAGACTTTTTTTTTTTAAATTACCCAACTCTTGTCCCCACCTCCTACCAAGTGAATCCGCATCTCCAAGGGGAAGTGGCTTTAAAAACTTCCTAGTCATTTTACTGAGATGGAGAAGACTCCAGGAAAAGCAGGTTAGAAAAAGATTAGGAGAAATACTAGAGGCAAGTTATGTTTGAGATGTCTATTGGTGACACAAAAATATACATTACTTTGTCATTGTGCTTCATTAGTTAAAAAAAAAAAACCCTAAATATTAAAAACAAAAGTTGCCATGATTTTGAATGGGCAGCTGAAATAAGAAGTTGATGGATGATACATGACCTTTAAAGTACCTTGGAGGCTGGTTCCTAATGTCTATGCACTAGATTCCTCATATCTAGCCACTGTAGCAAGAGCGGGCCTCTTCTGTGTGTAGAAGGGCCAAAGAGACTTACAGTAAGTCTTCAAATTCACTCTTTTATAGGGGCTGAACTGCATCCACTTTGCCAAATGTGTATGTTTACGTTCTAACCATAACACCTCAGAATGCGACTATATTTGGAGATACGAACTTTCGTGAATTAACTAAAGTAAAATAAATCATTAAGATGAACCCTAATCCAGTAAGACAGGTGTCCTTTTTAAGAAAAGAAAACTAGGACATAGACTTGTCGAGAAAGAAGCCAAGGTGAGGTCACAGGGAGAAGATGGCCAAATCTACAGGCAAGGGGAGAGAAGATAAGCAAAGCATCAGGATAAGCAAACTGTCAGGATAAGCAAACCCCACTGAAGCCTTGATCTCAGAAATCCAACCTCCAGAACTGTGAAGAAATAAATTTCCCAACTCCAAACTGCTGTATCTTTTCTCTATTTCTCTTTCCAACTATTGCTCCATTTCCTCCAAAGACAAGAGCTAGTAAACATTTTCAAAGACTCTCTCTCTCTCCAGCCTTTAAGACTAGTATCACAGGACATAATTTAGGGAACTTCCATCCTAGTGAGACTGACTTTGCAGAACTGCTCCCCTGAAACCTTCTACTCCATCTTTTCAGATCCAAAACAGCCATTTCCTTGGGCCCATTCTTAGCAAACTCAGGGAGGGAGATGGGGCATTTATAAGGTAAGTTTTTTATGTGGTGTGATGGTATTATTCAAAGAGCTTGAGCAAAGTCAGGTTGAGTGAGTAAAACAGTCTGCCCTGCCAGCCTACAACTAGTGCTGAATGCAACCATCCAGGACATCCCTGTTGTATTAGTCAGGACCTCTGTTATAATGTCAATGCTAAAGAGATGGGAGACAAAGCCATTATGTGCTGTTTATATTTTAGGGTCAATTTGCTATGAAATTGTGTCCTATGAGCTGGTTTGATTAATGATTGCTAGGAGAGAATTAAGGCATTGGCACTAAAAGAAAAGGGCAGACTTGAAAAAGGTGTGCTGTCTACACAGGTTGACTGCTCAAAAGTATCAGCCAACATTTCCTTTCTCAGGTCACAAATGTTCCCTGCACCACCAACCATCCCCCCCCCCTGCCCCCAACAAATAAAAAGGAAGATGTTCCCAGCCTAAGCTTGTACTAAATAATCACACACTGGCATCTCTAAGTTTCTCTAATTTTTCCTTCAAATGGAGGATGACTGATTTGTCCAAATAAAAATCATAAATAAAAGTGTTAAGAAGGAAAGGGGAAAGAAGGAACTTCTGGTCTGTCTTCCACTATAAGTAAATAGTGATTTCTAACCAATTGTCTCAAGGACCTGAAAAGTCCATGCACCTGAAAAGTCCATGCATTTCGTGGGGAGAATTTCCCCAATATTGCACTCACCTAAGCCATCGCTTTGCATAAACATGAATGAAGGAAATATAAAAAGTGTTCCAAACAGGAACTACAATTATTTTAGGTTCTTTCCTACAGAACTAAAAAACATCATTTTGCTATAATATTCTCTTTACCTCTCTCCCTTATTCTCTTCTTCTCTTCTACCCACTGTTTAATGAGCCCCAGAATTTTTCTCCAGAGAACTTTTCTCCATCATATAACACAACCTTGGAAATAAACACCAGCTCCAGTTGTATGGCCTGAAAACACCGGATGAGCTTAAGGGAAATGTACTCACTAAAAGGAATTGAGCATCTGTGCATTAGTTAAGGCTGGATGGCTTCTGCTTTCTTCCATTCCCTTATTCAGGTAGCTCCCACATTAAGAAAACATTCTACAACTGGCATTCAGTCTTGCTCTACTATTTGACCAACACCACCCTTGGAGAGGGAGTATTTCAGCGGTCCTTTGCAACGTTCCGAGACTCAGAGCTGTTAACTTTAGTTAGTGCGAACCAGCCTTTGAGCCAAGACATCCGTACCTGAGTCTGGCCACTGCCATCTTGTCTTGTTCCTGTGCGTGAATCCCTCTCTCCACCGCCAGCCAAATACCAGCAACTCCACGATGTGGTTCACGCCACTCGAGATGCCAGCTGCCATTCACCGGACAGCCTGCTGTTTCGTGTCTGTAGATTCGCCATAGGTTCTCTGCTACAAATATTTCAACGGAAGCATTTTCGCCACATAACTAATTGACACTTACAGTGATTTTGCCATAAAAAATAAAATAAACAAGTACAATTTCCGCTCTAACAAGAGGCAGCTCTCCTGCCCACCTGTGTCTATGCAGGCATCTCCTTTAACAAACCTGTCCTTTTCAGGGGCAGCTCTTCCTGCCTGCTGGCATCAATGCAAATGTCCTTTCCCTTCCCCCTTCCCTTATTCAGTATAATAACCCGTCCTTACTGATATTTAAAAACAGGATAAAATAAAGAAATCATATGCATATGTACATACACACAAAAAACATATATATAATAAACCATATATGTTAATAACATATAGTTTATCAAGCTATGGTAATTATAAAAGAACAAGCTAGTAATTCCCTGTTTGAGAATATTAATTATCAATTCCTTAGCTAACATAGATACAACAGCTTGTTCTCTAATGCCTTCTTTACCAATTTATCACATAATATGGAAGCTGGGAGCCAAAGAAGTGCCTCCTATCCCCAAGCCCAAAATAAATGGTGATGTGATGGGTTTAAATTTCTAGAAAAATAGGGGAAATGTTTTGCTATTTGATAGTGAAGAACATGATGTAGACAGAATTTGGGTATCTGACACTAAATGCGGCTTAGAGGATGTGGTGAAATTTAAGAATTGCTCATGTGATGGAACATTTAAAGGTGGCCTAGATAGCACATGCCACTTCCACAGGCTACAGAGGATAAGAAACAGGAGCAGCCCTCATCTGTCAAGCAGTGGTCTCCTCAAAGCTTTCAAAACCATTACAAAACTGAGTTACAAATATGTATCCTAGTATTTGGAAACTGATATATCTTAATATAGGAAGAAATTTTAGCAAACAACTGCTGCATGTTGTCCTTTTAGAATTAATTTTTCATAATTTTTTATCTTTTTTAAAGCAGCGTTGTCTTCTGGGTAATTAGTTATATAGTTTTTTTTTTAAAAAAAAAAAAAGGCATTTGGCAAAGAACTACAACTACCTAGAATTTGCTGCCTACTAATCCTATACATAATTGCTGAATTTGCCTAAATTTATCATCACTAGGCTCTGGCTCAACTTCCTCATCTGTAAAAGGAAGAACAGTCTCTATCTCACATGCTACCTCTAAGCAAAAAGGGGTTAAGACATGTAGAGTTCTAAAGACAGTGTCTGACACACAGAAGCACTGGGTGGCTCTTCACTTTCTCGTGAGCCATTTACCATTACAGGCTGCTTGCCCACTGGGTCACCCTGTGATTGATCAGCTATGGACATTGAGTACTATATATCAAGATTTTGTCTACTGGACTGAACGACCCCCTCATTAGTATCTTCCCCATGTGACTTGGGCCTATTGTCTTCCAAAGCCTAGTTACATCCTCACCTAAGATACTTTAAATAGCACTGATTACAAAACATGACTACAGAACATCTCATCCAAAAACCATTTATTGATCAGTTACTATCTTGATAGGATGCTGTACAAAATATACTATAGGATGCTGTACAAAATATGATACTATACAAAATAGTACCATGATATTCAGTATATACCAGCTATGTTATACATATACTGGATATGATGATATTCAATGAATAACTTATATTACCTTTTCTTCTCAAGGTGTTCGGCATCTAACACATTTATAGAATGTCCCTAAAACTGCAATAGAAGTTTGTGGTGAAAAGAATTCTTCCTTTCCACTGAAAGATACACCTAAATACATTTAGAGTTCTCCAAAAATTGGATGGCTGCAGTCTGAAGGAACCACCATAAACAATAACAAGCCTAACATTTATCTAAATGGAACAGATTTTATCATTGAGGCAAGAGGGAGATATCATAGCATAAGCTTTGCTTAAATTAATAATTTTCAATAAAAGGAATATTGCTTTCTCTCCCACTAGCCCACCAATAGAGACAGCTACTGAATCCAAATTGAGGGACAAGCTCTCCTATGTGAGCAACTGAGGGATCTGGGTAGGAAACTGAACACCAAGAAGGGACAGAGCCAGTAGATGCACCAATTAGTCTGGTGAATGGGTTCAGGCTGATGTGCTCAGAGGCCAGGCTCAAGAGCCCCACCCCCACCCCCCATGACTTCCCAGCAGCATCTGTGTGTGTGTGTGTGTGTGTGTGTGCTGGGGCGGGGGCCATCTGGAGGGCATCCCCGCCTGATGATGATAGGATCTGATCTGAATAGCAGAGGGCAGCGGTGTCTGGTCAGACCACAGGCTCTGCACCATCCCCCCCTCTATGGCTGGACATATAGGTCAGTTCTAAGGCCAAAGGGGAGACTGAGGGCAAATCACACAGGTAGGCCACGTTCTCCCGCCCCTCCCACTGCACCCCATTGTTAAAAAGCATGCAGCCAGAGCCGCTTGATCAACACAACTGAGAATCTAAATATTTCATTTTTCTCAGACACAGAAGAAAGAGCACCTATAGGTGATAAAACTACATGGACGGAGGTGGGGGGAGGGAAATGTCTGCATCGTGTTCTTGGGAAAAAGAAAAAATCTGCTGATTTGGAGATCAGCTTCTTTTTGCACACCAAAAAAAGAAAGAAAGAAAATTGGGGTTATCCCCCCGTATCTTTTTACGAAGATATTAAATACCGCTTATTACTCTTCCACATAGAAAACCACTGCACCTCTTAAGGAACTAACAAACCACAGGTAGAGGATAACCAATATGTATGATAACACAGACCTGGCTGTGAAAACCCCACAGGATGCAAGGAGGGGATAAAGGGGATACTTTCAAGGCAGACTGCTTCAAGGGAGGTTAGAAAATGCCAGCATTTAAGGGGTTCCTGATGTAAAGATCATGTCAAGAAAACTTTCCCGGGACTTGAAAATGCTGCTCCAGGGAGTTGCTCCTCTGGTTTGGCCCCCGAAGTCCCATGTGCTGTGGAGAAAGCAGGGGAATCATTTTCAGGTAAGATCTGCCTGCAGTCACTGCTTCAGTGATTCTGCAGGTGGGGACTCATATCTTCCCTGTCTCAGTGATTTATAATAAATGCCGAGGGTGCCCGGAGCCATCTCTCTGCATTGCTAAGTATGTGGTTCACAGCTCTTTGGGGAGAGAGGGAATGGTTGAACTAGTCTTCCATCCCATACAGGTGAGTAGTTGGGGGTGGGGGATATTTGCAGGGTAATACTAAAAAGCTTTTCCTTCTTCCTTCCTTTGCCCCTATTATGACGCCTACCGTATTCTTAACCTCCCTAGTCAGAGGTGTAGGGAAATGGGTAACAAAGGAAAGATAGTGCTCCCAGTTCCCCAGATCCCTCCTCCTGTGCAGAGAGAACAAAGCTTGGATGAGTAACTCACTAATGAGGGGCAGGTGCTGTCTGGGTGGCTGCACACTGAGACCCTCTCGTACCCTTGAGAGTATTGCTGCCTGCATCAGGGCCCCCTAAATAGGGTTGCTGAGAAGATGGGACTCTTTGTCCTTCTCAAAAATCCACTGGCCCTTTAGTGCCTGCCTTCCTGGTTTTCAGGGATGCTGAGTGATTTCAGTTCTTTGCTACTTGTCTAAATTCCTCCTTTTAGTGTGATCAGCCAGCGCTCAGCCTGCAGGGAGCTCTGGGAGAGGCATTTGGACATGCAAAGACCTGTGTAATCCCACAGATAGATGTCATTTCAGATGGTTGCTCAGCATGGGCCTTCGGGACCTTGGGTAAATTACTGCATGGCTCTCAGCTTATTTCCTCATCTACAAGATGGGTGTCAGGATGCCTAACTTTTCAGATAGCTTGAATGACTGGGATCATGGATGTAAATCTCTTAGCTCAATGCCTAGTGCATAAAATTAGATCTTACTTTACATCATTTACCAAAATAAAGCCCAGACGGATGAAAGGCTTAATACTTTTAAAAGACAGATGAAAATATTGGAAAATGGTGTTGAGGATGAGGAGAGTCTACTTATAAATAAGATTCAAAGCAAGTCATTAAAATACAGGGTGATAAATGGATTAAATCAAAATTAAATACATTATTAGAGAAAAAGCAAACAGTAGATAGGAGGAAATATTGTCACCAAATGTAATACAGAAAGGATTATTATCTAAAATAAGTTTTTAAAAATCTGCAAAATATAATTAAGAAAATAAAAGTAACTCAATAAAGCAATAAGCAATGAACACAAACAGGTAATCCACAAAAGAGAAAATATAAGAGGCAGATAAATATAGACCATGGTTCAACTTCATCAGGAATATGGAAAATTCTAATTAAAACATCAATAAAATTTTGTATCCTTTGACATTGCTTAGAATGGCAAAATTAAAGTTAGGTGATACAGAAGGATGAGGAGGTTGTATGAAAACACATCATTTATACACAAAGTGATGGAAGACTGCTTTTGTTTTGTGCAAAAACCTTGGAAGCAAAACGAGAACCTTCTGTGGCATTTATACACATCGGGATATCTACAAAGATATTTACTGCATTATTGCCTATAGTAAGGGGAAATTAAATGTAATATCATCACAATTTGGAATAGTATGAAGTTATAAAAATGAATGTGGAACACCTCTATGTTTAAAATAAAATAATCCCTCGGATACAATGTTGAGTGGAAAAGACATATGTGTATGATGCCATTTACACGAGATTAGATAGATGATGATGATAGATACTTATATACTCCCCATCTCTTCATACAATTTCATATATGTACACATGTATATGTCTTCTTAAAAAGCATAGAAGATTGAATACCAAACTGAAAGTCAGTAAATGCTAGAAAAGAGCTGAGTGGAGACAGTCAAAATGGAATGTATGTTTCACTGTAATATCTTAATTGTTACAAAGGGAATTTATTCATGTATTTCTTTCAAAATTAAAATTAACTTTTAAGTAAACAAATAAAATACAAAACCTAGCCTTCATCATACACTTCAAGTTATGATCTAGAGCTACATAACAAGAGTTGATGTGAATTGAGAGATTATCAAATGCCAGATCCTGTTGTGTTTTCCATGTGTGTTTCCCATCTCTAAGTTCTCTAGTCTGCTTTAACTTTTATCCTGAGGACAACACAATGTGGCCACACTGTTCTCATCCTCTCTGTTAGTTAAGACACTAAAGTGATAGGGGAATGAAGTACTACCTACAGTCATCGTAACCAAATAGAATGGGATGGAATTCGAATACCATTAGATGGAGGATCTCTGCTCTGTACACCCTCAAATTTCTTCTTGGCTCTGGGGAACATCTGTGTCAGCAGCCTCCTGGGCCCAAGGAATGGGCAGTCTTTCCCAGTTCAGAAACTTGCCTCCTCAGAGAACACCTAGTCTGCCTTCTCTTGGCCCAACACAGTAGGAGAATAGCTTGCAAAGGGGTAGACCTTAGAGCATAAGGTGAAATGGAGAGCCAAAACAGGCAAAGGGGACAAAGAAGCACAGCTCCAAATCTTTTACATCTAACAGCACAGGGTGGTTGGGGGTTGGGAGGGCTCCCCTACAGCCTGGCCACTGCCTCTGAGAAGCCAGATTTCCACCTGCGGCTCTTGCTGGAGTGGTGGATCATGCCATATTTAATCCTTCTAAATTGGACATGAATTATTCAAAGAAATTAAAGAAGAAAACCTCTTGTAGTAATGTGACTCTTATGGACTCTAATATCTGATGAATCTGATGAATAGCAAGGGGATAAATGAAGCACTTGGCACAGGGTGTGAACAATAAGTGAAGCAGTTCAACTGGGATAAATCCAGCCCTGACTCCAGCTTCAGGCTACCAAGTGCCAAGAACTTCTCTGAATTATTGCCCACCTACCAGCCAATGTTGAGTCCCAAACAAAGTTTGCTGACAAGGGTCTTCTCCCTCTCAGGATCAAACATCTCAGGGTGGGCAGAAAGAGGCATCCCACAACTTTAGGAAAACCATGAAGCATAGTTTGACCCAAATATGCCCTACACTCAAAGCTTCCATGATTGGAAATCTTCCAAGCAAATCCCTCAAGGGTGGAAGACTTTATCTCAAGAAACATTATGATAGAGTACCCAGCAAGGACACCAGAGGAAAGGATTGCTCTGGGTCATGCCTTAGAGAAGATTCTAGACCCATGTTTCTCAGCATATCAGAATATTAATGGGTGTTAATTACTGAATGTTTGTGAAGGGTCCTGTGTTATGCTCCTATAACCCAACTAAATCCTCAGTATAACATATAACTATTAATATTAGCACCATCTCACAGATAAAAAAAAAAACTAAAGCACAAAGAGATCACAAAACTTATCCAGGATTACATAATTAATTTGTATGTGCTAGAAAAAGTATTTGAACTCAGGGAACTTGATGCCAGAACTCATCATGTTCTGCTTTCACTAATTATGTAGGATACAATAAATGTAGAAAGTCTAAGGGTGGTACTAAGGAATCTGCATTTTAATAAACTAGTCACGCAATTCTTCAGCACCTCAGCACCCAAAGTTAGAACTTTAGAATACTGTGTGCCTCAGATAAATCAGTTGCTTCTTTGGAGCTATCTAGCTCATCTCATTATGTAGACTACATTCCTTGAAGAGACAATATTTTCACTGCTTGACACCTTCCCCACACACACCCCCACCTGACATCCATTAGCACAGTTCCTGGTGTAGAATTGGTAGATACATATTAATCCAGGGACAAAGATGTGGACCCAGAGTCTGGAAGTTTAAGCTCATGCTCCAGCTCTGTTATGAAATTACCTTGTGCAGTTTCTTGCAGTCCATTTAGCCTTATCTAGTCACTAGAGACCATCTCAAAAGGGAATTCTGAAATAATAAATTTTAAAACAGCTATCTTTTGTTTTTATTTTTTTGTTGTTTTTGTTTTTGTTTTAGATGTTTATTCTGTGATGGGCACTATGCTAGGACCTCTGAGACACATTAACTCTGATTCTCAGGAGCCCTCAAGGTAAGAAATACATTTTCCATGTTACAGATAAAGAAACAGGATTTCAGAGACACTGTCTTGCTTGGCTAAGCTGGCCCAGCCAGCAATAATAGAAAAAGCATCCCACCCAGCTCCCTTGGATTCCACATCATACATTCTTCCCCACACACCACCCGGTGTGATCTGCCTTTTCTCTAGCCCATGGATATCATGAGAGACAAAATGAGATCACAGATTTATTGGTAGGATGGATCAGGCAATGCTATGATTAAAAAACACCTCAAATCTCAGTAACTTGAAACATAAACATTTAGTTCTTGTTCTCACCACACATCCATTGGTCGTCACAGGAATATATGTGTGCCATGGACACTCATGGACCGAGAGGAAGCCGCCAGCTAGGCCCCAGGGGACGGGTAGCCCATAGTGTCAGCGAAGCAAGCTCACATCGTGCAGCACATTGAAAGCTTCTGCTCAGTTAAATGAGGTGTACATCACATCAACCCACATCCCATTAACCAAAGCAAGTCTTGGCCAGGTTCAAAGCCAGTGGGGTAAGAAAGCAAGGCAAGGGTAGAGGAGAAACAATAATTATGAACAAATACGTAATCTACAGAGAAGATCAAAGATGTGAAAACCGTTTTTGGAAGGTGCTCAAGTGCATCAGCACGAAGTTTGCTTTCTCCTGTGGAGGCACCATGGCGGCCCCTGGCTCCCAGCTGAGCTTCACATCTGCAAGCCCATGGATCTCTCCTCTGTTATCAGGAATCTAATTATTACTCTTGTTTCTGCTCAATTATTAAAGACAAGGCAGTGAAGAGCCATGGAAGAGGGGGAAAGTCTGTTTTGCAGCTATGACAAACCATATTTCATATGCATAAAGGGGAGAAATAAAAGAGCATTGCTTTTACTCTTATAATTGCAATTTCCTGCTCGTTTCCTTTTCAAATTAGTGGATGTAATTGTTTGGTAATAAAATATCAGCATAATATATTAGAGGCAGAGAACAGACGGGCTTAAGGGACAGTTGCCAAGAATGGGAGGGAGAGAAAAGAGTGAGCAGAATCAGAGTGTGCCAACCTTGTGGGTCTTTTGTAAACTGCATACTAGACTATTTCCTGACCCTCTGTGTGCTCTTCCTTCTTGACGCCTAACAGAGCGAGTGAATAGTCCAGACAAATCAGTATTCTCAAACTATCTTAAAATTCATGTCGGCACCACATTCAGAACAGAGGGAGAAAGAAAAAGAGCTCATCAGAGATAGAATGAAGTGGTGCAGAGCTGCTTTGGATTAAGCACCAGCCCCAACACCAACTGGCTGTGTGCCATGGGGAGATTATTAACCTCTCTGAATCTCCACTCATTCACTTGTAAAACCCCTGTCTGAAGAGATAGATACGCCAAAGAGTAGATATTCATATAAATGGAAAACTGGAGCAAGAGAGTTAAAACCCTACAGAGGGGACAGTGATAGACCACGAGGGTCTATCACCTTTGGCAAAATGTCAAAACTAGGGAACTTTTCTTTGTGGCCTTCAATTCTACCAAAGCTTCCCATTCGTCCATCCAGATGTCCTTCTCTCCTGACTACCACAGTTTTTCAAGGTCCAATCATTGTCCCAGGTTGCTCTGAGATCAGTGTGTTTCCTCATTAGCCATGGCATGACTAAGGTACTACCTGAGAGAGAATCCTGAAGGAGGCCATCATGGAGAGAGGCAAGACTCCTGGATTGGGGACAAGCTGCCGCCTCCCACAGCACACTGTCAAAGCCGCCAGCGCCTTTAATGCCTGCCCTAATTGAGTAGATGGACCCCATAGGCGAGCCCTAAATTGGGAGCCATGGGAGGTTTGAAATTAAATGGAAGATTCAATCTGTAACCTCAGAAACCTCCAGACTGGTAGAGGGAGGAGAGGAAGCTAGTCTGGTGTGGAGGTTCTGCACACTGCTCCTCTCAGGTAAGGGCACAGGGAGAGTCACTGGGTGGTATGATTCAGGGATTTGGGGTCTTCTAGCTGCTCCCTCAGACTCACAGCCTCTAGGGTTAGCAAATCATTTTCTTACACAAATGTGTAAATGCAGATGCCCTGTGGAAAGTATCTTCCATTTACCCTGGAATTTACCCTCTGGTTTTCTTCATTCTTGAGCTGATTCCACGGGAAAGAGAGTAGGTGGGTCCTTCACACTGCAGGAGTGCTGAGGAAAAATTTCCTACTTCAGTCCTGACAGGAAGTGCCCCCAGGGAGGTAAACCAAGCCAGAAAAGAGGTCAGTGGGATCATTCCCCAGCAGACCAGGAAATGGAGAAAATGACCCTTGCTTCAAGGACATAAAGTTACTATGTACAGAAAGTAGAACCATCTGGCAATAAAATTTGCGAGTTCTCTGTCACTCTATCCCAAAGCCACCTCGCTTCAGAGCACCTGGGGTGGCAGGGTAATGCAGTTCTACAACAAGTAGTTGTTTTCCTCTAGCAGGAGAAAGACTGAAATAAATCCCTCAAGGCAAACACCAGGTTAGGAAGGTGGAGACAAATGCCCAGAAAACAAGGTTCTGAGCAAGCAGCTTTTGTTCAGTTAAGATCACTGCAGGGGCTTGGCTTTGTAATTCCCAACATAGCCAGCGGCACAGTTTCAAAGCCAGAGGTACCTTGATTCAGTGGGACCCCAAAGCTTCCCTCTCAGGACCTGGTTCCACAAACCCACAAACACTGAGAGAAGACTCCCCGGTGCCAGGAAATGCCCTGGGCACTTGGTAAGCAAGGTGTGAGAATCCTGCAAGCTCTGGATCCCTCAGATGTAGGGGCGGTGAGCCAGAACTCTGTCCAAGTCTTTGCCAGCTTTGAACACAGTTAATACCTGCTTGTATAGTCAGAGAGCTCAGAGGTCATGACAGCACAGTCAGGAAGTCAGCAGCCACTGGGGTGAAGGAGGTTCAGGTCAGAAACAGCTGGTTCCCATCTTCTGGTGAAGTTTTCCTGGACAATTGGCACCAAAAGCATCTCACCTACTCATCTGAGCAGGTACTCGCTGGGTTCCCACCCAGACAGGTGTTTGTGCCACATCCAGTCTGAGTATAGATATTTGGTATGTGCCTCTGGTCTTTCAAGTGACTTGAGAAATTTTTCTCACGATGCCTATAATAAGAGTCTTAAGTCATATGGTGCATGGTATATCGATATATTTAGACATTGAAAAGTTTTCAGTTGAGTGAACAGTTGGGGGTCTAAATGCTTCTGCAAAGTGATTGTTCATCCAAGCTTAATTCTTTTTACATGTATTGAATATCTCAGGAGGCTTCTAGAATTGGCCAAAAACGCATGTAGGGGTTAACAGGACAAGGCGTATATGCATACGGTGCTTACTATAAGCACTGTACTTAACTGTCCTCAGTGCCTCCTTGCAGGAGCCGTCTGGACCTAGATGCATTTTCTCAGCCTGTCACTGCCAGCCAGGAGAAACTCTGAAGATTGGCTCATCATCTCAGAATGTCTGAATCTTGAATTTCAAGTAGCAGTAAGATTTTGACAAGGCTGAAACTGAGCACGTAGACTTATGACTTCGCCTTGCTCCCTGCCTTCCACACAAACCCAACCCCTAACCTGCACCATAGTGCTGTCTGTCATGTGCAACCACGATAAGGGGCTGCTTGACTTGTGAATGCGTTCACTGTGTTTTCACCTCTTCCTCTTGTTGTTTGGCCCCTGATCTGTGAGGATCTTGTGAGACAGAAGCACGTGCAAATGGAGTGGGACACCTCTTCCTAGTTCAGTTTACAGCCCTGTCGTTTATGCAGAACATCTAAAGGGAAAAAAGCATGGGGTACACCTCAGCTCAGTCAGGGACTTGGGGAAGGAGGAAATATTATCTTTTCTCTACAAATCTAATGAGGGGATCTGCAAAAGCTTAAAAGACACTCAGGACACCCTGCCCACCCACACCCAACTCATACCTGAGAAGATGAAGGGGCATGGAAGTCAGTAATCTGGTCCCGCAGCTGGAAATCCACAGGCTGAGGGCAGAGCTGACTAACTGCTCTGAGGCAAGGGCTGCTTCAGTGGAATTATCCTTCTCTCCTAAAAAACAGCAAGCGAAGCCTGGGTGTTTACTATGGGCCTGGTGGAGAGAGCCTACCTGGGGTTTCCCAGGGTCCTGGCCCATGGATCTGCCTAGAAGAAATGAGGCTCATGTTCACAGCAAAGGAAGGTATTGCAAGTTTCCAACTAGATTAGATGGGGTGTCACATACTGATTACAGAGACCTCAGGACTGAGGGATCCAGTAAGGACCCTCTCGAGATCACAAGAAAATGGCCTCCAGACATAATCACCTCTATCCGTTGGCTACTACCAGAAGCCCTGATGTCCCCAGCTAAGGAGAGACTATCTCATTCAGCTCCCCTCTCCTTGCCTCCCTGCCATGCCTCTGACCTTAAGAACTCCACTGCAGCAACAGATGGCCAAATGGGGGAGGACACTAGCAGGGAGCAGGGAGCACCCGTGAGCCAAAGGTCTGTGGCTCATTTCCCACCTCGGCTTCCAGCCTGAAGCAATGCAAGTCCAGGCAGGAAGAATATGTAGTGTTAGGTCCGGTTCAGAGTTCTGATGACCACACGAGACTAGCTAAACTAGCCTGTGTTTGTGACCTTTGACGATGGTCATGGTCTGTTTAATATCTAAAAATGAGCTGAAAATTCACAGAACCGCAGTTCTTAGCAAGCACTGGGAAAATAACTCCCACTAAATGAGTTTAAGATAATGTCAAGAAGTAAAATAAAGTTGCATTTCAATGATGTCTAAATTATCCATGTTCAAAAGTAAATCATCCATGCCAAGGAACAATGGTATGTTTCAAAATTCTGGACAAAAGTGAAACTTTCAAAAATAAAAGAGATGGTCCCCCAAATAGGAGAAATTAGGCAACATAGAGAGAATTTGATTGTGAAAAATTGGGAAGTGGTCAGCAGGGCCTAGTTCAAGCCTCCAGTGCATTCAAGAAACCACACATCTATCCAGGGACACTCACAGGAGGCTGGGACATATAGCAGATGAGGCCAAAGTGTGTGGGGGTCATTTAAGGAGAACAATACAAGCCAGGATTTGGACTGACTAGGAAAGCTAGCCAAAGCCAGACAAATTCAAAAAACCCTCTAGTTTAAGTACAAAAAAATAAAATTATAAAAAACAGTCATGTCCCTCAATTCAAGTGAATCGTTTTGACACCGACAACTTGTTAAGCTTCAGTGGGTCACTGAAGAGTTACAAACATGTTATCACTAAGTACCAGGGCCTCCTTGGACAGGATGCATGTCATCCAATGACACGATCCTTCTGGAAAGTCAGGGACCAGGAGAGATGAAGCCAATCATTAGGGGTTATGAAGTGTCTAAGAAGAGTATGGAGCACAAATGTTTGCACCCTGGTGCCTCACCCTTTAAATCACCTCAAAGCAGCCCTACCATGTCAAGAAAGTTCTTTATTTCCCATACTCTGAGGGAGCTGTGTAGGAACAGAAAGAAAAGCTCATGGTCCAAAGTAGGAAAGCCCTTGTGTCCAACAAGATCTGGAAAAGTAAGAATGTAATTACACACATCCGTACAGAATTATAATTAGGAGCCTGTTGTGGAAAGCAGGAGGTTGGAATCTGGAACTTTCCCTCACACAAGTTTCCCAAGACTGCTGCTGTAGGTACACAAAGCTGACCCCTCACACTAGAAGTTCCTTCAGACGTTGCCTCTATCTGCTGCAAGGTCCAGGATCCCAGACAAACTTCTCAGCACTCTTATTTGCATGCTGGTTTTACATACCAATGATCTCAACTTGCTTGAGGATGAAAGACTTGAGTAAAGGTCTTTTGTCATGAAATCATCCTAACTCAATTTGTGACAGTGGAGGAATATCCCTTCAAAAACCAAACCGGAGAAGTGACCTAAGGAAGAGACTGTCAGAATTTTCTGTTAGTTCATCTAGCAGAAATACCAACATCTAGCATCTCATCACCAGCAAAGCTGACCATTATTTAATAGTTATTTCTTAATTTGCTTTTCACTATTTTTTGACTTTATAAGGACTCAACCTGAAGTCACAGTACAGCTGTCTCTCCCTACTCTTAGCATTAGTCTTAAAGGATAGTTTCTGGCAATCCATCCTCAGGCACTACATCCTCCTCACTCCCCACCAAAGGTTTGCTTGACGCACCAGAGGGGGCGTTTCACACATGCAGGGAACTGGTACAGTGAAAGCATTAAAAGTCAATTTCCCTGATACTCACGTGGGAGAAAAAGAAAAGGCTGGGGGAAAAAAGCCAGTGAACAAAAGGAAAAACTAAAACTCTGGTTAACCTGGGAACTTGAAACAGTAAAACAATCAACTGACTGAAAAGTTGAGGGAATCAGGGCTCTGTAACCAAATGCCAACAGACATTCAGTGGGAAAATTGTGTGGGAGGCGATGGAGGAATGGAGAGAGGGAGGAAGACGGAGATTTCTTTGGTACTTACCTGTATGGCATCGACTTCAAGTCGTCTTTAAGTGGAACTGACGGTATTACAAACACAATAAGCACTTCTAGACAAACTGGAATAGCAATCACTTCAGGAGCCGGGAAGCATTCACAATTTTGCTGTTGTCAACGCTTTCAGAGGCTTTAATTTTCAATGGTAAGCACAACTTCTATATAGTGTTGTCAAAACCGCAATGAAGTTATGTCATTGAATATTAAAGGCCCAGCCCGCAGAATACCAACACACAGATTTGAATTTCATGCTTGCTCCTAAACATCAAGACAAATATGTCTAATTTCATAAAAACCTGGCCAGCCCCAGGGAGGCTGACAATCATATCTATTGTTGTCCAAGTTAGCTGGAATAAAATCTGGCTCTGTTCAGTGTATGAAACCGAAAAAGAAGAGGGGGGTGAAGACTGAGGATTCCCATGATAAAAATGGGCAGTAAAAATGGGTCCACTTGGCGAGGGTTTTGTACACTGGAAATAGAGATCTGACTGGATCCTAGCTGGTATCTAACTTGACCTCTTTGGACTCAGCTTTCCAAATGGTACTTTGAATTCACAAAAAAAGAGAATTCTTTCAGCCTAAAAAAGTAATATGGATCATTTCCAGAGAAATGTATATTACCTGCTTCCTGCCCCCACCAAATACAATAGGCAAGAGGAACAAACCAGTTGGGATGGAAATGGAAATGGGTTTTAAGAACCAAAGAGAGCAAAAGTTTGAGAGGGATGGGGGCTAACATAATGATCAGCACTGGAAATTTTTCTGCATTGTCATGTTACATGTGATGTTATTAACTTGGAGTTTACAAAAGTTCCATTTACTCTCCAGGAAAGAAGAAAAGGCAGGCAAGGATATGTAATAGGTCATTTATGAAGGATCACCTCCAAAGAAATGTGTATCATCCATGAAGGAGAGGCACTGAGAAATAAACTCCTTTGGCTCTTAACATTCACTTCAAAAGTTACACACCTTCTTAGACACCAAACCCACTCCCAACCCTGCTGCCTCCCACACCCAAGAATTACCTCATATTTGGAAGAAATATCAAGTATAAAATCTAATAACCAGAATGTAAAATGACATTTCCATGTTGTAGTAATCTGTTTTGCATTATGGCATTTTGGGATTTAAAGTTGTTTTCACAGCTGCCATCCTATTGGATTTTTGTAAAGATCCAATGTAAAAGGTACACTAATGTTCCTGATTCGATGCTCCTTTCCTCAACCTTTTGTAAAGGTGCCAAATGTGATGCCCAGAGGATCTATGACTTGCCCAAGGGAATGCACTGATCTGCTTAGGTTATATCCCAGGAAATTCAGACTCCAAACTAATTAATTTTACCTCAATTTCCCCTCAGATTTCACATGAGGCTCCCGTGACTCCTTCTTCCACAAAGTAAATCCCATAGTCCAACTGAGATGCTTGCAAAAGAAACTGAGGATACAAATAAAATGTGTTTTATGAAAACATGGGTCAAGTATGGTGAGGAGGAAAAAGCTTAGTGACCATGGAGAGTGGATACAGTAATGTCTTCCTCCCAAATTCCACAAGAACATGTATAAAGGGGTGTTGCCTTCCAAACTCTAGGAAAACATAGGTATAGTACATAGTGGAGTGAAAAAGGAGGTGAGAGAAAGGAGACAAAGCTGCAGGAAGAGAGATCGCTACTGGGTAACCTTCCTTTGATATTATAGACAGGAGTACATCATCTGACCCTTGACTAATTTCACTTTGACCTCTTGTTGAGGCCAAGAACTGTGCACTATTTCCTTGTATTTTCTAATGCAGTGATTTCCAATTTTTTGAAGTTTATCAAACACCCATAGGGTGGAGGGCCTTGTCAAATAGGCAGTTCCTGGGTTATTCAATGTCAATGAGTCTCAGCCAGAGCACTGGAACTATGTTTAATGAGTATCTTTGGTCATTAGACAGCTAAGTCATGGAATTGATCTTGGGAAACTTGTAGGCTGTAAAATGTGTGAGTGGACAGGAGCAGGAAGCAGACTGTAAGGTTGTCCAATTGCATACCATTGAAGGCAGTGGCAATTCCAGAAGGATTTTCAGCATGGAAGAGGTTATATTTACTTCTTAGAAGGATTACTTTAGTTTCAAAATAAAAATTGGAACAAGGCAGGTGAAGCTGGAAACAAATAGAACAGTTAAGACTCAAGCTCCACATGAGTCCCTGAACTGGGGCAGTTCTGGGGACAACAAAAAATGGGGAGTTTTGAGAAGCAACCAGAAAATCAGTATTCTTGCTGCTGGATTAGATAAGGAGAGGTGAGGAAGAAGGAACATTCCATATGTCTTCTAGTTTTATTCTTGCACAAGAAGATGGGTAATATTTTGAGGTTTTATAAGCACTGTGTTGCTAAGCTATATTCCAATGAGGAGTAGAAGAAATTATGATAAATTACCCAGCTAGAAAGTGGTGGACCCAAGGCTCTTTAAATAAAGAGTTAATATCCTCAGAAAGAACTGAACACCTAATTGGTAGGAGGTAATTACTGTCATTGACTGTGTGCTTAGTAGTTGTTGAGGCACACTAGGAAAACCAAGCAGGACCCATCTAAGCAGAGTAGGAGCAGTGCCAGCAGAACGTGGGGATTTCACGACTGCAACTAATAGCAAATTACGGGGTGATCGTGAAACCCTCTTAGCTAGTCTTAGTCTCATATCCGGCAATCATCATCGTGGGGCAATAAAGTAAACAAAAATAAACTGAGACATGACCCCAGGAAGGGAAGCAGTCATAACGCTGGCAGGTCTAACACAATGAAACATGAGCAAATGGGCATTGATCAATTAAAAAGAAAAAGCCCTGAAAGGACACCAGTGAAGGTAGTTCACTCTGGGGTCACAAGACCATAACACAGGCAGTGGCCACAGAGACCCTGAGGCACCTGGAAGAGAGACTTTGCTGTAACTCACAAACCGGTGGTTATTTTCTTCCTGGAAGCAAAACTGGGCTGGGAAATAAACAGGGATGCTCAGGGGGTTCACGAAGCAGCCCCCATTAGGAGCAAGTGACAGCTCAGCAGTCTGGAGAGACTGGAGCCCCATCTCCAGCCTTTTATTAAGAGATGTTCAGATTCAATGAGAGTGGATATTATGGGGAACTCTTCTCACCACCCATTTGACTCTGTTGAATAAGTTTCATTTTCTAAACCTGTATGATTTGAGCGCTTAGAAGGCTGGTAGGAGGGAAGTCAGCCCCTAAAACCCTGATCCCTTGGCTATTGGGACTACAAGAATGCCAGACAATTTCCAGGTCGGCCATGTCTCAGTGACAGTCCCCACAGAAGTGACACGTGGGATGGGAGATGATAATAAAACCAGGCCCTCCTTTATATTATTAGCTTATGATAAACATGAAACAATTCTCTGAAATGCAAGTAACTATAAAATGTAAATGTAACAGTCAGGGAATGTGTCTTCACTACATATATAAAGCATAAAGCTGATGTTATTTTCCCTTTGGATTAAAAAGCAGAGATATGTACCACACCAGCAGGTATGTATGGCTATGATCCAGAGCACTTTGGTGGCACGTCAGAGGAAAACCCAAGTTCTACAATGACCTCCAAGCCCTCCCGTTATGGCCTGCCTCTCCCCTCTACATACTCTCACATTACATTACACCCTCCATCATACCAAACTCCTTGTTATTCCTCCACATGCCACACCTTAAGACCTTAGCACAGGCTCTTCCCTTCCTCCAAATACCTGATATTTCTATAAACCTCACCTCCTTTCCCAATAGCCTTTCCAGGATCCATATATTGAAGTTATTTTCACCCAAACCTCACCATTTCTAGATCCCTAAACTGTTCTACTTCTCTTTTTATTTCCACAATACATCACATTATATCATACCATTTAACTTCTTTACTTGCTATATTTATTATTAGGTTTCTTTCTCCAGTGTGTAAGCTCTCAAGTGATAACGGCCATTTTGTTTTTCACAACTGCTTTAGAACAGTGCCTGCACATCGAAGGTACTAAATAGGTATTGAAAGAATGAATGAATGAATGAATGAATCCTTTATCATGTGTCAGACTTTAATTACAGGTTTTATTCCACTCTACTTGCACCTAGCATAAATCTTGTCGCAAATTAATGCTTCATAAGGAGTAATTGATGATGCCATTTTTTTTATTAAGAACATATTACCTAAAACATCATAGGCAAGGCTAAGGTCTATAGTTATTCATACTGCTATCAGGAAGCTATTATCTAGATGTGTTGGCCTCATTATGTTCCCCAATACCCAGTTCTCCCCTCCAGATACCTGAAAAATTCTCCATTTCAATTGCTTTGCAAATGGGCACTTGTGTGACTTATTAGCCAATGAAACATAAGCTGGGATGATATGTTCACAGCCAGGATGAGTCAGTGAGTGTACTCTACCCTGAGAGTAACTAGAGAAATTCTGTGCACCCAGGTACTGTTACAGGGTGGAGGAGATCCACTTGGCTTGGCTCCTTGAACAAAAACAGGAAGCTTTGTAGCGTTGAGACTCTGACCTTTGAGAGTCATCTGTGACTTTATAACTTGGCACTTTCTGTTTAGCACATAGTGCAGGGAAACTAGGAGACAGATAAACATGATATGAGAAGCTTTCATGAACCTTTGTGTAACAAGTGGTCAGTAAGAATTAGAGAAAATCATGGAAATTTCATTAGAAGGTAAGAATGCTGCGAAACTGTTAGGCAGACTGAATGGAAAAAAAAAGAAAGAAACAGAGTTTTCTTAGGAACCTTAGAGAAGTTAGGAAAGGAGGAAAAGAACTTTTTAATTGGACAAATGACTGGAAGCAAGGTACCTTGGTGATGATGCGATGATGACGTGGTGATGATGTGATGCTAACGCAATGATGATGATGATGATGGCATGTAGTAGTGATGGGACATGGGAAAGCACTCAATGGGCACCAAAGCCCCACGTCATCAGCTCCTTTGCCCGTCAGTCTCGACCCTCTGAAGTGTCAGTGCTGAGACAGGTCTCGAACAGAAGAAACACATTTCCTCCCGCTTTGCCACACACATATTTCACAGGAACAAATGTTACTTAAAATTCAATTTATCCTTTTTTGTTGATTTAGGGTGGCTGTTTAATTAGTTTTTAGCATTGCACATTGTTTATGGTCTTTGTTTCAACAGAAGTTAAAAGTTAGGAAGTTTACCATGCCTTTGATTTGTAGACTAAATAACTAACTGTTCCAGATTCCTCTCCTCGCCCTTTGCCACGTTTCTGAATTAACAGCACCTCTGATCTAATGTACGGCTCCTAAATCAAGTCACTGGGTTTCCTGAACTTTAATTGTGTAGAAGTTCTCTCAGAAGACAGCACTCCTACAGCTGAGAAAGCACATGCCCTCTTGGCGTTTCCAGTGATAAGGAGTCTGATAGATAACAAATGCAATAGGCCAGATACTGCATTTGGTTTCTGGAACAGAGATCACCCTCAATGAAGAAAATTCCATAAAAAGTTCATGCTGAGGGTTTCACTTTAGGGTTGAACAAGGCCAGTTCTGAACACATCCAACGCACACAGGAACCTAACCAAACTCGGAAAGGGCTTCCGGCCCAGCCATTTCTTCTCAATGTGGGTCTATAATCAATAAACATTGGGATGGGAACCAATATCAACATTACACAAGACTTGTGCTGGGAGCAGGCTAAGAGACTGGAGCCCCATATCGGAGATGTGAGGAGGTCAGGGCTGCCCCCCATTCTGCACACTCTGTTTGAGAAGACAATGAGTTTTCAGGGAGAGGAGGCTAACACGACTTAAGCAGCCAGGGTTCTCAGGCCCCTTCCTGCTGCCTCCAGCAGCACCACCTGCCGGCATGAGTGATTTTGCTAAACCAAAGAGAGGAGCCATCTCAGAGGAACTTCCTGAGAGAATTCAAAACACAGGCAATTAATAGAAAGTAAAGATTACCTAAATTTCTAAAAATGAGACCAGGATGAGGTTGATACAAACATAGCAGATGAAGAAATTTTCTATTTTAGGATTATTCCTATTTGCAGGAATTGCATAAGTTGTGAGAGGGATATGCCCTTTGAAAGAAGGTTTTTTCCTCAAAGGCTATAGGATTTCTCCCTGAAAAGTCTTCCATCTCTCCAGTCAATTCTTGCTTTGCTTCCTGTATTAATTTGGATACTCTTCCCTGCACACACGTCGGTGCTTGTGCGCGCACACACACACACACACACACACACACACACACACCGCACCATGTAAGCACAGAATCACAGTTAACAGCTAGATGCAGAATCCAGACCACCTGGGTTCAAAGATGACTGCTGTTCTTTAGATACGTGACCCTCATCAAGTCATAAACCTCAGTTTATGTTATTTACATCATAGGCTCTGATGGGATTAGATGGATGGATGTGTAAAATACTTAGTGTCTGGTTGTACCTTTGCCACACATTGCTGTTTTGATTCTCTGCGTATGTGTGTGTGTATGTGTGTGTGTGTGTGTGTGTGTTTGAATTCAATGGCCAGCTAGCAGATTATGCAATATGCTAGGACTCTGAGTTATAAAAAATTTCATAGAGCTCACAAACTTAAGGTATAATCTGCTTGGGAATATAATATACAAAGAGCCACATGGACAAGAGAAGACTCTAGGTTATGCTTCAGGGCCAGCTGAGAGGACACAGCCACTGGTCCTGGTTCTGACTACTTGCATTGCAGGAACACATCCAGCACTCTGACCTTCCTGTCCGATATTTCCGCCCCACCTGAGTGTAGGAGGGCAGATGTGATGGCCCTTCCCGGTAGCCCAACGGGTTAGGATGCAGCACTGCAAGCTCCCGTAGCAGCTTCAGTGCGAGTTCGATTTCCACCTGGGAGATGACCCACATGGCACGGCAGACCTCTCCTGTCTTGCCTGCTGCTTCCCTCAGCAGTGTATTTCATCGATCACCTGTTCTGCTCCCCACTCTGTCTCTGGTGAAGCCTCTCACTGCCTCTGTACCTCCAGTTGGGACCCCAAGCCTGTACCCCAGTTCTGTATATATAAATAAATCTTTAAAAAAAAAATAAAGGCAAATGTGGAAGCAAGGTCAACATACATATACCAGGTCCTGGGACCGCACCACACATCACACATTTCCCTCCCCCACTCCTCTGTCCCAAGACTTGCTTCTTTTCACAATGGCGTATGAGCCCCATAACAGAAAACGCAGGGTTGAGAGGTACTCCCTTCTGTTCTTCAAGACTGTTTATTTCTTAAACAGTCAAGAACCACCACTCAAAATAGCCTGATTCAACACGGCAGCTTTGGGCTTCCCATCTGCTCTGGGCCTCCCTGGGGAGGGGCTACCACCTGCACTGCCTCCCCACTTCATCAGAGCCCAGGAAAGAGGCAGGGAGTACCTATCACCACCGATTTCTGCATCCTTTCTTAGAAACCTCATCTTACCCACAAGAAACCTCACTGCCTGTCCTCGATGCACACACACTCAGCTCCACAGGCCACTGCAGGGAGCTGTATAGGATAGTTCCTCAGTGTTTCTATAATATCATTTGCCCCTCAACCGTGCCCATGTTAAAACAAGTCACAATTCTGCTGAGGACCAGGCAGGAGGGCAGGGTGGGACTCAGTGCAGCTTTCCAATCCTTTCTTGCCATCTTGCTGCTCGCATCTCACAATTTGGAGAAAAGAGCTATCAGGGAAACTGGACAACCAAAGTGTGCCTACCAATGGCCAGAGGTGTCTAGCAAATGCTTGCAAAGTGGTTTTGATTAAAATGTAAGACAATGGTTAGAAATGCCAAGACCCCCAAGGTGGGATGTGGGGAAGGCAGAGGTGTGAGAGAAATCAACAGGCACCGGTGGGACAGGGCTGCCAAGGCCCACGTGCAGATCAGCGAGGCCGGCGTGTGGACACGTGTGTGTTTTATTTATATTAGAGGAGTGTTCACACTACAGAATACATTTGCATATATTATCTTGATTGAGTTTCACAACTCATCTGTTGGATTGGCAACACAGGATGGGATTCTTCAAGTCAGAGAAACAACTTGTTTCGTTTTAAAATTAGCCCATGATTCGTGGTTCCAGGTAGAGTGCATTTGTGAGATTCCCTTTTCCCTGTTTCCTTCTTTTCCCCTTTCTCCCTCTTGTCTCCCTTTATTCTCTTTTCTCCCTTCCCTTCCCTTCTCTTTTTCTTCCTCTCTCCCCGTTCCCCTTTCTTCTCCTCTTCTGTCCTCTTCCCCTCCCCTAGAGTGGGGAGAATGTGCCACACAAATCTGCACCTCCCTTTAGTCTGATCGGGCACAAATGTAATACCTCCAGTTCTCCCTTTGTGCCATCTCCTCCTGCTGAAACCTGGAAAACTCACTTATTCATTCTCTTACCACTGAGGTATTGAATTACTTGTGGCAGAGAGCATCATTTTCAGAAGACCCATCTGCTGAATCACACTGCACCATGGACACGATGTCCTAGTATTAAAAGGGGCCCAGGGAAAATAGCCAGCATTGAGAGAGAGAATGACTCTCTTGGTAGCCTATATTCAGGGATCTAAGTATATGTCGTGGGCTATAGCCATAAACAAAAGATAAATAGGGAAAAAATGAATCACTGAGGAAGAAAATGTCAGACTGCAGATGTAAATGTCACTGTCAGATAGTGATTCCTGGACAGTCAAATGGCCCAGTGATTGATCACACCCCAAGAGGTAGAGCACTTGGGGATGTCCTTAATGTAAAAAAGAAAACCTGGTCTCTGTAGTCTCCCCTCCTGAGTGTTCGCTAAACCCTGGATGCCACTGCAGATACCAGGTCTTACACCCACACATACCACCTACTCCATCCAGTCATACTCCCCTGACAGAGGCCTGGGCTGACAGCCTCTCTTCATACCACAACCTGTTCTCTTCTATGATGCTCCACCTGGAAAGATGCTGAAAATCTCACTCCAATGCAATGACAATGCCTGAGAAATGAACTTCTATGTCTTTGGTTTGGGAATACATGTACTGATAGAGAGCCAAGCTTTAGGCATGGAAATAAGCCAGCATGAGCTTTAACTTGCCGGGGCAAAAGAGCTGTTCGGGACATGTCTCACTGCCGGCATCCTCAGACACAGAGAAGAGAAGAGCTACAGAGTCTTGACACGCCTTCACCTGGAGTATCAGAGTGAGGAACAGAGGGGCCTCCATTGCCTGATTCCCACTCCAATCTGCTCCTCCGAGAGCCCAGGGACTTATATGCTCTCCAGAGTCAGCAAAGGGGTCCTTTCGAAGAAATAAGAGCAACAGCGGGACAGCCCCTTCTGCTCTAGGCTCCAGGCCCTGGCTCCCAGGGGGCAGGCCTGCTCCTGGGAGGGCTCTTTCTCGCTCACCTGCTCCCTGATACCTTCTCCATCCCCTACAAATAAGATCCCTCAGGGCCTCAGTGGGGAGTTGTCAGAGCCCCTGTGAACAGTTTCTGGTTTCTGTCACCTGTGTTAGGAGAACATGTACCATTTGGTCATTCCTCCCTGACATCAGCTGATCTGTGGTTTCATCCTGGAGTAACCTCTTTCAAGGTCTAGAAATACCCTCGTCGAGGTGTTTAAGAAACAAGTCACTCTTCTTATACTCCTATCCCATTCTTACTCATGTTTTTCTTACTCCTAAATCCACTTTTCAGGTTTTCTGGAATTTCCCTCCCTGTGCCTTTGGGGAGTTATCAATGCATAGCACTACACTTTCCAGGGCAGTGAGGCTGGAGCCACTCTGGAAACAGGAGTGGGGTTTGCTCAGGAGACTGGAGGCCCACTTGCTCTGCCCATAAGTGGGCCAGGCTGGGGCAAGCAAAGGCCCTAACAGCAGAAACAAGTCTATTGGGAGAGGCCTTTGGCTCACTTGAGCAAAAGGACTTGGGTGGGAAGGAGGGATAGAAGGACAGAGAATAAGAATAAGGATCACCCCTACATGTCTATTTCTACTCATCACCCTCTTCCACCCCAGTGCGGGGCCAGGTGTGCAAAGGATAAACCACTCTTGGACACAGGCTTTAACGCTGGACCTAATTACCTTGTGACTGGGAAAATTCACCTAAATTCTCTAAGCCTTTCTTCTCACCTATAAAATGGCATTTGAATTATTTTCCTTCTTTAATGGAAAACCAGCCTGAAAATACTTTAAACTATATATACTATTCAAAGCTCATATACTACAGATCCTAGTAAAATTTATAGGTTCTACTACTCCATTCTGTATTTCTTGCAAGAGAACCAAAGTCCTAAGTTGTAATGGGAAGTCACCATTTTGCTGGAGACAGATTTCCATTTGGGGGACTGAGAAGGCCAGGTGAGCTGTGCGCCTGGAGAGTGAGCCTTGCAGATTGCACAGAAACCACCCTTCCTATGTGCAGTAGGTTCCCCCTGTATGCAGGTACCCCACAATTCAGGAATCTGGAAGAGCAATAACAACTCCTATTAGTATCATCTGCCCCCTCCTAACATGCCTTGAATTCATGCACTGGCCACTACCTTGCACTCTGGTCGTCTTGTCCCCCTTGCGCTATTGCAATATCCTCTTACCTAGCTTCTTTCCAGTCCTGGCCCCAAGCTTCCATTCTTAACACAGTCACCTGCATAATCCTCAAAAATCACAAAATAGACTCTGTCATGCCTTCATACAAACTCTCGAGTGTCCTCCTAGTTCACCCCACCACATGCAGGGCTCACTGGGGCCAGCTTATGGAGGCACTAAGCAAATATTTGTAGAATGAATGACTGATCACTCTACTGTATTTGTAGAGAGAGGGAATTATACATGGCTGTGTTTTTCATGCATTTGAGATTCACAAAGGCCTCAGGATATAATCTCACAGATGTCAAGACTCTCCCATAGTACAATAGTAAATAATCCATACATATTTAATTGTATATGGAAGGGAATTGAACGACACCTAGATCCGCATTTCCAGACTTATGCCTGGAATAGGTGTACAAATAAATCCAGGATTGTGGATGAAGCATGACGTCAGCACATCTGTCACCCATGAGAGGGGGTGGGTCATGGAGAGTGACGGGTGGGGTCCCTGGACAGGCAGAAGCCCTTCTGCAGCTGGGGGCACGGCATGATCTCTGCCCACAGGGGAGAGGAGCAGCACTGGGTGACTTGCTAAGAGAATTCTGTGGAGTATGTTAATTTCTGTGGGACTTCAGAGGCCCCATAACTCTTGGAGATTAATAAGAATCTGGGAAGTATCTGTCTTTGCCGGCTGCTTTCATTTGCGCAGTAATAAAGCTCGCCTTTCTTGTTTAATAAAAACAATGTGGAAACAAATGGTTCTGTGCACAGTGGAACTTTAGAGAAATGAATTCGGCGGCACGGAGGGAAGTGTTTCATCACGCTGCTGGCTCCCCAATCTAAAACAGAAGCCACGTTTTGTCTTCACCCCATCCCTAGCTCTCTTAGACACCTCACCCCATGTTTTGGTGTGGACCTCCCTGGTGTGCCAGGCTGGTGAGCAGAATGGCGAGCAGCAGGCAAAGCCCCTGCCTGTGCCACCATGCACTTGTTCCTTAAACACCACAAGCCAGATCTTGGCTCTTGAGGTCCTGGGAGCTAGAAGGGGATGGGTGCGGGCCCATCCCCAGGCTGGCAATAAATATGACGAGGAGGAACTAGCTGTCCTGTAAAGGGAAGCCTGCCTGGGAAGAGAAAGAGGTTGAGACACAGTTTAGAAATGCCTCTGGGAAAGGAATTGTTAATGGGGCCCAGGGAAAAAATTGGGTCCCCTGGTTCAAGCAAAATGCTCAAGTAAATGGCACCCTAAGGCAGGTAGTCCCCATGCCACTGCCTCAGCCACAGCCAGTGTCTGAGCACCAGCTAAACAAACCGCCAACTGACCCATCATGTCTCTGATGTGCCCCTCCCTGATTTTCTCAACTGAGGACACATTGTGGCATAAAAGTAACAGGTTTTTCTAAAAGGCTGTACTTCCTCTTTGGGGTCCTGTATGGCCATGTGGCAAATGGTACTAAAGCTGATATGAGGATCTAGATGATGCTTTAGGATGAACAGAAAGACAAATGGATAGGCCCCCACTACAGGAGAACTGGCAAAACACAGGATTTATTTATTTATTTTTATTTTTTTAAAGATTTATTTATTCATACAGAACTGGGGTACAGGCCAGAGATGCGGAGAGTGAGAGGATCCACCAGAGACAGAGCAGGGAGCAGAACAGGCAGATCGATGAAGTACACTGCTGAGGGGAGCAGCGGGCGGGTCAGGAGAGGTCTTCCGTGCCACGTGGTCACCTCCAGGGCAGGCGGGAATCGAACTCATGCGGAAATGGCCCCAGCTTCCTAGTGCTATGCTTTACCCGCTGCGCCACCAGGGAGGGCCCAACACAGGATTTATTAACTGCCCACTATGTGCCCTGCCCTGCCGGCCACCATCCCCAGAGGAAGACATGAATCACGGTAATGAATTAGAACCTCATTAAATTAGACAAGTAGGGGGTCTGGCCTATCTGCATTAATGAAGATCTGATTTATTAACTATCTTTAAAGAAATGCAGTTTTATTACTTTCAAGTGTAAGCATTGATTCATATCAAGTGCCAACAAGTATTGCCAAGTGGAGGTCCTGATGGCCTTGCCTTAACAAAAAGATAAGATTAATTTGTAATTAACGGCATCCATTTGCATGGAAACAATTAATGGGCTAAAGTCCTCATAAAAACAGTGCAATCTATTAACTAGATTAATAATGCCCCCTTTACAATCTAGGATAACTTATTAGTTTTTTCCAGAAAAGGCAAAGGTCAAATCTCCAGGAGTCTGGGTGCTATGCTGAGCCCAGAGAAAATTAGAAAGATCCCACACTTGTTTGTGTGGGCCTCAGCTCCCGTCACTCTTTTGCCTTCTTATTTCCTTTCAATAAGCATTAATTGAGGGCAAGTACGAGAAACTTAGAAAAGTATAGGCTAGTCTTTGACCTCAAGGAGCTTATAGGTTGACTGGGAAGACAAGACGGACACATTAAAATATTGGGGAGAAATAAAAGTGCTCTATCAAGACATTGTACAAGTAATAAGTTCTAACTGGGGTTGACCCCCTTAATAATGATAATCACTGTGGGACTCTCCTGATATATATATACGTTAATATGTAAGCAATCCTTGGAAGTGGGAGTAGTACCCTTTCCCATTCAAAGATAAAAAAACAGAGGCATTAAATGCTCTAGCCCTTGTGTACATTGACATAGCTGGTAAGATGTTTGGTAATCTGTCTCTCAGAACATTCCTGAAACCATTCTGCCTGGTATTCATACCCCTGTATGGAGTCCTCCTCATTCTATGACCACTTTGACCAACTAGTTTCATGTGATTTCTGCATCTGGATCACAACAAGACTTATAGTATCTGCAGAGGCAGGCCTCTTTGAACACTTGCTCTGGAAGAAGACAGTCACTGTGTAACAGGCCAGCCACCCTGAGGAAGTCCAAGCAGCCACATGGTGAAGATATATGAAAAAGGAAAACAGTGAGACAGTTCCTAGTTATTCTAGCCATTCCCACCAAGGTACCAAATATGTAGACTCCATCTTGGAAATACATCCTGTGTGAGCCTTCAGTTGTTTTCAACACCATCTGATACAACCACAAAGGCAACCCCACCAAGAACCATCCAGACAAGCACAGCCAATTCTCAGAACCATTATTTATTATGCAATACATAGCCAGAACTCGCTGGTAAGATTTGAAAGAAAGTAGCCTAGCACCAGCGTTAAAAGCTTAACTACCATGTTGGGCCAGCAGTTGGGTATTGTAAACCATTATGTGATGAGTCTATACATTTGTCCATCTCGTTCCTCCTTCTTCCCTCAGTTGGAGGGAAAGACAGCCCTGCCCCTCCAATCGGATTTCTGTATTCAGTTGGCGATCATGACTCAAAGTAGCTGTGACTTACCCAGAATCCTGGGTTCTGTGGATTGTCATCCAAGTGACAGTTACCAAGACACAGAGCAAGGGGCAACTTCACATGTCCTAAAATAAACCCATCTTCATTTCTCCTTATGGCTCTTGTGACAGTTTGCCCCTGATGTCCTACTCTGCCCCTGATTCCTACGTTTAAATTCTCACTCTCTTCCTTTGGATCCAGGGAGGTTAGATCATTGGGCTCTTTTGTCACCTGATTTTGCTTAAGATCTAGGTGAGTGTCTCTCCAAATTCAGATGAATTTGTCCAAATCTGTCCAAAGTCTGTGTCAAAATGCATTCATCAAATACAAGCACTCTCAGCAGACAGAGTAACATGGAACTGGTCAGAAATGTAAAAACTAAGCACATAGACAGTACTGGCCAGCGACTGTGGTCTGAGAAACTCAAAGGATTGGCTCCATTTTGATAGGTTGAGTGTATAGAGGATCGTTTCCCAGATAAAGGGAACAGCTAGGATGAAGGCAAGGAGGTCAGAACAAATAAAGCATGTGTCTAGAACAGATGCTCCCAATTCACATCTACAAATATTGACACATTCCCCCAGTACTGCCTCAGGCATGGGGGATTGAAAATTAAAAAAGACAGAGTCCCTGTTCTCCAGAAGCTGCAGGTGTTTGCCTGAGACTTCAGGAGTGGTGAGGAACTAGCCAATCCTCTTACCACAAACAAAGACTCTTTCCAGAGAACCCCAGAAAGCTGGTAGGTGGATTTCTACACAGACATGCCCAGATGGAGGATGACAGCGGGTCATCTTGATCATCTCTTCAACATCTTTCATTGATAACATGTTCAATAGAAACTGAAATCATCCCAGTTGTCCCCACAAAATGTTTCTGTTGTCATGATCATTACTGTGAAGATGCCTCTCAGTTTCTCCACGCCTGCTCCTCTCTGTGGGTGCTTCCCAAGACATCAGGGACTGTGGGAGTGTGGGAGTTACTGCCCACCTGGACGAGATCCCTACTCCTTGCCAAGCATGGAAACATCAGATCAGACCACCACTGTTCCCAGCTCAGAATAGAGTCCACATTTGGCAGCATAACACTTGTTTCTGGCCATTAGATGTCAAGAACTGGCCTGAGAAATGTCAGGCGGGATGTCACAGGTGCCCCAGCCACAGCCAGTCTCCTTCCACGCTGTTGACACAACTCTTTGGAAGCTGCAGGGAAGGGAAAACAGCTTGCTTTCTTTTAATCAAGGACACTCTTTAAGATGCTTAAGTACAATACTATTTAAAAATGGGCAGTTTTATATAAAAAAGGAGAGAAAGTACAGCAGGAATGTACAGTATATCAGACTGAATTAGTTTTTCATGCCACAACATGTAAACAAATCTGTTTAATTAGAACACCTTGTTTTTATTGCATTCTGAGCAATTTTTCAATGATGAGGAGAAAATAAGACAGTGTGGAAGGGATTCTGAACTCCCTGGGGAACCCTCATAGATCTTCTCTACTTCCCTGGTGACCCAGTTCCTGGGGTGTCTTCTTAGGTTTTCCATTGTGCCCCTGGTATCCCCTTTTGCCAATCTTCCCCTCCCAAAGGTCTTCAAAATTACAACCTTCAATTGCAAAGATTTTAGCAGATTTTATGGACAAAAGGGAGGTGAGATGTGGTTGTAGCATGTTGGAAACTTGGGTCCCCCAAAAAAATGGAGAGAAGGAAACCCTCAAAGCCTCAATAGAAAATAGAAGGGATGAACACACCTCGAGCTGGAGTCCAATCTGGGTCTAAATCTGAGTTTGAGGGTTGGCTCCCCCTCTTCAGGTCTCCGTCTCCATAGTTATGGCAGGGGGAGTCCGAGTGAGGTCCCTGATAGCCTCTGAACTCAGGGATTCCGCCTCGAGTGAGGTCCCTGATAGCCTCTGAACTCAGGGATTCTGCCTCATGAACACCCACCTGCACCACACAGAGGCCTGAATCAAGGTTGTCAGGAAGGATTTATGGAAAGCAGCTGGCTGCACTGGATCCCAGACAGAGCTCCATCTCCCCACATTCCCTGGTACAGTTCTCGCCGCCCCCCCCAAAGTGCACACTCTTGGCTCCTCACATACACCCACACTTCTCCCCTTACCCCTACCACTGCGCTCACACCTGCAAGGGTGTAAGTGTTTATATTTTTGGTTTCTGGTTGGTTTCCGAATAAGCAGAAGATTTAAGCTTTTAATCCATCTGTTGGGTGCAAAGCATAATATATTCTGGGAGTGGATTAGGGGACTGCATTTGGGAAATGTGTTGTCAAAATGTGGTTTTGCAATGCAAGCTCATTGATGAGGGTGTCAGCTGGAGACTGAAGGCCTTTTGGGAGTCACTCTGTGAGGAGGAATAGAGACTGGGAGCAACAGATGCACAGGACTTGCCCATCCCACAGGATGGTGGCAGTCAGAGTGTTTTTATGGGCTACCCCAATTATTATTTTCTGGGCTCTGCTCCTGCCCTTGCGTCTGGTCTCCTATAAAAGGAACCCCCATCTTTCAGGATCCTCACCTCCCTACCACAGGACCACCTTCAGAACACAGACCTACATCTACTCACATTCAGAACTGCTACCCAGTAATAAACATAAATCATGATTGCTTTCTGCAAGTATGTGACTTTAACAGTGTTCAAAGTCTTCTGTTACCAGAGTGAAGATGTTGTCACCAACTAATATGATGTTGATGGTGGGATGATGTTAGAAGAGGATAGAGACAACAAGAGACCCACCTCAAAGAACCAGAAACAGAGGAACTCACGTGAGCCCTGAATCAGCATGGTTCTTACAACACAGATTCCCTCTTGTGCATGGAAGTGGCTGGAAAATTATTTTAGGTAGTGATCACATCTAATAGATATTACATATAATATAATTTGACATTATAATGCTGTTCACCTGAAACATAATGTCATAATCCAACGTTACTGCACTTGTTCCTGATACTACTCCTGCTGCTCTCCCATGTGCCCCATGGCCCAGGCAGGGGCAATGGAGACTGTATCCTGAAATTCAGTAGTCAGCTGCAGATTTGATTAGGAAAACAGCAGCTGTGAGGTTACAGGACAGAGGAATGGTTTGGGGTAGAGTTGGATAAGCAGCAAGAGGCAACCATCCCTCACTCATGCAAGTTGGCCTGAACACATCACACAGAAGCAACGGAGTCCTTAGAGAACCTTTACAGCAATGCAGGAGGCCCATCCACAAGGCCTGGCTGGTGACTACCAGCCTCCCACAGACCATCCCCAAGGAGAGAGATCCCACCACCTTTCAGGGAGGCTGCCCATCACACCCTGGGGGTGGGGTGGAGGAGTCGTCAGAGGGGAAGATCAGATTCCTGTCTCTGTGGAATAAATCTGAAATAGAAGGTTGAGTTGAAATCTCCCCATTCAACCCACTCTGCCCACTGTCTTAAACATGGGGTTGAAAACTCCTCTGAGTATAGGCTTTGCCCCTAGCTGATTCCTGCCATCCCACATCTGTGAGTTGCCAAGTATTTACCAACCCTTCTATTCATATGAGAAGTACATTCCTTGGCGTCATAAAGTTCACAACCCAACTGCAGCTGGGGGAAAAAATGCACCTAAGACCCAGATATTTTTAATGGGGAATTAGAAGAATATAAAAGTGGGATTTTGATGCCACTTTAGTAAAGTTAAAAACAAAAATAACATCCTTCCATGGAGAGCCACAGACACCAGAGACCCCACCCTTCCCAATGTCCCTGCCCTACCTTAGCGCTGAGTTGAACCACCTCACCTGACCCATTTTCTCATTAAAATCTTAAAACTGTCGATTTTTCTCCTCCAGTTCTCTCAAGGTCCATGGTCAGTCTTAGTTTGTCTCAATAAGATGTTGGTGTTTTTAAATAGTTTGCCCTTATTGCCTCATGGACGAAGGTCAGGGAGTCGATTCTGCCTTCTACCTATCTGTGCTTCAAAGGAAAACATGGGAAATGATTCAAATCTGTGTTTAGAAAGAAAAAAATTGTCCAGGTACAATTTCGTCCCTCCACCCTGAGTGAAGAGATAAAAGACACAGCAGAGGAGACACTAGTGCTAATGATGACCTGAGACCACCAATGGGGCTTGATGCAGTCACCTGACAGGAGAAAGTCATCATAATGTAATGAATATCCTGGGTAAGGAATAGCAGGAGTCATGAGTCAGAAAAGCTTGAGCAGCTCCTTTAATGGTTTTCATATCACTGTCCTTTCTCATCTCCTTTCTGCTTTACCAGTTCTTCACTCTGTTATTACCATGAGGGCATATACATGCCAGCATGTCTGCCATTAAAATAAAACTCTCTTGATTCCACTTTGTTCTAATTATTGCCCCATTTCATTATTCCCTTTGGAACTGACCTCAAGGCATTCCCATTCTCTCTCAAGTTCCTCTCCTCCCTTTCACTCTTAAACCCACTCCAGTTCACCTTTCAATCAACAGTTCTTGGCATGGTAACTTCAATTCCCAGTCTTCGTCCCACTGGCCCTACAGCAGTATTGATGACACTGTCCACCTTCCAAAACTCTACTATCTGCAATGGCAAGCATTCTGGGGCATCTCTTTGGTCTCCTTTTCTCCTAACACTTACTACCCTTTTGCTGAAATGACAAGCCCATGACTCCAAAGGCTATCATGGGCTCAAAAATCCCACATTTATCTCTTCAGCCAGGATTTTTTTCCTGAATTATAAATATGTCTCCGGCTGACCATATAGTCATCTCCACTTAATGTATACATGTCTAATGTTTCCCAAACTGAATGTGTCCAAAATCAAACACCTTATTTTCCCCCACACTCATCTTATTCTACCCACAACTTTCCTATCTCTGTTACTCAGGGTCAAAACAGGGAGTCTTCTTTAACTCCTCTTTTTCTGTCACACCCCATGTCTAATCTGCCAGCAGATTTTGTGGGTTCTACCCTCAAAACATACCCAAATTTGAGCAGCTCTTCCATGACTGCTCAAGCCCAGTAAATTATTCCCTCCCTCCTGGATTATTCTCTCTGCCTCCTTTGCTTCCTTGGAGGTAGAACAACTATGTGCTTCAAAACTTACTCTGGGGGGTTTGACATAAGAATTGTTGCAACTTGTCTGTTTAAAATTTCCCAGTCGCATCTCATTTCACAAAGAACTTTGTGGACTCTTTGTGATGAACTATGGGTCCTTCCCTCACCATCACCTCTCCAACCTCAGTCTCTATTACTCATCTGTTTACTCAGTATCTCCAGTTACACTGTCTCCATGCTGTTTCTTAAACACATTCTGCATTCCTACTTTAAGGCATTCTCTCTGGAGTTCCCCTGACTAGAACATTCTTCCCACCAGTGCCTACTTGGTTCACTCTATCACCTCTTTCAAGTCTTCACTCTCATCTGTTCGAGGAGGGTCAGACCCACCTCATTTAATTCGGCAACTTTCCCCTGCAGCATCACACCCAACACCCCCCCCCATTCTACATTCTTATGCAACATCCACAAACGGAATCACTCACTTCCTTATGTTTATGTTATTTAATATCTATGTCGTCCTCTGTTGACATGTAAGTGCCACATGGACAGGAAACTTTATTTCATTCTCAAATGTATTCTAAGTGACTAAGATAGTGCCTGGAACATAAAAATACAATAAATATTTATTAAATGATTAAACTTCCCTTTTCCACCATAACACAGCCTGCTTCACTTATTTTTCCAGCTAAGGACTCTACAAATCCTGCTCTTTGAGATCACAAGTATCTGTATAACAATAATAGTTATAACTATGGCAGCTACAATTTGTGTAACATTTACAAAATAGGCAACCTACCAACCCACTGTTCAGTGCTCACAACATAGCAGGCAAAGACCTTAAGTAGGACTATCTGTTCTAATATTTTCAAATAGTCTGGTTAGGTGGTAGAGTACATGAATGATCCAGTATTTCACCCATCCCACAGCACCTACACTATTAGTAAGCAGGGGATACCCCTTTCTTCTTAACTTTGAGTGTCAACATGTAACTTATTTTAGCTAGTGATATATGAGTGGAAATGAGATCATCAAGCTCTAAATTTAGGTGCTAAGAGGTTCTGCATGTTTCCTCTGATCTTCTTTCCCATGAGAATATTTCTAGTCTGACCTGTTGGCACTACAGAAATCAGAGAGACATGGGGCCACTTGAGGAAACCAGTTGAGATCAGACATCCCCAGTGATGGTCAGCCACATGAACAGAGAGGTCAGTTGTTGTTTGAAGCCACTGTGCTCGGGGTAGTTTGTTACATAGCAGTAGTTCAGTGAGAGAGGTAATCCCTTGGCTCCCATTTTAAAGTGAGGAAAATGAGGCTTAGCCAAAGTGAGTTGCCCACTCAAGATGTCACATCTGGTGATAGTAGGTCTGGGGTCTAGCTCAGGCCTTCTGATCCCCGAGCCTACACATGAACCACCAGACATCACCAGCCCCCTGAGCCGCCTGTCTTCTGTATCACTCATTGCTTGGACACATTCTGAGCTCTTCTCCAAGTGTATTCACTTATTTGATAATTTGTTCATTCATATTATGAAAAAATAGAAATTGATTACCATGTTGTGCCACTAATTTGAAAATTGTTAGAAATAAGGTAGAGCCTGAGCTATGTAAACAGAAATGCACACCAAAGGCAGAAAAAGCTAAAAGAGTGTCACTAAAGAGAGATGTGCCCAAATAAAACTGAAAACAATTACAAAGCAGAGAGTGCTGATGACAATTGCATTGACAACTGTTGTGAGAGTTTCAAGAAAGTGGACACTGACCACGTTAGGGCAGGTTTAGAGCAAGGTACATGGGAGACTTGGACAATTTCTATCCTGGGGGCTGTGTGGAGCACAATCCTCTCTCCTGAAAGATATTTCTTAACCCCCACGACCTTTCACTTCTCTCTCTTCTCAGAGTAGGATAAGAGAACCTAATATTATTAGTTACTGCCACTCAATGTTAAAAATAGACCAGCCATTTTCAGGCTTCATCAAAACAATATCATGATGAGTCACTTATTTTTCAGGATTGTGAATATCCAGAAAATGTTAAAACAGTCCCAAGGCAGCCAGGCAGTTGTCATTGTAAGAAAATATGATTCTTTATATGTGATTTCTATATATGGGTGACTTGCTTGGTGTTATATCATTAATAAATGGTATAAACAAGATGAGAACCAGATTATTCAAGGATGAGAAAAGATGATAGATGAGGATGGGAATCAGGTCATTTTTGATTTTTGGTGAGTTGGTAAACCTTTCTGAATCTCTGTTCCTCTATTAATAAATTGTAGATGATAATATCTACTTACTATGGCGATAGGAAAGTATGTAAATTAAAAAATAAAAGACTCAGCAAGGAGTTTGGCATCATTCTTGGGCACAGATACAGCATTATGCCATCTAGTCAATAAATATTCAGCGAATGTCCATCTACCATGGGGAAAGTTCTGAGATTCAAGAGATGTGTCCAAGAAAGGCTGAGATTCAGAGTTGACACCTTCCCTCCCTCCTAGAGCTCACAGTCTAGTAAGGGTACAGATAGGTAAAACTAGCAGGTAGAACACAGCAATCCCATGCTCTGCTGATCTTCGTCGAGGCTAGAGGGGTATGTACGCCCGTTGGTCGTTTCAAGCTTACCGTTCCCCAAACTTAAGGCAAGCATCAAAACCTCAGAAAAGATTCCAAATAACACAAAGAGCATATCCATCAAGATGGACCTGCCCTGGAACAAGATGGTAAAAGACCTCCTCCAAGCACTGATGAAGTAGCCAGAGAGAGAGGACTTCCGTCACAAGGGGCAAGCACGCTGCACTGTTAGTGCCAATGAAATACACAGAGTCACAGCCATTGTCCTTTTTTGGCATGAATCCCACTGGGGTGATGAATTCTTATGCCATAACCTCATATAATCCATATAACATCTCTGCAAAGTAAGGGCCATGATTTATTCGCTTTCACAAATTAATGAACAGGTGTTTAAAGAAGTTAAGTAACTTTTCCAAGCTCACACAGCTTGGAATTGACAGGTAGGAATTGACATGGCTGGCACTCAAACCCAGGACCTCTGAGACAGCTATGTCTCTTCTCTCCTTCTTCCCTGGCCTGTCTGATGGGGTAAAGGTACCTCAATAGACACTGTGTAGGGAACCCTTGTACAACTAAGCCTATTTCTAATTTCTTGGCTAACAAGAACCACAAAGTCAAATTGAGGTGATCAAAGTAAGGAAGGACTGCAGATAATCTGCACAGTTTGAGTTAATAGGGAAGACTGAAATGGAGTTCAGACTTCAGTTTGGGCTTGGGCGGAGAATAAAAACAGCATTCAGGCCCTCCCTGGTGGCGCAGCAGGTTAAAGCACTGCACTAAGAGGCTGAAGCCACTTTGCATGAGTTCGATCCCCATCCCCACCCACCCGGAGGTGATCCACTTGGCACCGCAGACCTCTCCTGACCCTCCCGCTGCTCCCCTCAGCAGGGTACTTCTACGATCTGACCGTTATGCTCCCCACTCTGTCTCTGGTGAATCCACTCACTGCCCCTGCACATCTGGCCTGTACCCCAGTTCTGTATGCATAAATTGAAAAATCTTTTTTAAAAAAAAAGTGTATATAAAAAAAAAAGCAGCATTCGTCCTATAATCCTTTTGATAAAGATGCATGTTCTGTGTACCGAGCTGCACTTTATTTCTTCTTCATCTGCTTTTGTCTCTTTTTTTTAAGAACATCTTAGATGTATAAAGAAATGTATAAAGAAAGAAAACAACTGAGCTACTTCTGCTTCTATTACTGTAATTACAGCATGACACAAGATGGTGATTGAAGAGCAAACCACCTCGGGGGCTGGGAAAGGAGGGACAAATGCCAAGGGAGTCACCCTCGCCTATGGGAGGGCAGGTCCCAGGCCTTGCAAACAAAGAAGAAAGTTCTCATTACCAAGACTCTTATCTGTTCCTTCGAGCAAGCCCAGCAAGACCCAACTTAGAAAGTAGTTATTAGTTCATGATTCTCTCTGCTCCTGGCCCTCCCAACAGGAATTACTCTATTCAGACTTCCCATAACCCATTAAGTATGACTCCTTGGGGGAATTTAGCACTAAGAATTTTGTATGATGTGTGTGGATACGAGTTTCTACTTCTGCTCAACTTTATTTTCCATGCAGGTGGGCAGTCTTCATGGGCCTTGGGGTTCCTCCCAGCAACATATGTACCCACAATACATTTTATTAATGTTTATTGAAGAAATGCAGACACAGCCCCATCCCTTAGGGAAGAAATTTCCTTGATTACACTGACTTCCTTCAAAGATCCAGACTTGGCAGAAACAAAAGAAAGAATTTGGGTAATGTTCTCCATTTCCTCACAGGAAGGTCTGGCCCTTGGAAATTTCTGTTTAAGCCAGAAAAATGATAAGTGCTCAAATCTGCTGAAGACCATGACAAGGCCTGAGAGAGACAGCAGCTGTTTGGAATATGATTCAACAATAAATACTAAATCTAGCAAGTTCCCCCTCCCAGGCTCACTGCATTGCTTGTTCCCATTTTCTCCCTCTTCATCATCTGATCCTCACCATTACCTTAGCATAGACCCTTATCATTGTATCTCCAGCATTTCAGATGCTCCTGACCTCAGTCACTCTCCACTTCCTTCTATCCTGTACAATGTCTCCTAATTAACTTTCTGAAACTCCTAATTTAATTATATTGAGAAATGGATATGTACAGTGGTTGAATGCAGAGCTTTGGAAATAGCCAGATTTGGACACAGTCCCAGGCCTACCACTTACTAAACCTCAATCATGTCCTCTGTAATGATGATAATAATAGCACCTGCCTCATAGGCGGTGGTAGGAATTAAATAAATAATACATATATTTACCAAAGGACATAGTTCCAAGCTAGGCCTCAAGAAATGCTGAGACAGGAAAAATTCTGTATTCCCAAATCTGTAACAGTTCTCATCTACGCATCAGTTCCCCTTGCCTGCTAACCCAGGTCCCTCCTGAAAGTGAGGGCAGTGACCCACAGAGATGGGCCCTTCAAGTGTCTCCCACAAGCCACCCTCTATTTCAGCCAACATCATAGTGTTTCTTCTTCCAGGGTGCTGGATTCCTCCTCCACCAACAGCTGCCTCTACAGAATTTATTTTAGATGTAGTCCATATTGATTCAAGAATTAAATGCTCTGTGTTTGTGTGTGGGTGTGGGCATGGGGACAAAAAAACACGGTCAAATTAATCTGTTGTTAGTTGGGCTAAGACCTTTCATACGTAAGAGCAGCAGGGAAATATAAATAAAAAATTACTAGACTTGACCACAAAAAAGCTAAAAATATCTCCCTACATCTAAAACCACATCACACACAAAACTGGGGGAAGGACCGGGAATCAAATAAGGGGGGAAAATGATGGTGTCATATATGTTAAACAAAGGATTAAAAATTTATAAAGAGCTGTTACTAATCAATAAGAGGAAAATACCA
>NW_004567117.1:22923656-22936843 GCF_000260355.1 Condylura cristata | reverse complement strand
TGTTTCTAGGCTAGAGAATTAATCTTGCTTTATTAAAAAAAAAAAAAAAACAGCAGATGAAGAAATATCGGAAGAATGCTACCACCAAAGAGTCATATCAAGTCAGAGTAAATCCCAAAGTTCTGCTTGGGTCCTCTAAGTAGGAAAGCATCCTTTACAGACAGTTACAATCAATGTTGACAAACTACTGAGAAAGAGACTCATCTGGGTGGGACGGCAGTCGCCTGGCCAGCTTCAGTGGTCCCGGGACACAATGAGATGCACTAAGGTCTTTTCAAATGTAGAGATTTTTTCCCCAGATTATGCTTATTGAGGTAAAATTTGTTTATATCATTGTATCCACTTCAGAGGTTATAGGTTTAAACCTCCACAAATGTATGTTTTTACAGTAGCTCTACCTCTAGGAATTAATCCTAAGAGAATAATCACAGATGAGCACCAAACTTCTGCATAAAGACTTTCATCACAGTGTTTTTATAATAGAAAAAAAAATGGAACAGCTTAAATTTCCAACAATTAGAGGTTGAATGTAAATGATAGCATATTCACAAAATAAAACACTGTGCAGCCATTTTAGATTGTATTTTTAGAAGAATGTTTAATAGCTTAGTTAAAAAGTTAGGTTAGATTCCAAGTTTATAATATATTCCTAGGAATAAAACTTGGCAAAATATGTATGGAAACGATAAGTAGTTTATCTGTGTAAGAAGTAGTTGCCAAAAACTATAATTTTGTTTATTTTCATCTTTTGGGAGAGGTAAGGGGGGGGGGGGGAGTAAAAGTTAACCAAAAAACAAATGGACCCTACCCAAGCATCAATGTCAAGAGTTAAAATTCCTACTTTTTCCATGGAGTCACCCCTGACTCATCCAGACCTCAGCAAACTAACTTTCCTTCTTGATCTTTTAGCCATATTACCCATGTTATACAAACACCCATTGTATCATATTCTTTCTTGTATTGCTAATTATCCCAGATTTGAATGTACTAATTCTTCAGCAAGATTCATTAAGACACACTCCTACGTATATCTATCTTACCCACAGCAGATCATATTTTCCAAGATGATGACAGCTTCTACCACCCCACATGCTATTCCCACAGCTGGTGTTGACTCTCCTCCAGTGAAGAGATAGGATCCATGCTCCCTGCCCTGGAATCTGAGCATGTCTGTTACTCCAACACAAGTGGTCACTGAGGTGGAAGAAGCTTCCACCCAGTCCTATTGGGATGCTCTTTTTTGGAACCCAATTGTCATTCTGTGAGGAAGGCCAGACCACGTTGAAGACCATGTGTAGGAGCTGAGCTGGGCAAAATTGTCTCTGCTATCAGCCCTATCTACTTCCACCTGCAAGGGCAACCCCACCATGAACTTCCAAGCTGAGCCTAGTCAGTCCCTGAACTTTGAGAAAGGATAACCAGCACTTAAAAAAAAAAAAAAGATAAAAAGGATCAAAATACAGTAATCAAAATGATAAGGAAAGGGTTATTAAAGTCGAAGTCTTTAATTTGCAGGGTGATTTGTCACAAAGCAATTGGTAACTGGAACTTACTTATACTTCATGTCTCTTTCTTTGCTTCCTCATACATCTCCTTTTTTGGAAGACTTCCAGTCCTCAACACTTTGGCCCTATAGAAATTAATCCATTTATATTTGTTATATGAATGAATGGGAGTTCTAACCACCATTGAGCCTTTAGTCGCAAACTTACACATGCTCATGTGTCTCCTTAAGAACTTCCTGACATGAGCAAACCAACAAAGCCCATTCTTTTCTATACCTGTTCTCAAATTTCCTTCTGCAGAGTTCTTTTCAATCATACTTTCTACTACCCAGCATGCAGTCTTACACACTAAAATGAGAGCTAGTAAAACAAGAGGGACAATGAAGAAATGAACGCCTCTCACCTTGCCCTTTACTCAGCAGGAAGCCACTTCCTAAGAAAAGGTGGAACTTCCTTGGTAAGCAAAGTGTTGTCAGGGCACCGCATCTTCCTACCCTCAATCAGTGAGGATGCAACTACAGAACTCCAGCCTCAAAGGCCAGACACACCCATCAGTCTATGAGGCCACTGCCATAGCCCCAGCTCATGTCACCATTTATGTGGTGTTATTTGAAAGGCAAAGAGGCTCCTCTGTGCTAATCCATCATTGTGGATTCCCTGATGGAGTAGCATTTTCTTCTCCAGGCTTGTTCATTAAAAAGAAACCCCCCTGGGAAGATGCTTAGCAGCAACAGCACTCTTGTTATCCTGCCCTAACATCCCAGTGAGAACTTCTTGGGAGTGTTCTCTGGACTGGAGGAAACAAAGAGCACCACAGAAGCAGGGGTTCGTGGGGGAGCACATGCACAGAGAATGAGTTCAAGGAAGGAAAATTCGGAACTCTACTTCAGTTTTACCAAAATTGGGTGGTGCGGCCAGCACATCTCTACTTGAGGGAAAGTGGTTGAATTAGGTTCCTCATTCACTTCTTATTTTTTGTTAATCTGTACAACTGGAATTACCTAGAACCCTTTTCTGCTCTTCCACTAAGTCTCAGAGACGAGAAACTTTTCTTGGCTTTTGCTATGGGTTTGCTACAAATGTTATGAATAGGAACGAACTGCATCTCAAAGTTCCTTCATTTTAATGTTGTCATCTCACCTTGAAAGGGCAAAAATGCCATCACCCAAGGACAGACATGGGAAGTAGGACTCTTCAAAGACCTTGATCAGATCAGAAGAGTTTCATGGTTGTCTTTTCTTATCCCTCCTCTCCAGACAGTCAAAGCAGAAAGATGAGGACAATAGGCTCCTGGTATTAAGCTGACATTTGAGAGGTCATCGCCTTGAATTTGTATCTCAACCTACACTGTCCTAGCCTCACTAGATAACTCAGGAGAAAGCTAGTGCCACAGTGTAATATCCTTGATTTATTCTACACAAAGCATTTGGTTTGGTAGAACTGACCACAGACAAAAGGTATTTTCTCTTCCCATTCCCCAGAGGTAATTTTTTTTCATGTCAATAATCTACTTCACCAGACAAGAAAATGAAGTTCAAGTTATGATTTGTTCGCTAAATTTCTCAACAAGTGTCTAAAATTGAACACCCCACCACCTCTGTCATTACCATCGCTATCACCATCCTTGCCATGTGCGCACAAGCTCCATCTTCCCCATCACCCAAGCAGGTTGGCCTCATGACTTTCACCATCTCCATCATTAGTGCCAATTAATCATCACCATTAACATCATCAGAATAATGGCCTTAGCAAACCCCAACTGGGAGAGGCCTGCTCCTATCACTGCAGGAATTTCCATATTAAGACTTCCAAACCTGTGAGCTCTGGAATTTACTAATGGAGAGAAACCGTGTTGGAAAAGACCCCTGGGAGAAGCTGGTAGGGAAAGCGTGCCCCAGTCGCCTCTCAAAATATCCAGCAAGCAGCCATTGGGGAGCGTATGCCCGTTCTTTGAACTCCCTCAAAGTACCTTTCATCTGTTCTAAATCCAGGATCCTCTTTGTACAGGGCTTGCTGTTTCTGGATAAATCCTTGGCCCTTGTTCAAGCCCTGGACTGTGTCAGGATGTTCCACAGACCCCAGCAGGAAAGCACTGCTAAATGAGCCTTTCCAGCGGGACCCCTTTCTTGTGACATGGATTCCAAATCCCAGCCCAGGGCGTCTGCTCTCAGCAGCACCACACGGCAGTACTGACATTGCATTCTCATTTCAACTCCCACCTTCCTGGAGAAGGCCCCCCACACCCCCCACAAGATCGTCAGCGGGCTGATAATTCTTTCCTGAGGCACTCTATTTTCAGCTCCATATCATCCTCACGGACTCTTTCCCTGTGGAGCAAGCTGGTGAAACATTTTTTCCTTGCCTAAGCAGTTGCCTCATATCTGACTCAAATCTCTAGCCTGGAAGTGGGGAGAACAAGCCAACAGGGCACCAGGAGGAGGGCCTTCTGCTCTGCATGCAGACTGTACCTCAGTCCTCAGACTTGCTGGGCGAGCTTGAGTTGCTAGCTTCCCTTCTCTGAGCCCCATCTCATCCCTGTTGTTGGAGGGAAAGTGTGGAGTCCCCTGTTTCCTTCCCTGCCTCTGGCAGAAGACAAAGCCTACCTTCCTATGGGCATTACCAAATTAAACACTTTCTCCTGGTATTTTCTTCTCTGGTAGTCATATAATCCGCCACTGAAAGATCTTTCTTTGTAGTTCTTAACTACTAGGCATTCTGCTGCACAACACTGCTGATGTCATAGGATGGCAAAGGTGGTGACCCTGGTGTGGCCATTTACAGGCTATCGAATCCCAGAATTTCTTTAATGGTTCCAGAGAGTTCTCTGATGTTATAAAACCCAGTGCTGCATCTTTCAGGCTCATCAAAAGTGTTTTCACTGAGTTGAATGTTTTTCTTTTTCTGTCTCTGGGTGGTTCCGGAAGGACTCTGATGATCAGGGCCAAGGTAAAAGATATCACCTCAGTGGGGGTCTGTCTGTTGTGGATTATCAATTCCACTATAATCCTTAGACTTCTCTCATCATCTGCTACCATGGCAAAGTCATCATTAACCTTCTTTACAGATAAGCCCAGGAGGCTGAATTTAGACATGGCACTGACTTTCCCATGGGCACACCTGTGACTAATCTCCTAGGGGTCAAGCTTGGCCAGTAGTGCAGATGGACTCAAGTGCAGGTAAGTGAAGAGGTTCCATACCTTGGCCTTCTCCAAACTGAAAGTGCAGCCTTGATATGTTTACATACTCTATGTTTATACAGCAATGCCTTCATTGCTTTTTAACTTAATACGCCACTACACTATAGCCAACTCTGTGAGCAAAGCTAGGTGGTCTTATTCCCATTTTACAGATGAGAAAATGGACCAGAGTAGAGGGTACCTCTTTCAAGGATGCAGCTATCTGGATAGCAGCTATATTGAGACTGGAACGCAGGTGAAGCTGACCAGCCAGAGTTGACCTTGCACTTCCCATCCCTGCCTCGAGTGGAATGAACATCTCTAAATGCAAAATGGGTCTGAAACCAGCAGATGGGAGTGAGGAAATGGAATGGATTTTGAAATGCAAGTGTGCTATGAACTCAGTTAGATATACTTTGTGCTCCGTGAGTCCACAGTCACCCTGAATCACAGACACACTCCAAGACATTATTACTACAAGAGGACTTGGGAGCTGGCTCAAAAAAGCACCTCTGTGGGCTCTTCCTGGTGGCGCAATGGGTTAAAGCACCGCATAATGAAGCTCTTAGAAGCCACTGCAGCATGAATTCGATTCCCAGTCAGGGAGCTAATCTACAATGGCGTGACAGACCTCTCCTGACCCGCCTGCTGCTCCCCTCAGCAGTGTATTTCAGTAGCTCAGCTTGTTCTGCTCCCTACTCTGTCTGTGGTGAATCTTCTTACCTACCATACCTCTGGCCTGTACCCCAGTTCTTTAAGCATAAGTCTTTAAAATCTTTAAAAAAGATAAATAAATCTGAAAAAAAATAAAGCACCTCTGTTTAGGAACATGAAGTGCAATGCCCCTCAAGGTCACTGACTAGTCTCCCTTGAATGCCTGTTTCTATAAACTTTCTTCTCAGAAATTTTCTCCCTCCTTCTGCAAGAAGGATGTCACCTCATGACGGTAGTCTAGGTCCAGGCATTTCATTTGAGCCAGGAGAGCTGGCCGTTAGCCATGGACACAAGCAAATGCACACCCAGCCAAGGAATTTCAGAGTCACCACGAGCAGCACTCGATGAAAGCATCACCTTAGGAGACTGCCACAGCGCCAAAACTTTCACAGGTCAGACCGTGGCCCAAAGGACTGCATTCCAGATGTAAAAATGCCACACAATGTGGCAGCAATTTTTAGCTCTTCATAGTCTAGTATAACTTACTCAGATGACCCTTGGTAGAGGCAGGGACCCAAAGCGAGGGAACATAGAACAGGTAGGTTTTGACTGAAAGGAAGAGTAATAGGGTAGCCCCTGGTCTGAAAAGGACTTTCGAGAAAGGAAAGACTCTGCAGTCTAGTGAACAGCCCTGGATACTTGGGCAGTAAAGGAATCTAGGAGAGAGAAGTGATGAAACTATGCAGACAGATAAACCCTTCTGGGTCAAGTAGTAAAAATTCTTGCAAACCAACTTAAGCATTAATAGCATAAAATTAAATAATGAAACAAGATGGACTTCAATGGCTTAAGAAGCACACAAGCCTGAAGGTGCACTGGCCTCAGGCCTAGCTGGGTCTGCCTGGTTCCAATTGCTTCTGGTTTGGATGTAAAGACTGGCCAGCATTTCTATTCTCACATGACAAAAGCTCGGCATTCCAGCAGAACAATACCTCCTCTTTCTCCAACTGCTGGGGTGGACTCCGATTGGCTAGCATTAGATCACTGCCCCACTTTAATTAAGCACTGGGCACTGACTGGCCATGACCAGATCACATGCTTTACCTAGAGCTCAGTTAGGTGGACAGGTGCAACTTTCAATCAGGAAACTAATTCAGCCCTGGCAGTGCCATCAGCCCCCACCCCCCGCCCTCCCATACACACACACACCTGGTCTCCACAGGCCTTGTACAGGGGATGTTGCATTGCTGAGGCAGTCCTTGGAGGCCAGCCCCCCATTAGCAGCACCTCTGCCATCAGGACTGCCTGGCGCTGTTCCCAGAAATGCCACAGTAATGGGCTCCAGATGCTCCAGGGCCTTGGGTCTCTTACAAGGGCACAAACTGCTCCAGGGAGCCCAGGGCCCTCCCAGCTCTCAGTAAGGCAGTTCCTCCAGAAAGGAACTGTCAAAAAAAGAAAGAAAAAAAAAAGCCATCCAAGTAGCGTTATTTGTTTAATTGTCTGTTGTTTGCTGACTTTCCCCGCTGGTGTAAATATTAGCTCTCTGAGGTCAAAGACTAAATGTTTCCTTTCTTGCTGAACTCCCAGCACAGAGAATGAATGGTACCTGACCCCAGGTATAGCTCAGCAAACGTTTAAGTTGGCACCCTGAAGCATGAAGGGGCCCCAGGCTGTCCTCTGAATTTCACCCTTAGTCAGATGGTCTCCAGGCCAGCTCAACCCAGCTGTGTACAGACACTCACTTCCCCCTGGGTCACCTGAGCACAACAGAGGCACATACAGCTCTCACCCCTCCAGGTCCCAGCTACAGGGACCCTGAACTCCCTTTATCCCACCAGGAATTACTCACACTTTGCAGACATAAAGTTATGCAGCTCTGCTCACATGCCTTGTCCCTGTTGGAGGGGAGAGCTGAGGGCTGCTCCAGGCCAGGTATTCAGAGCCTCGGCGGTCCAGGTCACTGGGCGTCTGAGTGGGGCAGTAGGACATCAAGGGAGCGCCAGGAGCATCTGGGAGCTTGCATGAAAGAAATCCTGCAGGTGGGAGAGGGATGTTGCAGAACAGGAAAGAAAGAGGGGAGATGGCCCATGGAAGCTGGTGCTCCCCTCTCCCAGGCCTCTCATCCCCGTCTCGGAGAAGTGAGAGCTGGGTGAGGGGAGGTTGCTGTCGTCTGCCTCGCTGCACAGACACCTGTAATCATGGGCTCCATCAAACTCACTCTCCTTGCGTGGAAGCTGCTCACCACAGAGAGAACCTCAACTCCAGACGGGAGTTGCCTAGCAACTTAGAGTCCTGAAAAGAAAGCAGAAGAGCCAGACAGGAAAGGGCAGAGGCAAACAGGCTTGGTGGAAGAAGCAGATCATCAGGAGCAACAGCCTGCAAGGAACTGGAAACCCTGGGCAGCTTCTCAAGCCCGGAGGCCCTCTCCATCCCAGCCTCCCATTGTCCTCTCACTCTGTAGGACTTTCTACCAGTAGAGATATTTCCCCTGAATATTTCCTGAAACCACTCACCTCCCTTGAAATGTAAATGCAGGAGGTAGGCTGTCACACCTCAGTGTGGGAGGAATGTATCAGGCCTTCTTGGAAAGGGGAAAAGGGCAAACGTGGAACTACAGTCTGAGCCTTCTCGGGCAAACGTGGAACTACAGTCTGAGCCTTCTCGTCCATCGGTGCCTTCCACCGTCTTGTCCAATTCAGTCCATGGCAGTCTTCCCCCTTCCTGAGTCTGTCCACAGGTACAGAACAAAGATGTGAAGTTTGGGTGTTTGACAGCCATTTGTGAGACACTCAGTGAGCTGCTTACCTCATGGCACCTCAGTCCTATTTAAAATCAGGTTGCCGTCAAAGTTTGACAATATAATGTATTTGAGAGAACCTGGCATGATGTTTGGCGCTTAGCACACATTGATGCTAGTTCCTGAAGACATAATGCAACAGACACTGGGATCCCAGGGGGTCTCTGTGGTCCTCCTACATTGGCGCAAGCAACCAGACCCTAATTTTGGAGGTGAAATTCAGCTCTAAGATTAGAGAAAGCACTAGCATCCAATTTCAGAGCTGGGAAATTCAGTCCTTGCTCCTGGGGAATGCTTCTACCATCAAGGCAAAACCCTGATATCTCGAAGAGTCAGAGAACAACAGGAAGTGGCACAATGTCCTGCTCCTGAATTAACCAGATTGTCCACCATCTTCCTTTTTCCAGGCCCTTGAGGGGATTCTTTCATCGGGTTACCTTTACTGGACCATTTTGCTAAACCTGTGTCAGTACTTCTAGTTCAATCTACAAATCATCATGGCAGCAGGGCCGAGAAGTTGTGTGGAATTTGGTTTGCCATTCTTCAGCTGGTGATAGACCACTAGACAAAATTTACAGGTGAATCCTTGGGCCACAGTTTAAAAAATTAGGGTTTGAGGAGCAGATGGATTTACCTTATGAACTAGAAATCTTGTGTTTTTCTATCCAGTCAGCCATTCTATACTTACTAAGTTAGACAGTAAAGGATACATAGGAAAGAAGAAAATGGCCCATACTTGAGTCTTCTCAAGTAACAGGACAATGAACTACCATCATCCAAACTCTGATAGTCTCCTCTTGCCTGGACAGAAGTGACAGGAGAAGAGAAGGAGGTGGAGGCTAGATAGCAGGTCAGAAGCTCCTAGGCAGAGAAAATTTTTGAAGCTCTCCATCTCCACCCAAGCTAGTGAGAACCAAAATATGAAGGTAATTTGACTTTTTGAAATTTCCTTTCTATACCCAATCAACCCTCAGAAAATGGTACACCAAGGATGGAAGAAAAGTGAAAGACAAGCCAACATTCCAAAGTTTGGAGAATGCTGGAGCTGCTAGAGATTAGACAGGAGAGGAGAGAAGAGGGCCAAACAGGCCCAGCATTGCTTCTACTCCCTGTTGGCATCTGACAATCACATGCCCCAGCTTGGCCTGGAATCTTCATTCACTGTTCTCAAACCTCTGTGCACATGCAAGTGTACGCACGTGTGTGCTGAGGGACGACCCCTGTGTGTGCTTGCCAGGGGGCAAAAGGGCACCACAACACAGGCAGCTGAGTCTGAACTGCATGTGTGTGTGCAAACCCATGTAGATTCATGATGGGAAGCACCCTGATATTTAAAACTGCATATTAAGTAATCAGGCTGACATTAAAGAACTGCTTTGAAAGCCACTAGTTCCTGAAATATTTAGAAATGCCCAGCAATTTTGTTTCTTGAGAGTTCTTTGCACAGGACAGGCGTGTGCAGACCAGTTGTCTGAGATCAGAGTTGTCCAGAGATGATCAGGCTTCCCCACTGTTGTTGTGGTCATATTTCATATGTATATCAGATAGGCTGGTCACCTCTGCAGCGGGTGACCCACTCTCGGGGCAAGACTTAAGCCCTGAGTGTCAGCAGTTTGGTCTCTGTCTGACATCTGATGCTGCAGGGAAGCTCTGGCAGGGAAGGATCCCTGTGTGCTGCCTCTCTCTGCTCCTCACTCCTGTCCCGCCAGACTTCTCATTACCCCTGGGGTCTGACCTCTCATTCCCACTCCTGACCTTTGTCTCTTCTCCCGCTCACCTCCTCAAGCCTTTCGCATCCTGCCTTGGGTGGCTGCCCAGTCAAACTGGCCCTCCCTAACCCCTGCCTGTGCTGCACATGCCAGTCTCCCCTCAAAACTGTGCAAACACCCCATGGGCACGATAGTCTGTCTGGAAATTGCTTCTCCCTTAGTTTTGTCTCTCCAACTGAGGCAGGAGATTATTGCAGATGTGTGCTTCCCTCCTTGACACCTCCTGCCCCGCTCCCATTCTCAGCTTGGGTTAGGCCAGACTGATAATAAAACCCGTTTCCTCAGCACTAACTGCAGCAACCCTGCTGGAAGATCCGCCATTGTGTGGCTCGCAGTTTGTGTGAGCGGAGGACCTTAGTGTTTCCATGAAGCTACTTGCTGTGAATCGTGTAGCTTTGAGGAAAGCAGGGAAAGGCTGACTAACCTCACATTGCAGACGAGGACAGCCAGGTTCAGAGAGATTCACAATTTATTCTAAGGTCCTAGTGGTCAGCTTCTTGGCCTCTATGGCCGATGGCCAGTAACGCTACAGAAACTCTCCATGCACTCAGCTGAGCAAGCCCAGACTGAATTCCCCAAGCCAGCTTCACCCTCTGGGCTGGGGTTTCTCTAATGTCTCTGCCTTCCTGCATATCCTGGCCCCAAGGGAGAACTGCTAGCTAAAGCCATGGCATAAAGCACTGAGAGGCTGTGTTCTCTGCTGAATCTCTGAGATCTGCTATGAGGATGCCAGCTTTGACCAAAGCAAAGATAACAGAATTAAAGTCTGCTAAAAGCAAGGTTAATGTCATTTGATGAGAAGTGAATCTGGGGTCTGCATTGATTGGGTCCTTGCAGGAAAATAAAACAATAACCATCCTTTAAGTACTATAACCCAAGCCTCCCAAGTCCAACTGGAAAAAGGATCTATTTGTGGAAAGCAACTTCTGCCTAGGTTCTGGAACCTGCCTCTGACATTCATCTTTGCCTTAGCCATCCAGATATTCCTCCCAAGATTCTGACCAAAAGAGGACACTGCTCCCCCCTTAGCTCTCTGCCCTATGTCCTTAGGACAGAAAGGGTCACACCCTGGCACTTGAGACATCCAAGGCAAGACTAGATCACCAAGCAAAATGATTAAACAGAAGTATGCCAGGAGGGGAGTGAGAGGAACATAAAGTGAAGAGGTATGGACCTCCAGAAGATTGCCCTGCTTCCAGTTGGAGCGGTCTCTGCTTGGCTGATGCCATCCCAGCCTCCTCCAATCTGCACTGAATCCTGGTGGCTCAGTTTTCAAGAGCACTGCTTAGATGACCCCGGAAAATGATGATTTACAGACCAGCTCAGGTAGACCTGGGACCCCGGCACCTGTCACCACAGTCCTGGCTGTGTGGAAACTCCTCTTATGTGCAAGTGCATCTACCCAGGAACCGAAAGCAGTGCCAGCCTCAACAGTATTACCAACCTCCGATGAAGGTGAAGCCAGTGACATGCACCAGCAAGACTCATCCTGTTCTTGCCTCCCCCTGATACCTCTCTTCTTATTCAAGACTGAAAGTGAAGATACTCGGTGAAGATACTTAGTTTACAGCCTGTTAAATTGGGTTAACTGACCATCTGTTGGTAAAATTTGCCCCACGGCCTATTACATGCACCATGAACATAGAAGCAGTATTGCCCTTGTGAAATATGTAATAGCTAGAAAGATCTCTTATCCATTAGCAAAAACTTAACTAACCATGATTTAAACAAGGAATACCCCCAAGACAACAATGGAGGGCTTTTTATCTTCGAGTTTAGAAATCTTCCAGTTAATTTCCATAGGCGACGCTGACTGCAACATGGTAAAAGGGGAGTGAATCTATTGCCCCTGAAGCCCAGCGCTAGCTGTCACTACTGAGCTGTGAGAGCCTTAAAGGGGCAGCCTCCTGCCCACCTGGGCCTCAGTTTCCCCTGGCTTCATATTTTAATGGTGAGGTACAAACTGTTGCTCTTTCAGAGTACTTGGGGTTCTGGCCTCCTAGTTTGTAGTAATCTACCTTCAGCATCCCCACGAGGCCCATAGCCTGTTTCCACTTTTGGGAACCTGGTACTCCCTCCTTATAAACATCTCAGGTTGTTTCAGAGTTCTTCCTCCTAAGAGTGGACAGTTTACCCTCCCTAAATTCTACCTGCAAAATGACACTAAATGGATGAACAGATATCAGTCACTCAGGATTTAAGTTGAAGCTTGAGCTTGTCAAGCTGGAGGAGTGGACAAGTAGTTCAGGCAGAAGCAGAGAGTTCAATGGAGTCTTCAGTAATCAGCAATACTGGATGTGCAGAGAGCAGGAGTGGAACAGGACAAAACAGTGCAAAAATAGGAGAGAGTTAAAGGAACGGCCAATGTCTGGCTTACAGGAGAGTCTTAAGAAAAGAGGAGCTCACTTCTTTTGTTGCCCTGTTAGTCTCCAGAAGATCAGATCTAATTGATAAAACATTTATAATCGTAATATTAAATATCTAGTATTTGTTCAGTACTTACTATGTGGGAAGCACTTCATACTATTTCATTCAAATGGTGTACCCACATCCTGAAGGAAGAACCAAAGGGTGCCTATTTTACAGATAAGGAAATGAGGCACATGGAGAATTAGTTGCATAAATGTCCATGTTCTGCCTACAAAATTATATGATTTTTTTTTTTTAAATTTCCTTTCTGTTGGCACTAAAGGCATATGGAGATTTAGGATGAAATGTCTTCAGCAGATCTCCTACTTCCTTGCGAAATGAATCAAGCACCCCTCCTCCAGTGTTTTCAAGTGCATGCTGGTTGTTGCCAGGCAAGTTCAAGGGAGAGGAGCATTGAACGAAATCAATGGAAAGTTGTGGACAAACAGACATGGACACCTAGGAAGATGTCCACAGGACAGCTCCCACTGGTCTCTGCTCTCATGTCAGCCTCACTTCTGATAGGGTGGGGGAGAACCTGGGGCTATAGCTTATCTCAAAGGCTCTACATGAACCAAAGGAGGCCGCCCTCAGTCCACTGCTGATCTCTGCTCCAGGAAGAAGCTTTGAAGGAATGAAACACACACAAAAGAGAGAGAGAAAGAAAGGGAAGAAACACCCAAACAAACATTCTCCAACCGAAAAAGACTCAGGAAACCCTGAGAAATGAGCCTACCAAGTTAAGAAAGTCTAGGGCCCTCCCTAGTGGTGCAGGAGGTTAAAGAACAGCATTAGAATCGAAAGCCTCTTCTGCACAAGTTCCATCTCCACCAGCCCCAGAGGAGATCCACATGGCGCGGCAGACCTCTCCTGGCCC
>NW_004567117.1:22909136-22923496 GCF_000260355.1 Condylura cristata | reverse complement strand
CCTTGATCCAAAGTAAGGACAGGGGCACAGAAGGATGTCATTTTGTATGATTAAAAAAAAATTGCATAAATAGAACCAAGGAAAATAGAATAAAATATAAACTAAAAATAAATGGTTGAGTCAACTCATCTTTAATGCTTTTCCGTGTAACATCTATTTTGTATAATGGAATACGACTTTCATACTCCGACTGCAAATTTAACCTTGGCCACAAGTTATGATGTACATTACAATACACTTTTATTATGTTACACAGTATTGTGGTGGTTTTTTTTTTAATCTATTGCTAAGCCCCTAACAGTATGTCTGCGTCAGTGAAGCCCATCTGTCACAACCACAGTGGAGACATTATTATGTAAATAGTTCTAGGGCCTCCTTTTGGGGGAATTTAATATACTGTCCTAATATCCCAGCCCGGAAAAAAAAAATGTTTATGGAAAAAAAAATTTTTTTTTTTTTGGTTTATTTGTTTCATCTTTAGAGAAAGGCAGGTTGAGTCGCTGAAGATTTCTTTTTTTTTTTTTTAATAGTTCAAATCTCTTCTCTCGCTCACAATGTCTTTAAAAGCTAATGATATGGCTCCTAATAAAATAAAATAAAATACATGAGAGACTTCTTTTAAACACACCAGCTGAAGTGTAGAGCATTAATATCTCACAGTCTAGTACATTAGCCATCTTTTCTATATTACAGTCATATTTCAATAAACTAAGTTTTCTTAGCAGGTGCCATCTTGGATTACTTCTTTATTAGACTGAGTTATAAAATATGCAGAATGGGAGGCTGGATTTTTTGTTATTTATGGTGGGTTTTAAACCTCTGCGAAATCCATCCAACTAAATCTTCCTCCTTAGAGGTGGGGAGGCAACACCTAGGAGAGACCTGCAGGCATTTTTGCTGGCAGAGCTGCCAACCGGGTGGCTGAGGGGAAGAGGGCAGGACGGAGCTCCGTGTGGTTTGCAAACAAAAGATGCCAGTTTCCAGGCTGCGTAGGGCATCTCAATGAACAGAGTCAGGATTTTTAAACTGCACAAAGAAAGGCACCAATCCCTGGCGGGAACTGGGCTAGTGAGACCCTTAGCTCCACACCACCATGTCCCAGCTTTTACTCGCTCAGGCCTCAAAGGTTTGCTGAGCACTGGCCAAACCAATGGTTGGTTTGCAAAAAGCAAGAGAAGCAGATTACACAGCCCAAGGCCCTAAGGGCCACCCAGTCTACACAGGGTGAGGTGGTACTTTCCGTGTTGAGAACAACTAGGAATTGTTGGTTTGGAAGACCTAACAGATTACTTATAAACTGGTTGATTGATTTTAATTTAATTTTTTTAATGTTTACTTATTTATGCATACAGAACTGAGGTAAAGGCCAGAGGTGCAGGAGTGGTAAGAGGATTTGCCAGAGACAGAGGGGAGCAGAACAGGCCAACTGACTAAGTACACAGCTGAGGGCAGCAGCGGGAAGGTCAGGAGAGGTCTGCCAAGCGATGTGGGTCACCTCCGGGGCGGGGATCGAACTCATGCTAAAGTGGCTTTAGCTTCTTAGTGCTGTGTTTTAACCAGCTGTGCCACCAGAGAGGGCCCTGTACTTTAATTTTTAATGCAGGTAATATTAGGAACTCCTCCTACACCCCATCATAGATAAAAGAATTTACTGTACACATTCTGGAGGCTGAAAGTCTTAAGGCCAAGGCCAGAGCAGATTCCGTTTCTTCTGAGTTCCTGCTTCCTGGAACACAGAGGGCCATCTTCTCACTGTCCTTACAAGGGGGGGTGGGCAAGGGGTACCCTAGAGCTCCTTTGGAGGAGTTGGACAGAGAGACTGGTAAGAAATGAGTGTTCAGAGGAAGATTTGGGGGCTCTGCTGAACTAAAAGAGGAGGATTGAGCAGGTCAGACTGAATGGGAGAGGCCACCAGTCACAACTCAGGCAACCATATCTCCTAGCTGTGGGAAGGAAAGGGAACAATAAAAGGCTGGAGGCAAAAACCCCACAGGGATGGCGGAGTAAGGTAGGTTCGGGACAGCATGTCCCCCATTTTAGTTCACTGGAATCAAGAGGAGGCGGGGGAACAACACCAATTTCAATTTCATGAGGAACTGAGCAACTTCCAGGCAAAGAGCTCTCTTAAAATAAGCAGGAAAATGGGCCCTCCCTGGTGGCGCAGCGGGTTAAAACACAGCACTGAGAAGCTAAAGCCACTTCCGCATGAGCTCGAACCCGCCTGCCCCGGAGGTGACCACATGGTGTGGTCAGACCTCTCCTGAACCGTCTGCTGCTCCCCTCAGCAGTGTACTTCGTCGATCTGTCTGTTCTGCTCCCCACTCTGTCTCTGGTAAAGCCTCTCGCCGCCCTTGAACCTCTGGCCTGTACCCCAGTTCTGTATGCACAAATTAAATTAAAAAAAAAAAAAAGCAGGAAAAACAAGAGTCTGAGCTTGGCCCATGTCAGAGCACAGTAGTCGGTGGAGCAGCTTACCCCTCACCCTCCTCGCAGGCCTCCCTGTCCAGCTCTTCTCAGGCCTAAGGGGAAAGTGGCTATGAGGAAAATCGAGAAAAAGCCACTTCACTAGAAATGCACCCAAGTATCATGATGCCAACTGCTGCTAGTGCCTGTCCCAAAAGCACATCCCACAGCAGGCAGGGGCGCAGGTCCAAGTATCACCTGGTGGTAGAGGAGGCAGCCAGAGCGGTAGCAGACTGTGGTGGGCATGGGACAGGAGGGCAGAGGTGGGTATCAGGCTCAGAGCAAGAAGGTGACAGTGCAGAGAAAGTGGGGTACCCAAAACTTGTGACAGCAGGCCACTAACCGGACACACAGAAAAGTGCCTGTGAAATGCCATCTGGCAAGTCAAGGGCCCCGTAGGAGGATGTGTGGGGGTCCGCAGGGATAAGTGACTGTGACTGCATTGACTCACAGGCACCATGTCTAAGGGAACTGGGCAGACACCGCTGAGGGTAAAGGAGAGAATTCCAGCAAGTTGGCTGGTGTTAAAGCGTAGGAGGTTAGGCTGAATGTAGGATTATGTGTGGCAGTGTGAGCCCTCTGGGTGAAAGGCAATTCCTTTGCCCTCTGTTACTTTGGCTGAAGATTCAGTTAAGTGCATCCAAGCAGAGGCACTCCTTGCCCTGCTGCTGCATAAAGTTAGTTCAGGTCTGAGCCAGGCAAGTGGATGCCAAGAAATCCCTGTAGCTTAACTGCACTCCTCACTCAGCTTCTCCATCAGCAGGGACGTGGTAACATGGTCAGGGTGCAGCAATGCAAAGTGTCCACCGGGCCAGGCAGCAGCTCCCTGCCTGTCAGGAGGAGTCCCATATGGAGAATGGACTTCCTTGCGGCTTCCGGTGTACATGCTAGTGGCTCTAGCTGGTAGGTGAAGAGGAAAGGGTGTGAGAGGGAGGGGTGGAGGACCTTCTTGCAGGCAGAGCTGAAGTCTGGGGTTTGAAATGTGACAAGACTGCAGCTTGAGAGGATGGGTGAACAGGAGTGCCAAGGTGACACCTCATCATATCCTCCAGGGCAGTCTTGGTCCAAACATGCCAAGTTCACCTTAAAACCCTGGGAAACAGCCCCACCTCTGTCATTTGTGGGCTGATGGCAAGGCTACTTCACAAACTCTCTAAACCCCAGGATCCCTATCTGCAAAACAGGCATAAGGCTATTATCCAATATATACATGATGGAATACTACTCAGCAAGGAAAAAGTGATAAACTCAATACCATTTGCAGCAACGTGGATGGAGTTGAATGGCATTGTGCTCAATAAATTAGGCTAGAAATAGAACGATAAATATCAGATGGTTGTCACTTACATGTGGAATATAAAGAAACCAGACAAAGGATCTCACAAACTTAAAAACTATTGAAAGCAGACTACAGAACTGAGAAACCCAGATAGCAGAATGGAGGCCAGGTGGAGAGGGAGCACAATAGACTGTGGGGGGAGAGGGCCTATGAGTGCAGTATGGCAACACCTGAAGGGGTTCTGGGCTTCCAAAATAAAAACAATGAAGCAATGGAAACCAATATGCTACCTCAATTAAAATGTGTTTAATAAGGAAAATTGCCTAGTAGAACTATAGTGAGGGCAGGTGAATTACCAAGTGGCACACAGCAAAGGCTCATAAGTGGTCATCTCCTTCCTGCCTTGAGGGCCACTTTAGTGCTTAGGATGGATTGCCCATGGACTCATAAATATATCTGTGGCATCCACTTACACTTCAACCTGCCCTGTATCCTGAGTGTAGAAAATCCCATAGGCTTCCCTGTCTAGGCATCACCTACCAGAGTGCCCCCAATGTGCAGAAATGCCCTCAGTGTTTCCCCCAGGTGAGCTGCTCACCTGAGGATACTTCTTACTTCTCTGATGCCTGAAGATCGTTCAGGAAGCCTAAACTGAGACACCAAAAACAGCTGATCTCAGGCACCACGTGAAGCTAGAACTGCTCTGTGCAAGCACTGAGGCTTGAAATACCAGGCAAGTTTCCTCATCAGTTTAGATCTCTGATACTCGAAAGGCTCCAACACTGTCCCCATCTCCCAAAGATCTTGAGGAGTGTTGGAGAACTGAGAGGGGAAGAATGCAGAAACGCCAGGGAGAGACAGGGGAAAGATGCAGAGGACACAGAGGAGATAAAAATCCAACCAAAGGGCCCTCCCTGGTGGCGCAACGGGTTAAAGCACAGAACTGAGAAGCTGAAGCCACTTCTGCATGAGTTCGATTCCCGCCTGCCCCAGAGGTGACCACATGGTGTGGCAGACCTCTCCTGACCCGCCCGCTGCTCCCCTCAGAGGTGTGCTTCATCAATCTGTCCTGCTTCCCGCTCTGTCTCTGGTGAAGCCTCTTGCCACCTCTGAGCCTCTGGCCTGTACCCCAGTTCTGTATGTACAAATAAATAAATCTTAAAAAAAAAATGCAACAAAAGAAGAAAAGGAGAAGAGGAAAGGGTACGTGGGAGAGAGGGAGGCTTTCACGAGGCAGTGAGGTTCAGCGTTTGGTTGGGTCTCCAGTGATCATTTCAGTAGCATTGGGGGGGGGGGGGAAGAGTCAGCCCTGAAAGGTAAGACACAGGGGCTTGTCCAGGATCAGCCACAATAGTGTCCCCAAGGCACCCCACTTGCCAAGCTCAGAGTTAGTAGGTTCTCTGCAATCACTTCCCTCCTCACAGAAGTAAGGCTGTGTGGGGTGTGGCCCACTCTACTGGGATCTTCATTCCCAAGGATCTCTCCCTCAGGTACCCTGGGAGTCCAGGAGTAGAAAGGAAGAAAAGAGGGCAGGAAGGACTGGGGGAACACCCACATGGGGTGACCTTTAAAAGTGAGGTTTTCCCAGGGAAAATCTAAACGTGAACCTCTTTTCATGGAATTAGCAGTTAGAACTGCGCAGGTCTTGTGGCAGCTTTGCAGAGATTAATTATCTGTCAGCTGAGAGGCAGAGTTGGTGGGGTTGGAGGGTGTTGCCCAAGACAACAAGCAGCATGAGGGGTCCTAGAAGACACTGCGAGGACACCTGAGAAGCTGGGGTACAGGGGGAAGGACTAAAGGACAGGCTTTCCCTCCTTGTTGGGGCTGAAACCCCACATCTGTAGCCATCCGCCTCTCCCAGGATGGACACAACAGCAAGGACCCTTCTGGTGGTGCGGAGATGCTGCAGAAAGATGAAAGGCATCAAGGAGAGGCTAAAAGTTCCCAACTATCATGTGAGCTCTTTCTATCCAGACCAGACACTGGACAACAGAGATAAAATCATGAGAAATACCTTCTTTCCCAAAATCCTTAATTCATCAGAAGGCCTTCCACTCTCTATTTTACAGAGAATGGATGTTCTTGACCCTGACTCCCCTTTCTGTGCTCTTTCCAGAACTGTTTCCCATGAGGAGACCAGGATAGAATTAGTCCAGCCAACCAGAACCATGTGAATCACTGTGTCCAAGAGCAAACACTTCTCCTCGCCAATTCCAGGGTTGCCCTAACGGTTCGCCCATCGCTGATGTTCAGAGCTGATTGAGCTACTGGGGCCTGAATGGCTAGTCAGTAAATGTGGAGGGCATTTCTGAGCAAGCACCAGGATGCATGGGGTGGTGGAGGGGAGAGTCCAGGGAAGAGCCAGCTCCATTTGGAAACACCCCACCAGGATGCAGATGTTCCAGCAGCCGGCTGGACAGCAGGCCTGGCAGGAAGCCGCTCCAGCTCTGACCCCAAAACCCTTGCATCGCCCTCAACCCCTTTTTGCCCTCTCACTCTGCTTTTGTCTCTGCTCCTCCCTTCCCCCTTCTTTTCACCTCTTTCTCTTCCCACTGCTACGTTTCTCAACACTTCTGTGTCCCTTCCATCCTTGTCCCTGTACCCCCCTGAAATTTGCATTTTCCCTCCGACTTTCCTCCCTCCCTCCATGTTTCCACATTCTGGTGCTGAGTAGTTCATCTGGGAAGAACAGCCGACCTGGCAGTATCTGTGTCTTTCTCTTCTGGCCAAAACCAAGGAGTGCAGACACAAGCAAAATGTGCCTAAGAGGAGAAGAGGAAGAAAGGAGTCTTACCTAAGGACATACCCCATTTTCATGTTCCCTCTGTTTGATGGATGGAAACAGAGAAGATAATCAACCCACTGAATAGTTGAAACTCACAGGGCACAGAGATGAAATAGTGTGTCTTTCCCCCAATTCCTGGTTTCAAACAGGCCCTGTCAAACCCCCATTCCCATCCATAATAACAACTCAGACATATTTCCTTGCTGTCTAAATGCTCCCAACTATTAAAAAGTCAATAAGCTGAGACTTGCTCAGCACTCCATTATACATACAATATCATCTCCTCCCTGCCCCCAACATTGGCCAGGCTCTGGTCCAAAGGACAAGGAAATGAGAGGAGTTTGGTCTACTCTTAGAGCATCTCTTACTATCATCTCTACCCTTGGAATGTTGGGGCAAAATAAGACAGATGATCAATAGACAGACATAGACCCCTGCCACAGAGTTCTCCCTGTTTCTTGTGTGGAGTGGACAGTGTGTGGTGCTGTAAAAGCATGCGAGCTGAGAGTAGAGTCCAACTTTACATTCAGAACATTCATTGACTCAAGATCCAGAGTTCTATGTCCTTTTCCTCACTACTGACCTTGGTGTCAATTGACTTTTGAAGTCAGTAATGCAAATTCAAATTCTAGTTGACAGTCTGTTCACTCATGACTTTGGCCTGTTAGCCTCTTTTGCGCCCCAGTCTTTTCATCTGCAAAATGGGGACAATACTGGCTTCTACCCAATGCTGTAACTATAGTCACATTTAGCACAATAACTGCTAAGTGCTGGACACATTATCATGCTCTTAGAGCCCCAATTTCCCTCATATTATTTTAAGAAATGGGAAACATGTGCTCCCATTTTCCTTTTCAGCTTTCACTTCTCTCAAGAGTCTCTAAATATCTCCTCCAGTGGGATCTTTGCTAAGTCTGACTGGCAGGCCCACAAATACCCCATGCTTGGCCAAGTGCAAGCATCAGATGGAGAACCTGAATGAAGCTGTCAACAAGCCAACCCCTTTGCCCTTTGTGACTTATCAGCTGGACCCCTCACTGAGGCTGACTGAGGATAGACACTTCAGCATTGTTCATACCTAGTGCTAGAGATGGAACACCCAGAACACACTCTACCCAATGGGGTCAGGACTGCCACCTGGATATCTGAAAAATAACAATTTCCTATTGTGACCTATTTGCTTCCAATGTCACAAATCACACAAGTCATCTGTAGAAAGTGGATCAAAAAATTGCAATAGCATTCTCCTACTACATGTTGGAGAATTGAAGAACAGAAATGGAAATTCTTTTGCCCAAGGTCACAGAGTATCTAGAATTAAAACTCACTTTATTCCATAATTAGTCTACTGGCCAAATTGCCTCTAAAGCACTTTTCTCCCTCTCCTGGGTTATCCTTTGGGCTCTGCTAGGAACAAGGAGAAAAGATCTGAAGCCTTGGGGATGCCTTTTACTTTGTTCTTTTTCCAAGCTGGTCAGATCTGGGAGCCACTGAGACTGTGTGAGAGAAGAGTAAAGCTTTGCAGGTTTGGAATGACTCCAATTCTGAGCATTCTCCAGTCCCTCTGGGTTCCCAGTGAAGACAAAACTCAACAACCCTGGGATACCAAAAACTACTCAATACTGTATTGGGATTTCCTGAAAATCCATTGAGAACTTGGCGGTGCAAAGGACGTGTCAACAGCTTTTTTGATGAGTTCAACGTAAATGAATTAGGAGCAGATGGATTAAGTTTCCCTTCAAATACACATGTGCTGGAGAGTTACAGCTGAGAAAATGCTTAGACCCATGCATTTCCAGGGACAGGCCAACTCCAAAATGAGTGGGATGTTTTGCTGAGTCCCAAACACTGACTTCTCCTGTCCCTAAAAATAACTGAGCTGTCCAGCTGCTGGATAGATATTTTCTCTTTTGGTTTTGTTTCATTTTGTTTTCTCACAAAGCACCAGGGTGATAAATGACTTCAAAATCTAGTAGAATCTTCTAGAGGATCAGGCATCCGGAAAAGTGAAAGAAAAAAAATCTTCCACTTTGCTCACATCATTCCCCTCACCAGGCATCCTGCCCCTTGAACATTACCTGTCATTACTTACCCATCTGTCAATGTCAACCTCAAGATCTACTTTCTTCAGGAACTCTTGGGGGATTATTTTGGTCCTTGTGGATATAGAAATCAATCATTGCAACAAAATTTTGAGCACCTAGTATGTGCCCTCATGGCCTGAGCATTCACTGAATCTCTATGCTAAGATCTTGGCTCACAATGAGTTTTTTATTTAATTAAGAAGCTCCCACAAAGTTATGAAGCAATTAAGAGATAATAATAGGTGATACAGGTAGATCAAAATTAATAACAAGCACTCAATGGCTTAAGAAATTCAGAGAATAAAGAAGGCAGAGCGTATATTAGAGAGATCAGAAACAATAATTACCAACATTCACTAACTGCTGTATTTGGGGGACTTTCACAAATGCTTTCTCTTTGGACGTTCACAAAAGTCCTTTAACAATAACAGGAACTGTCTTTTACAGAAAGGTGTAACAGAGACTCAGGAAGATTCAACGTCTTGCTCAAGGTGATGCTAACAGTAAATGGTGAAGCAAGATCAGAGCACAGACTCCTGGCTCCTAATGCAGGTCATTTCATTTTGCATTGCACCATTTTTTGCAAAGGGATAGTAAAGCCAATAGATGTGTGTGGCTCCTCGGGTAAGTATGGCCTTATCCTGCAGGCAGCTGTAAACACCAAAATGTTTCTAAATATCCTTGCCACTCCCATTTTCCTATTTTGCTGATGATTTCACTCATCTAGATTTTATCCTCTTCCATTTTTCAATGGGAGTGGTTTTGTACCTTGGATTTCTCTAGCCAAAATTGTTTTTATGCCTCTTTGGAACTTAAGATTTACTATTTCTCACTTGTCGACTAATGATGCACTTTTCTTGGATTTTGATTTAACCTTAGGTCATTGTTTAGCACAGCAATGTCTCATCTCCTGCAGAGATTAGCCATTCTTCTTATCAGACTTTTATGCCACATACACACACCTAAGAGTGTTGAGAGTATTTCAAAGCTATACTGAGTAACTATGAGTTGGTAGGTATAAAAGTCTCCACCCTCTGGTGATGACTCACATGTGCAATCCCAGTTCCCATCTGCTGCAGGACATCCACCAGCAAATTCCAAATTTTGCTCAGGTCACTTGTGTGGAAAGGCTTCCGTCTTCCCCTAAAACTAGCTTTGCTTCCAGAGTTTTCTCTTGCTACTACAGGCAATGTAATTCTCCCAGTCAGACTCCAAATATGTCATTGACATTGACCCTGTATCCTCCTGATTGCCTATTTGACATTTCTTGGATGTAAAAGGGGCTCTATCTTGGGCTGAACCATGTGGCAGATAAAGAAAGTGTAGATTCCTAACAGAGCTCCCAGTCAAAATAAAGAACAAGGCACATAAAGAAACAATTAGAAAACAATGTAAACCCTTTGGCATTTGTTCACACTGCCTGCCTCATGGAGTTGATGAGTTTGGGTTGAAGCAAGCCATGCAAGCTTCCTGGAAAAGGAGTCAAGTTAGCTTTGGGGACAATGGGAGCTGAGCTGAGAGGAGGAGATGGCTCTGCAACCTGCCCTGTGGGGAGAGAGGAGAAAATGCAAGGATGACCTCTGCATCCAGGTGTGAGAAATCACCCAAAGGGAAGGCAGGGCAAGACAGGTACAGGGAAATCCTGAGATCCAAATGGAGTAAAGATCATGGGCTAATGGGCTGGCTCAGAGAACTTAGAAAATGAATACCAGAACTAACTTTCAGAACCTGGGCTTTTCTCCCTTCTCTTCCAGAGCAGAGCCAGGTATGGTCTCTCATGCCAGGATTCCGGGGTTGTTCTTACCTGAATATTATGTATGCTTTCAGCAGTTACATTGTGAGACAGCAGCAGTCTCAACACAGACTTTTCACTCTGCTTTACATAGTTCCAAAGTGTAAATCCCTGGGTGCTTTGGGGTGCCACCCAGGAACAGGAATACCTAGAGAACTTCACAGAGGAAGCCAGTCACTGAGGGTACTGGGTTTCACCATTAGTGAATGGGTAATCTTCATAACACCCCCCCAAAAAAAGATCCTTTGGTTTTTCTACGAAACAAGAAGGGTGTCAGCTTGCACTAAATAGTCCCTGTCTGGTGGAGGATTAGGTCCTGTCCTCAGAATCCCACTTCCCTCTCCTACCTTGCTATGACAATGCTCCAACTGGCTTTAGCCAGGAGCATAAGCGACTAAGGGTTCTAACTCTTAGTATTTTTAAATCCATAGACTTTGGCTCAAAGACTTCCTGCAGCTTTAGAGAACCTTTCTTAAACTGATCTATGGCACTTCCACCCAATCTTATCCCTCCTTCACTAAGTCAGACTTAAATTATGGTCTGATTTCTTGTGTGTGTGGCAAGAATACATAACCTGAGATTTACTTTCTTAACGCATCTTAAGAGATTATTAATCATAAACACATTGTGATAAGCAGAGTTCTAGAACTTTTTTATCTTGTATAACTCAAATTTTACACCAACTGAACAGCTTCCCATTTCCCATGCCCCCCAACTGGTGGCAAACACCAACCCACTCTTGGACTCTATGAATCTGATTGTTTTAGATACTTCATATAAGTAGAGCACAGTATGACCTTCTGTGACTGACTTATTTAACTTTGTACAATGTCCTCAAAGTTCATTACTGTCTTTGCATAAGACAGGATTGCCTCCTCTTTTAAGGCTAAATTATATTTCATTTTAAGTATTTGCCACATTTTCTTTATTCATCAATCAGAGGACATTTAAGTTGCTTCCACATCTTGGCTATTGTGAATAATGTTGCAGTGAGAATGTGGAAATGCAAGCTATCTCTTCAAGATCTTGATTTTAATTCCTCTAGATAAATACCCTGAAGTAAGATTGATGAGTCATATGGTAGTTCTATTTTTAATTTTTTGAAGAAACTCCGAACGATTTTTGGTAGTGACTATACCACTGTATATTCCCACCAACAGAACACAGGGGTTTCAAGTCCTTCAGCTCCTCAACACTTGTTACTTGGGTGTTTTTGTTTTTATTTTTTTTCTAATATATAAAATGTCCATCTTAACAGGTATGAAATGATATCAAATTGTGCTTTTGATTTGCATTTCCCTGAAGACTGGTGATACTGAAGATCTTTTTGTCTAGCTGTTAGTCATTTGTATAACTACTTTTGGAGGAATGTCTTTGCAGTTCCTAGGTCCAGATTGTCAGCTGATTTTTGACAAGAGTATCAAGGATGCACGATGGGGAAAGGATTGTCCCTTTAACAATTGCTGTTGAGAGGTGTCCCTGGTGGTGCAAGGTATTAAAAAGTATAGTATTATGAAGATATCTTTAGCTACTGCACAGTGACTTTGATCTCCAGCCGGAAAGCTGACCCACATGTCATGGCAGACCTCTCCTGACCCACCTGCTGCTCCCCTCAGCAGTGTATGCCAGTCAATCCACTTGTTCTGCTCCCCACTGTCTCTGATGAATCCTCTCACCCCCCACACCTCTGGCCTGTACCCCAGTTCTTGTATGTATAAATAAATATTTTTTTAAATTTGCTGTTGGGAAAATCCTATTGAAAAACCACATACAAAAGAATGTGTTTAGATCCTTATCTTACACCAGACACAAAAATCAAAGTATATGAAAGACTTAAACATATGAGTTTTTCTTAAAACTCTTAAAAAAAAAAAAAAAAGACAGTAGGAAAGTTTCCTGGCTTTGGTCATGACCTCTTAGATAACACATTCAAAGCACAAGCCACAAAAACAAAAACAAATGGGAATGCAGCAAATTAAAAAGCAAAAAATCAAGAGTGAAAAAGTTATCACAAAATAAGAAAAAATGTTTCTAAGCCATATATTTGATAATGAATTTGAATTAATATGTAGAACTCATACCTCAATAACAAAAAGACAAGTGACTATTCCTAACCTTCATGCACCCCTCACCTTCGCCTATCACATAGGCATTTCTCCATTTGAATGCTTTCGTGCTCAGAAAAGACAGTGTGAGGAACTGTTCCTCAAAAGGACCAGACACTACATACTTCTCCAGCATCTCTCCTCCAGGACAACTGCTTTTGGGAGCATCTGGAAATGGAAATTATAAACCAAATAATAAGCCCTCATGGTTTCCAGGCTGGGTAGAGACTGGGACAAGTGAGTGAAGAGTCTACTGCCTACATCTCCCAAAGGTCAGAGATAACTCTTCAGTGTTCTCAGCACTCACTATCTGCCTGCCTCTACACGTGGGTTGGTGATATCCCTTAATCCAAGATGAATTCAGAGTATCAATAGCACCCGGAACAAAGGTATTTTAAAACCTCAGTGAGAGCTTAGTCACTGGTGTCTGAGCTCCAGACCACAAACAGTATGACCCCTCCCGCCCCCACAATGGCAGAGACTAATGGAATGTGGAAAGTATACAGACTAGCCCTGAGGTGATTAACGATTCCAGTTCATTCTTTTTTCCTAACACATGTCTTCCAAAGAACTTTTCTTCAGAGGATAAAACTGTAGAAAGAACAAAATCTACAGTAAAAGAAGTTTAGTTTGTTTTTACATGAAGCAGTTCTAGAATTTGTAGACATAGATGATGAAAAGGAAGAGGAAGAAAAACAGGGTCAAATGCAAGTACTCATTGTCTCCAACCTCTGTCCTATCTCCTTTGTATTTTTCTGTAATTCAAAAATATAATTCAGCAATATTCAAATTTTCACTATACATACAGAACAATACTTAAAATATAAATATACATTTAGTAAATATTCAGAAAGTGAGACTTGCATTTCCACTACCCAGGTCAACATAAAACATGTCTAGTTCCCAAGAAGCCCTTCAACAGCCTCTCTCCAACCAAAGGAAATTGCTCTCTTTATAGTAATCAGTTGCTTGTTTTTCTTTATACTCTTATCACCTGATTTGCATTCCTGAACAATATCATTTAATTTTGCCTCTGTTTAGAACCCTATATAAAAGATAGAAGATATAAAAGATATCACACACTTTTGTGTTTGGATTCATTTAACATTAAGCTTGTGAAATTCATCCGTGTTCTGCATGTAGCACTGGTTTGCTTGCTTTTATTGCTGAATAGTATGCCACTGTATGAATATACCAAATTTTATTTATCCGTTATAGAAGTGATAGCATTTGGATTATTGCCAGCATTGGGCTATTGTGAAGTCTCTTAGCATAAATTTCTACTGACTATATACTTAGGAGTGAAATTGTTGGGACATAGGCTGCAGATCTCTTCTGTTTGGGGAAGCATAGCTAAACTGTTTTCCAACTTGATTGTGTCAATTTATAGCCAGCCATAGCTTAATGAGGTTTCAGTCAACAAAAAGATTGCAAATAAGATTCAAAAGAGCACCTGCACTCCTCTGGTTATTGCAGCCCAAATCACAATAGGTAAACCCGAGTGCCCAAAAATAGATGACTAGATAAAGAAGATGTGGTCTGTATACACAATGGAATATTACTCAGCAATCAAAAAAGAAAACACATGTCTTTTACAGCTGGATCATGTTCAGTGAAATTACCCAGAAAAAAAAAAGGAAAATACTGGATGGTTTTGCTTATAGGAGGAAAGTAGGGACCCCAATAAGGGATGGGGGAAGTAATTACAATAAAATAAAAACTAAAATCAATAGGCAACTATAAACCAGAGAATTCTTTGCAGGGGAGGAGGAAATTGGATCAAAACAAGGGTGGGAAGAGCACAAGTCCATGGTTATGGTGCATGGATGAATTGGTAGGAACTTCTTGGGGA
>NW_004567117.1:22905727-22909033 GCF_000260355.1 Condylura cristata | reverse complement strand
TATATATATAAAGATGGTGGTCCCTAGACACAGCCTAGGTATGTAACAGGTAATGTAATGTAACTGCACTCTATGACACTGACACAATGATGAAATCACTCAATTCTGCACTACTCAGAATGTTTTCCCACATTTTAAGCCATGCATAGCTATATACTCTCACCTGTAGTGTATAAGAATTCTGATTATGCCACATCCTTACAGAAATTTGTTACTAACGAATTTTCAAAATTAACCATTCCATAGTGATATGGTGTTATCTCATTGTGATTTTAATTTGCATTTTCCTTAGAAATATTGATGACTAATGAAGGTAGAAACATTGTCATGTGAACACACTCTCTTTTTGTGAAATCCTTGTTCAAGTTTCTTGCCCATTTTTCTGTCGAACTGTCTTCTTCAAAACTGATCTTTTGGAGTTCTTTATTCTGGAAAATGGTCTTTGTTCACTTTAAGTGTTGCAAACATCTTTCCCCACTCTAGGTCTTGCATTTTCATTTTGGGGATTTTTTTTTTAATGTACAATGGTTTTGAATATGAATATTGATAAATTATCAGCTTTTTTCTCATATGATTAGCATTGTTTCCTGTTGAAAAATCCTTCTTTCTTCTGAAATTACTCTCTAGCTTGTCTTCCATGAGATTATTTTGCCTTTTACATTTATATACACAATCCATCTGCAATTGATTTTTTTAATGGTGTTAGATAGGGGTCAAAAGTCTGTTTCTTTCTCTCTTTTTTTAACCATATGGAGATCTATTTTGTTCCACAATCATTTACTGAAAAGACCATTCTCTGCTCACTGCAATACAGTGTAACATTTTTCATAAGTCAAGGGACCATAAGAACATGAATCTGTTTCTGGGCAATTTATTCTGTCTCATTGGACTATTAGCTTATTGTTGCAACAATACTGTACCATCTTAATTACTACAACTTTAAAAGCACCCTTAATATTTAATAGATTAAGTCTTCTCATTCTTCTTCATGAGTCTTGGCTAGTCTTAATATGACTTACATCTTGTACATCTATTTCTAGAGATATTCTTAGGATTTCATTTTATATTTTTGACACTGCTAAGAATTGTTTATTTATGTTTTAATACTCTGTACATGACTATTTATAAATTAGTTGGCTTGTGAACAGTAACCTGTTTACAGAAACCTTAGCAAATTAACTTGTAAATTAAAAATTATTTATAAATTTTCTTATTATTTTTGTATACACAATAGTAGCAAATATAAAAAAATACTAGTAGTTTTTATTTCTTATTTCCCAATCAAATAATGTTTATTTTTGCATGGACCACATTGCAATATCACACTCAACACAATGTTGGTCAGAAATAATGATAACGGACACCCTGGTCTTGGTCATGATCTCAAAAGAAAATCTGTCAACAATTCTACATAAATAATTTTAGTAGCATCTGAAACTTGTTCTGCTTTTCTTGCTATATAATTATGTTTTTTAAAACCACTTTATTGAGGTTTGATTGATAGATGAAAAGTTGTATATGTCAAGTTGCTACTCCAAATGAGTTTGGAAATAGGTATATACCTAAGAAACTATCAACACAAATGTCATAAACATTTATCACCTCAAAAGTTTCCTGCTGCCCTCTTAATTTACTATTGCATTATTGCTGTTGTTGTTGTTTTGATAGAAAACTTAACATTAGATCTACTCAGTGAGTTTTTATGGGTCTCGTTATTTTCAATGTAGTTCATTTTATTATCTGTTATTATTTATTTCTTTCCCCACCAGCAGCCCTCCCATTCTCTAGCCCCTTCCTCAGGATGTTTACTGATGCTCACTGGGTTTTTGAGTGTTTTTATGTGATCAAATTGTCTGCTGTGTCAATGTCCAGTGTTTGTATTGTTTTGATTGACTTGCTAAGTCAATCAAATCTCTCAAATTCCCTCCATTTTGCTGAAAGTGGCTGCATTTCATCCTTTCTTAAAACTATAGAATACTCATATTCTATGGTGTGGATATGCAGCTGTTTGATCCAGTCCCGGTTAATGGACATTCAAGCTGTCCTAGTGATTGTAAATGATGCTGCAGTGAACTTGGTGGGACAAATGGGTTTTTGTGCTGATGGCTTCATGTTCTTTGAACATATGCCCAAGAGTAGGTTTGTTGAGTCATAGGCTACTTAACCTAAGATTTAATCTTCCAGCAATATTTTAAATATACAATACAGTTTTCAGTAACTCCACACTGTGCAGTAGATTTCTAGAACATGTGGCAACTTTGCACTCTTTGATAATGCCTTCCCATTCCCCATGCTTCCAGCACCTGACAATCTCTCTGCTTCTATGATTCTACTTAAGATTCCTCATATATGTGGTATCATGTAATTTTCCTGACTGTCCTTTATTACAAGTAAGTTTATTTCTATTCCTATTATGTTTTTGATCATAAATTTTATCAAATATTTTTCCTATACTATTAAAATTATTGTGTAATTTTTCTGCTTAAGTCTGCTAATGTTCCAATATATAGGGAATAATTCTCAAATACTAAATGAGCTCTTTCTTCACAGGATAAACCATGTCAGAAATGACAAATGTTTTCCCATATATTACTGCATTTGCTTATTTAGAATTTTTTGTCTAATGTTTAGGAGAGGAACTGACCAACAATTTTCCTTTCCTTTTTCACAGGCTTAAGTTTGAAGTTCATAATAGCTCATAAATATGTTGGAAAATAGTCCCTTTTTAGTTCCTTTGTAGAAGGAGTTGGATTAAAACTGGCATTTTTTCATAAATGTCTGGCAAATTTACTAATAAAACATTTTGTTGCTAAAGTTTTAATTTTGGAGAAATTAAAAATTAAGTCCCTTTATTGGTTATAGGGCAACTTGGATTTTCTGTTCCCTGTACAAATCTAGTAGGTTCTGTTTTTCTTGAAACTTGTCTATTCCAAAAAACTTCAAAGTTACTGCAGACTTTGAATAATATATCTTTTTTCTTTTCCTTTTCCCACATTCATATTTTCCTCCATTATGTGTGTTCTTTCTCTTTTGTTCTATGACTAGTGCCACCAATAATTTATCAGTTATTTTATTCTTTTCAAGGACTAACTTTTAGTTTCATTGAAGCTCTATTTTGTATGTTAGCTTTTACTTTTATATTTTCTTTTACTCCGTTATGTATATATATATTTTTTTAAAGATTTATTTATTTGTGCATACAGAACTGGGGTACAGGCCAGAGGCTCAGGGGCTGTGAGAGGCTTCACCAGAGACAGAGCGGGGAACAGAACAGGCAGATCGAGGAAGTACACTGCTGAGGGGAGC
>NW_004567117.1:22900755-22905627 GCF_000260355.1 Condylura cristata | reverse complement strand
TGTGGTCACCTCCGGGGCAGGCGGGAATTGAACTCATGCGGCAGCGGCTTTAGATTCTCAGTGCTGTGCTTTAACCCGCTGTGCCACCAGGGAGGGCCTCCGTTATGTATATTTTAATCTTTTATTTATAATTTTTAAAATAGGGGCCTCCCTGGTGGCCTTCGGGTTAAGTTTCAGCTCTACACTGCTACGACCTGAGTTCTATCCCCAGTCATGTACCTAACCCACATGCAGCAGCAAACCTCTCCTGACCCACCCGCTGCTCTCCTCAGCAGTGTATTTCAGTCAGTCTGCCTGTTCTGCTCCCCACTCTGTCTGTGGTGAATCCTCTCACCTCCCACACCTTTGGCCCATATCCCAGTTCTTCTTTGCAAAAATGAAAAATAAAAAAATTAAAGGAAAAGAAAATTTAAAATAGTTATTTGTTATTATTTTTCAATATTATTATCAAATATGTATACGTATAAGCATAAAGTTTTCCTCTTAATGCTTCTGTCATTGAATTCCACAACTCTTGGAGAATTTTATGTTTATTAAAGTTAAATTAGAAATAGTGTAGCACAACATTTCATTGTTTCCTTTAAGTTTCTTGCCCTGTTTACCATGTTTATTTTCTATCTTCATATGACTAGGATTCATTCTGGATAGTTCCTTCTGACTATATTCCAGTCAGCTACTTCTGTTTTTAGTTATATCTAGTCTTCAGGTAAACCATTCCATAAATTTCATGACTTAGAGCATTTTTTTTTATTTCTACATTTCCTATATTCTTAATTTTTTTTTTAATCTGCTATGCAAATCCATAGTTTCTTGTTCTCCGGTGAAATTTCCATAATGTTTAAATTGCTAGAAGTTAGTAAATATAATTGAAAGTTGTTCACCTTTTCTAGCTCTCAGTCGAAGGAGTTGTCCAAATTAACTAGTCCATCAATTATGGCTGTCTCACATCTGACACAGGAAAATTATATTGCTTTCAGATTCCCAAGAGACCTATTCCCTCCCAAAGGGGAGACCATTGTAGATTACCTGTAGGACTCACCTCTAAAGTAACTTTAAGTTGCTTCTCTCTAGTCTCACTTTGACTTCATGTCTAGCTTATTCCTGTGACCAAACATTACCCACCTAGATTCAGATAAATCAGTTATGTCTTTTTCTTTGTAATTGTAGAAATGACCTCTCATCTTTAGATTCCAGAACTAGACTTCCACCCTACTCCTTTTCAGGGGCTTTCTAGATTTGAAGTGCAGCAACTCTTTAAATAGAAAGCCAGATCCTTTGGACCTGCTTCTGTTCCTGTGATCCCACCTGCTGACCAGGTCTTCAGATACTGATACTTAATTCCTCCTCTTCACACCCTTTTCAGGACATCCATAAATTTACCGACTCCAGGGCACCATCTAGCTTTCCTTGGCACCCAACGTGAGAGTCTGAGCTTTCACTTGCCCTAGACTTTAGGTTCACCCACACAGAGGCATCCTCCCATGGAGCCATAGGGTTCCAGTTATGGCCAGGCCTGTCCAGGCCACAGTGTCCTATCATATAGCAATCCCACCAGGCGGCAACACGGTACAATATAAGCCACAATGGGGGAGACTGTCTGGTATTCATTCATTCTCTCACTTGATCACTGATTTAATTACTTGCTGATTTTCACTCTGGCATCCCAGAAAGAGAATAGGGATAGCAATTTTGCTAAGAAAGCAAAACCTAATATTAAACATCTAATTACCTCAAAAACTATTGGATTTAATCATATTATCAAGTTCCCTTTCAACACTGATCCTGTACTGGTAATACTAAATCTAGGTGACCAGTCTGCCCAAGACTTGGCAAAAAAACTATATAAAATTTTATTGCTAGGATAATACATGTTTGAAATAAAACATACTATGTAAAGACAGTTTTGTGGAAGCTTTGCTTTATTAATTCATTAAACAAACATGCATTTGGGTAGACTCTGAGCTGGAGATAGAGAGGTAGGGTCATCTTTGAGGGATCCCCCCTCGGGGGCATCATGCTAAGGGCTATGCAGAGGGTCCCGGGCCACCATGGACCACTAAGTCACACAGACTCCCCAGGCACTGACAACAGGCTTGTGCTTGGCAGTCAGTCAGCAGCCAGTGGAATTCCTCACCTACTGCTGTCTCTGCTCCCTCTGACATTGCTCACTGGCTTTACAAATACGTTTTTCAAAGTGCAAAAACAAAATTCAGCTCTGCGGGGCTGAGTGATTGCTTACTCTAAATTAGTGGAGTTTGAGCTAATGAGGTTTGAGGGTCGTTTTTCTCCTTATAGTCAACTGAGTCCATGTCTTTTTCATGAGGTCCCTGCAATAACACTTAGTTCTGTGTCTTCAGTCCCATATCACTTGAGACAGCCAGACATACTGGTCAAGCTAAGCTTCAGTAAGCCAACCATACTCACCACCCCAGCCAAGGAATCTTCCCACAAGCATCCTAAGTTTGCATCACAACATTCTCCCCCACTACTCTCTCCCAGAACCCCTCTCCTGGATTGGGCCGGATCCAGGGTGAGCACGCAAAGAAGAACCAGTCTCTATATTGGCCACCAGCCTTTAAAGGGGTGGGCACCTAAATTGTGACCAAGGAGGCACAGTAGTGAACAGCTTGGATGCATGCTATTTCCTCTGCTGGAAATTTCTTCTGAGGAGAAACTGGGCCAGTTGGTAATGGAACCACAGAAAACATAGCACAATCAGCCAGTCTTGGGTATACCCAAATAAGCAAAACAAAAATTCTAAAACCAGACAGAGGTAGGTCACTAAAAGGAAGGATTAGAAGAGGCTATGAGCTCCTATATCTGAAAGGACACCAAGATAACCAGGCCAGAGCTGGCCTGGAATCTGAAAGGCCCTTTCGGCCCCTCTCCATCACAGCCTTGACAAGGCTCTGCTTTCTGGCTGCTGCCTTGGGAAATTCAGCATGGACCTGAAGTGGCCGCTAATGTGCCCCCCAACTGTTGATGCAAATCTGTACTTTACCCTTGAACAGTGTGGACAATGGGGCAGCAGAGGCCACTCTCCAGAACTCTGAACTCTGGCAGAGATTCGGGGCTACCATGTTAGCGCCCCACAGTCTATTACCCCATGCACACAGGCAGTGCCCAAATGCAGGCAGATGGACAGGTGGATCACAGTTGTCAGAAGGAAATGATGGAGAAAAGGAAGGTTCTACTCTGGAGACACTTGGCTGACAGAGTGTTGCTAGAGGCCTGGGAGGAGGGAGGAATAGCCACTTTCTGAGGGAGACAGAATATAGACCCTCCTCCATGGCTGGGAAGACAGGTCCATTGTCATCACCTTCAACCTCCTCCCACGCACAGGTCCCCCAGATCTGGGTCAGGACAAGTGGGCGGTGAGAAGGAAGAGAGGTGCGAGTGACAAACCTCAGGTGACAAACAGAAAAGGCCACAGGACAGATTGCTCCTCCAGGGGACCCTGGAAACTGTGCCAACACTTTCTGCAAATAGAGCCCATAATTATACAGACACCCACAAGGGCTCTCCTAGATGCCAGAGGCAAAAAGGAAGAAAAAAGAGGGGCTGCTGACTGCCATTCTCAATCCAGCTTTGACCCCTCAACCTTCCTCTCCTGAAGCCAAAGGTCAGAACGGGAGACTTCTAATGTTTGATCTTTAGGAAGCTCAGTCCAAATTACAAGTGGGTACGGCTTTCTTCCGCCACATAGGAGCTCCCTTTGGGGGGAGTAAGCTGCCTCAAGGCATTTAGATACAAACCTAGACACCTGCTGACTTCCCACTGTCCCTAGCTGACTCCACCCTGCCCTCGCTTCTGTGTACAGTGGCCCAGGCCAACAACCGATCTCCACTCTGCCTCCAACTTGTCCTTCCTCTCTAAACCCTGAGATGGCACTAAAGCTAACAATGCACATTTCATACCAGGACAGCCGCCCACATCTGAACAGCTACTTTCAATGACTTAAATGAAGGACAACGATCTCCAAGCAGGTGTTCGTGCTGGATGGTGGGAGGCAGCCGCTACCCTTGGGCTCTCCAAGTCAACTGCACAAGCAGTAACTCCCCTCACCTCCCCCCCACCTACACAGTGACAGTGAAGTCCCCACCCCAGACCAGCTCTTCCCTTCCTGGGGATAGTGTAGCTCTAGCTTTCCTGCTGTAGAGCAGTTTTCATTTCCCAAGTGTACCTGGCACCTGAGGCTACTTCCTTGAAGGAAAGAAAAATGTTGAATTTTTAGGAAACAACTTCCCTGGAGGCATGACCGGGGCTGCCTTCTGGAATTCATTCTCTAGCTAAGCACTTTAGAACCGTGTTCCTTGTGGTTATTAGCACGAGTGACAACAGCCTTTTCTCCTGTGAGCCACGCAGATTAAGGAAACCCGCGACTACATTTCTAAAATTGTTTCCATTTCAACCCACAGAGAATCAATACAAGAGAAGAGCATTGCCTTAAACGCTAATGTTATCCAAACTCAAATTCATTTTTGATGGATTGGTGGCTGGGTTTTCTTAAGGCTAGGCCAGGATAAATATACACATTTCCTGAGATGCTTTCTCGTTCTCCTCTATCTCCCCTGCACATGAAGAGCTAAGTCAGTGATACACTCACCAGTCACCCCTCAGGACACAATCTATATGGGGGAATTGGGAAGCTATTTCCAGCAGAGGTCCTGGGGCTTCGCTGAGGCTCTTTGCCAGCATAGCCTACATGAGTCTGACTCAGGACCTTTGCACAATAAATGCTGTCCCCCACTGGATTCCTCTCTAGCAGCTCCACCTCATCCTTTAAGTCTTGGTGTTCTTGGACATCCATGCTAAACTTTGTTCTCCATACTTTATTTTATTTTATTATATCATATTATTTTTACATATTTT
>NW_004567117.1:22852266-22900174 GCF_000260355.1 Condylura cristata | reverse complement strand
AAGCGGCTTTAGATTCTCAGTGCTGTGCTTTAACCCGCTGCACCACCAGGGAGGGCCTCATCTATGGTTCTTGCTGCAAATGGCATGAGTTCATCTTCTTTGATTGTCAAGTAATATTCCATTGTGTATATATACCCCATCTACTGATCCAGTCATCTATTTTTGGGCATTTAGGTTGTTTCCATATCTTACCTATTGTTAACAGTGCTGGAATAAATGTAGGGGTGCAGGTATCCATTTGAATTAATGTTTCTGTGCCCTTTGAGTAGATTCCTAGAAGTGGAATTGCTGAGCCATATGGAAGCTCCATTTTTAGTAGTCTGAGGAACTGCCACACATCTTTCCATAGAGGTTGGACCATTTTCTCACACCATGCACAAAAACCAACTCGAAATGGATAAAAGCATTGGACATAAGATCTGAAGCCATAAAATATATAGAAAAAAATACAGGTAAAACATTACATGATCTACATCTCAGTAGCACTGGAAAGACACATACCCCAAAGCAGTGAAAGTGCAGGAAAAGATGAATAGCTGGGACTACATCAAATTAAAAAGCTCTGTACAACAAAAGAGATTAACCGAAACAAAGAAACACCCTACCCTATTTCTGCACACGATATTACAGGTAAGGGACTGATCACAAAAAATATACAAAGAGCTGATGCAACTCAACATAAGCAAAGCAGACAACCCAGTCAAAAAACAGGCAGAAGAGCTAAAAAGACACTTCTCCAAAGAGGAAATGCAAATGGCCAACATGCATTTGAAAAAAAATGATCAAAATCACTGTAATCAGGGAAATGCAAATCAAAACCACAATGAGATACCACACAGAGGCTTGTCTGTTTTTCAACAGGTTGTTCTAGGACACAGCAGAGTGTTTGTTAATGATTTGATGATGGAACAGAAAGAGGAAGAAACAAGTTCAGTCTTTTGGTGCTTATCCTATTTCTTCTAGACACCAAAGGGTGGGTCCCTAGCTACCAGCTGTCACAGTGTTTTGCCGCGTTTTCCATCTTCATGCATAAGTGGTACCTGCATCCCCTCCCCCATTGCTGATCCAGCGAATGCTACTGAAATACAGCTTGTGGTTATTGTTTCAGCTGGGCACTCAACAGACTCACAGGCCTGGATCTGGAACTTTCCATGGGTTAGATCAATCCCTCCAAGCAGCTTTGGATTTTATTGACACTAGGTCTTCTTCAACCTAGTGTTTTCAGACTGTGGGAACTGTGGCTAAGTCTTCAAATATGTTAGTAACAGAAAAATGATCCAACAGAAATTACAAACATGAAGTATAGATAAAACTTAATTCTATACCTAGGATGGTCAAAGTACTATTGGCATTTTTGATATATTGGCAAACAAGTGCAGGCTGCCCAGAAAGGCAGCTTGGAAAATCAAAACCCAAGCAGAGTTATAATAGAGGACAGAAAAGATAAAGTAATCACCCATACCCCACCCTCAATTGTCATGAAAAATTAGTGGGCTAGGGAGAGGTGTATGGATGGTGTGGCAAGAAGAGAAAACATGACAAAGAACCTACTGAGGTCAGCCCCATCACCACTGAAAAAGTACAAAAGGATATAAGTACTAGCTTAATGAGAAAACTAAAGTCACCTAGGAAATAATTAGTAACTTATCTAAACCCTGGGTCTTGGGGGGCCAGGAGGATGAGGCAGAGGTAAAGTAAATAGGGAAGAGTTGTGCTGGGTTCTAACCCAGGACAGAAAGCATTGGGGTGTGGGGCAGCACCAGCCCTGACCCTAAACCCCACATGCTCACCCTGATGCAACCACTGCTCTCCCTCTAGGAAAAGGGGAAGCCCAGAGCCCCACTACTTGCCCAACCATTGTGCCTGCAATTTCATCTCTCCCACAGCATGACTCAGAAGGGCTCACCTGGCAGAATTCCATCCACGTCCAGCTGCCCTCTTGTCTCTCCTGGTTGATGTTCCATGAAGGTCCATTCCTGGAAAGTATCCCTCTCAACCTGGGCATTATCTGTCCAACAGAAGTGTGACTCTTCCTCTCTTGGGTTGGGTCTACTTTTGTACATTGTTTCTTCAACACAAGACTGACTGTCTCCAATTCTGTCTCATTGGACACTTCTAGATTACAAAGGCATCACACAGTTCCATGTTATGTGCTTTATCCTCCTTATACTCATCCAATGGGAACAAACTGGAGGATAGCAGAGTTGCTGTCAGCTCCATAGTCCATAGGAAGTACTCATCTATGATCTTCTGGCATCCCAGTGACAGTCTGCCCCAGCCACAGTAAAGCCATGTGATGGGCAAGAGAAATATCTGAGCAATGACAGTGCAGACTGGAAGGTCAGCTTCTTGGGAGTTGCACAGAAGTTTAAATATCCACCTTCCTGTTGAGAAGACACAGAGAGGGAGAAGAGAGACACATGAGGAAGGCATCCCACCCATGGTCCAGATCTCAGATCTCTCATCCATTGCTGGGAACTGAGCTGAAGGCTAGGGCTCCTGATCCAGGTTACCGCTGAACCCCAAAGGGGTCTCCCTCACTGGAAACTTGTTCTGAAGTCTGTAAGCCCATGGGTGCAGGCTTTTGCAAAAGCCATGAGCCTGCACATTCAGTTACACACCACACTTTTAGGAAATGGTTACAAGTTTAAACCCATGCAATTCTAAAGGGACACTGAGTTTCTTCATTCTGCAGATCTTGGTGTCTGTGGTGTATTGGGGGTAGATTCTCTGCCTGACTTTTGGACAGATGGAGGGGTCACTGACCAGAGATTCTTACTTGTGGGTCTTAGCCTCCCTCTCATATGTTCACCCTCTAAAAGAGATCATCAAATGAGTGCCCACAACATTGATGTTTAGTAAAGAAATCAGATTTGTGGGACTATTGGGTACCATTTAATTGCAGACTAGATCTAAAGCTTCTTTTTTCCTGAGGACATTGCTCATTGCTCCTAATATAACATTAACAAGTAATTATAAGTTCTTAGAGGGCAGGGGTGGCATCTTTTTGGCTTTGTTGTTCCACAGCATCTCACCACTTAAATGGCAAAATGAATCATTGCTGTGTCTGACTGCATTTGAGTGAGGCTGTGTGAATGCCCATGAGAGAAAGAGAATGAGAACACTGGCCAGTGATTGAAGTACAGCATTTGTTAGAATTAGAATACTGTTTCCTTTCCAGTGTCAAGTTTAGGGTAAAGCAATATTAGACTGAAACAATTGCAACCAAGGTCTCTACGATGAGATAGTTCATCTTAGCAGATATGTTGAAGACTATTCCTGACATTCACTAAGCACTTAAAGTTTACATAGACAGAACTTTATGCCAGCCCACAGACTTGGTGGGGGGTAGGGTTGGAGCTAGCAAGTAAAAGAAGGCTGGATATTGCTGAGAAAAGAAAGAAACCAGCCAGTGAGGCAGGGGAAGGAGAGGCAAGGGCTTCCTTACAGAGTCAACAGTGGATATTTCCTTACAATTATTGCAAATCTTCTGTCTCCTTCAGTTCCTTCAGTTCACTCATCTCCTGCAGCAATATTTGTTCTATACTATTCATTCTGACTTTAATCATGCCAACCTCATCTGGGCAATCCCAGCAGACCTCAGTGCCTTGTCAGAGCTAATTTCACCCTCAACTAAGCCCGCTTCATCCAACATCAATGTGCAGCTATGTCTATAAACACCTGCTCAAGATCCTAACTTTTTTTTGATCATGCTCCAGTGTCCTCTGTAGGGAATTCTAGGGCTCCAGCTACTTCCTCAAGTCTTCTCCTTCTCTTGATCATCTTGTATAGGGCAGAGTATACAGTTAGAGTTTAAAAATTCTTAAATGCAGAAATCAATGGATAAATTAATGCATTATCTAATAATTGTGATAGATTTGGGAAGACCTATGCACTTGGTAATGGAGTCAGCTAAAAGTTCATTTTAGGTAAATGGTATTTGGCCTGGGATCTTGAGAGTTATAAACCAAATATGTTATAATTGTCATTACATTAGAGAAATTTAACCAATTCATGGTGCTGTCACTTGTCTCACACACCTACAAGCCCTTTCACAACCTCACTACTGCCCCAGTTGATCTAATAATGGTTATTGTTGGGAGTGACCAAGTGCGGAGATTTACTGAGGGACTGGATTAAGGGCAGTAATAAATTAGGCCTTGCATCCAATTAACTGGGCCTTGCATCCGGGATGGGACTAGCTGAAGGAGATAAGGATCTAGGCCTCACATCAAGGACACTCCTTTGAAATCTGAGCTTAGGACCTGTATACGAGATCTTTCTCCCTTATTGAGTTGTCAGTAGCTGTGGACCCCACTCTAGGGGCTCCGTCTCAGCTGCTGTCTGGGAGCAATAAACTCTGCCTGCTCAGCCTTTCTGCCTCCTGCTTTTCTTTCTTGCGGCCAGTCACAGAAGTTGGGAAAAGACAGATATCACATGCAGAAGTCTGCTTGATGAGACCCAAGGCCAGGAAGCCCCAGCTCTGACCGTCCTAACTACTGGTACATGAGACAATAGTTACCACCACCCCGAGTAATGGCTACATGCACATATAGGTATACACATGCACACACCTGAGCACACACTCACACACACAGCCACTCTGGGAAGTATCACAGATCACAGGCCCCCACAGGACTGTTTCTCTCAGGAGAGAATGGGTTCTTTTTGTTTTTTGTTTTTTTTTTTTAAGATAAACTCCTTTAACGGTGGTGTGCCCGCCAGCCATTGATGCAAGGAACATAATTAAGATGGAAAACAACCAAATCCTGTGAGGAACAGAGGCAGAAAGATCGGGCCGACTCAGTGAAAAAGCCTTTCCCCCCTGTGGCTCTGTGCACAAGATCTCTCCACTAGCACAGACAAGTGAGAGTGGAACAGAGCACATGAATAAAACAATGGGAGTACTGCTGCGGCTCTGCTGGGGAGACCCTAGGCCACCCCTTCCAGCCTGGGCCTGGATCACCCTGGTCCCCTGTCTTCTTTCTCACCGGTCCCAACTGACACCAGTCATGTGAACACAGGTGGGAATCACACTGAAAGCTGAGCACCTGGGCTGGGCGTGAGGAGAGGGTGCCCAGAGGGGGGCTGAGGAAACTGAGAGCTTTAGAGCCCATCACAAATTAGGGACCAAGGACTAGGGACCCAGTGACTTAGAGTTGTGACAAAGTCAGCCTGGGCTCCGACGGGCCCTGAGCTCCCCCTACAACACAGCTCCAAGGATGGAGAGGTGCTGCAGGATGAGCCAGATGGCAGGAGTTAATCAAATGGAGGTGGAGGCAGCATTCTGGCATGGGGCTCGCTTCATTTGGAGCCAGAAACTGGCCACCAGCCCGGGTGGCAAGAAACAGGGCCCAAGCAAAAAGTTACCAGAGTCCAGACCATCCCCGGTGGTCAGGACTTTAAGACAATGCTCTGTCCCTTCCAAAGACTTGGATGGCAGAGAAAACAGCACCAAGAAAGTCATCCTGAGGCCTGTAGTACCGAGGCCATAAGTTTCAGTATCAGATGGCTATGAGCTGGAATCCAGGCTGTTCTTTTCTTGAAAGAAAATGGGGAAGTGCATCTATGGAACTTCTGTGAAAACTCGATGAGATAGCAAATGAAAAGAGATTAATATAGAGCCTGGCACATATTTACAGGATCATGATGGTGTTGACAGCAGAGACAAGACTGCTGGGTTCAAAGGACATTTTCAAATGACATCTAGGGTTGCAGCCATACTGTTGCTTTCAGATTCAACTTGACTTGTAGGGCCAAAGCACCTGAAACCTAATGTGCTGAGTCAGGTGGATGCAGAAACCGACAGGTTGTAAGCTGAAGGCTGCACCACCCCAACTGGCCACTGCTGGCTGGTAGCAGCTTGGTCCAGGGACACAGGCAGCTTATCTGTCCTCCCTGTGACTGGCTCCCGTTGTAGAGTTAGTTAAAGGATTCACTAGCAAATCAGTTTGTCCATACAAAGTGAGTGATCAGCGCAAGGCTCCCAGCTGGCTTCTACCAGAGCAAGAACCACAGCTGAGGCCTCCGAAGCTGGTGTTCTTGCCCCTTGGCAGGAGGTCCTCCATCCCTGTGATGATCAGAATGCAGGAAGGCTGCCACAACTCACCCCTCCTTTCTTCACTAACCCTGCTAACAGCTCACAGATCTGTCCTTCTAGAGGAGGGAAGCAAATCCCCCTGGGAGCATAAAGCAGCTCCACAAGAGTCTTTTCCCCTTTCCGTGTGTGGAAGCCACCTCCATACTGAGACTGAGGGGTGGGGGTGGGTGCCTTAGTGAGCACACTGTGGAGAAAAGTCAAGTTTCCCTGAAAATTCAGGTATACCAATTTCTCTATTCCAAGCACAAGGCATGAATCAGAACAAAAACTCTGTTTCTTAAATTCCCAATTGAAAAACAACAGTATATACATTAGTTATTTTTGCCTAGAATGCAAGGGCAGTCTGTGAATAAAATGCACACAGTTGGGGAGGAAGAGAACATTCATCCCACAGCTCTCTGCCAACCCAAAAGCCAACTGAACCATCTTCGTGACTTTCCATATTTAAGAGCATGTCGTTAACCAACTAGAGGGGCTTAATCAATGTTTGTGGGATTAAATTCAGTTCTTACCTCAGCTGATTTGAGTTGTTGTTTTACAAGACTGTAACTGAGATGAATTTATTTAACTGCATGAATTATTGGGTACATTTGAGTTATCTGAAGTAAAATCTAGATTAGTTCATTTCTAGAATCAGAGTAACCAATTTTTTTTAGACTGGCCAAGTGACCAAAGGACATATGACCTTAAGTAACTGAGAGTTCTAGGAAACAGGAAGAAGACAGGCTCCTGTGCAATGCTGTTGTGGTTCCAACAGGTTAGGCCCACCTAAGGCAAGCAAATCTACTATGCTATTGGCAACTTTATCACTCAGGGCCCGAAAGCCCACAGACCCAGGGGGGAAAGGATACAAAAGGTACTTCAAGAGTTAGATAAATATGGACCTCCATCTTCCACTGGTTTCTTAATTTAGTCTGTCTTTTCCATTATCATAGAATTCAGCAGCTGATCTCTAGATTAAGACCTGGATGAGCATGGTGCTTCTTAAAAAAAAAGCCCCTGGGGCAAGCCACCTAAACCTATAGCATATTTCAGCCTTCTCTCTAGGTTTTCAAGATCTCCTTCCATGTGGAGCTGAATGTGTTCTGCACGGTGAATTTTCTCCTCTTTTCCATCCCCACCAAGAGCATACTTTCTACTTCTATCAATCCTTTCTTCTACTTCCCATTGTTATGTAATTTGGGCATCTCGGAAATAGGCATAGGCCTTAAAAATAGGCTTGTGTATATAATTTAGCTGTGAATGTGGCATTCAAGCAATCTCCATCTTAAGAGCAGGCTCTGTTCCAATAATTTGAGTGTACATCAGTTGTCTGGTACTCAAACTGCATTTTCCTGTAAAAACCATGTTGTGCATGGTGGTGAAGGCTCCAGGCAGCTTCCAGAGGCCTGTGGAAGCCCGGCCAACTGACGTGCTGGCCTGTCCTAAGAATTCCCTAGGCCCTGGCTTGTTTCTATGGGAGAGAACATTTGCAGCTCTAAATGGGGGCTCCTCCCCAACTCTGAATCCTACCTCTGCTGTTTATGGGAGTGATCACATTCTCCCCCAAGTTCTCAAAAACATGGATTCTGTACCTCAAGTTCCAAAAACACCCCCTCTGGAATTCATCGGTCTTCTTTTCTGTCACTTCTTTCCTTTAACAACCAAATAATGTTTCACTCCACAAAAAGAAGGAATTAAGTTGTCCACCTGCCTTCAGGGAAGAGACTACAGAGGAGCAACCTTGGCTGGGAGGCAGGTGGGCAGCTACTTTTGATTGCTCCATCAGGCTTTGGTAGCTGCTAGAAAAATAGAGACACCCCAAAAAAGTAATCAGTAGGGTGCTTAAGACACTTCATTATTAAGAAACACCGTTAGTACCTAGAACTCAATCAAGCACATCCAAGAAGGAACAAACTATACATGAAAGTTCAAGGTCAAAACAAGAAATGCTGATGCATATGTCCTTGGAAGACACTCTTCCCTGGGTTAGTGTCTAGGTCAAAGCAGAACAAACAAAAGACAGATGAGGGAAGGCAAAGGAGGAGGCAACACGCTTGAGTGAATTTGAGGGCCCTCTCAGGGGCACCAGGGAGCACCCTGCTAGTCCAGATTGCCCCAGGGTTCTGCAGCCAGGCAGCTGGGCATTCTCCACAAAACCCAAGGGGCACTTCCCCAAGGTGATTACTCAATTGCTTCTGACTACTGTTTTTGGTGTGGTTTTTTTTTTTTTCAGGTTTGGTGGTGTTGTTTTGGTTTTTTTTCCCTTTTGGCTTTAGTATTTAGCCTGAAGTCATCTATTTAGTGAAGAATTGATATAAGTAATGTTTGAGACATTTGGAGTCCATTTTTTTCATTATTTATGAACCATAAAGTCAGTAATTTATCCTCACTGCTTTCACTAAATGCTGACTATCTCCAACTTCCAGTATAACTCTGGAGAAAGAGAAATCATTCCCTACCAAAATTTTGGGACTTCCTCGAATTGTCCAGGGGAATTAGAAAGAGCTGTTAGAGATGGACCATATCATGGGAACAAAGTCAAAAGTCTGGTTGAAGGGGGTCCCCAGAGCTTGGGTTCAAGATGCCAGAGTTCATGCCATACATACTTTTAGATTGTACAAAAGGGCTCATCAACTTCTTTCTGTCCTCCTGAAACACATCCTTTCTTTTTGGTACTTTCATTGGGAAATAGAGATGTGGTAAACTCCAGAGATTTTCAAGAATTTTTGTAACTTGGTGAGCAGTTTTGTTACATGGGGTTGTATATGGCATCTGGACATTCAAATCTTCTTAAGGGTATTTCAAAACATTTAATATATCAGGTTCCACACTGTTTGTGAAGTATCTCTCACTCCCCTCATCAAGACCATGACCTCATCAAAGGAAGCAAGGATGCTGTATTCATCTTTGCAGCCTAGTTCACAGCACAGAATCTGACCATAATTGGTGCTCAGAAAGTATTTATGGAAGAAATCAATGACTCTATTATTGATGCAACCAGAATAAGATCTCAGTATTGAAGTGTGTCTTAACAACTCATTCTTCCTGCTATACTTAGAAGAATAGTTGGGAATGGCTCCATTGTACAGATCAGTGACATAAGTGCTAGATGGTAGTTATCTGCTGCTGCATAACAAATCACCCCAAATCTTAGCAACTTAAAACAAGACACACATTTGTTATTTGTATTTATCTCTGTTATTTCCCATTTTCTATGGCACAGGAGTATAGAATGCTTAGCTGTGTCTTCTGCTTCATGGTCTCACAGGCTGTAATGTGGACATCAGCTGGAACCATAGTCCTCTCAATGTTCAAATGAGGTGGGAGCTGCTTCCAAGCTCACACAGTGGTGCTGGCAAGATTTAGTTCTTTGAGGCCCATTGGACTGAGGGTCTCAGTTCCTCTCTGGCTGTTAGCCAGCAGCTACCTTCAGGTCCTTGCAACATGGTTTTCTCTATCATGCCAGCTTGCTTCAAGAAAGCCAGGAGCCTGGTGAGAGGGAGGGAAGGAGGAAGAGAGAAAAAAAGAGAGAGAGAGACAGAGAGGCAAGTCAAAGCTTTTTCTAACCTAATCTCAGAAATGATGTCCTATAATTTTTGTGGTATTCTAGTCATTAGAAGCTAGTCAGGAGGTCCAGCCTGCAGGGAAGTTGTGGAAGCTGGAAGGCAGGAATCATTACTAAGTCACTTGGGAAGCAGCCTACCACAGGGGTATCAACTGTGTCCCTAAGTCTCCTTCAAGATCATGCATGGATTTGGGGTAGAAGTCAAAGATTGAAAATTGGAGCCTTCTACTTTCTTGCCTCACACATGTCCGTAATGGTGATGTAGGGCACACTGGGGCAGTGAGACAAGAGGGTGGGAGGGAAAAGACAGAAGGAAGGAGGACACCGATCCATTTACCAAAATTTAATGGAACAGAATTTATATATTTTTTAAGTTATCAGAGTTAAGAAGAAAAGAAGGGACTGCAGGTATGGACTTATTACCACTAAAGCAAAAGCTATTCTTAGTAACATATTAAAATGTTTCCATAGAATACATGAATTCAGCTCAAATTTATAACTGGGATCTGGAAAGAACCGATGTGGCAACCAGGGAGTGGGCAAGAGCTGAGTATGCCTGGCACTTGATGTTTAGGTTTCTCTGTTATTAAGGGGATTGACAACCTGGCTTAGATCCAGAATCATTGCTGGTAGGTTCAATCACAGATAAATCCCTCACCCTCCCCTATCTTATGGTGTTGCTCAGCTGATCACCATCCCCTATGGAAGAAGAGAAAGAAAACACAAGTACTGGATATCAAGAATGGGTTCTCAAATCAAGAAGTTGTGAGTATGATTAACTTAGCTTATTCTGGACCACAGGCTCCCCCTTACCCATAATTCCCTCCGACTGAGACTTCCCACCATTTCCCATCCTTCCCTCCTATGGAGTTAGCTCCTCTCTACTGAAAATCAGACTTGACACAGGAATTCTGTGGCATCTCCATACTCTCTCCATCTCAGCTTCTCTTCCATGCACTATTGTGTGTGAAGTAGGGGGAGAAGAGACACTGAAAATAGCAACATGTTATTCATAGACCCCTTTGAAATAAATGAAGAATGATGGGAACAGTAAGAGGTAAGTGAGGATAACAAGTTAGAAAGAGGGAAGAGGCAAATGGTGGAAGAATGGAGTCTTCAGCCACATTTCTACCCATTCTTCAAATTAGGTTTCCCCACCTGGGGATCAAAAAAATAGAGTCGCAAAGAGATGAAGTAGCTTGAGGTAGTGGTGGGTCCAGAACCTGGTCCTGATGGTACACTGAGTGGTATAGTCAGCATGAAGGTGTTAGGGGAGCAGCTGGCCTTCCTTGGAATGAGGAGTAGGTGAAATTATCCTTCTCCTCCCATCTTAGAAAGTAAACATAAGCATACAGATATGCATAGTATTTCATGCTTCTGATTGTTCATGGTATTAGATACAAACTATCATTCTAGAAGGGCATTCCTAGAAGAATACTGAGTATATCATCATAAAATTCCCATGGGGCGGTGAATTAGGCAGGGCCCTTCTTGCAGTGCAGGAACCTCAGTTTCTCAGTCACCTACTGGGCTGCAACCAGAGGCTCCCTCAAAGCAGACGTGGGAATTGAACAAGTTCTAACATGGGTGGTGGCCCCCAAAGTGCTTTCCAGGCATTGGAGTCTCCCTGAAAGTTGGTACATTCCAACTACGAGGGCTCTTAAGGAACCAAGATGAGTCTGTCCAGCGAGGGAGCCCAGGAGACGAGGCCAAGTTTTCCTGAAAGGGGAAGGGGTGTTTACATATGATCTTTATGTCAGGAGATAATTTTTTTTTAATTTGTTAATATATGCATACAAGAGAAGGATGTAGGCCAGAAGTGTGGGGCAGGGGAGGTGCTGGTGAGAGGATTCACCAGAGACAGAGTGGGGAGCAGAACAGGTCTGACTGAAATACACTACTGAGGGGAGCACCAGGCAAGACAGGAGAGCCATATGGGTCACCTCCTTCCCTGGCCAGGGATACAACTCATGCTGTAGTAGTTGCAGACAGCTTCATAGTGCTACGTCTCAACACCTTGTGCCACCAGGGAGGCCCCAGGAACAAGATAATTTTAAGGAACATAAGGAGATAATTTTAAGGAAGAGTTGGAGACAAAAGTGGTAGACAAGAAAATGACCCCCCCAGCCCACAAGGATGTCCTAACTTCCAGAACCTATGTTCCTTTCCATGGCAAAGAATTAAAGCTGCTGATGGGGAAAAGTTGCTAAATAGGGAATTTATTCTGGATTGTGCCAGTGGGCCCAATGTCAGCATGAGGGTCCTCAAAAGCCTAGGAAAGAGAGGTGGGGAAATGAAGTGAAAGTGAGGACACATGAGGACACAGCCAGCCATTGTTGGCTTAAGATGAAAGGGGGCTGTGAACCAAGGAATGTGCGTGGCTTCTAGAAGCTGAAAAGGCAAAAAGGGTTTACCTCAGCCCTGCCAGCATGGCTGTGCCAGATTTCTGACCTCCAGAATTTTAAGAGAATAAATATGTGTTGTTTTAAGACATTAAGTTTGCGGTTATGTGTGGAAAAGCCACAGAAAACTAATAAAAGTTGTGGTAAGCTTTTTAAGCCTACAGAGAAACTCTGTGGGGTCCAGAGAATTCTGCAGTCAACTCATCTGAACAGGGTTGGGAGAAGGAGGGGAACCATCAGAGCTGATGAAGCAAAGCTTTGCTTCTAAATCATCAAAGGCAAGGGCCTCCTTGGTGACACCGGGATTAAAGACAGCACCAGCAAGCTACTACCAGCCACTATAGCTCAAGTTCAATCCTGACCAGCCAGGGAGGTGACCCACATGGAGCAGCAGACCTCTCCTGTCTCAGCCGCTGCTCCCCTCAGCAGTGTATTTCAATCTGCCTTTTTTGCTCCACACTTTGTCTCTGGTGAACCTTCTCACTTCCCACACCTCTGGCCTGCACCCCAGTTCTTGTAAGCATAAATAAATCGTTTGAAAATTTTTAAATGAAAAAAGAAATAAATCATCAAGGGCAGTCAATGAGACACTAGACCCAGCTTGAGAGAGGCTCTCTCAGCTCCCTTCTGGGAAAACTCTGGAGCCTGTAGTGAAGAAGCGCTAGAACACTAGCCAGTGATAGTTACCAGAGAGCTCTGCGCCTTTGACTTCCTCATCATCTATGCTGTTTGTCATGATTGCCAATTGAGTGCTTTAAGGACAGGGTCTTGAGATTCCTTTGGTGGCAACAATCGATAAAGGAGGAAAATAACGCGGGAGCTCACTTCCAAGTCAGCCAGCAGAGCTGCCAGAAGCCTAGGCTAGAAAAACAGGCGGTGCCAGGAAGGGAGGCACACAACCCAGCGATGGGAACAAAGAAACGGCTTTGGAAGGCAGGAGAAGATTGTCCACACAGGCAGAGTCAGGACCAACAGCCGGTCGGTGTGTCCCCAGCAGGGACCCCACTGCTCAGCCAGAGCCTGGCATGAAGTTAGCCCTGAGCAAATATGAGCTGATCTTGTTATTATTGCTTGATAAGAAAGAATGTCCTTTTGAGGCTGGTTATCAAGTTACCCATAAATTAAAAAGAAGGCTTGACATTCTTATGTTTTTTCATACTCTGGTTTTCTCTGATTCTTTCGTAACCACGCTGACATGATAGGACAGGTGGCATTTTTCCCGCCACCTTATAAATTTAAAATGTCAAAGTGAAACACATGCTTGCTTTGATGGACTTTGGAAGTTAAACACTGCCAAGAGGCTCCTCAGCAGAGGAGGGGACAGCAGGGGCTTGAGGTCACAGATTCCCAGAGTATCAGGGACACGCCCTCTGTGAACTCTGGGACTGTGGGGGAGACAAAGAGCCCAGAGACATTGACCCTTTGCCCCTGGATTTCACTGCTGACCATTGATAGCACCCAGGCTCCAAATTCTCTCCTCAGGCCTCATGTGCCCTGTTCTGAGTTTCCTGACTGCCTGGTCTCCAGCTGGCTGGGAATGGGGCCATAGAGAAAGGCCAGCTACCTGGCAGGGCTCCCACTCTCCTGAGGCTCAGAGCCACACCCTGGCACAGCTTCCAGGCATTTCTGCCTTCTTCTAGTTACCAAAGGAAAAAATACTGATTGTAAACATCACTTTAAAAGCATGCCATCCGACAGCCAACTCAGCTGCAATACATCAGCCTGAATTGTACTCATTTATGGTGAAGCATTTTATATTAATGTTTTCATTGCTTATCACAGACACTGGCTTTAAAGTGCTTAAGCCAGCTGTACTGAGTTATTTATTAGGCTTTTTTTTCCAAGTTGCCTTTTCCTTAAATAAAGTGTTTGTTTTACTTTCATATGTTTAAGAATCCCTCTTGCCTCCTGTCAATCACTTCTCATGGCTGGCATGCACGCATCCCCTGTTTTCCCACAATGTACTCAGACCCTGTAGAAGGAACCGGAGCCAGCAATGCCCATAAAAGAACAAGGTACTAATGATTTGGAAAGTTCAGTCTCTACAGGACCATTTAGCTTCACTTCCTTCATGATCTTTCATTATTTCCATAGCTGGATTCCACCTCAGTTGTAACATTGAAAATCTTTGATAGTTGCCTTTAGTCTACTGACTTGATGTCTGCGCCTAGTCAATGCTTTTGATTATCTCCCCCTTCCACTGCTTTCTTTCCGACATTCTAATCACACCTCTGCCCTCTTGATTAATTTTACCTTCCTCTTCTTCCCTAGATATAGGTGATCTAAAAATCAAATCTCAGCCCTTTCTCCTTCTATCACCTACACAAAGTGAAGTCTAAAGACTGAATTATGAGATACAGCCTTCCTTCACTCACTGCACTACTGGAAGACTAACAGCAAGGCAGGAAGCTAGAAGGTTTATATCTAGAGAGTCTGACATTTATTATATGATAAACAAAATTCCTAGGACCCAATCACTTTACATGAAGCCCATCCATCACTAAGGTCCCCCATAACACAGAATTCCAGCTAGCAACATGGTTCCTCAACCTAAAATATGATGATAGCCAAAGACCAACAGATATCTAAAAAAAAAAACTCTAACAAAACCCAAAACAAACAAAATTTGGAAAAAGAAACTTGGAAGAAACAAAGGTGAAGCAGAAATTAAAAGATTACTTGTTAAACACTATAGTTAAGATCTTCAGGAAAAAATAAATGGCTGGCCATGCAACAAAAAATAAATAGGTGACCATGCAACAGGAATAGGTAGTAATTATAAAAGAAGAGTCAGAATTTATATTTTAATAATTATATCAGTATTGAGTAATGGAATAACAATGATAAAAATTTAAATACATTTAGAAGATTAAAAAAAAATAGACAGGACAATGAGATTTAAATGGAGAGAAGAGAAAATAGAAAATAAAAGTATCCATCAAGGAGTTCCAGTGGTTGATTAGTAGAAGTTCAATAAAAGAGCTCAGGGAGAGCAAGGAAACCAATAACAAAGAACAAATCCAATAAGATTCCAGAAATAGAAGAGATGGAATTCCAAATGTAAAGAATTCACTTCACATAATGAGTAAAGATACACACCTATATATTGTGAAATTTCAAAACACCAGGGATAAAGAGTAGAAATAAAAAACTCGGTAAATTATTTATTCATATCATGGAAAAGATCATGATACTCAAGGCTGAGAGTTAAAAAGTTTCAGACTTCTGAATTGAAAAACTTAATTCAAAAGGACACCTGCACCCCATGTTTATTGCTGCTCTATTTACAATAGGGAAGATGTGGAATCAACCCAAATGCCCAAAAGTAGATGACTGGATTAAAAAGAGGTGATACTTATACACAGTGAAATATTACTCAGCAATCAAAAAAAGATAAATCCATGCCTTTTGCAGCAACATGGAAGGGATCATGCTCAGTGAAATAAGCCAGAAAGAAAAAGAAAAGTACTGGATGGTTTCACCAATGCTCCCTTATGCAGGAGCATAGGGGTGGGAAAAGCAACTTTAATAAAGAAAAAATGAACAATAATATACCAGAGACATTTTATGGGGGTGAAATAAGGAATGGGATAAAAATTGGGGTGGGAAATGTGCACGAGAGTAGGGTGATGGCATAAGGGTGAATTGGTGGTGGGAAGTCCACAGGGATTACAACCGGGATGGAAAAAGGCACAAAATGAAGACTGATGTAAAAATAAATTAAAAATAAATAAATAAATACAAATTTAAAAAAGAAAATACTGAATTCTCTATTTCCTTGTAGTCCCATCCTAGAGTGTTATAACCAGCTAAGCGAGAAGTCAAATGTGAAAAGAGAAAAAAAAACATTTACCCCATGTATGTCCTCATGATATTTCCTGGAAAGGGAGCATCACCAGAGCAAGAGTTTAGAACAAAATGACATGAGATCCATGAAGGAGACCATTAGAGGACAGGGCAGGGGGAAATGAACGAGAAGGGGTGAGGCAGGTCTGGAGAGAGCTGTCTCAGAGCAACATAGCTGGGTGGGGGCTGAGAGCCCAGAGGCATATTTCAAGAGGGAAAAAAAAAAACCATTCTGTCACCCAAGGGACTAGAGCAGGGGATCTTTGTAGTTTTGCCAAAGAGTCTGGGGAAGAATCAGTGGTAGGTAATTTTTTTCAAGTAGGCAAGTTATTAAATGTTGCAATGTTTAGCTCTTGAAATAGCAAAATGTTTAAAAATGGAAATGATCATATTTTTATTCCTTTGTGAATATTTTCATAGATATAAATACAAAAACACTAAAACCTCACTTAACAGTAAATTGCATTATAACTGTTTAGAGGATGAAAAAAAGAGAAAGGGCACTACATTTTCTGTAAGAGAAAAGGTCTACACTTGCGTTAGATGGAAGATTGAAGAAAAAAAAAATAATAATGTCCTAAAGATTTAGCAATATAAAAGTATTATTTAAAGATGCGAGGGTAAGACTTTGGTGTTTCTAGGGAAGTAAGGCTCTGGGATGAAGAAAAGGAAATGCTAAGATTTTTTATGTCTCATAAATCTGAATTTTGTAATCATGCATGTACCAGTTTGACAGGGAGCAAGGGTAGACACAAGCCCTGCCCTTCTCTGAACATGGTGAGCTGGATCTTACCATGAGCCAGCACAGAGCCCTCCCTGATCACAAACCTGTCTAGAAAATACTGACCACCGGATTTTCAGGATTCCTTTCACGCGGTCCTTGACTCCAGGTGATCCAGGGTCCTGCTGCCTTTTGTGCAAATTTCTATTGCAACACCTGCCTCATTGTGTAACAGGGGGGTCCCTAGGAAAAGGGGAAGTTCCAGGTTCCCTGCCCCACCCAGAAGGAGGGTGGAGCCGAGCAGAGAAAAAGGAGAGAAGAGAAGGAAATGAAGCAGGATGGAGAAGGAGAAGACCTGAGGAAGCCACATGGAGCAACAAGCATGTGATGAAGAAACCGTGCTTGTTTCCGGACCCTGGACTGGTTAAGGCAGATGTGCGTGAGAGACCTGTGGGGAGGTGACTCTGGCAGTGTTTATATTGATTTTGCTCTTTTGCTCCCAGATTTGTCTGGCCACGTCTGACCCTTTTCCATGGGTCCCGACTGGAAGGTGCTTTAGTCTTGTGGCAGCTTTCAGGCCTTGCTTTGGGCCAATCCCTTTTGGGTTGACTTTTGCCCACGAGGGGATGGGTACCTTCAGGTGTTTCATTTAGAAGTTCTATTCTTTGTGTTCGGTATTGTATATTCACTGTATTAAAGTCCCTTTTCATTAAAGTTTTATATGTTTTGTCTTGTTGTGGCAGATGGCAGAACCCACTTAGAGCAGGCAGGATTTGGGGGCTTCAGGGGTACCCCTCTCCTCCGTCCTCTAACAGAATTGAGGTGCCCTATAACAATTGTACCGGACTTGTGTATCTGCAGATCTGTCTCGGCCCATCAGGCAAGGACCTCATTTATCCTGGGCATGACCCTCACACCCAGCAGTGTCTGACTCTATGGTTAAGCCCACTAAGTGCATGTCAAATAAATGTACCCATAGATGGATAAACAGTGGGACTGTGTTTCCTCACTACCGCTTAAAATAAAGGGTAATCATGGTTAGTTAAATAAGCAAAGACTAGAAGAAGGACAGGAAAAAATCCAGAAAATATGGGCTAAGCACGCGTGTGACTGATTCTTTTGTTCGCCGGACCTGGGGCCCCGAATCTCCGGCCTTGCTGGTCAAGGTCCCCTGCAATGGTTAGTTAAATAAGCAAAGACTAGAAGAAGGACAGGAAAAAATCCAGAAAATATGGGCTAAGCATGCCATCTGCACAGAATGAGCCATAGCATTTCAGTGAGAGCTAAAGTACTGCAGCAAAACCTTACTTGGCATCATCAATAGGTTCTTGGAAATTTTAAGCAAAACAAAGTGCTATGGAACCAATTTTACCATAGGCTAATTAATACAAATGAGAGTTAAGTACTTATGGCACATTTCTGGTTTAAAAAAAAATCATCAAACTTCTAAGTAAACACCCAAAACTCCCCTAATATGAAATAGCCATTTGTTTTCATTCATGCATGCACTCATTTTCCAACCAGTTAATGCCAGTTCCAGGTACAGATCAGGCACCAGGCCTGGACAGGATGCTCTTTCATCCCAGGGCAGCACACTCACAGTCTTGCTCACACACACAAACACACGCACGCAGAACATGTGGCATGGGACCATGCAGACACACAGTGAATCTGACGTGCACATCATTGGCATGTGGGAAGAAGCCAACATCCCCAGAGAAAGCCCGCAGACATAGGAGAGTGTGCAAACTCCGTGAGGGCAGTAAACCTGGCCAGGAAATAGTTTTTGTTTTCCTCCTCATCATTATAATAAAATGACATGGAACAAAACACTGTTATTCCAGGCCCTACTATACATAATCACTTCCACAAGGTGGTCCAAGTCAACACACATACACAGAGGGCAGAGAGGAAGGATGTCATTCAGAAAGGGGAGGCCAGGGACCTCATGACAACTTGCTGGTAGCAGCACCTGTGTCTGCTTGAGACTGTCAGCAGAAGCTCCAGGACCTCTTAGGTGGTAAAGGTTCCTCAGCAGAAGCTGAAATACCATAGCTCTTGTTCCTGGATGTTGCTCTCAGTTAACTGATAACAAAGAAGTCAGCAGCCTCCAGCAGTGACACACCCACCAGGGTGTTTTGATGACCTTTTGGTGCTCGCTTTGGGCCTAGTGTGTGGGTGCACCCAGCATTTCCCGCACTTAATTGTTATCACCCTTTGCACAGAGATCCAAAACAAGTGGACTATAAGACACACTGGTCACTTGTGCTCCCCTCCTGCCCCTCTCCAATATGGCTCAGCCATTTCTAAAACCAGAGCTGCCCTATGATTCTGAACCATAGGGCAAGGGGCATTTACCAAGGACTCAGAAGACACTTCTAAAGCACTACCAATACCACTTGGTTCCCACCAAAAAGATAAGAATGAAATGAATTTCTCATCTACTCCTCCAACCCAGAACAGTAGCTGGTCACTTTTGTAACATGATTTAAAGGCTCTGAAAAGACCACATTGCCCTAAAATAGCTCCCCACTGGCCTGAAATTCTTCATTTCACTTTATAGCCATGCCTGAAATTCCACCAATTAGAAACTCATTTACAAGCCCCTCTTGTAAAATGTGCAAGAGTGATTAGCTTTATTTGATGCCGCTCCAGAATCTAAAATTAGGACCAATGGTTGGGCCTAATAAAGGAAAAATTGATGGGCTTTAGTTTGACTGAAAAAGCCTCTTCTGTCAGTTTTTGCTCTTCAGCAATGAGACTGGCAGCTCCCATGAATGACAGATAAACGATCACTTAAAGACAAAATCTTCTCTTTCTGGACAGTTCTAAAGGGGTAGAAAGTTCTTCCTTGTGGTAGATTGAAATTTGCTTCCCGACACTCTCAGCAGTTTGCCCTAGTTCTGCTCTCAACAACACAAATGGAGTCTTAATCATCAACCCCTTGTCAGATATTCTAAGCAAGGCCTCCTCTCCCTTGGAACTCCCAAGGTCCTTCCTCTGTGACTAACAGCTGGGCAGTTTGTGTGTGTTGATTTGGTTAAATAAAACATGACTTCAGGATTCCTTGCCTGCCCAAGAGAGAATGACCTGTGGGCCGAGTAGAAGTTGTAGGGTGTCCTCAACTTGTAAATATTGTCTTGTATCCTCTGTTTCCCACAGACAATGCACTCTGGCATGTGACACTCTGGCATCTGGTGCCAGGCCAGATACAGAGAAGACATTGAAGAGGACTGAGGGTACCCACTCCTGGGCTGGTTTATTTGTATAGGGAGTGCATTCTGATGCCAAGCCAGGGGCTGTTTTCTCGATTAAGTTTCTGCTCTTGAAAGTCCAGAACCCAGTATCTTATCCCAACCTGTTACTAATTGGAGCATTTTGCAAGTAGTTTATCTTCTCCTGCAATAGGGTGAATCGCAGGGAAAGGGGAGGTTCCAGGTTCCCTGCCCCATCCTAAGGAAGGGTGCAGCTAGGCAGAGAGGAGAAGCTAGAGAAGACTGGGGAAAGGAAGGAAGAAGAGCTAGAGGACCTGGAGGAGGCGCACAAAGCAGGGAGACAGGTAAAGGTGCCATGCTTGCTTCTTGGCCTTGGACTTTCACAGGAACTTGGGGGAGTATGGAAGGAGACACTTGGCAGAGACAGAGATATCGGTGAGAGACCCATGGGAAGGCAGATCTTGTCAGCCTCCGTTTAGAATTATGGCCAGGAGGAGAGCTGAGAACTGCAGTGAAGCACTTTTCTAATTAAGACAGGACACAAGGCCAAGTGTTCCAGGTCAATTTAAAGGTTCTGGAACAGTCTGCATGGTGTTCCCTGACATGTCACATGCAGCATGGATACCGACATTGGTTCCATGGCGTGGCCATTCCATGCAGTGCCACGTTGGCCACACAGCCAGTCTCAGCAAAGACACCAGTTTGGGTCATTTGTCCAGCAATTCTAGAGCAGATCTTCAATTTTATAGATAGATGGAATATCAAGAAAAGGGGTAGAGGGTAACTTGAGCTCCTCATCAGGGCCACTTGCTGAGAGTGCACCTGTCTCTGCTGAATCGGAGGCCTGAAGGGGAAACATGGCTGCCTGTGAGTAGTTTCCAAGGTGGCTGAGATGTGTCTACTTGGTGTCCAATTCCTGGCACAAATCAGGACAAACCAGTCTTGCAGGGACCCCGTTCTCCTACTAAATATAGTTGTACCAGGCCGTTCTCCAGGTTTCCCTGTTCTCACTTGTAACAAGGTGGGTGGGGGCAGAACTCTCTTTTCGCCCTGGTTTTTCTATAACTTCCATTTTTATTTTTGCATTCCACTCCCCATTTCTTCCCACTCAGGTTCAACCTTAACTTTTCCTTCTCAAGAAGACCTTCCTATTTTACCTAGACCAGGTTAAAGTCTCTGCCAGATGCTGGCACAGCACTTCTAATCTCTCTTCCATCTTCTCCCTGAGAACTCTGCCACCAAGCCAGCATTTTGTAGTCCACCATGCCTGACACAGAGTGGGTAAGTAATAAATTAAAATGTAAAAGAGAGCAAGAGCTCTTAGTAAAGGAAAATCACCAATCCTCTTAGAATGCAAATGAAAACTAAGAAAGAGCTCAGAACCTACAAAGGATTTGACTGCTGTGATTAACTGCAAATAGCCATAACTTCTTAGCAAGAATGTGTCCTCCATAGAGAAGTGGATTTGACCAATAGAATATGTGACTTCTTATCTAGGCTTCAGAGCTCTCCTAGCATCTAATTTTGCCTCCTCTGGCATCCTGGATAGCTTTGTCAATAGGCCCAAATGAACTTATTAGAAGTTGGGAGCCCCATGGAGTACAACCAAGGTACCCCAGCTAGAAGGCAGTCAATTCCTAGTCAGAGGTCTGCCAAGTGCCAGACACATGAGTGAGACTATCTTAGGTCATGAGCCACTGGCCAACCCACCAGAAAACTGAAAACATCTGAACAATCCCCACAGAGGTCATCTGCGCCAACCCAGAACAAATGAACTCCCCAGTCAAGCCACAGAAGTGCGGGTTGTTACCACGTTAAGATGTCCTATTAAGTCATGACCTATGGTGATTCCTTTGCTGTAAACACTAACTGATCAACATCCTCTCGGCCTTTCTTTGTTTAACTTAGCAAGTAAAACTCTTGGCAACTGCTACAGGAGACAGAGCATGAGCTAAGTTGGATTAGTTGGGTTAGGAGCCCAGGAGTCTTTGAAGGAGATACAATCCATACCTGCATCCTGTAGTATGAGCTTTGGATTTGGGGAACCGGTGGAGACAATGACGTTGCCATGGGGATAATGATGAACAGCACATGTGGAGAACTGAGTGCAAGCCAGACCCTCTTCTATGGGTTCATACCTAGTATCTCCTTGAATTTTCAGAACAACCCGGATGAGTAAACTGAGATACAGAGATGCTAAGTAGTTCTCCTAGCATGACACTGCCATGAAGTGGTGAAGTAAAAGTTGATCAGAAGCAGGCTGACCTCCCAGTTCATACTCAGAATGCTAATGTGCGAAATCCTCTGGCAAGAAAGGGTGCCTGGGACCCCAGAGGAAATCTCCCACAATGGAAGGGAAGATGTAGTCTGGTGGCCTGGAGTGAGTCCTTGGGCCTATGGGTTAGTGTTTTGTTTGGCTTTGCTTTAACCCCAGGAAAGGTAATTCTGCCTCACAGTATGGTAGAAACTGGAAATACTTCATAATCCATTCACTCTAAAAAAGTGCTTTGGGGACACAGTGGCTCAGTATTGAAAATTAAAACCCAGATGTAGGAAAACCAAGAAATGGCTGCAGATACAGGGCACTGAACCCACAAGGATATCAGCAGGGTATCCCAGAGTCACCCCTAGAACAGAGGCCCCTAGACCAGAATGGAGCTGACACCACCACCAAGGAGCAGTGCTATGGACACTTGGAGCTCTCAGTTTCTCAGTCTCTGCTTTTGGGAGACTGTGCAGAGAGAAGAAAGGAAGAAAACTAGGTTTTCCTATCATAAGAGCAATTGAAATCTTGAGTCATTTGGTAGGGAAATAAAACAGTAGTGAGCATATTTGCACCCAAAGCAGGAGACAGGGTCCAGTGCCCTCCCAAGTGTATCTTAAATAGAATTGTACAGTTTATAGAGTATTTTTGAGTACTTTATTCTCTTCTCAAAACAACCCTGCAAGGTGGGTAGACAGGTGTCATAGTCTCTGCTTTTTAGGTGACTGAGATTACATGCTGGGTGAGCCCTGTCTAGGCTCACGGAATGAGTGGGCATTTGGACTGAGTTGCTACGGCAAGGGTTTGCCCTCTAGATTTAGAATTCCCTTCCACTGGACCATGGCTCCTCTCCACACTCATGAAAAATTATGAAGCAATTAAAGCAAGTCATGACTCAGTGCAGGAATCCCAGGGAATGTACCTGTGACTCATCAAAAGAGTGGCTCTGACTCCAGAGGAGGCAAGAGAAGGTCACTATCCAGTGTGCTGTGCTGCAGCACAGCCTCAAGGAAGTCGTGGGGGTTGAGTTTGATTTAACTCATTCAAGCAACTCTTTGTTTCGCAAACAAATGGTTATTTGAAAAAGTGTTGATGAATTTCATCCAGTTTTTCCAGCAACAAGTTGCTTGGGGCTGATCTGCAAAATAGCCTGCTACTTGATGTAATCCATTTTTATCCAAACTGTTTTATGTGCTAAACAATTCATGGCTATTTTTTCTTGTTTGCTGGTTTGTTAGTTGAGAAGCAGAGGCTGTTTTAGAACAGCAGCCCCAGCTCCCAACCCCCAACATCTGCCCACTTTGGGATAAGTCCAGCTGCAGCTCGTGCTTAAATGGAAAATACAGTTCTCCGTTGCTCACTGTAGGTCAGCGGAAGAAGACAGGGACGCCTGGCATCAGAAGTCATCTTTCTGGAAATGGGTTTTGATTGGGGAGTGGCATAGAGAAATTGCTGAAATGAGAGGAATTATCATTTCTAGAGTCGTCTTTGGATAATAAATTGCTGAGGCCTAAATATCCACAGATTATTCTATCTGAGTTTATCTTGTTGCGACAGATCCGTATGCTATAATCAATCACACTGCGTATCCATAAAACAGCTTGATAGTACACATGTATTCTCCTCAAAATAAAGTTGTAACATTTACACATAATAACTTATTGGGCTGCAGGCTTTGCCTGACGTATGCTCAATATCATCCAACGTTTTATTGGATCCCACACAAACTTTTGCCTAATACAGTCATTCTACAGAGAAAAGTTAATTGAAGTCTTGACTGTAATAAAGAAAATTAAAAAGAGAGAGAAGGCACTGAGGAAATCTGCTCTGGGGACTGAAAAGAGTTCAAGGTGGAGAGTCTTGGGGGAGAAGAGCAAGGCCCCCACTCATAGTCATGCCCCACAGAACAGGACACTGCAGCTCTTCAAACCCAGCTGAATTAACTGGAAAATACTTGGCATTACCAAATGTTAAAATGTAAATTACACAGAAAGATACAGAGGAGAATGAAGTGACTACGGAAGGGGGTTCCTGGGGAGAAACTTGCCAGAATTAGCGAGTGAGTCATGGGCACAGAAGACCAGTTCCACTGATTCAGTGTTGGGCTTGGGTGGGGGGGGGGTGTCAAAATGGTGTGGAAGTAGTTGGAAGCTTTGTCTATTGACTGTATGTTGACATGCTCCACTCTGTGTAAATGTTATTTATTTGTTCGCTTATTTATTCTATCTTCCCACCCTAACCTTGATTATCAGTTCCAGAAGGTAGAAACTTGTCTGTCTCATACACTGGTAAGTTCCTAGAATGCAGTAGGCACTTGGTCAATAATTGATGAAGGAAAAATGAATGAATGCATGCATGAATGAATGAATAAAGTTTAGAATACACTGCTTCTGAAACTTTCAGAGAATTGACACAGGTAGCCCACTCTGGGCAGTCCCTCTGGCCATCTACTTCCAAACTTGTTCATGCTATGGTCTCAGCTGTATGTTCCACCTAGAAAATAGGGTAAACAGACATATTGCTCTTCATAAATCACATAAAGTTCCCTCAGCTCTGCACCCTGATTAGGGGCATGTGGAAACTCTCTGGGAGCATGCTTTTTAAAAGTGGTGCCCTATATAAAAGCAATGATTCCTATGTTGCAGAAGCACTCAGTGACCTCAGTGGCATCTGCGACTATGCTAGTGTTCTCAATGCATCGATATCATCGATGGACCTTTGTCAATTATACTCAGGCTCTACTCTTAGAAATCCTGATTAAGTAAGACTTTTTCCCATGGAGCCTGCACAACTATAGTTTTTAAAATTTCACCAGTGATTTTGATATGCTCTGAAGACTGACAACAGCAGGTTTTCAGACAATGGCTTCCCTCCCTCTCCCTCTTCAGTTCTAAGTGTGGTTTTCAAATGCCCTTCAGGGGCAGAGAGAATGAATGTGGTTTTCTACAATCAAATAATGCAATTTTCATTATTCTCCAAGAGCTAAATTGTGGGAAACAAACTAAGTGCTCAAGGACAGAGGTGTAGATCAAGAAAATGTCACCTATATATGCAATGGAATACTATTCAACTACATAAAAAGATAAAATCTTACCATTCGCAACATAGATGGAACTGAAGGAGGTTATGCTAAACAAAGTAAGTCAAAAGGGAAAGGACAAATACTGTATAATTTTACTCATATATAGAACATAGAGAAACAAAATAAAGCAACAGAAAATCTAAACCAAAGCAAACCCTAAAAATCTGACTGTAGAATTGAAGCTACCAGAGGGGAGGGAAGGAGGAGGAGGTCAAAGCAGGGAGACCCCCAATGGACTATGATGCAGGATTATGGGTGCTTTGGTGGTAGGTATGATGCTGAAATTTACATCTGAATGTCTGTTAACCAATACCCCCAAATTACACACAATATTGCAAACCATTGTTATCTTAATAAAGTCAATACAATTTTTAAAAATTAGTGAAAATGTCATATCTGGCTCCTCTAGATTTTACTGTCCACTAGGCATACTGTGTTCCTGTCCCTGACCTCAGTTTATAGAATTCTTCTATCGCATTCCTCTTAGCATCCTCAAAAGTTTCTACAAACCATAGGCATTTGCTTGGGGAAATGATAAGATATGATCAATCAGGTGAAAGGCAGCTGATATTTGGATAAAGAGCCTACTATAACACTGTCTTGCTAAGACGCTTGAAATCTGCCTAGCAACTGTGCACTCCATTCATTTATTCACTAGTTGAGCAAATAGATTTGTCCTCATCCTATCAGGAACTTTGCTAGGAGCTTGTGTAAAACAGTGATACAAGGACACAATCCTTGCTTCACTATCTGCAATTTCCAGATAAGTGCTTTGGGAAGTCTCTGGTATAGACCGCCCCTAATAGTCTACAAGAAAACAGCTCTCAGACAGAATCACAAACTTTATATTGATGATCCATTCAGTCAACCAAGATCTCATTCTCTCACCTTACTTGGATGTAAAAGACTGAAATTTCACCTGACTCTTTCTAGGTGGAGTTATTCTGCCCCTGGAAAAATACACACAAAAGCTAATTGAGTTTAAATATAAACTGAGAGATATTTGCCTGGAAATGGAGCTGGTACCTTGGATCCTCTGTCCACACTAGCTGGGCCTTGTTGAGGCAAAATTGTGAATCTTCAAGAGTTCATGTGTTTGCCTGGTTACCATGACTGTGCATTGGGGAAGGAGGTCAAGGATCCTGCCAGGCTTAGGTAGAAGCAAATCAGCTGGAAGAAGCCATGCTTCTGAGTTAATCAAGGGCATTAAGGATCAGAGCTCTTCCGTCTTCCAGGCTGGTCTGTGGCCTTGCACAAAGCAGCCAGGCGTGGTCTGCATTGACCTAGGCCAGCCTGGGAGTCTGGGTTGCAAATGTTCTCAAGGATTAGGACATGTCCCATAATATTCCACACATTCACAGCCACAAGTGTCCTAGGTTTTACTCTTAACATTCTTAGCACAGAACATTTTGCTTTTCTAGAATGATTTTAGCAGTTCCAGGGAAGTTGTGGACCTGGGAAGTGGTCCAGGTTACATGGGACAAACAACGCAAACACTCAACCTTTTCATGCCCCAAGTCCTAATGCCAGTGAGTCCACCCTCTCCTAACCAGGACTCTGCTCGGTTCAGGGTCCATAAGCCACCCCCTACCTACCAAACTGCACACACCCTTCCCTTTAGTTAATCAAAAGCTAGACTAGGACTTTCAAGAAGAAACCCTGGGAGCACAAAAAAGAGAAATGGATGAGTGTAATAATGCTTCGCATTTGTATAGCACTTTGCAGTTTGCAAAGCACTTGCACATTCATTACCTCATTTACCCAGCATGACTCCTTCCCTAACTTAAGTAAAGCCTAGCCAGAGAGTGGCACGAATTCCATGAGACTTTCCTCCATCCTCTCCTGACCACCCTTCCCCAAGTCCAACTCGACATCTGGCAACACTGGCAGACTCTGGTGTCCTGAGAGTTCCCCAAGAAATTGATTCCTGGCCCCAGATCTGAGTCCAATGTTCACTTAGAGATTGCTTTCTAGAATCATTTTCAATAACTACTTGTTAATAGTAGTAATCACCGCTAAAAGAAGGGAAGTTTCTAGTTTCCAGGATGGCACTGGAACAGACTGGGTTTGGTCTCTTTCATTTGCGGAGAAAGAACAATAATACCTAATTTTCGCTGAGATTTACTGAGTGCCAGGCATTGGTTTTTATATGTATTAACACCTTTCTTCCTCACAAAATCATCAGCTAGACAGTATAATCCGTACTTTACAGATGAGAGAGTCTTAGTAAATAAAGTTGTATTTTAAGCCAGAGAGGTAACCAATGGATTGAGTGAAATGCAGGACAATGAAACTGAAGTCATTTCCTCCTTTTACTCATCACTTTATGGATGCATGCATTCAAGACACATTTACCCAGTTCCTCCTGAATGGCTGGCTGGTCACAGGGACCCAACAGTGAATCAAGCGTGGCTCTGCCCTGAAGTGCCTACTGGTTTGCTGGTCCCTATCAACCTCTCCTGCTGTTGGAAATATAATGCAGTAAGTGTTATCACAGAGACCTGAGCCTGGTCTAGGGGCCAGAAACTGCCCAGAGGACATGGCATCCATGAGGAGGGGTGGAGGGTTCCCCAAACAGACACAACAGCATAAATAAAGTTTTGGAGCAATGAGACAGTCTGGTGTCTCAGGAAATTCAGAAATTTTGTTCAAATAGGGTGGAATGAGTAATATACTGTGTCAGGGGGTTCGGACTTTATCCTGAAATCTCTTAAGCACTATTGATGGGTCTTAAACAGAGAAGTGATATGAGAGGGACTTTTCCCCTGAAGTTACTTTTAAAATTAAGTCTCTTCTTATCATCTTGTCCTGTAGTAGCCTCCAATAAAAGTAAGTTCAGGTGGAAGGAATCATTAAATATGTCTGTCTAGCTACTGGTTGCTAATTAGGTACCGTTATGCCACCCTCTCTTTGGAGAAAGGAAAGGTGATTTTCTCCACCCCCTTTAGCCCTATGCTTTCTCTCCTCCACTATTAGAGACTTGGTGGGGCTAAGCTATTTTGGTGCCATGACTAACAGCAACTTCTGGGAACATATCTCTGAAGAACATCCAATTTTTCTGGATTTACCTGGGCATTTGGTATCCATTTACTGGAGTCCATAGAAGCTGGCAGAGCTCACAAACTGCCCAACGCTGGCAGTGCCCCAGGCATCATACATTAAAGTGCTTGTATTTGCCTTCCCAGTGCCTGGTTGTGCCGAGCGGCCCTTCCCACTGTTTCAGGAAACCACGGACCCAAGCCAGACAGGTTTGGAGAAATCCAGACACAGGCACCTCTTTGCCTTTGGGGAACACTCTTTACCTCACTCAGCATGCAAGTTCAGCAGGCATGGACATGGCAAAGTGAGGGGGCAAGAGGCCACAACTTGCTAGCCGGGCCCACCAAGGCAACCCCAATGATGGATGGGGCTCCGGGCAACACTGGCAGCTCCTTCTCATAGCTGGGACGGTCTCATGCAGACCTGAAATATCCACCGCTCCCAAGGCAGCACCTATGTTCCAGCTTGTCTTTGTCCCCTTCTTCAGAACAAGATTCTACTCATTTCCACATGTGGTAGAGGCCTCAGAAATTGTCTGACCAATCTGTGCTATGATCTGGATGTGAGACACCAAGACAATAGGGTAGGAAGTCTTTATACTTGAACCATGACTGGTGACTACACACAAATGAATCGGGTAAGTATGTGAGCTGCTTTTCTCAAACCAGAAATGGAGTCCACAGTCTCCCCAAAAGGTTAATAAGCCCTGATTTGAAGGGTGTTTGCTGATCTGCACATATCGACCCTATTGTAACCCTCTGAGCCCAGGGCCAACACTCCCTGCTGCTGGTCTGCCCAATCACATCCAGTTGACCCAACTAATGCAAACATGGCAATAATTTATTTCAGTTCAAAGAAATGCAAATTGGGTTAATATCACTTTCTCTGAACCATCACATATTCAATGTAAACTAATTCATTTCCACAGCAGTGAATTTTTCTAGAAACAAATGATACTCCATTCTGCACAATTCAAACTAGCACATTTTTTAATGCAACATTTATAAACCGCCGATCCCTCCCCCCTTCCCTCCTTCCTAAAAATACCCATTGCAGCACCATCTTCCAGTGTACAGCCTGTCATCTCAAACTGTCGCATTGTATTTTTATAATAGGACTGTTTCAATCCCAGTCATCAAATTACCCTGTTTATTTATTATCCCCATTTTACAGATAAAGGAACTAGGACAAAGGGAGGTCACCTGAGCTGGAGGTCACCTGACCCACCCCAAGTCTCAAGCAGGGAAGTAACAGAGAAGAAGCTTTCTAGTTACCACAGCCTCCGGAGGGCAGGCAGGCCACCTGGCTAAGCTTCCAGAGCAAGCAAGCAGTGTGTGGGGGAGGGGGGGAGAAAGTAAGCAGCTTTGGGGGGGGTGGCCAGGGGAGGGGAGAGACTATGTCTGTTGTCTCCTACTGGCCAGAGCCAGCACAGAGACCAAAACCAGCAGTGAGTGGCTTCAGCCAGTCACCTTGGACTATGATCCAGTGACTATGTGTACAACAGACGTCCCAAGGATGCCAGAGGAAGATCTGAGAGGAGAGAGACTTTTCAGAGAAGGGGCAGCTTAGAACCAGCCTGAAAATCTGGAGCCATACAGAAAGGGTATCTGACTGGCAGGCCTTGCCCCCCACCCCCCACTGGGGATTGCAGCACAGCCCCCCTCTCTGAGGCTTCGCTTCCCAGCGTGAACAGTAGCCTGGATTCCACCATAGCCAACATCCTGTCAGGAGCATGGGAAAAAGTGTTAGAGGGAAGGATGTCCTAAAGGAACTCTGCAGTCTTGTGGACCCCACCCCCTACTCCAGCTTTCTGGACTCCACCCCCCTACGCCATGATTGGAAACTACAACTCCCAGCAGTACCAGGGAGAGAACTGCAAGGACCCAAGGGCAGAGCTAAGCAGGTATTCTGGGACTTTGTGATAAATAAGGAGCCATTTTGTCTCTCTCACTCAGAAAATGGGTCTCTGGACCCCATGGGGCTCTGTGACTAGGGGTTTTCGGTTAGTTTGTTACTGGAGCCAGTAAGATATTCTAGTTACTTTGTCTCCCTCTCTCTTTCCCTGGGTTGTTCCTTTTCCTTTCCTTTTTGTAAATAAACCCATTATTGACTCTTTTGTGTGCAATTCCAGTACAACTGAACTTTAAGCACACAGGTGAGGCCCCACAGACAGGCAGCCCAGTTGACACTGGAGTGCCCTGTAACAAAAGGACTCTGACCAGGGGCACTTTGAGAAAGGGCGCCTCCTGCATGGCGCCTGCATATCCCAGCCAGGGCCCTCACCCCAGCCACCGAGTGCCCCAGCCCCGCTGGAAGGGTGATGTCTGCTGTGGGCGGGCCACCAGCGGATCAGCAAGACCAGCGACTGTGGCTCGACATCACCCTTTAGAGACAAAATTGCATTCCATTTTTTTCTGATCCCTCGCTCTCCATTTAAAGAACTAAGCCCCAGGATTGGGACAACTGCTGCCCCCCTTCCGGGATCATGAGGGCAAAATCTGGCATATCAAAGTGCCACATCTAAGTGCCACCTACCAGCTGAGGGTAACTGCCTTTGTCCCACAGCCACACCCAGGTGTCCCCTGCCAATGCCCCAGCCCGAGTCCCCGGTGAGCGCCCTGGGTGTGGGTCAGCGGCCGGGCGGTGTCAGAACCACAGCATCAGCGCTCTCCTGCAGCAGGCTCGTTATTAATAAACACGCTGCTTCGAGCATTTGCTCACGATTGTTTGATATTTCAGTTTTCAGTAATTTTCTCAGTTAATAATTTATTAAATGGATTATTTGTCATTTCAATTTATTAAAAATTGATAAAGGGCTCATTTCTTTTTTCCCAAGCTAGGACACAGAGAAAGATATACAGGCCAGAGAACAAATTAAAGGCTCCCTGCTTCCTCCCCTCCCCCATCCTGCCCAGTCACCCAGCAAGCACCCTCAGAATCCCTTTCTGGTGGCTCTGCACCCAGAGCCATGCTGGCTGGTCAAGGAATGAGGCTAGAGGGAACTACTGCCACCTCCCCAGTCACGTTCACTGCCATTTCTGGACCTTGGCTTTGTCTCAGTTCAGTCTCGCAAACATTCTGGGAAATGGTGCCCCTTTGCTGCCCCACTCAGCAAGGAGACCTCTCTACCACTTTCTTCAGTGTGCTTAGGACAGCATAGTGTCCCCTCACCAAGTGGAGCTGCCCTTAAAGAATGCCCTGGGGTTGTGATGGAACTAGACACACCTTGCCTGGGAAGGACTTCGGGATTTAAAGGAGAACGGAGACAACTTTCAGGACACACTCAAAATGGCTGCCTTCCCTGAGGCAATACCCACCCCAGCAGGCAGTCACTGTGTCCATGCTATTAATTACTTCACGGTTTCTATATTCTGATCATGGACCTGCCTATGTTTACAGAACAAGCCTACAAAGGCGTTTGAGGAGAAACACATAAGCAGGACGGTGTCCTGATCCTTTTCCTCTTCTTTCCCTTCCCGGTCTTCCTTTCTCCCCTCTATTCTCCTCGTTCACTCCTTTGCCCTCTTTCCAAGGTCTTCTCTTTGGTCCTGGCTTCTCGGACCCTTCACTGTCTGGATCCCTGTCCGGATGACCTCTGAACCACCTTTTTAGACCAACAGCTTTTCCAGTCTTCACCACCTGTTCCCTGAGGTCACCAAGGCTCTGTGGCTGTTTCTGGCTAAAAGATAAGCTTCACATCCCTGGGTCACCACCTCAGGTCTCCCTAAGCACAGAAAGAAGAAAACGACAGTGCTTTCTGGATCAAAAGCAAAGCTCTATTGTCATCTGCTTCTGTCACCTCCTGGTTGAAGGGCTGTCCAGCACCCATGCCCCAGCCCGCTCTGAGCCTCAAGAACAGGGAGCAAGAAGAACTCGCAGGTAGACAGGAGGGTCGACAGAGAAACAGCAGCCACTTTGGAGTCACTTCACCTAGGAGGGTTTGGTCATTGTCTTGCCATTTCTGTCTGCCTCCACCGGCTCCCTGAGATTCCATGTATCATTGTTTTCCAGAGCACTTTTCCCTGAGCTGAGTTTAATGGCCTTATCAAAGTCACATTGTGCACAAATTGGGAAGTTTCTGAAGCACTGCTCCTGCATTCATGCATATACACTCACAAAGTCCCCACCGCTGAGCAGAGAAGGCAATTCAAGGCACAAAAACATCCTTGGGTAAATTACTTCCTATTAGTATGTCACATATTTCTTAGATACGACTGTAGTTCCAGGAGGTGACAGCAGCAGTTGACAATAAAACTTTGCACCCTTATTTATTTATATTTTCCCTGCCTTTCTATTTTGTTTGTTTTGGTGTTGTTTTTTTTTTTTCATTCCCCTTAATGTTACATAATATCACATCTATTTCATCATTTTCTTGATCACAGGGAAATTAGGATCACTCTCCCCAACCCCCCAAAACACACACACAAAAAAAAAACTTTTCCTGGCCCCACCTCAGTACCTGGGGGGTTAACCAGGTAGACATCTAACCTCAGGTGCCAAGAAAGGAACTTGTACAAACAGGACATCTGGGGTCAGGGCTTCCCCAGGCCTAGGTCTGTTCCTGTTCCTCCCCAGTTCTGCTGCCTTCCAGAGCTTCCTTGAAAGCCATAATTCTCCACTGAGTTAGTTAGATGAGCATAGCTAGATGAGTTGGCAGAGGAAGGCATTCATGGTCCAGTTACCGAGAAAGGCCACCCAGTGAGAAAACCTCATGAAAAGTGATAAGTGATTAAGTGAGTGCTTGAACCTAACCAGGCTTTTGGGCTGGAAGGAACAGACATCAGACCATGATCTAAAGCTAGACATTGATGGACAGGTAAAAGACAAAGCCAGAAGAGCAGGGGACTCCCGGCTATCTTCTGAAAAGTGAGGCTTCCTTATGCTGCTCTTTGCAAACACATTGGCACCTTGGCATTGAAGAAATACTTCTGGAAGAAAAATGAGAAGGCTATGCTCTGGCACAGGTGACCAGCAGAAAATTGTTACTTCTGAGCAAGAATCTTTTCTCCATTGTTCCAAGACAATATCCCTCAAGCACAAGAAGGGCCCAGTTTGCCAGCCTCTGGACTTGTCTGGGCTTCTGCTCTCAGGCTCTCTGGTCACCCTCTAATTCCTGTGGTCCTCATCCCAAGCTTAGCACCACCTTAAACTTGCTTGCTCCTTCTGAAGACCCATCCCCATCTCACCCTCCTTCTCAGGATCTCAGGTGTAAAGTCTCCCATCTCAAGCTTATGGCTGAACAACACATTCAGTTCTGCCTGCAGTGTTGCAACCCTGACTATAAAGAGATGAGAATCAAAACTCTAGAATATCAAGACTAAAAAGTACAAACAGAGTCCACACACACTGATGAGGAAGGTGGATAAAGAGTTGCTTTTCCCAGGACATGGTGGGACAGACTTCTTAAAGCAGACAGCTCTTAAGTTGATAGAAAATGAGGCAACTCTTCCATAATTTAACAAAGAAACAGAGGAACAGATTCAAGAACAGGACTAGGGGAGGAGTGAGAGGATGCCATTTTGTGTAAATGTCATTAAGTAGTGAATTTAATTATTTTAACTCTTCAGCCAACAGTTTGATATTGCATTCAGAGTCACTGAAACAATGGGGCAGTCTCTCACTAAGAGGCATGCTATCAGCTCAGTCCCCTCATTGTGGACTGTCCACTGCCATTGCTTTGGTCAGCATTGTCACAGCCTAAATATTTTAGAACTTTTTGGACCTCAATTCTCTACCACTTATAATTCAAAATTGCACCTCCCCCGCCTTCTCCCAGTACTCTTAATTTCTCTTTTCTCTCCACCATTATTTATTTAAGCCTCCTAACTGTATTATTTATTTTAACACCATATCTGTATTATTTATTTTACTGTAGCTCCATAACGATATTATTTAAGTCTATAAAATAAAGCTTTTTCCCTTGAACTCTCTGTGCAAAATAAAATTGTATTGTACTGAAACATTCTTTGAAATGCCCTTCTTTTCTACCACTGGATAATAATAATAATACTTTGCATTTATATAGTACCTTTCATCCTGGGATTATTTAAGTCTGCAAAAGCAGTCTGTCTGAATTCTCTATGCAAAAATCAAGTTGCATGATAATATTCTTTGAAAATGCCCTTTATTTTTCACTACTTGCTGGAACAGAAATGCTCTGTCTTTGTGCACTACTTTTCACCTAGGAATTCCCAAGTGGCTCTGCCATTCGTACTCACCTCCATAGAAATGACTGGGGATATATCATCACCACTCTCTGAACAGTGAAAGGCGAGCAACAAGGAGACCTCCATGAGCAGCAAATACGCATAGATCAGAAAACATCCCTGCCCTGTCCCTGAAACAGCTCCTCACAGCTTCCCCCTTGCTGTCCACCATCCCAATTTATCAAAGAAGTAAGCACTAACCAGAGTGCCTGGGTTTAAATCACTGTTGCAAGCGGCACGTCCTGGTCAGGTCCCTTTCCCACTTAAAGTCTCAGGTCATTTTCGTCTGTGCTCATTATCCAGCATATACCCTGTGCGTTGCTCATGGCTCAGGCCTCTCCTAGGTCTCAATGGTCATTCCACCTCATTCCCACTGTCCGTCCTTCAACGCCAAGTCCACCTCTAGGAAAAGCAATCAGCAGCCCTTAACTACTCCCGTAACAGCAGCTGATATCCATTACTGCCTTTTAAGATGGCCCTTGGATCTGAAGTCTGAGCCTACACATCACAAAACTGGCACAGTTTTAAACTATTTCCTGTGATTAAATTTTCATTTACTGATTGATTCATTTAACAAGTTTTATTGAGAATCTACTATATACAGGGCAATCTCTTAGCTCTGGGGATAGGGGATACAGCTAGAAACAAAACAGAAGAAAAGCCTAGCCACCTCAGGGGTTAAAATCTCAGGGAAAACACTTCCCCAGCAGGACGGTAAAGCTAGGCCTCAAGTAAGACTCCACCCTTTTCTCCTCAGAATCCCAAAGTGCTGTCTGGGGAGGCAAGATATTATTTTTACCTGATTGTTAAAATAGTAATGTTAAGGAAATAGAAATCCTTGAAATTATAATCTTAACAGTTTTCTCTAGTTTCTAAAAACATTGTTAAAATGTTGCCTCCTATCTCCAGCTGGTCAAGTCTCTAGCTACGCTTATAATGTTTTATACAGACAATGCAACTCTTTCTGGAAGTACCCATCACAGTGCGCATCCTCCAACCCTTCATGGCTCACCTGGTGGATGGGGCGGGGCCTTCAATGTGATGAGGAGGATGCAAGGAGCCAGTATTCCAGGGAGGCCAAAGGCCTTGAGCAGCAGCAACTTAGTAAACCCCAGCGTCATGTCTTTCCTTTCTGGAGGCTCAGGTTGTCACTCCGGGAGGTGACTGCGAGACAGCAAAGTCATTGCTGATGACTAGGGCTGTGTGTCCCCTATTAAGTATCCTCCCAGAGGGAGTCCTGGTGCTCAGAGCAGACCAGGCTGCTTTGTGCTGGATCCCCAAGCTCCCTGAAGTTTTCACGAGTCTTGCTCTTTGCTTGGTCAAACCACTTTGCTGGTCAAGCCAGGTCCACATTCAGATTTTCTTTTTTCTTTTTTTTTTTTTAAGCTTCAGGTGTTCTTTTAACCCCCTCTCATCTGCACTCTTTGTATTCTGTCTCTGCTACCTCTTGTTTGCCTTTAGTTCCCAGCATTTTCCCCCAGGGTGTTTCACCCTAACCAGTCTGCCGGAAGCTATTTCTCCTTACCTTATCCTATTTCCACCCAAGCCTGGCTACAAAAAGAGAATATATCAATACATTGTTCACTTTAGTAGATTAGAAAGGGGAAAAAAAGTAGATTTTGAAAGGGGGGGGGAAAGCCAAGTTCAAGGTCTCATAGTCCCCAATTTTAAAACTTACTACAAAGCAATGAAAACAGCATGGTACTGGCAGGAAAACAGACATTCAGACCATCAAGAGAACAGAGAGCTCAGAAATAGACCATTGCATACATGATCAAATGATTTCCAGCAAGGGTGCCAAGACTATTCAACGAGGAGATGATAATCTTTCTAACATGTGGTGCGGCTGGGACAGCCATGTACTCACATGCAAAAAAAAAATTGAAATTGGATCCTTACCTGATAGTACATATGAAAATTAACTCAAGCGGGATCAAATTCCTACATGTAAAGGCTAAAACAAAAGCTTTGGGGCAAAAAACATAAGGAAAAACCTGATGATGATTTCCTGGACATGACACCAAAAACACAGGCAACAAAAGCAGAAAATAAATTGGAGTGCATGAAACACTTCTGTTCACCAAAGGAAATGATCAACAGAATGCAAGGAGGACTCATAGAATGGGAGGATATACTGACAAATGTACATGAAAAGGGGTTACAGTCATCAAATATTCATAATACGTAAAGAATTCAGACAACTAAAAAAAACTATTAAAAATGGGCAAAGGACTTGAATAGACATTTCTCCAAAGAAAACATACAAATGACCAACAAGTACATGAAAAGAGGTTCAACATCACTAGTTATTAGGGAAGTGCAAATCAAAACCACATGAACCATCATTTCATACCTACTAGAATGGTCACTATCAGAAAATAAGTGTTGACAAGAATGTGGAGAAATTGGAACTCTTGTGCACTGGTATTGTGAATACAGAATGGTACAACTGCTATGGAAAATACAACCATTCCTCAAAAAAATTAAACATAGAATTACCATATGATTCAGCAACTCTACTTCTAAAATTGAAAACAGGGTCCAAAGGATACTGGTATACTCACATTCATAGAAGTATTCACAGTAGCCAAAATTTGGATCCAATGTACATATCTATAGATAGATGAATGGACACACAAAAGGATAAGAAGTGGAATATTATTTAGCCTGAAAAAATGAAGAAATTCTGACCTTTGCCTGGATGAATCTTGAAAACACACTGAGTGAGTGAAGGAAGGCCACATCAGAAGCAAATGTGATATGATTCCATTTACATAGTCACCTACAGGAGTCAAATTCATAGAGACAGAAAGTAGAAAAGTGATTGCCAAGGTCTGGGGTCTGGAGAATGGGGCCTTGCTTAGTGGTACAGAATTTCAGTTTTGCAAGTTGAGAAATGTTCTGGAGATTCACAACAAGGTGAATGTAATTAATTCCATTTAAATACAAACTTAAAAATAGTTAAGATAGTAATTTTTATGCTATGTACATTTCACCATAGTTCAAAAAAAAAATGGTACAAGTGAGGAAAAAGGTTTCTAAAAGAATTATGGTATTTTCAACTATGTTGCTAAAATTTAATTTTGGATCATCTTCTCCTTATCACGATGTTAGACACATTGATAACAGCCTTTCCTCCCTCTTCTCTCAAGGAGTCCGATAAAAACACAGCAAAGAATCAGCTCCATTGTGGCTGAGAGGTAATTGGAGAGCATGGCTTCAACTCTGTGGTCAAGTGGGATGACCTGTTCTTCACCCCCTAAGTCAGAGTTTGCCCTGTTAAACAATGTCTGGCTCACCATGCTCAGTGGTAGAAGGCCTCCAGCAGCTGAATCCTGCAGACAAGCTGCCTCTCACCAGAGGGAGAGAAAGGCTTGTGCTCAGCCTCATCTCCACCCCACAATGCATGAAGGGGAGGTTGAGGGGTACTAAGGAGTGTAGATCTCCCTTTACTTGGGGAGTAAAGAGGACCTGTTCTCCCCCAGAGTGCTACTAGGCAGATTCAGGATTGGTTCCAAACCAATCTTTTTGCAGTTGTATATAGAACGCCCCAAAATTAAGAGATGGTAGAAGTCTCTTCACCTCTCTCCCACATCCCTCATTTCCCTCCAGCAATCTGTAAATAAGTCAAAAGACTTGGTGTAGAGCAAACCGCATATTTCTTAGATGTCTCATTTGAGAAGAAAAAAAAATCTCCAAAATCTCCCCCTAACACTGCTGTCAGAGGGGTGTGTAATTTGTTGGGGGTGCAGTTTTTCCTCCCCAAGCACTATCTATGGAGAAGGGACTTAACTATCTTTAAAGCCCGAAGACTTGTTCACTGGTAGAAAACACAGCCAATAAGCCCCACAAATTTGCTCTGGCTGCAGAAAGGAATTGTGTGAAAGGAAGCTTTGAGCTGCTCAGTGGCCCCCACTAGCTAAGGAACCTCCTTTAGTATTTGGGGCTGCGGTTAAGGGTTAATAACTGGGTTCTTCTGTGTAAGCACATCAGAGCCTTCAGAGGAAAGGGATGGTTATCTCAAATCCCTTGTCTTTGAAGTTATTAAAATGCGCCACACTAAAGCAGTTCCAACCTAGACCACTGGACCACATAGCTGAAAAGGAAAGGAAGTTTCCCAGAGATGGGGGAAGGGGAAGAATGGGGGAGGAAAACATCAAAGGGCACCAATAAAATGAACATGAGACTTCATTCCAGGGTTTCCCGGGGCGGAGTGGGGGGAGCAGTTCTGGAGGGGTCAGATAGAAAGGTACAGCCCCTGCTAGCTCATCCTCCCTGATGCATACACCGGTGATGAAAGCCTTCCCCAGATTGATGAAGAAGGTTTGAGATGTTTGGGGTCTCACTCTCTTGTTACGAGGTGCCCCTAAGTTGGGCCTGACAAAAAATCATCCATTCCTACATCTGGATGGGCATAGCCTGGACAATCTCAAGAGTGGATTTGTGGGTAGGGTGACAGCCAGATACACCAATTCTCCCTCCTAGGTTCCAGGAGGTGACATTTTGCAACAAATACAACTTCAATTACTATTGAAATCAGCAGGTTCATTAACCAACGGTTCAGAGGCTTTGGAAAGCTGCGCTGTCTATCTGAGGCCTGGGCATTCCCCACACCCCACAGCTTACCCAGAGAACACCCAGCAGTGTGGGCAAACACGTGGGCTGCAATGTCAGAAATGTCCGTGGGTGGCCTCCTCACCACCCTGCACCTTGGAGGCAGCTTGTGGACCTTTCACAGAGGAGCTAAGAGAGGTGTTCAGTAGGAAAACACCAGTGCATGTAGCTGCAGTCTCTATTCCAGAGCTCCAAAAGACATCCTGTCTCAACAAAGCGAGCTGCCCAAGGACAGTCCGGAAGCAGGTGTTCAACAGACAGAGCACAGATATCACCGTCCTTGGCACACTTGTGGGACGTTAGGACCAGAAAGGCTTGTGGTACATCGAACAGATTCTGCAACTCAGCAGATACAGGGCTGGCTGCCAGGAGGGTCACAGGGCTAGCCGAGGAGTGGTTTTCTGAAGACCTGGGTTCAGAATCGATTAAGCAACAGGACTATTTATTGACCACTTTAAATTCCATAGAAAGAGAGAAAAAAAATCCACAACAAAAATGAAATCCTGTCACTAACCCCAATAGGCTTGCCCACCAACTAACGAGAACAAGGTAAATTTGAGCTCAATTTACTCAGATGGATAATAAAACTTTCAATTATGGTTGCATTATTTGTTACTATATGGTTGAAAGATTAGGTGACAATATGCAAAAAATAGTTTCTTCATATTATAATATTTAGTAATGTCATTTTATTTTTTATATGTTTCATTAAATTGTTTTGTGGCTTTATTATCTACCCAGATGCACAGCCCAGAAATACAATTATTCAGATTTAGAAGCAATAAAATTTGGCATGCATTTTCTCGTATTCAGAATTCCTGCATGTTAAAAAGAAATTATAGCATTCTTCCCACATTGCACCGCTCTGAGGCCCTCACAGGCCCATTCATTAACCGAAGACATTATAGAAAGCACACCATTTAGGTTAAAGGGCCCTTCGGATAACAGATATGCATGCACGAAGCAAATATTTCAATGTAGCCCCGCCTTTTGATTATGACAATAATAGAGGCAAACGGATATGCGTTTGCTGTAATGTGCTGCTCAGTGATGGATCCATTGAGTGGTGAAAACTCTGATTGCAAAGCAGCACACAGAGAAAGCATTATGACAACAAAACCTATCTTTGTAACTATCAGGAAGTGGGAGTTTTACTACTTGGAGAAAAATGAAAGCTTCCTAGGGAATTGTATTTCAAAAGAGTTCTTTAAGATGTGAATCTGAACATATTTCAGCTGCCTATGCTGCAGTGGGTGTAGATAGTTGTGAGTTCAGGGCTGAAGGCCCGTCTTCCCTGAAATATTCCCCCAAGTCGAGTCCAAGACCTCAGAATACACCTATAAAATGCAAAGTAAGTACCCTGGGGACAGTCATCCACCACTGGAAGCCTAACACACGTGTAACAGATATTACTTAATGATGGACACCAAAATGCAGATATATTCAGGAATAGAACAGAAGATTATGTTATTAGTCTTGTTTGGGAACAGTCAATGGAAAGAGGTGTCAAAGAGGAAAAAACTTGCCAGAATGTGATCTCATACCCTCAATATAGGAAAAGAAAAATAATAAAGTAGAAAAATAGATTTACAAAAATATAATCGACAAAGGATTAGTATGAATAGTATACAAAGAACTACTCTACAGCCATAAGAAAGGAGTAAATAAAATGATAGAGGGGCTAGAAAATATGAACATCCACTTCACAGAAGATTAAATACATATGGCTAATCAATATTTGAGAAACTATCAAATAAATTTATAATGAGGTGTCCCTAATGCCCATTTGACAAAATTAAGAAAGGTGGTATCAAATATTAGAGACATTATGGATTATTATGGGTACATAATTCTAGGGGAGGTGGAAGTGGTAAACATTTAATGGGAAAGAATTATCTTTTTTCTTTTTTTTAAGATTTATTTTTATTTATTTATGCATATAAGAACAGGGGTTTAGGGAGGTAAGGAGGGTGAAAGGATTCACTGGAGACAGAGTGGGGAGCAGAACAGGAGAATCTACTGAAATGCACTGCTGAGGGGAGCAGTGCGTGACACAGGAGAGCTTTGCTGTGCCATGAAGGTCAGCTACCTGGCCGGGGATCAAACTCATGCTTGATAACACTGAGACTTTAACCTCTATGCCACCAGGGAGGCCCTGGGAAAGGATTATCTTATGAAGTTAGTCATGTATCCTGCAATCCCCAAAGTCCACTTCTGAGTAAGTATTCAAGAGAAGTTTATACATATGTGCACCAGTAAGGATATACAAAAGTATTCATAACAGTACTATTTTGGGAAGCAAAAATCTGGAAGCATTCTAAGCAGATAGGCAAAACCTAGGTTCTCTAGGTTTTTGGTAAACCACTCAAAACAAGTGAAATGCAGCTACATATACAATTTGACCAACTCTTGGCAATACATTCCTGCTGGAAAAGTTGGTTGCAGGAGACTATAAGCAACATGATTTCCTCTTCTAAAAAATTAAAAATATCCAACTGAACAATGTAATCTTAGGAATGCACATATATAATAAAACTATATGTAAAATAGGGTGATGAGGTCAAGATTCAAAAAAGCAACTACTTTGCACTGGGGGAAGTAGCAGGATAGAAAAAGTGTACAGAGGAATGGGCAAGTTATGCCAGTGTCTAGGTCCTATGGCATGAATGTAGTCTACACTTACGATAGCACAACATGGCGGGGGGGCAAAAAGAGACTATATGCAGATAGATAGGACAGAAGTATGTCCATCTTGAAAATACATAATTGTATAGTGTTTGAGTTCCTTTGGTGGGTATTGATGTGCAATTTTTCATCCATATAGCAACTAAAAAAAATTTAAAAATGACTTGTTTTTATATGGGTATATAAAAGCGATCTGTTATTGTTATTTTTATAATGATGATCAAGATGCAACAAAACAGACATGCTGTGCTGAAAATTCTAATCATCAGAACAAAGAAGAGGAGGAGCCTAGAGAAAAAGAACAAGAGAAAGAGAGAAAAGTAATACTTAGCTTTTAAATTTCCTTCTTGGTAAAGATTTCCCCTGAAAGGAAAACCATAGAGGGTGAAAGGAACTTCAATTAAGCAAGATAGAAGACATTATCCAGTGTGGTGGATCTCAAAGTCACCACACCACCATGAATTTTGAAAGAATAGAGACGTGTGGGCCCCAATCTCTGAAATCCTAAATACATTCATCAGGTTCAGGTTGGATATAAGTATATTTAGAAGACACTAGATGTTAGCTATTAATATATTAATACTAACCACTAATCTTATGAGGGAAGCACTGGATTTGAACCAAATTGCCTGAGTGTTCTTGTTCCATGTCTTCCATTAGCCAGAAAAAAACATTGTTCCAATAATGTTACCTGCTTGTATCTCTATTTCTTCACCTTTGTGACAAGGAGGAGGGGCAAGAATGTGTTAGCATCTAGTTACCTTGTGAACTGATTTTATGACCACCTCTCCTATTTATCGTCTAGGCAGGAAGAAGGTAATCTTAGCAAAAGGGGTTTCATTGGCTTCCATTTAGAAAGCAGGAAACTATGAATAAGTCATCAATTTCCCAACTAGATGACTGTGTAATTCCTGAAGGTGTGATTATTTGAAAGGGGTAGCATAGTCTAGCAGTTAAAACAAGGTTGCTGGAAACTTCCACTGGATGACTTAATGAAGTATCATCTTAACAACCCTCACTGCAACAGTTAAAATTTTTTTAAAGAAATCAAATAAAGCCATAGCAAAGCTCAAAAACAAGATAACAATTGCTGTAGAAGAGAAAATCAAGAGATTGAGTAAACTCATGGGTCTCTTGGGTCCCAGAACTAGAAGCAGCAACTGTAGTGACTTTTCAGCTTACTAGAGGCCCAAAGAAACCCAAGTTAGACACAAAACAGACTAGAATCAGTGTGAAGCCAGGACTCGGTGGAACACTCATATAAGGAAAGGAAGCCAGACAGAAAAGAAAGATGACTGCTAGTAAAGATACTGGACAGAGAAATTTGAAGAGAAAACCAAAGTTACTGGCTATCGCCAAGAAGTAAGGCTAAAATCAAATTCTCTAACTGGATGCAGTATCCCTCAATAGCAACAAGGGCAAGAACCCAAATGCATGTGCCCAGATGAGGGAACAGGAATATTTATATGAAAGGGAAATTTTTCTAGAAAAATATGAATTAGCAAAGTTGACTCAAGAAGAAATAGAAATCTTGAACAAATTAATAACTATTGTAAAGGTAAAATCATTTATCAAAATCTTCTGCCTTTAAGACATTTTTAAAGGTAAAAGGAAATTTACAAGGAACAGGCTATCCTCATCTTACAGAAAATATTTTAAAGAATGAAAAAATAAGGGAGAGTTACCATATCATCATTTTGATAAGCAGCATGTGATAGCAATAGTATGAATAATCAAATTATAGACAATGTTTTTAAATTCAGATATGAAAATTCTAAATAAAGTGCTAACATATAAATTTCCAAGGTATATTTTATTAAAGGGTGACCTAATATTTTTATTGAATAGATATAAGTCAGCTTTAATATAAAATGAAGACATGTGACTTTCTCAATAGACACAGCTAAATAATAATGTCAAGATTAAAAGAATGTGATATGAGAATTAGAAAGGAAGACTTAAAACTATACTTGTTTACAGTAATAATTTGAATACAAAAAAATCTGAAAATATCTATCAAAGAACAAAGAAGCAATCATAATGTATAAAAGATAATATTTAAAGAATAATAATGTTCATATACATCAACTTGAATAAATAGTAGGAAAAATATCTCATTTACAATTATAAAACTACAAGTTGCCTAAGATTAAAATTAAAAAATTAGCTAAGATCTTTATTTAAAAAATGGTTTTAATGTTACTGAGAATCATAAAAGAAATTTAAATAAATGGAAAGATATGAAATTTGCATGATTGGGAAGACTCAATTACACAAAAGCACAATACCACCTCCAAATGAATATACAAATTCAATGCAATTACAATCCAAATTCTGAAAAAGCTTTTTATGGGCTACCCAAGCTGATCCTACTATACAGGAGTGTCTCAATTTAACTAAGGACAAATGGAAGAATAATGTGCCCCACCCGTATCAAGTTTTATAATAAAGTAAGTATAAAGCAATAGTGTCATGCCAGAATATCAATAGACAACAGAAAGTGGGACAAAATAGAGCTCAGAAAGCTTTCATCTAGTACAGAAGTGCATTATAAATGAGGGTAAAAATCGGGCTATAGGTGAGATGCCTTAGAGTAAGTCATTGTCCATTCGGGAAAAATGAAAGTAGGTTTCTACTTCATTCCACTCACAAGCATTAAATTCAGATAGATGTGTTACCGAAGCAGGAGGAAATTCTAAAGAAAGAAAAGGGTATTTTGTTGCTAGTAAGGGAAAATATTTCAAAAATAGGATCCACAATCCCTAATAAAAAAAAATCCTAAAAAGAGTACAAATTCTAATCCCAAATATTAAGTTTAAATATGTGAAATTTTCTGATTGTTGTCACCATAGAGTTGCAACCCACACAATTGCTATTTAGACCCTACAAAAAAATTTGACATAGAGATCTTTTAGAGATAAATATCTCAATTAAAAAAAAATAATTCCATTAAATTTTAAAAGCATAGCCAAATAGAAAGATCTAATAAAATTGGCTGATATGCACATGGATATTTATTGTGTTGCTCTCTGAACTTTTCTATGTAGCTCAAATGTTTTATCATAAATTTAAATAAAAACAAAAGCAGTGTTTTAACAGAAGATAGGATTGCTGTAGTCAAGATTTAATTCTGACACTGGCAGATGAGACACTTGAGTGTCTTCACTGAGATACTTAACTGAGTTAATTGAGTTAAGGATCTCAGTTTCCTTATATGGAAAACTGGAACACTAATATATTTTTGTGGATAAAGAGCTTTCTAGAGGACTTGGCTAGTACTTAGTAAGGTTTGTTGTGTTAAAAAGTAATGTAATTAATAGAGTCTTTCCTCTCGTACATATAATATCCTTAAATCTAAAAAGAAAATATAAAATGTAAGTCATTTTGAAGTTTTCATCTAACTGATATAGCATACACCTTTGAGAAGCATGGGAGATGTATTTATTTACAAGAAGACTAGGCACGCCCAGACCTAGACAAAACCTAAAGTATGAAACATACAATGCACTTGATGCCGACACACTCATCCGAATTCCCTAACAGCTCCAAAGCACCCTCCCTTGCCATATCTCTGCTATTGCCTATGTAGGTTTTAACCAATAGCAAAGGTGTACATGCGTTTTCCCATGTTTTAAGAGAGAATTCTTAGAAATAAAACACCTTTCATATACAAAGTACTGATTTTTTAAAAGATTTATTTATTTATGCATACAAGAACTGGGGTACAGGCCAGAGGTGCAGGGAGTGAGAGGATTCACCAGAAACAGAGTGGGGAGCAGAACAAGCAGATCTACTGAAAAACACTGCTGAGGGAAGCAGCGAATGGGTCAGGAGAGGTCTGCAGCACCATGTGGGTCACCTCCCTGGCCGGAGATCGAGCTGGTGCTACAATGGCTGCAATAGCTTCATAGGGCTGTGCTTTAACCAGTTGCACCAAGGAGGGCCCCCCAAAGTACTGACTTAACAGCAGGTTAGATCCTGTCCTAAACTCCTTCATATCACACCAAGCAAGAATTTCTTGTAAAGCTGAACTAGAGATGTAACTGCAAAAGTCACTTGTCCTGACTTTTTTTTTAATTGTTTAATATATTCATTACATCATCCTTCATTTTTTTACACTATCTGATTTCTCAGTGAAATCCCCACCACCAATTCACCCGTGCACCATCACCATAGATCCTCGTGTTCTTCCCACCCCTGTCCTGACTTTTAAGTCAATATTCCTGTATTCACAGAGAGGGAATTTTCCCAATCAACCACTGCCTCTTATCCTCACATGTGGTGACATCCCATTGACTAAAGGAAAGCACGTGGTGAAGCCCAAAGCCAGTGTAGACAAGCACTACCCAAGGGTATAAACACAAAAGGGAATGATCACAGAGAACTTTTCAGTCTAATATGCCAGCTTTGAATGGCATGGATCTTATTTATGAGTCAGGGAAGACTTTTCCTTAGACACATGACACAAACACACTCACTCAACAACATGCACACCTGCAAATAAGATTCATTGCCTGATCTCACAAGAAAGCACATGAACATACATTTCAGAGTCATACATGTCCCCAGACATGGACACCTACCATGAAAGAGAGTTACAAGCAGTTAGATACACATAAAACCAGTCATGTGTATAGGCACGAAGTCAATTTATAAGTCAAGGGTTTTGCTATACACACGGTTTCATTTTAACTCCCAGTTTCTCCTTGAGAAAATCTGCCATGGCAAATTTTCAAGGCAGAATCGGCTGCCACAACCCATCCTTTGATATGAAGGGTTAAGCGATTAAAGATGACCCAGCCTGCCAGCTGCAGGCCCGTCTCTGTGGTCTGATTTCTCAAGATGATACAGCTCACTTCCCAGCAGTGATTGCAAGATTTAAATCTAAGTCAGGAGAGAGAAAAATGCAATTCTTAGTACAATGTTAGTTAGAACACAGCTAGAGACAGCATAACCGATGAACAGACGGAGTTTTACAGAATTGTTTAACCATTTTACTAGATGGGAAATAAGGAGAATAAGGAGATGCATTTTCATAGAGCTTCAGAGCTGCAGGGCTTCAGAAGAGCCCCGGACTAGCTTCCTGAGAATCTACAATGAGTCTCTTATGTTCTAGAAAAACTATGTTTTTTTAAATAAAAGTCTCTTCATTTTCTACTGAAAGCATATGACTTTGTTCTGTGTTTTCACATCTCTATGCATATATTATCAACAATTTATAATTAATAAGTGTTTACATTCATACATTTTTAAGTGACAATATATTGAAAAAATAGGATTACAGATATTTCCATTTCTTCCAAGTTTCCTATGTCTGTGGTAGGAAACTGCTTTTCCTAGAGGGGCAAAAATTCTAGAAAATTTAGATTTGAAAAACCGAATGGAATAGCAGATCTGGAATACTCTTATTCACCTTTTCTCTCACTGAACTCCTAGTGCAAGATTGATATGTATATTCACACCCCAAATCCACCATAGGAACCGACTTTTAAAACTGACCCTCTTGCAAATGCTTCCTTAATCCAATCAAATACAGGACCCTCTCTGCTCCCAGTCACACTGGCAGCTGGATCATCCCTGTGTCTTTGTGTGGACAGCTACAACAAAAATACCATAAACAGGGTGGCTTAATCAACCAGCATTTCTCACAGTTCTGCAAGCTGAAAGTTCAACATCAAATTGCCAGCAGATTCAGATTGCGATGAGGCCCACTTTCTTGTTTAGAGAAAGCCATCTTCTCACTGTGTCCTCACATAGCAAAAGGCACAAGGGAGCTCTCTGGGGTGTCCTTCATGAGAGCACTAACCTCATTCATGAGGGCCTTACCCTCATGAACTACTTACCTCCCAAAAGCCCCATCTCTTAATATTGTGACTGAGAACCGGGTCTTCTGCGAGTGAATTCAGGAGGGTACACCCATGTGGTCCATTGCACCTATTCTTGAAAATCAGCTCAGAAAATTCAAGAAGGCACAGTGTGTAGGAACTGAGGGCTTTAGGTTTTGAAAGCTGGTTGTGCTCAATTAAGACAATAGTTTGAGGCCCTCCCTGGTGGCGCAGCGGGTTAAAGCACAGCACAAAGAAGCTTAAACCACTTCTGCATGAGTTCGATCCCCACCTGGAGGTGACCACATGGCGCGGCAGACCTCTCCTGACCCGCCCACTGCTCCCCTCAGCAGTGTACTTCGT
>NW_004567117.1:22845699-22852141 GCF_000260355.1 Condylura cristata | reverse complement strand
TCTGCTCCCCGATCTGTCTCTGGTGAATCCTCTCATCCTCCGCATTTCTGGCTTGTACCCCAGTTCTGTACGAATAAATAAATCTTTAACAACAACAAAAAAAAGACAATAGTTTGAGGTACATATAATGCACTGTGCACCTCATACATAGGCTAGCGTGTCAATATAAGTGTGCCCACAGAGCCCCAAGATGCTGCTGACACCCCACCCCCAGGGTTACAATTTCACAGTTTAGAGGCCCAGGTGTTCAAAAGTGAGAAGGCAGCCAGGTGGCCAGGTGTAACTAAAGTGACGGCGCCCTCTCTGCTCAGCCAGGAATAGGAGCCTCCCAGTCTACACTTTGAGGTTTCTGACTTTTTTAATCTTGGCAACTAATTAAAATTGTAAGTCTGTTTGCCGGCCAGAGCACTTAATCAATCAATCAGTCAAACTAGAAAAACAGTCAAGTTTCTAAGATCATACTCTGATCTCAAGAGCCTCAGCAAAATAGGACAATGTGGGACTGCATCTTAAATCCCATTATCCAAAGATATCTTAGATTTCAAAGGACTGGGTTCCAAATATAGGGCTTGAGCAGGGCCTCCTTCCTGCCCTCTATCCTGCAGCCTCCTTTTGTTCCACAAAAAGCAGCTTTACCTGAGCACGCTGTGATAAATAAGAACAAACATCTACTTCCCAAACGAAACCCACTCTGGCTCCCAGTTCTCCAGGTGCCCCTCTTCGGTGCTGCCTTACACACAGCTAATTTTAAAAGTGACGGACTGGAGAGCCACAAGCCATCTCTTTTCTAGGCAAGTTCCTTTTCAGTCAAGAAAAGCTCGCATTACCTCTCGCAAAACTCACACACAAACTCAGTCCAGTTGATCCGGTGAACAATATTACAGTGCATTAACCATACAACTACTCCACACATTCTTTAAAAGGAAGTTTCAAGAAAAAATACAACCCACTTTGGGTCCTCCCTAGTGGCTCAAGGGGTTTAAAGCGCAGCAGTATGAAGCTATCCGAAGCCACTGCCCCACAAGTGGCTTCCCCAGCCAGGAAGGTGGCCCACATGGCGCAGCAGACCTCTCCTGACCGGGCCATTTGCTGCTCTTCCCAGCAGTGTGTTTCAGCCAATCTGCCTGTCCTGTTCGCCACTTTCTCTGGTGAATCCTCTCATCCCCTACACCTCTGGCCTGTACCTCAGTTCTTGTATGCATAAATAAATCTTTAAAAAATAAAAGTACAATCCACTTTTCACACAATCTGTGAAGGTAAATTTGAGTGAAGTATTAACTCTAAGAGAGGGGCAAGAAGCGCACTCACCCTCACGCTGTGAACGTGTATTTCCCTTCACATCCCCTCAAGTAATCATCCTGAAATCCTGTGTCCCTGTAAGCAGCTAAGTATTCCCAGCTGACAGAGGGGGAAATGGAGGTCAAGAAGGGATGACAATGGAATTGTGCTAGAAGCCAGGGAAAACAGGCCTGACGTGGCCTGAGCTCCCCTCCCACGTCTGGAATGGCACCCAAGGCCCCTCCAGTCCAAATCCTTCTGTCCCCAGCTCTGTTCTCAGGAAGGAAGCCATGCCCAAGCTTCCAAGGGCAGGGTTCAACTCTTCTGCTCCCATCTACCCACGTAAGCTATGCATCAGACTCACACTGGGCCCTCCGGGGGGAGAAGTTGGCATGGGGCATAAGAGTCCCTGCCCAAGCACCACTGCAGAGTAGGGGCAGCCAACAGAGAGCCCCAGTGAAGCTCCATCTGCCTGGAGGGCAGAACGTAGCTAATGCCTGCCCAGTGTCCCTTCAAGCTCACAGGCTGGGACTTCGTAGTTGGCCCTCTGCAAGTAAGAGCGCTTGGCTTTGAAGAGGAGAAACAGCCAACAGGACAAAAGCGAGTAGCCTGCTAGTAAGCGTGCTGACTGACCACCACAGCAGCCCACCCCATGCTGGTGGCCTCAGAGAAGACTGGGAGCATGCAGTCCCCCATTTGGAAGTGGACAGACAGCTTAGGAAGTCCAAATGTCCACAGACGAGAGGTCCCCATCCAAGCTTACAGACCTCTACATGCTCTTGGCATTCCCCGTTTTGAATTCTGAAAAGACAGACATGAGAGTACAAAGTGCAAGCAGAGAAGACTTAATCCCGGGCCCAAGTCTCAGAGAATGAGCAGAGGGGGTGAGGTGTATGACAGGGAGGGGGTGCAGGAGGGCGGGCCCATCACAAGTTGAGGCAGCTGCAGCCTCAGCAGAGTCCAGTGGAAGTTAGGCATTGAATACTGCCCGACAGCGCACAGAGCAGGAACTGGGAGACAGAGAAATGATATACTGGAAGGTCACGGGTTCAGATCACGCAGGCCCTTGAGTGGCATGAGGAAAAAGATGACCTGTTCATTCACTCAGCGGGGAATACAACATCAAGGTTTCCCCTTAGTCCTCTGGCATTTAGCAAAAATGAAAGCAACATAAGTCAGATGGGAAATCAAACAAACAACAAAAAGGCCCAAACCCAGAGGGCACCAAGGCCTGGCACTGGATGCAAGGCCCTTGGAAATAGTCCGAGGGCTGATCCCCTGTCCTGCAGTCACCCAGGCACTTCTGGAAGGTGGTAGGGACTTGATGTATGTGCAGTGACACTCCCACTCTCTCGGCAAGCATTTCTCTAACGGCCACTGGGCTGGATCTCACCATGTCCTGCAAAAGTGACAGAGGGAGCACTGAACCCTCAGAGATCTTCATCTGGAGAACACTGGGGACACCAGCTGCCCAGACTGGCTTGAGTCAGCTTTGAACGGCTTTCCTGTCACTTTCTGCCAAGGGTAAGAGAAAGGGCTGGAGGTGACGTTCTAAGCTGATGAAGCCAGAAACTCTTTGACACTGAGTACTTCTTTCCATAGTAAAAAGGAGATAAAAGAAAATTAAGATATTGAATATAAATCTGGTAAAATAAAATAAGTTATTCATCTTTCATCTTAGATTCACACCAGGAAATACATTACATGGCTTGATTGTAAAGACTAGCTATAGGCGAAAGTGGTAATGATCTGGGAGTGACTGTGCAACTCCTGGATGACCCATTAAAAAGTCCCCCCAGTCACTGCTCCAGGGCCTTTCCCCCATTTTTCTATTATCCTGATACCAAAGTCCCCATTAGAAATCCCACAGTTTTCTTTTAGGGTTAATAAAGTCTATTTTATCTTTATGAAACAATACTTGACATATTACACTGTGTAAATTGAAGGTATTTATGTTGAGTTTACACATGCATGTATTATACTATGACTGCCACTGTGCTCATAGTTAGCATCTTTGCCATGTCACATACTCGCCATTTCCTTTCGGTGGTAGAAATAATTGAGATCTAGTTCCTTGGAAAGTTTCCTTATTATAGTACAGTATTGCCATCTATGTTCACTCTACTGTGCATTATACTTCCAGGACTTACTTAGCTACTAATTGCAAGTTGCATCTATGCTGTCACAGTGGCAGGATTTCCACCTTTTTCACAGCTAAATAATAATCCAGCATTTATGTCCACATATACATATATATCACATCTTCCTCACCCTTGCACTCATTGGTGGAAACATAGGATGTTTCCATATACTGTCTATTGTTAAATATATGTTGTAGGTATGTGTCATAATAAACCTGGGAATATGAATAAATATATCTTCAAATCTGTTTTCACTTACTTTGGATATAAATCCACAGGGAAAATTGTTGGAGCATAAGACAGATCTTCTTAATATTTTGCAAAGCATTCATATGGTGCAACAATTTCATTTCTACCAACATCACACAAGGGTTCCCTTTTCTCCACATCCTCATCTTGACTTCTTGGTAAGGACCTCCACAATCTAGTTTTACTGAGCAGGGTTTACTGAGTAGGGTTTCCCCTAACACTTCCCTTGACCCCATGTTCTCCTGATCACCCCTCTCCTGTTGGCCAAACATACTTTCCCCAGTCTTCAAGGTAGACTCCTCCTCCCTCCTGGCTCAGTGCTAAACTACACTGGGCTGATCCCACAGTACTGCATCCTACCTGGTGCTGAGCACAGGTATCTGTGCTTCCCCTTCCCCATAGGAAGTCTCCAGGGACACAGGCCACATCTTATTTTGTGCCCCAGGTCTTTAGTGAATGAGTCCTATATGGAGATGCTAACATCTTTATCACCACTGGTGTTTTCTCGGTGCCAGTTTGTTAAAATGGTAGGAATTGAGACATAACCCCAGCAAATAGACAGGAAACCATGCTTTGGGGAAACATATGTGCTTCTTTATCTCACCAATGAGATAAGTGGCCAGCCACATATGAAATAAGTGGGCAATAGTTTCAGAAAATAGGGTATCCAAATAGAGATTCCACTTGCCCCAACCACTGATGGTCAAAGGTGTGATAACAGTGACAATGAGATAAAGAGTTTTGATGATACTGACTGTCCACCGGAGGGCTTCCTATAGCCCAGGTACTACAACAAACACTTGATGAGCCTGATGTCATGTAATCCTAAATAGGGCTGGGAGGTAAGTTGTGCTCACCCCAATGCTGCAGAAGGAACCTGAGATTCAAGGTAGAAATGTAACTGGCTGAGGGTCATACTGTTGACCACTGATGAGTTGGGACTCAGTGTTGCTCATTGACCACAAGTTCTTATATACACCACCAAATAGGAAAGCAGGATGAAACTACAGGCCCCATTTGGTCGGAAATCATGTTGACACACATTCACACCACCTTCCTCAAATCCTTTTGGACCAGAGGAAGGCATTAAATAACTAATTACAAATAAATCGGGATGTTAATAAATTCACATCCACACACACCTGCCTAAAGGCAATTCTCCCCATAAGTGAGAACCTCCCTGTGGGTTGGGAGAGACAGGTGCCAGACTCCTGAAGGAGATGACGTCACAGAACAGAGGGAGATGAAAGAAGGAGAGCAGACTGTGAGGACAAGCTGCCCTCGCAGTGAAGGCAGCTTCCAGGCCTGCAGATTCTGTCTTCACGTAGCCTTTCTGCCTGCATGACCCATCAAGACCCTGCGTCGTCCCACCTGGTTGTCAGCAACCGCCTCACAAGGACCCCTCTGCTCCAGGCCCCTTCCATCCCAACCCAGCCCTCTCAGAATGCAGCCTAACCTCACTGAAGCACAGCTCAGATCTGCTCTAACACATTCAGGGCCTCCCACAGCTTTCTGACTGAAGTCTAAAATCCTCAGCTCAACTCAAGGACGTTTATACTCAGTCTCCAGTCAACCAACCAGAGTCATCCCCTGCTACTGGCTCAGACACCCCAGGCTTCAGCTTCAGACCCAGAACATGACTCACTGCATCCCAAATGAGCCATGCTTTTTACCTGCTCCACTGTTTCTCTCTCATTCCCTCCTCTAGAACACCACTGCTGCTCTCAGGTTGCCAAAAAGCATCGTGGCGCACCTCCTAGGAATTAGGGACAGTCCTGGCTCATAAAACCATATTTCTCCTTTGATACTCAAGTGCCCAACTAACTTGCATGTGAAAGGTTCGTCATGAAATGATGAGTTTCCTGATGAGAAGTAACCTCCTGTGTATGGGCTCAAATGTGTACAGTGTTTGGGCTTGAGGCACAGTCATGCAGTGGCCCCCAGCCTTGTCAGTTCCGTGCAGGCAGGGAGTGTGGCATTGGTGGTGACTAACCCATCACCAATCACGGACAGTTTCAAATCAATCTGTTCAGAGTTCCTGGATCATCCTTCCCCAGTGGCATGTAAACCACAACAAGATGCTATCAGAACAATGATCAAAATATCAAGGAATGAGTTCTCTGAAGCATTTAATTATTACAAAAACATGAAAGAAATCACCTAATGTATTGAGTACTTTTAATTTAGCCAACATTTTTCCTCTTATATATCTGCACAATTAAATAGATTAAGAAATCCATAATGTTTTGTGCTGTTGACAGAGACACTATGTAAATAATGATAAAGAGGATAGAAAATACATTGCGTAGTCCATCTCGTACTTAAGAGTATAACCTTACTGTTAAAAATGAAAATGGATGTCAGACTTGAGACCCATTCATTCAAACAAATGGTTAGGAACCATTTATTAAACATGGGCTGAGTCTAGGCCTGTGGAGGAGTCCTGAGGCTTCCACGCCAGAGTGGGGGAGGAGGAAGAGTGGGGGAGAGGAGGGAAATACAAGAAACCATCATGGAGGACTATGAGTGCTTTGGTGGTATAACGCCTAAGATGACCGCACTGAAGGCAAGATATCTTGCAATGTCAAGATATTAGTAAGGACTTAAAACAATGGTACTTCTTTAATAAGAAAGTAAATAGAAAATAAGTACTTTTGTTATAGGGCACCCCAAATCTGTTCCAGGACAGGGGGAGAGGGACACCCCTGAAGCCCCCAAATCCTGCCTGCTCTAAGTGGGTTCTGTCATCTGCCACAAGACAAAACATATATAAA
>NW_004567117.1:22837406-22845394 GCF_000260355.1 Condylura cristata | reverse complement strand
GGAAACAAGCACGGTTTCTTCATCACATGCTTGCTGCTCCATGTGGCTTCCTCAGGTCTCCTTCTGGCTCTACATCCAGCTTCCTTCTCTTCTCCTTTTTCTCTGCTCAGCTCCACCCTCCTGCCCCTGGGTGGGGCAGGGAACCTGGAACTTCCCTTTTTCCTGGGGACCACCCTGTTACACTTTCAGAAAAATGAAAGTGGTGGGTGTGTTGGTAGCAGGTGTGTTGGGGTGACATAGCTGAAGAGATGTGAGCCTCGTCCCCTGAATCACACACAGGACTGTAAATCAGTGTTTCCTTAATGAAAAGACAAAGCTGTAAGGGGGAAAAGAGACTCACAGTTGGGTTGTGAAGTCAGTGGCATACTTTCTCCCCCAGGTGTTTCTGCTCAGGTCAAGATTAACTCAGATGAAGGAATCATGTTGAACAATATTAAGCAAGGGACAGATGATATAAATTATTAATGTAAATGCTGGGGGGGGGGGCGGAAACCAAAGAAAAGTCCAAACAAGTTGAAGGTAATCAAGAAAGTTGCATCTGAATCGTCTTACTTTCTCAGTTGAGACTAATAATGAGCCTCAGAAAACCCTGTGTTAGCTGTCTTAGCACAACAGCTCCAGTCTTAAAAAGGGAGGCCACAGAAGGTTCTGCATCAGGGTCAGTCCTCTACCCACCCCCAACCTGAGACTTGGCATTGCTGGCAAGGGTGGCAGTGCCAAGAAGTGAGAAAAAAAAAACAAAAAACAATGAAACGGGGCTGCCATCAATGAGGAAGCATCGTGCGATGCCAGCACTTGATTTGGAAAGTATTCATAAGGCTTTCTTGGCTAGGATATTTAAGACAAAAATAGAAGTATTCTCATCAATGATTTATAAGATTGCTTTAGAAAGATGGGGCAGAACCCAGTATAACAGAAAGCAGAAAAGCAGCCTCCCTACTTGTCACTGGGCTGGAGAGCAGGGGCCAAGAGAGACAGCCGTGAAAAGGTGCTCCTGCTCTTATCCCAGAGTCAGAGCCAGAAAAGGCTACCAGTTTAGCGGGTCTGAACCTAAGAACCCCAGGCACTGTTTGGACTCTTCCAACTGCAATTGGAATTCTCTGGGGTAGAAGCCTCCAGATGCAATATCTGAAAGTTGCATATGTATTGTAGAGAATAACAATAATATTAGCAATTTTGCAGCCAATCAGATAGCACTGGTATTCCAAACAGAGAACATGGTCTTCTGGATTCTGCCCTTGGAGGAGGAGGAGACGGGTACAAGGCACAGAATGAGAACAGATTTGGAAAGAGCAGAAAGGAAAAGAAAGCCTCATTTTAATAAGGTAAGGTCATTTCACTGCTATGCGCTGAGTTTTTTAGAAACCCATTCCTGGAATCTGTTCATTTTAAATTATGCACAAATTGACTCCATCTCCTGGACTCTCCACCAGAAGCATATGGGATGGGCATGGAAAACTCACTCGCTTCAGACCCACACTTCACGCCTATACTGTTGCCAGTCCCTGGGTCCTTGACAGAATCAGACCCTACCCCAAACTTCATGAAGCTCCCCAGACATACTTTCCAAAACTCAAAATCTCATCAAGTCACCATCATAGTGGGGATGGTCTCCCTTACATGTTGATCCCCTAACGGATCAAGCTGATACTCGGACTGCCATCCGAGGCCCTTCAGGCACCCCATCAGACAAGTACATTGTGCACACAGGGCCCCAGGGCTGGAATGGAGAACTGAATGAGGAAAACAGTCTCACCCTGGAGGAACTCACCGTCTGCCATGTTGGGGAGGCCTGGAAGAGTCAAATGAAAAATGATAACTGTCCCTTGTGCAGATAGTAATAACAAATAGAAAATCTCGGGAGTGTACAGCAGTCTCCTGTGTTAGTCTATGGAATCAGGCAAGGGAGGCATCCCTGAAGCTGTGGTGTTCAAGCAACAATGTGAAAATTGAGCAGTAGTTTTGAGGAGATGATGATTCCAGGATGCAGAGCCCAGTGGACAAAGGCCAGCAGTGAGAACAATCTTAGGGACATGGAAAATTTGGAGGAAGCAGGAACAATGAGGATGAACTGGTACCAGCAGGGGCTGTGGGCCTGGGATAAGGGGGAGGGTGGGGCAGAAGCCAGGCCTAGAAAGGGAAGCAGGTGGGACAGGTAGATATGAGGATCCTGGAATGAGTCAACAAGACTGAGGTCTATCCTGGGGGCAAGAGGGAGCCCCTGAAGGGTTTCAAGGGGAGAGTTGGTAAAAACCAGGTAGGTTTTAGAAAGTTCATGGTGTGTGTAATGTGAAGTACATGGGGGGGGGTCAAGAAGGTAAGGTCAAGGACAGAGCAACCTGTTGGCAGAATATGAACAATGAGTGCCCAGTGGGGAGAGGCAAAGATGAGGTAGATCTAGCAGGACTGGTGACCCCAGACATCTACAGGGGACGGGAGAGGATATGGTAAGAACTGATTTCCTTCGGGCTGAGATGACTGGATAAAGAATAGGGTCACTAACCAAAATGGGGACTTCAGGTAGGGGTGATACTTCTTTCTCACAGAAAGAGAAATTCCCAAGTCTGAAGGTATCTGATAGAAGCCTCTAGGAGTCATAAGTTAGGGGTTGAAATTCAGTAAGTCTGAGGAACTGGACATGTTCAGTGGGGGTCATTTGTAGCCCTAGAAGGCAGCAGGCCTAGGAGGTCATAAATCCTTAAAAAGGAGAAAAATTCAGTGGGAACAGGATTACCCCAGACTGGCCAAAGAGGACCCAGTCAATAGTAGTTTCACAGAAAGGGGAACTATATTTCCTGTGAGTGAAAGAAGATGTTTCAAGGATAAAGACCAAAGAAACAGCCTCTAGATTTGACCCAGGAAGCCACCAACGACTTCAGTAACTCAAAAGCCAGATGTACACATAAGATAGAATGTGTAGCAAAGAATGAGAAGCAAAAAAGTTGAGAAAGCAGGAGTGGATGTTGAAAGCAAGATGGACCATTTTGAGAAAGGAACAGGGGAAAGGAACAGATGAGGGGACATCTCAAAAGAAATGTGGAAAGTGAGATTTTCTTTTAAGGAATTGGCCAGGACTGGAGGTGGTTAGGCAGCCTGGAGAAACTTCGGGGATGTTAGTGGATGGATCCTCCAGTGGGTTGGGAGCAAAAGAGTGGGTCTCTCCACTCATATGAGAGTTGAGGTTCCATATCTCTCTGGAGAAAAGGAGCCACACCAAACCATGGCTTCCAGGCCGTCGTGTGGAACTGAGAGGCAGACTCCAGCACCCGATGGCAGAGCTGGAAAGGGGGTTCCTCCGGTGTCTCCAGGGTATGAGGCAAGCAGATGCACAACGTCCCTAAAGAGGACCTGATCCAGAAGCCATATGGCTCAGGCTGCAGAAAAGTACTCAGGAGGGAGGAATGGCAAGGAGGTAACCCCATTTCCTCCCCCTCAGAGAACATCAGCAACCCCGGAGGGAGCCAGGGAAAGAGGATCCGGATCAAGCTGAAAATAGATTGCATAATAGTGGGGCCAACCCACCCTCTCCTCCCTCTGTGTCTCTTCCCAAGGACAGAGGCATTGCTCTCTGGATTCCCAGCTAATGGGGAAGCAGGGAACAGGTTGTGCCTCCACTTCCCCAGTACTGGATGTGGGGGGCGAGAGTGGGGAGGAGTGTGATCTCGAACACTGCTGAGGCAGCCTTCCTGGGGAGCCAGCACCTCCAAGTGCCAGCCTCAGTTCAGACCCAGGGAGGGGAGGAAGAAGGGCAAACAGACTGATGACCAAAAGGAAGCACCAGGGAGAGAAACAAAGAAATGAGCAATGAGGAAATAGCTGTGTATTACTATAAAGTGAGTGAGTGAGTGTGTGTGCATAGAGAGAGAGGGGTCTAGACTGTAGATCTGGATTCTGGAGGTTCAGTGTTTATAGATGTGTAAAATGAAGAAAGTCGGTTCAAAGATGCCTAAGATTCCTTTCAGGTTGAGATCCTGTGTTTCCCCAGTTCTGCATCTGTATATATATAGCACCCCCAGAGGCCAAAAGCATTAGCAGCACAAAGAAAATATAATAAACCCCATCGAGGAAGATGCATGCACTGTCTCTGGCAAACACGGCACACACGTGCACACACACGTGAACACAGGAGAGCAGGTGTTGTGTTGAAGGGGGCACTGTGCGTGCTGTAGGTGACTGGAGACGCTGAGTGTTACACGCAAGCTTGTCTTCCATTTACAATCACACCTCTTCTCACTTATTTGACAAATGAATCATTTTGGATTGTCAGGCTTTCTAAGGAGCTAAGGATTTACTCTTTCAATGATCAAAACTAGTTTTAAAAGCCACCCTGGAGGGAAATATTTGTTTTTGCATATTGTAAGTTTTTAACAGATGTGACTTAACTGTGTTTCTTAGTGGCAGCCGCGAAGACTGCCCTTCCACAGTGCCTCGACTGCAGGGCAAACCTTCAGAGTCCCCAGAGCCTGGAGATTGGGGGTGTTGGGGTAAACAGACCATAGTGTCCCCTGACTTGCAGAGAAAGAGTGGAGGTAGGTATGAAGACAGGAAAGGCAGGCACTCTCCCTGTACACACACCCCTCACCCCAGAACTGAACCTTCAGCGGTGTGGGAGAGAGGCAGAGAAAGGGCACCATTTCCTTGGAAGCTGGAAGCTGGGGGGTGGGGCTACCCCTCTATTTAGGTGGCTTTGGACCACCTGGAGCCAGAACTCAGAGACTCCAATGAGAGCAGGTATGGGCAGAAAGAGGGACTTAAGCAAATACATGACTCTATCTCCCTGCCCTCTCATGTTAACTACCTGCAAGTGTGGGGGAATTCCAGAAGCCATCTGTTTGCCCTCCAGGGTGGCAACTGTAAGAAGGTAACTGTAATTCGCTGAGGGTGAGAGGCCTGGCCCAGGCCTCAGGGGAGCTGGGGAGCCCTCTGCCCCTGCTCAGGGATCCCCAGCATCCAGATCATGGCTGTCATGCCCCAAGGGGGCCCTTAAAGCCCCAGAAAACAGCATAAGGAACACCAAAGGTCTTCTCCCCATCATCAGGTACAGAAACTTCTATTTACCTCAGATACCACCTTAGGAAGAAGAGAGAGGGGAAGAAAATCTTCAGAGGGAGAACTTTTCCGTACAAAATTGGATTGCTCTGAGAGGGCTGTGTGACCTTTGACCAGTGTGTTTGAACCTTCTCCTCCCCTTGGCATGGGAAAAACAGAGTCCTGGGACTGGAGAGAAAAATGACAGAGAAAATAAAGTCCCCTAGATGCTACTGCAGGTGGCAACTGGACTGGCTATTTCTAACCCCCTGACCCCACTTGTGCTGCTCCTGCCTGAAGATAACTTTTCAACCCTATTGAGAGAGTTCTCACCCCAAAACTAACAGCCAGAAACCCAATACTGTGGATGCTTCTGACCTGAGAGACAGGACAGAGAGAGGCCAAGGAGAAGCTGCCCAGAAGGCCAGACAGAGGCCTCCACCCCCCACTCCACCCCTTCACCCCCCTAACCCCCCCCCCCCCCCCCGCGCCCCCCCCCCCCCGCCGGTCCTCTGTCCTCTGAGTCTATGGTAGCCAGGGCAGGGGGTCTGGCCTCTCAGAGCATCAGGCTGCCCTGGTGCAGCCCACCTGCCAGGCAGCCTCAGACCTAACCTGCAAGATCGAGAGGCCAGAGGAGGCCTCAGGCTCAAACTCTTTCCCAACTAAGTATGAGAATCTGTTTCCAAGACCAAGAACTGAAAAATATAGGCATCTGTGTGGAGCTCTCAGGCAAAAGCCAAGTTTACTACACAGGGTAGAGGACATGTCCCCCAGCAGCCTGGGGCCTGGACAGGTGGGTCCCTCCCACAAAGCCCAGTGCAGGTGTCCTGGGCACTTGGGTGACAGCCAGGACTGTGTGTGTGATTACCAGGGAGAAAGCTCAGCGACAAGCTCTCACCTGAGTCCGATCTGTGCAAAATCACTGAGTGAATACACATAGCAAGGAGAAAGGCATACCCACATCAGGCCCAGGGTATCGGATGCCAACTCAGAGGCTGTAGGTACAGAGCAGTAGATCACTGCAGTGGTGGTGATGGCCACCCAAAAGAAGTGGCCCTGAGTGGGGCCACCACGTGGCATGGGACTTGGCATGGGAAAGCAGACAGCTCAGCATAAGAGTTAAATGCATGCTGCACAGTGTGGAATCAGTGAGCCTGCTTTTGAATTTTCATTCAGTTGCTTCCTGGCTGTGTGACCCTAGGAAAGATATGGACCCTCTCTGATCCTCCAGTAGTCTGTTATGTCAAATGACATTATCTCTCTTAAAAAGAAGCTGAGGGCCCTCCCTGGTGGCACAGAGCATTGAAGCACAGCACTGGGAAGCTAAGGCCACTTCAGCATGAGTTCAAACCCCGCCCACCCCAGAGGTGACCCACATGGTGCGGCAGACCTCTCCTGGCCCACCCGTTACTCCCCTCAGCAGTGTACTTCATCAATCGGCCTATTCTGCTCCCCACTCTGTCTCTGGTGAACCCTCTCACCACCTCTGTACCTCTGGCCTGTACCCCAGTTCTGTGTGCATAAACAAATATTTTTTTTAAATAAATAAATAAAACTGAGAAGGAAGAAATAAGCCTGTAAAGAGACCGAGCTGTAGTTAGCAGTGGGTGGAGTCACGTGAAGGGTTGGCAAAGGCACAGGGCTGCACTGATGGCAGCACTTCTATAGGACCACGGCCACAGGGCAGGGGTGGCTGTGAACCCCTCAGAGCGCCAGGCCCCAAAGGTCGGCACCCAAGCTGGGTGAGGCTGTGGCTAGAGCAAGTCGCCGCTGAGGCTCCCTTACTGCAGCGTGGAGGTGGCTGTGGTGCCAAACAGGTTGTCAGTCCAGCCCTTCAGGGGATTTCTTCCCATTGGCCATGAGTCTGACAGGGAAATCAGCAGGCCAGTGGTGCAGGCCTCGGCAGCGCAACAGACAAGGCCCTGGGGACAGCTTAAGTGGACAATAATTGCAGGTTATTATATACCGGGCTGCAGCCAAAAGCCAGGCAGCTATTAAGTGTGATTGGGAGAAATAATCAGGAGGAGGAGACCCAGGCTGCTGTCTCTCTCTTCCCGGGCTTCTCTGGGGCCCGCCACACAGAGGAAGAGACAGGGTGGGTGCGGAGAGGAGCCCTTCTGTAGTATAAACCCCCTGTGCTGCAAGAAGCAAGTTCATCATTGCCTCTGAGCCTCCATCTTCTCCATGAAATGTGTAGAGCAAGGATTACCACCCCCCTCTCATAAATCAGAGACTGAGGTCCAGAAAGGGGAAGCGGGTGGCCCAAAGGTATGTGTGACCCCACCCAAACTAGATTGAGCCCACCTGTCTTCTGATGGCCACAAGTCACTCCTGACTTGAAATGCCAGCAAGACCTGGCAGCTGTGAGGGTGAGCAGAGCTCCTTTCAGAACTGGGCAGCCGCAAACACCCAGAGCAGGCACACATCTCGCCAGCGTGGCAGACAGGACCTGGCCAAGGAACTGGGAAATGAGGGGAGGGAGATGCTTAAAACCACAATGGATGATTTCTTTGACCTTTGCATACTCATTAGAGACCTTTCTGGGATGGCCCATTTTATAGATGAAGGTACAAACCCAAGAGAAATGACATGACTTGTCCCAGGTGGGACGCTGATGCTCTCACTAGCAAGCTGCCTAGATGACAATGGCTGGTTTAGGGACCTGTCGGGCCATACCCCAGATCTAGCTACTGGAGAAGGCCTTGGCAGAGGGAATCTATACTGCATTCTCTGGCCAGGAGGACCTATGGTTTCAATCTGCTAGAGGGAGTTTCCCAATTCATCAGGAAAGGCAGTCTTTCTCTTTCTGGTTCAAGGATGACATGAGGCTAAGTCCCCAAGGGGTGACATTACCCTTGTACATTGTGTGGATCACACACACCAACCTCGCATCTTCCACCCTCAGCTCCTCCAAGCCCACAACTCATTTAAGAAACAAGGATGGGGCCCTCCCTGGTGGC
>NW_004567117.1:22827891-22836967 GCF_000260355.1 Condylura cristata | reverse complement strand
AGAGAGAGAGAGAGAAAAGTGACACAGCCTCATCCCAGAAATGCAGAGACCATGGATATCTTCAAGATTTCCAGACACCAAGCCACGCCCCTCACCAGTGACTGAGTTCATTTGTCCACAGCAAGGCTGGCCTGGTGAGGCTACCACTGGAACCAGCAAGGAAACGTGTGTTGGTGGTTGGGGCATCAAACTCGATTTCTCCAAACACAGCACCTCAGCAGACATCCAGGAAACCACGCACCAGGCACAATGCCATCCTCAGATTCGGAGAGCCGCCCCTGCCTCTGAGGAGTGCCCCTCCCCAAGAGGCCTCCCCAGCCCAGGTCTGGAAATGACCCTGCTCTGGGTCACAAGATAGCAGAAGCCTGGCACAAGGAGGGATCAATTACACTGTGATTCAGCGAGGGGCACAGAGCCAGGGAGTGACTCATAGAACTTGCCCACCCTTCCCTTTCCCAGGTGGGGGATTTTGCAGGCCTGTGTGGGAGTCTCCGATGTTCTCAGGATGTGGACAGTGGGTGCAGCCTCCCCAACACTGGGGGGACAATGTGGTATGCTACAATGTGAACCCCTCCTGAGTCTGACTGATGCAGGCCTACACATCACCGGCTGCTGAGTTGGGAGAACCTCACTGGCCCTCAACACATGGGCTTTGCGCCCCAAGACCCCCTCACACAACATTGTGCCCACACACAAACTTAGATCCTTCTTGTCTCCCCCAACATACTTAGATCCTTCTTGTCTCCCCCAACATACTGGGGAGATGACTGGGAAGAAACGCCACAGTTCCTTAGGAAACTGTATGTGCCACTCCACAGATTCTAAACACTCCTTTCTGCTGCAGCTTGTACTTACATCTGAAAGGAGAGACTTAGTTTATTTTTTAATGAATACATTCATAACACTTGTAGCTTGCATTTCATGGGTACCTACTATGAGGGAGGCACTAGATATTTATGACCCCTTTTGGTCTTCTTGATGATCATAGATCATGTTATTATGCCATGTTTCTGATGGGGAAACTGGTTCTGAGAGCGCACCGCTATGTGACCAGGAAGAGCAAACGAGCTGCCTGGCTCCAAAGTCCAACCTCTTTCTATCCACAACACATGTACCTACCCTTGTCTGTAGCTTCAGTACAGTCACTTAAGCCTTAACATCATATTTTTAGTTAATAAATGCCCGGTTGTATTTATAGACTGTTTCTTTAAATTTTTCTCTCTGAGCAAAATTTATATTCATGTGTCTGTTTTGTAAGAGACCAAATTTATATTTACAACTTTGCATATATACTTTGGAAGGCTTAAGCTTATTAAAAGAAGGCTACCATCTGGAAATTATTTGAGGGTAGAGAGGGCAGTTCTTAAAATCCTGTGGCATCTTCTTTTAAACATTCCCAATGGCAGCAAATCCATCCTTTGAAAACAAAATGATCTATAGCAAATGTGCCGGACATAGTGCCCCTCCCCCTAGTCCGACTGTGTTAGGACCAGGGGCAGAGCAGCGATAAATGCCTGGTCACCCTTTCTTCATAACACCCAGGCTCTTCTTTGCCCTAGTCTCGCGAGAGTGAAGACTCTCTTGCTCTGGCAGCTGTCAGCACATGGCCATCGAATCCCCATGGGGGTCTTCCCTGTGAGCCACCCTGCTGCAAACTCAGGCCCCAAGCCATGAGCCTACACCCTTCCAGGACTTTCGGTGCTGCTTGGGTGCCGTTACTTTCCTCATCACCAGCCCCTCCTTCCCTCTCCCCAGGCAGGCTACGTGGCTCCAGCTAAGCGCTTGTCAGCACACCTGTTAGATGAGTGAGGAGGAGTCTACCCAGGTGCCTGAGTCTGGGCTCCCCCAGATAAGAACCCTTGAAGTCCTGACCTGGTATAAGTAGCCTGTGGTGACCTTGGGCCCTGCCCAGCAGGTGTCCACACTCCTTCATGTCCCCTGCACAGCCCATGGACACTGTTTCTTCATGGCAGCACTTTTTAAAGGGTGGTGTGCTAGGCTTTGAGAGCCAGGCCGGGTAGAGAGAATTTACAAGGGAGAGCCCAGGTAGAAGCAATAACATTATCAAAGAAATCGTGGCCATGATAAAGTGACATTTACCCACAGCAATGTGTATGTAATAAATACAACTTACTATTCCAGTTTTTAAAGGGAGCCCAGTGTCTGAAAACCTCAGGGCTCATGTACAATAAATTAACATAATTAAAAACTAATTAGTAAAACATCACAATTAAAAGGACTCGCTGCGGCGACACCTCTCAGGTAAGAAGGGGCCGCGGAGCGCCGGCAGCTAGTTCCTGCGGCAGGCCCCAAGAAGACACAGGGAGGCAGGCCCTGCCCTCCTGCGAGGCTTCCTTCCAGGCCCCAGGAGTAAGCTGAGGAACAATTGTGGCTTGAGTAAGGTTGCCCACTGAAGACCGGTGGGGGTGCGGCGGGGAGGGGGGCTGAAACAGCGGAGTCACCCTGCCTCTCCTATTCTGTAGTGTGCAAGGGCTTCTGCCGGCCCTTTGGCCCCCAGCGCCTACTGAGTCATGTTCCCAGGGCATGAGCTGCCCATTCACTGACCTAAGACAGACCAGACCTGCCCTTTAGGCCCCTGACAACTTGGTGAGGTAGGTCCTAGTCCTCTTGCATATTACAGAGGCAAAAACTGAGTCACAGATAGAGAAAATCCACTGCCTTGGAGACAGTGTTTGGAGAGGCGGGACTCAGAGCTTTAAAATCTTGAGCATCTGGAGTGAGGCTTTACCTATTCTAAGTGCAGCCCCACCCTCCTCTTAAAAAAGAGTACCTGGGGCCCTCCTTGGTGGCGCAGCTGGTTAAAGCGCAGCACTAAGAAGCTTAAGCCACTTCAGCCTGAGTTCGACCCCGGCCCCAGAGGTGACCACATAGCGCAGCAGACCTCTCCTGACCCGCCCGCTGCTCCCCTCAGCAGTGTACTTCGTTTATTTACCTGTTCTGCTCCCCCCTTCTATCTCGGTGAATTCTCTCACCATCCCTGTACCTCTGGCCTGTGCCCCAGTTCTGTATGCACAAATTAAATCTTTTTTTAAAATGTACCTTTGGACCAGGGGGGAAATAATAATAATAAAATAACGAACAATTATATACCAGAGACATTTTATGGGGGTAGAATGGAAATGGGATCAAAAACGAGGGAGGGGGCAAAAGGGGGTGCACTGGACTATGGTGATAGCACACAGGTGATTTAGTGATGGGAAACCCATGGGGATTACAACTGAGATGGAAAAAGGCACAAAATGTTTAAAAATAAACTATTATATTAATTTTTTTTAAAAATGTACCTTTGCTGGGAAGATGGGGAGAAAGCCCCTTACCCTTTCATGTAAATAAGTCAGCTGCCATTATCTATACTCTTCTGTGGCCCATTTTGACCTTCAGACCCTTGTTCATTGTGCAGGAGTCTTGAGCAAGTATCACAATCAGCTATGCCTCACCATCTTGGGTGCAGATATGAGGACGAAAAGCAGGGGTTGTGGTGGATATAGGCCTGCAAGCTCTGTTTTACAGGGAAAAAAGCCCTGGCCCAGGAAATCCATGACTCAGGTCCCTTCAGCTAAGTTTGGGCTCTCCCACCACCCCCCACTACCACACCCTCCTAAGGATCCAGGTTTGGGGTTCAGAGACCCTTTGACATGGCTCCCCATTTCCTGCCCCTCCACAGCAGAAGTGAGGCAAAGCCCCAGGTGCACATGGAGGCCTCGGACAGGAGCAGAGGGACACATCCATACTAACCAAAAAGCCCAGAGACTTCCCAAAGCGCTCCCCACCACTTCCCAGGGCTGGAGGCACCCCCAGAAGTGCAGGTCCTGGGACAGTCAGCAAGGAAAGTTCAGAGTCCCTCTTCTTGGTAGTCTGGCACTTGACTGGGCTCAGAGAGCAGCCCAGTCCCTTTTGAGTAACCCCTGAATCTCCCAATCACTGCACCCTACCTCTTACTCTCTCCCCCCACTGTGGGTTGGTGTGCCTGGCCAGTTTTCTATAGCAGGACAGGGCAGGAAGGCCCTTCAATAGCTTTCTCTGGCAGCAGGAGTCCACTAATGTTCACTGGGAGAAGATAGGGATTTCCTCTGTCACCTGCTTTATTTTCCCTACTTCACTAAACATTCTCAAATTATTTAAGGACAGAGAAGCCCAAGGTTTGGGGAGAAGCCTAGAAACAGACTCCTGAGGTAACCTACAAAACCCCATCATGCCCACACTGGAGCCCCCACAAGGAATCCCCACTTTTCACCATCATAGGGGAGCCCTGAGCCCACTGCCCATTCCAAGCCACACTACCCACTGCCTCCACCTGTCTCGTCTCCCCACAAGCTGACCCATTCCTCCCTGCAGGGCCAGAGCAGAGCTCTCCTCTGTGAAGCCTTCTGAGTGCCCCTCATATGAGCTCTATCACCTCCGCAGGTTCCTTGGCAAACAGGACCTGGCCCTCTCCCTTTACCCAGGTTTGGGTCCCCAAGCGTGGTTATTCAAATTTATACTTCTAAAAAGAAGCATCACCTCTCCACAGAGAGAAAACCAGTTTCTCTTTCTCCAGCCTCACCTCACTGCCCTCTGCAGGTGTGGGCCTGGGGGAGGGGTTGCTCATGGGGCATTTGATAGGAGGACTCTGGTCTCTGGGTCCAGAGTGCAGGTAGACAGCCGCTCTGCTTGCAGTTTAACCTGAGAGAGCCAAGGTTACTCTCGGCTCTAACCTGTCTTGCCCTAAGATCGGGTCCTCTTCCAGCTCCTCTGTCACACACCCTCTACATCCCTGCTTCACAAGGGACCCTTTTCTTCAAGGCTGCATCCCCATCTCCGATCATCACACAGCTTAGCCTGGTGCTGTCTTTTGCATGTGGAACTCCTCAGGCCTGGACGACATGTGACCATCTGTTGCCATTTGCTGTTCCAGGACTTTTCATTTGGTATGCCTTTGGTCTAAATAGACAGTGGCTTCGTCCCAGCCCTGTCCTTTCTCTGCTGCTTCCATTGGGACACTTGAAGCTGGATGAATGCAAGAGGGCTACATTGGTGATGCCAAGTCCAATGTCGGGAAGCTTCTGTGTGTGCATATTCCAAACTGCTTGTCCTCGTCCCTGACCCTGAACACCCTGTGGGAGAGAGCTGACCAGGGGCCCTGCACTCTACATCACTGGGGCACAGATGAATCAATGCGTGTGGGGTTAACATCCATCCCCCCCAAATCAGATTAGCTTCAGGTGTGTAGAAAGTCCCTTCTGAGGAGCTATTGCACCCCTACCTGTTAGAGGAGCTGTCATGGACTAGGGGGAGCCCCTTCTCCCCAAGAGCTTTTGGAAAGAGATGCATGAAGGCAGGAAAGCAGGTTGTCTGAGGGCATGTAGCCTTGGACAAGGCTGCAGGATGTGGTGTAGTGGAGCCAGCAGGAAAGCTGGATGTTGGCTCTTGAAGGGGGCTTCCTGCCTTCTCCAGGAAGAAAAGGAGGGGCAGGGGAAGTGGAGCAGCAAGAGGCAATGGTGAGGCCAGTAGGGCTACCCCACCTGAGCCCAGAACCCCACTCGAGGGGTTTCCTGACATCTCCAAAGATGAATCAGCAACAAAATGTAAACCCTAAAGGCAGAGAGACAATGAGAAACAGTTGTCCCATTCCCCACTGCTGGTGCCAGCTTTCTCCCTCTGGGTGATGAAATGATCTCGGCCACGAGGTAGCATTTACAGAAAAAGTTTTAAATCTGTTTAAATGACACAGGGAGTTAATACTTCGCCACTATCTTTCTCTGATTACATTTCGCTTTGATGATCTAAGGTTAAAAAAAAAAAATAAGTCTTTCTAGATATCAAGGGCTAGGATCCCAAAGAGCCCACTATGCTCCCTCCAATGCCCTCTGGGGTCCTACTCCTTTACAGCATAAGGGTTTGAGAGCTCTGCCTGTTCTCTTAGCCCTAACACCACTGTTGTGGCTGGTCAATGAGAGCCGAAGAGGCAGCTCTGCGCCTTTAAGAGATCAGTACCATCTCGGAGCTGCTGCCACCAGCCGCTGCTGCCACTGTTTACACAGGGTGGCTCAGTTATGCTGGGGCCTGGGGCCTGGCCACTTCTGCCAGGGCAAGCTGAGGGGGAGGTAGGGCATCTTACCCCACACCAGTCAGAGAGCTGAGAAGTGAGGCACACGTGTGTTACCCCCAAAGGGAGAGCCCAAATCCAAAATAAGCCATCATCAGGTGGGAGAGATGGGGAAGGTGAGCAACCTTTACATACGAAGGAAGAGTTCTCCACAGATGAGGATCCACATGTGGAGAGAAAGAGAGGGGCCATGGTGAGGAGGCAAAGGAGCCATCCGAGAGGCCTCTGGCACTAGATGGAGCAGAGTTTTCATAGGTATCCAAAAAAACAAAACAAAACAGATGCTCCCTTCCGTTTCCCACCCACTTGCCCATCACCCTAGCCAAGGAATTGCTTTTATTTATGTATTGGCTATTATTATTAATAAAAATATGAATAATAAAGTAACCTGTAAATAATTTACTTGGACCTGGGGGTGGCTAGAGTGGCGGCAGGAGAAAGTGGAAGGTCAACCCTGGCTACCTCCCCCTTTCCAGTCCCACCACAGCTGCCTTCACTTCGGCTTGGTCTCCCTTCACTTTGAGGAGGGGGCATGGAGAGAAAGAAACCTCCTAACCCCCCCTCCCCTTAAGGCAGAAAATTGATTTCCCTCAGTTTTGAGATTCTGGGAGGCAACTGTCAGTACCACAAGATGATGTTGGAGAAAATTGTTGAACAAAGTTATTGGCTACTACTGCTGTGCCCTGGGGGAAAGGCAAGGAGTGGTCTCTCGGGGCTGATGATGGGTGCTGGCTTATCTTCTCTCTCAAACACACACACACACACACACACATACGGAGACAAGCGGGGCTGTGTGCACACCCACACAGCATCCACATACAAGCAGCCACAGTACTGACAAGACATGTACACACCTCCAAGCCAGGGTATCACCCTTCCTGTGCCTGCCAGGTCATGCCCACTTTATTACAGCACTTCACAGGTCACCAGGCACACAGCCACATGGCACAGAGGTCTTTCATGTGAGTTTCTGTTCGATTCCATCAACTTGGGCGATTCTTAGACCACCACATAACACTGGCTAATGGAAGCCCAGGAACGGAGTTACGAATCAACTATACTTACACAAGACTACATCAAGCAAAGGCAGGAGAATCTTAAAATAAAAAGACGAAGTTCCACAGTTCTCAGAATTGTACTTGCTGTTTGGTTTGGGCCAGAATCCTCAGGAGAGGTGTCCCGGGTGGGCACTCCGGCCTGGGGCTGCGGACCTTGGGGCCTTCTGGGGCCTCCTCCTGGCGCTGGAGAGCTCTGCGTTGTGGTTGTACCAAACGGGCTAGGTCTCCGATTTCAGACAGCGGGGGTCTCATTTCTTTAAATAAAAATTTAAACACATCGCCTAGGAACATCATGTAATCCGAGGACAAAAAAAGAGAAACTCTGAACACCCAAAAGGGGCCGGTGGTGGCCCTGGCCAGGGTCAAGCCAGCCGCTCTGCCCCACCGCGCTAGCTTCCAGCATCGCAACCAGCGGGGGAGCGGGCGCGTTTTTGTTTTGTTTTAATTTGCCTAGCTTCTGAAACCGAAAAGAGGCAGCCCTGGAAATGCAAATGTGGGAGAGGACAGGGTGCAGGTAAATATCATTCAAATGAAAATATGCTCTCCCAGCCCAAGTTCACCACCAGCATTCGCCCCCAGAGGCGGGGCTGCTTGGACCCGGCTCCCGCGCCAGCCACTCCCTCTCCCGCGCGGCGGCTGTTCTGGCTCCGGCGGGTCCGGTGGGGAACCCGGCAGGGATCCCGCTGGGCGGCCGGACCCTTGCTTTCGCCCGCAGACCCCCAGCCTCACACTTCTGGAGCAGGAGGTGTCGCAAACGAAGCCCGCCTAGGCAGCGCGCGCTGCGCGAGTCTGAGTCCGGCCGCAGCCCGGATAGCGAGTCGGGGCTTTATTTCTTTGATGGTGGATTAAGAAAGAAAAAATAAATCCAATTTGAACCAGTAAAGAAGAGCATGACAAAATCAAGTCGATCCCCCGCACTGGCTCACCAGCCCCTGCGCTCAGAGCCTGCCTCCTCTGGCGAGCGAGCGGGCCGAGGCGCTGGGCTCCTACCTTCCTCCCGCCAGCAGCCTGTCAGACCTGCCGCCGCGCTTCGGGGTAGGGGAGGCCGTCCGGTACTGAAACACCCACCTCCCCCCTTCGCAGGAGGACTAGGGCGAGGGCCGGGCCCCGAATCTCTACTCCCGGTACCCTCAACGCAGCCGGACCGCTTCCCAGTTCGGTCCTCCCAGGTGATTCGGTGGCGGTAGATGCCCGGCGGGAGTGCGAAAGATTAAGGGCTGCTTTGGCAGGTTGGGGATGCGAGGAGGAAAAAGCAGAGACGGAGTGACTGAGAGAGAGCGCGCGGGAGAGAGCTCTTGTCTATAGATTTATCCACATAATATATATTTATGTAGCTTTTTTTCTCTCGACACTGATCAATGCGCATTCGGAACGCTGGGCAGTGTCCCTCCAAGTCGGCTCGGCTTTTCTAGTCTAAATAAATAAATAAAGGGAACCAGATGGGGGGAAAAAGGCGCCCATTCCACCTCCGCCGCCGCCCCGCCCGCCATCCCTGCCTTTGCTTCGCCCGCCTGGCGCCCTAATAGAGCCCAGCTCGGTGGATAACGCCCCCTTACATACCCACGCGAAAATGAAAAGCAATGTTTTTAAAATACAAAAAGTTGCACCTGCTGCTATTACAAAAAGAACCCCCAGAAGGTAAAGAAGAAGCCAGCCGCCCCGTTCCTAATAGGCACCCCGCTCCCCACGGCCGCCGGGCCGGGAATCTCAACGCCTCCCGAAGAGCCATGCGCCTGGCGCTATTTATAGTCGGGGGCTGTCTCGGACTGTACCACCGCGGCTCTCCAGGGCCGCCGACGGGGGAGGCGCAGCACGGATGGCGCCGCCCCAAACCGCCCAGCTGCTGGTCTCCGCGCGCCGCCGCGAGGGAGCCCCCCCAACCATCGCGCCCTCGCCCGGCCCCCTGGCCCCC
>NW_004567117.1:22795119-22827552 GCF_000260355.1 Condylura cristata | reverse complement strand
AGAGAGAGAGCAGAGAGCGAGAGGAGAGCGAGGTGTAGAGAAACCGAGGGGGAGAGAACCCGAGTGTGTGTATGCGTGTGCGTGTGTGAGCGCGAGCGAGCGAGCGAGGGAGAGGAGCAAGAGGGTGCGAGCGAGAAAGAATAAAAGGAAAGAAGATTTTCTCTATGTATATAAAGATGGCCACGTTAGCAAACGGACAGGCTGACAACGCGAGCCTCAGTACCAACGGGCTCGGCAGCAGCCCGGGCAGCGCCGGGCACATGAACGGATTAAGCCACAGCCCGGGGAACCCGTCGACCATTCCCATGAAGGACCACGATGCCATCAAGCTGTTCATTGGGCAGATCCCCCGCAACCTGGATGAGAAGGACCTCAAGCCCCTCTTCGAGGAGTTCGGCAAGATCTACGAGCTTACGGTTCTGAAGGACAGGTTCACAGGCATGCACAAAGGTGAGTGTACATTTCCCTCCTAACTTTGCCGGGGAGAAGGAGCGGGCGGGCCGGCCGGTCCGCCGGCGACGGAAGAGCGAGAGACGGCGCGAGAGGGAGCCTCGGGCAGACGCCGAGGAGGCAGGCGCTCGGGCAGGCGAGGGAGACCTGGACTGGGGTGCGCGGGGAGCTGTTTGCTGGGGCAAGGCTGGGTTTTGGGAGAGAAACGATGCCTCTGGGAGAGCAGCGGTAGCAGAAGATGAAGCGAAAGAGGGAGGATTTAGGGAAACTGGGCTTGGAATTTTTGGTACAGCGACTTGAAAGATTGGGATGGGGACAGCTGCACTGGCCGAACCCGGGACGCTGAGCTTACTGGCGGGCGCTCAACCGGCCGGGGACCGAGGGTGCTGTCCATCGCCGTGGTGCTGAAAATACTGAAAGGAGATGGTCTCCTCCTCAGTCTGGGCCAGAGTACAGAGCTCAGCCGTCTAAAAAGGAGAGCGGTGACATAGTCAAAGAGAATATATTTTACTTAGCTATCAATTTAATAGTAAACTCTCCCTATCGAGCTATGTGTCTCAATAATCGGTTGTGGTGTGAATAGTGGGGGAGGGGGGATGGCTGTTTGAAAGGAGGGACAAAACCTAAGGCAGGAATTAGCAAGGAACCAGTAATCCCCTGGGTGAAGTGGGGATCTAGGAAGGCTGGATGATACTCTTCTCAAGAACATTGGGTTTTGGGGGGAAATCTGTGCAGGATATGCATTTTGAAGTCTGTACCCTAAATTATCCCAAACTCACCATGCAGAGAGGTTTATAGTACATCATTCCTCTTCCTTGAAGCAATCATTGCTAGTGAGTGCTTGGGGGAGGGGATAGAGAATAATCAAAGAATTAAAACCCAGCAACTTTTTAGGAAAGTGGTCGTGGGAATTGTCTGCAGCCTGCCTGTTTTCCCCTTGTTTTAATATCTTTAAGCCAGAGCCCCAAACGTGTTCAGTTGTAGAATGTGTGTGGGTGGTTGGTGGGTGACGAAATTAGCCCAGTGCTCCGCTCGCTAACAGTAATGTATAGGATGTGCAGTGGGGATTAATCGGGGCTGGAGCTGTGTGGGCAAGTTAAATGCTTTCTGAGAGAGATTGATCGTCGGCAGGGAAGAAGCACCAGGCTAAGGAAGTTGTAGGGGATGTGTGTGGACATTCCGTTTTTAATAAACAGTAGTGTGGAGAGCCACTGAAGATGTAGTGTTAGAACTGGTGGTTTTAAAGATAAAAACACACACTCACACATGCACACCCATCCACACACAGAGACCAGTCTCATCCTTAGCCACAAATGGGCTATGAACAGAGCTGATCCTCCGGCACATTAGGTGCAGAGCGCAGAGCTGTCTGGCTCTCTAAGCAGCAGTGGTTTTCACTATCACAACGTTCCTCCTTCTCCAGCCCTCCCTCCATCCGAATACTAAGCAGAGCTCCAAACTCTTCATAGTTGGAGTCCCAGAGAGCAGTTTTTATTGGCTTTAGCGTCTTCCAGCTTGCCTGCTGTGGAGTAAATCTTAAAGTTAATGGCATGTTGAGTAGTACAAAAACACAGCAGAATGGAAATATACTAGGTTTGTTGGGGTAGGGTGAGGGTGGGGGGCTGTGATGGAGAGAAATCAACCTTTACCCAATATGGAGAAAATGTCTGTCTGTTCAGAAGAGAGATTGGAAAGGTGGAATGGGGAGACAGTATTTGAAATGATATTTGTTTCCTCTCCCCCTCTTTCTCTCAAGTCAATCATAGCTTTGTAGTTGTTCCCTTTCCAATCAAGCTTCCTAGAAGCTAATCAAGATTTATATTAAGGCTTTGTCACTGTAATATGTACCCAGTTTTTAAAATAGTAATAATGAAAATTTAAAAGCATAAGTAGGGAAATCCATTGTTCATCCTAATGAGCAGTTCCTGTGGCAATTTCAGAATTTAAAGTTTAAAAAAAATTAGATCCCACTCGAGGCAAAAGACAGTTGTGAAGAACTGAGCTTCTGTGAAATCTGGTATGGAGCACTATTTGCTTATTTATTTCGAATGGAGATCAACTTTAACAGTAATTCCTTGGTTTCTTTTAACAATCCCTTGCTGGTATCATCACCCTGTTTTGGATATTATTTGGACTCTCAGATTACAGCAAAAAAACTCGATTTATATCAGGAAGGCAAAGGAGATTTTGATACATACACAAGCACATCTGGTCAGGATTCCTAAGATAAGCAAAAACTTCATTATCTAAATAATTCTCCCCCTAAACTAGCTCTTGGCTCAGTCACTGGTAGGCAGGCCCGTTGACTCCGGCATGCTGGGTGCCTCCTTGTCGCAGCTCATCCTTCAGAGCCTAGGCGTGTATTTTTCCTTATGAAACTTCCTGCCTCTCTATCCCTCTGATTTTTATAGGCAAGTTTGGGTCACAGTGTCCCTAACAGTGCCTGGAAGCTCCGAGAGAGCTGAATAAATGAGACAGTTTCCGAGATCTGGTTTATTTAGTCCTAGAAGAGTTTGAACTTCTCCTTTAGTGATACAGTCTCATTTAATAGCTAATCCTGATAAAATAAGCCTCAAGCCACCTTTAAAAAAATTACTCACTTGCCGCGGGTGATTAATTACTCTTAAGTCAAAAATCATGATGAGGTTTGAAGAATGAGGGTTGCATTTGGCTTCTAGATTTTCCTCAACTCTCAATTGGCAACAAGAGGCTAGGGATGGGAACATGCCTTTGTTAAGTCTGGTTCCAGGGAATATTTGTGGCTCTTTCTCTTCCCTTCTTGAATTTCTGACTTCTACTGTATCGTATTGGGATAAAATTGAGAGAAATGATGCTGGCCTCCACCATGGATGGCAGATACATGTTATTGTTTCCCCCCCCCCAAAAAAATGGGACAGAAAAGTGAGAATTAAATTAAATGCATGAGATTTCAGGTGGGTATCCATTTTTTGGCCACTTGCCTTTTCAGGTAACTAAAGAAGGATGGGGTTCTAAGGGTTAATGGAATACCTGCCATGCGTAGAGTGAACCTTAAAAGGCAATTACTCCAGTCAAATTGGGAGCCTGTGGAGGAGGGAGTGGGTGGTTGTTGTGGAGCAAACCCAGCTGTATCAGGGAAAGGTTCTTGGGTTGGGGAGGCAGCAAATAGCAGTTGTGGACTGGGGTTAATTACTGTAAAAAGTAAATTCACTCTCTGGAGACCAGAAAGCCATGATGGGGTGGAGGGGAGTTCTGGGTGCTAAGCAGAAAGAAAGGAATCTTTTTTAAGCCCAGAATTAAAATTTGAAGAAACAACACCCAAAGAAGAAAACACAGGTTAATGCAAACTCTCCCAGCTAACTCAGAGTCTTCTTTTTCTCTCCCATTAGAAGCACTTTGAGAAAGATTGTTTTTCCAGGCTCCAAAGAGAAAGACATTGTATTATTGATTAAAGAGAATAAGGCAAACTCCAGCGGGCGTAGCAGAAGTGAGATGAGGGCTAATTTTGCCCCTTCCCATAGAATTTTTCTCCCTTTGAGAAGGGAACAGGTCACCCATTAGTCTAATTCTTCCTGTCTCTCACTTTGTATCTATTTCTCTTTTCTTTTTTTCATTTCCTGGAGAATAGAGGCAGTGATTGAAAATACATACTCACACACACATATCCATGCCAGTATGCGCATGCACGCACGCACACATACACACACACACACAGTGAATCACATATGAACAAGCCAGCAATCCATTCATAACTTGGGTCTTGTCTAGCAGGGTAAGAGGCAGCAAAGACTGAGTTACTGGGAGACATAAAGACTACTGCTCTCTGGATAGCCATATTATAATGCATTATCTTCGAAGTCATTTAAGTCCAATTTAAGTGGTATTTAGTATAATATTTATGAATTAATGTAATCTAAACATAGGGCTGTCCCCAAAGGTTTTAGCAGCCTTTACTACTGATGTGTGCTTGTTCCCGGAGCCTGTGATGCATTTTAATCTAAACAGCCAAGTCCACATCATAGTCCCTCTTGTTAACCAGTCAGAACAGATCTGCGCCTGGCTAACTACACTGCATTGAGATTTTCCCTGCTGCATGGAGGAAAATCTACTCTACTGGCAGCCCGAGGGGCTCCCAGCCCAGAAGCTACAGCTGCAGGGACTTCAGCCTCTCAGACTTTTACACATCATTTAGAGGGAGGGTGGGAACAGAGTAATGGAAGCTTCTGTGGATTAAACTACAGAAAGTACATCATTTTAAAATCTACTTATCACTGGATGCACAACCTCTCATTCCAACAGGCATTTCAAGCTGGAAATGTCCAAAGCCCCTTGATTTGGGGTGCAGCTGGGAGATAAGGAAAAGGCAAGGGTTGTGATTATGTCTTCGTAATTTGTGACCTTCTCCATAAAATTATGTCTTCTATTTTCATGTCCATTGTAACAATTCTCTGAACATCGAGATTTGGACCGCCTAAAGAAGGTTCCTTGTTTTTTCTCCTTAAATAGGTGAATTAAAGCCAGTGAGGCGCTATCTGATTTCCATTTTCAAATGAGTCTAAGAGAGAGGGAAGCTGAAGTATTGCTGTAGACCTCAGCTCAATTAACAGGAACTTTTTGAAAATTACTTTGAAAAATAAAAATTCAGTGCTATCTGAGGAAAGAGACTGGTAGAATGACAGGACACACACCTATAGTTTTAAAAGAAACAGATACTTTTGTAAGAAAGAGATGGGGGAAAATGGGATTACTGAAATTTTAAAAAAGAAGAATATAAGCATAAAAAATGTTTCACTAAAGAATATGAGAAATAGTAATCATTATGAAACTAAAGTAAAACCAAAACCCCGTAAAAGAGCCTTCAAATTCCAGATACTGACAAGTACTCGACTTGGGAGCACAGATGAAATTTTGAGGAAATTATCTGGCTTATTTAAAAGCTTGATGAACACTTGCTGCTTGTGCACTATTTCATGTATCTTTCAGACTTCCCCAGAGTCCACACGCACACAAAGATAATTAGTATACATGTGTGCACAACTGTGCATCCATGTGCACGCATGACGAAGTGCATCCCACACATATAGGAACCAGACTGGCCTAGATTTCACTGCAAGTCAACAGGGAGATGTTAGCAGGATACCCTCTCCCCCAGCGTTAATGGGAATTCTAGACTGGGCTGAAAGAACCCCCTCAGCTTACCTTCATTCTCTCCACCTGCATCTGTTGGCTGGGTATCTGTGGCTTCTCAAATACAAACCAAAATTAAACAAAAGATTTTCTTGAAGTTACAACTTAAAAACAACCCTAAGGAAAATAATTACAAAGAATGCATATCGTGCATCTGACCCCCATGGTGGCCTCTGATAAATTTATCAGTGTTTTCAAAGAGCTGGTTTCCAGACACTTTCCCGATAGCCAGTGATCCCACCACACTCAGATAATTTGGGCCTGGCCACCTCTGCTGGTGGTGTTATCATCACCTCACACTTATATTCATATACCAAAAGGGGAGAGGGGTCAGAGTGATGCCTCAGACTACAACCAAGATAGCATTTTCTTGGTTGAGAAGAGAGCTGGTCTCATTTGCCTGCAAGGAATCTGGGGAAGCCACGGCCCCCTTACACTCCCATGCCATCTGGAGGTGGTCATTTCCCAAATCAAGGCAGGAACTCACCTAAGAGGATTTGGAAGGGGGGTGGGGCTATAGAGGGAAGGGAGATGCAGTCAAAAATGAGGTACATTTCACACAAAGGAAAGTTGATGGTGGTAGGCCCCAATGCCAGCCCCGAGCTGGGAGCACTGGACGACAGTGGCGGAAACCGCAGCAGCGTCTCAACTTGGAAGGGAAATCCCATGTGACATGCAGAGAGAAGATCGAGAGTGTGTGAAAATCTGTGTGTGTTGGTACTGGAGGGTTGGGGGAAGGAAGATGCCACAGCTTGTGTGTGTGTTGGTGTGAATTTGTGTGTGTGTGTGTGTGTGTGTGTGTTATCCCCACCCTTGCAGAGATGAAATGACAAATGCAAGTGACATGGAGGTGACGTTAGGTGATCTTGAAAAGCTATATACATGAGTGAGGAGGTAGGGAGGAGCTTGATAGAGAAAAGGAGACAATCTGGAGAGAGTGACAGCTGTCTCTGTGATTGCATTCAGGCTCCTTGAAACTCATGGCTAGGACTTGTCAATGACCAAAGTTTCAGGGCGGAGGACTGCTTTTGCTTCTCTGCCCAATATGCCCACCCAGAAGTCCAGATTTGAAAGAGTGTCCCATCTTCCCCTACCTGCTACCTTTCAAAGACTGGACCACCTTTGCTCATCTATCGAAATGACCTTTCATCTGGAATCAGAGTGGCAAACCGCAAAGCTCAGTTTTCTGCGCAGATAATTCCCTCCACCCACAGGACTCTCTATCCTACCTGCTGCCCCTTGGCGTCCCAGCCCCAATTCTCTAATAACATTTTCATAAATGCACATGCACACACAGAGGATATGACTAACTCACTCCAGCAAGACCCTCCAAATCGGTGAAAGCAGGGCGTGGCAGGGACTGGGTTGCCCTGTTTGTGGGTGCTACAACAGACCTGGATTTGTTCCCTTTCCCTTTGCCTTTTCTGAAAGCCTTTAAATACACAGTCTCCAAAAGCCACAGAAAGCATCTGATCAGACCCAAATAGCCTAGGGAAGGAGAACAACCCCCACCCCACCCCCAGCAATTTAGCTGTAGCCCTTCTATCATCCTCCTATCTCCCACTTTTTCTTCTTGCCATTTAAGGTGCCCTCACAAACCCAAAGCAGTGCCTGGGGAGGGAGATTCATGTTCCACTTGGTGTCAGGAAAGATGTCAAGGCAAAAAGGCAATGAGAGGCAGAAAGGGTAACAGGAGTTTCCAGAGTTGATGTGCTTGCCCTGAGGGCTTCCTGCATCTCCTCAGCGGGTTCCCAGTGATGCGAGGTGGGACCAAGTCCTGAGTCACGGGAGTCACGGGATCCGCCACGAAAGCAGGTGGGCGGCCCCGCCTCACTGCCCTCCTTTGCGTCCCTGCAGGAGTAGAAGAGGCTGTTTTCGGGACAAGGCTTTGCCCGTCTCCCATTCCACTTGCTACACGTTTGGTTTCTTTCATCCTTCCTTGGAGCGCCCTTCCGGACTGAGCTCACTGGCTCTCCAAAGGAACGCTTCCCAGCCACTCAGCTCACGAGTGAACCCTACATGGCCATCTGCAAGGTGTAAATAAATGGTGTCCTCATAGAGCAGACATAGCTTCTCATTCTGTGAGGGTGGAACAGCCAAAAATATTGATCAAAGCTCAGGAAAAAAATTGATACTAGCTGGCCTCCAACAAGAGTTTAATTGAGGAGCCTCCCGAAGGCCGGCTCTGGACAGCACATACACAGACCATGATGGTTTCATTGCAGTACACTCTATTTTAATTAATCATCACCTTTGTTACGAGTGGCTACAGATCAAAGGTTCGGAGATACTTAGCATAGCTTACTAACAAAGTCCCCTGTGCTTTAGGCTGTCCCACAGCGCTTCTCATTTTCTATCCTCTTAGCTGTGGGCTCCCTCATCTTTGTTAGAGACAAATGGTTTTGGCAGCAGGCTGTGCTCAGACCTAGCACTGGGGTTGCAAGGGGTGTTGTCAGCCAAGGAGGGCTGCCGACCAGCAGCTCTTTCTAAAATTACATGACCAAGTCTCGGTTTACCTTCAAAACTAGCTGGCAGAAATGGGGAATGTTGATTGAAGAGAGTTCATGCAAACGCACAACGTGTGTGTACAAGAATGTGTGTGTGTGTGTGTGTGTGTGTACAGGCAACAATGTGCACATCCACATAAATATTATGGGATCAATACACTTCACATCCACTGCCCACACCTCTTAACTTCTCCCGCCTGTCTCTTGAGCACCTGTGCTACTGCCGTATTTCACGCTGAGGAATGCTCACAGCTGAAGCGTGCATAGGCGATGCTGTATCGAACCAAGCCATTGTTTGGGTTCAGTTGTGGAGCCGGGGTGCCCACTGAGGAACGGTCCTCGCTTGGGGTAGGTGGTGCCGAAAGAATACACTTCTCGAAAGATGACAGGAACCTCATTCTCCAGAGTCCCCCAAACCTACAAACTGACAGGTGACTTACTTGAAAGCAACCCTTGGAGTCGTTCTAGGCAGATTTGAATGCCATACGTGGCTGTTTGTTCATTATTCTAATTTAATGATGCAGTCACACCTAATTAATCCATGTCTGGTTTATTCCTACACTATGTCTGAGGATCCAAAAGATCTCTCTAGCTAGCTGGCTTCCTTTTACAGGGACAAGTGAGGGGTTCCCCCAACAAGTAAGCGTGTCTGTGCCCAAATAAGAAGGGAACACTGTAAACTTATTTGGTAAAAGCACAATCCCTGACACCACTGCCCAAGCAGGTAGGAGTGTCATCAATCACACAGAGACATAACAATGAGATCTGTGTAATACACACACACACACACACACACATGCAAGTGTGTCTTACCACAGACGCTTCTCATAGGCAATGATTCACACCCCCACTATGAAATAAGCATGGCCTTGGGGGCATGTCAAGCATTCTTATGATTAGGGGTTTCAAAGCAGAAGGTTCAAAAGTAGAGCTGATTAACTTTCCCTTGTTGGCCTTTAGAAAGCAGAGCTGAATTAATTGGTGCCACTGCACAGATAAAGAGACTGAGGCTGAAAGCACCATGCCCCCAAAGTCAAGACTGGCTTGGTCTTCACACACCTCCCTGTGGCTGGTTCTGGCCAGACTGCTCCTGGTGAGTGCTGCCTTCTGCCTGGCAGGTACACTGAGAAAACGAGGCATCAACCTAATAATATCCTTATAAAGCCAAGCCTCCTGCTCAAGTCCTAGGAGACAAGAGGCATCCAAAGATCAAACACTACATCACAGTGTATTTGTAAGAACTCTCTGATTCTGCTACCTCCTTATAATGCTCTAATTGACTATTTGATCAGCTCTAAAAGGGCCAGTGTTCAATAGACTCACACATGCATACACCCCTACATACACATACATACAGTCACGATACCAGCACATACATACAAACTTTCTCTTGTATACACCACCAGCTCACTCAACCCACACCAGCACCACTGGCAAAGAGAAATTTGAAGGTGAGTGATAAGCACACACCTAAGATTGTACGTGCCCTTCCAGTAATGGGCTTATCAATACCTCTTAAAGAAATGTGACAGCCAGCCCAGAGTGATTCAGATGTGTGGACAAAGGTCAGCATATAGATATCCATTATTAATACTATCAATATCTTGGTTGACCAATATAACCAGAAACTGTATCATGTCACTGCTGATGGCCAAGGCTGGGAGGACTCCGTGGCAATAGCAGGAAATGATGCCCATGTAAAATTAATCATATTGACTGGTTCTAAGAATATACAGAGGGGCGAAGATGTTGGGAGTCCTGGCCGTGGTGAGAGAAGGAGACCTTGTGCCCAAAGGCTTCTTCATGGTCTTGAACTCCTGGAAGGAGACCAGGGGGAACCGAGGTGTCCCTGGGTGACTGATGAGAATACTCTCGCTCACCCGGCCTCTGCTTTCCGGCAGGGTGAGGTGGAGGAGAGGTGTTCTCTGAACAGGAAAAGAAATAGGATCACCTCACCATTATCCACCCAACATATCCCTATCTTTTGTCAAATCAATACCTGGCTTGGCTTGGCCTCACCGGATGAGGCGCAGAGCGCATCCTTGCTCCCTCTGGGTGAAGAGATCTATCTCTAGGCCGTGGCCTGCCTCTGGAGCAACATCCCCAGTTATGTGGTGAGATGCTGGCCCCAAAAGATGCTGGCTTGTGCTTTGGGTTCTTGGGAACTGCAGAGTCAGGAGCTCTGGCAGCATGGCCAGTAGAAGCAGGAATGTTCTGGACTTGAGAAACCATTGCTCACTGGGGCTGAGTCACAGTGAGTGTGAAAGAAAGGGAAGGCCATGTATCTGTAGCCTCGGAATCCCCTTCAGGCATGACTCTGATCCCTCTTTCCCTTAACCCCTGGGAGCCTCAACTCCAGATGTCCTGATCCTCCTGAGAAGCCTCAGACAACCCCTAAAATGATGTCCTGGGAAGGGAGTGGAAAGGAATAAATCCCAGGACTGTCCAGGGAGGTCCAAGCTTTCAGGTGACTTTTTTCCTCTGTTCCCAGAGTCTGTGGAGGCAGCTGGCACGGAGGCAGCATTAAAGGCCAGGGTTCAAGGTGAGGTGATGTGAACAGTAGTAGAGAGACTGGTTGTGAAGAAGGGTGAGGTAAAGTGCCTGGAACCAGGATAGGAAACAGCCCCCTGGGACCAGTACTCCCTTTCTCAGAGGGAATGCTTTGACCTCAGCAGATGAGTCCTATCTTATCTCCCTTTGCCCCCCACCCCAACCCCCAGGAACGCCGAGGAGAAAATCACAGGCTCAGAGTGCCACCAAGAACTTAGCCCTGCCTTGTGGCCAAGGGCCTTTCCAGTGCCAATGGCTCAGTCTTTCTAGCCGAGCCTCAGCCCATAAAGCCAACAGAGACAGCTCCCAACTCTCCAATACACTTAACTCCAACAGGAACTAGACCAGATGCAGTCACAGAGGGTGTTTGGGGAGGGTGCGTTCCGGCACCCAAGGTCCTCCTCCCATGCAAGTTGCTGATCCTTCTTTCCCAGACTCCACGGCCTGGCTCTAAGGAGGTGGAGGAGAACAGAAGGCCAGAAGCCCTCCTTTAGGCATTTTCTCTCTGTTGAAGGGGGCCCCCAACTATACCTGCAGGAGGGTTCCCCTCTCCTCCAGCCCCAGTGGGGCCTGTGACCACGAGAGGAAGAAGCTTCTATGCACAAGCACAGACCCCTAAACCCAAACCACAGGCTCCTGCTAGCTGCAGTCGGCTGAGAGTACAGTTGCTGCAAAGTTGTCCTCTCCCCCTGCAGCCCTGTACCTCACTCTTACCCCTTTGCAGGAAAAGTGGGCATTCCTCTTATGCCTGGAAAACCCCTGCAGGTCCCTCACTAGGTAAGTGAGGTCTGAACCTGGGGAGCCAGTAAACAGAGACACACAAAATGAGAGGAGAAATGGAAAGTCCAGAAAGTGTTGTTTCAGGACATATATGAGATTTGTGTCATTTAAAAAAAAAAAAATCAGTTTACATTTTAATTCCATACTAGGGCACCAGAACCAGCCGTATTAGGCCCTGACACGAGTCCAACTCCTAATTGCTATGTCCACCAGCTTCTACAAAAGAATCTCCAGATGCCCCCACAAGACACTCACACACACACACACGCCTACAGCGCACAAGTGCACTCAGACCTGTGTCTGATGAAACAGGTCTGTGCAGACGACCCCTCCACCCGGGTCCCGCAGAGGCCCCGAGCAGCTCCCCAAGCCTACTCATCACCAGAGCGAGAGAGGCTGAGAGTGGGAGCTTCCCTGGTTTATAGCAGCCTTCGTTTTCATCTCCAATTTTTAAAAATCTTTGTTGAAAAAATTAGACTTCCCTTTTAACTCTCATTTGATCATTTCAATAAGTAACTTACTAGTTTTAAATTAAAGTCAGATCTGTTGTACATGTGTTGGAAAGTCGCAAAGTCCTCTGGAATGAGGAGGAAACGGTGAGGGAGGGACAGGACAGGCAGCTGGGGTGGGCAGAGAGGGGAGGGTCCGCATTACAGCACAGCATGCCTGTCTGGGGAGCAGGCAGTGGCCACAGGGCAGACCCCTCTCGTCTCAGGGCAGACAGCTAAGACCGGAGGGAGGGGACCCAACCAAAGGGGCTGGAGCGGGAGCAAGTGGGATCAGGGCCCCAATCTGGGAGCTTGCTGGGGCATGAGTGGGGAAGTCTTCTACCCACAGATAGTGAGCCGCCAGTCTGCACCCAAGTGAGAACAGTTGGGGCCTACACTTACCCCATGGGACAGAGGCAGACTTTTGCCAAACAGAGGACACACAGGGTGTTCTAGTCTAATGTTCCAGGCATGCCACATGGCCTCACTTGGAAGCCCTGAGGCAGCTATGGGCCTCCCTCAAGGAGGCACAGATTCCTGAAGATCAGACAGTCTCTGGGGAAACTGGGGGACCTGGGTGTGACAGGGTGGAAGACCAACACATATAAAACTACCCAATGCAAATGTCCTATATGGGAAATGGGGAAGCCCCCAAAACAGAATAATCCGGTAGGAGTTTGGGCTACCGACCTAGAGGGGCCTCCTGCAGGCTCCAGGTGGGAAGGGTGATGGCCAAGACCGCATGCAGGAACGAGAAGAGCGGGGAGGTGGGGCCGCTGCCAGGCTGTTTTATTATGTTTTGTTCCATTATGTTTTGTTTTCGCCCCACTGCAGTGAAGTCTCATTCTCAAGCTAGTGGACAAAGAAATTTCTCACTGAATAAATCCGGACAGGTCTCAAGCCTGTCTGAGGGAGAAAAAGCAGGGGTCAGGGGTAGGGGGGTGGGCTGCAGACTGTCATTGACACACACACAGACCTGCAAGGGCCGTCCTCATCTGCTCTGGGGCTGCAGTGTCCTTCAGCTGTTCCAACTCAGCCCACTTGGGCCGAGAATTACTCATGGAATATTTAAGCCAGTGACCATGCTTCCTGTCACCAGGGCAGGCCTCAGGTTGTCCCCATGGACTCACTCCACTGAACACCCAAAGGGCTACACTGTGGGGTGCGGAAGGTGGGAATCTTCCTTTACTTCCTTCCTCAGTACTCGGCTCAGGAGTGGCTGGAAGCCGCAGGGGGACAGCATTTCCTGGGGTGACTCTGGGCTTGCAATGGAAAGAATCTTGGCAGAGTCCAGGAAAAACTTCCATTCTGGACAGCATATCCAGGCACGGGTGTCACTTGCTGCAGGGAGAAGTCTCTGGAAGAGAAACCCCACCCGGAGAAGCAAGAGTAGATGAAGTGAGCTTTGGACACCCAAAGCAATTTTGTGGCTGATTCTTTAAGGGAGAACACTCCCTCCTCTCAGCCTTCCGCAGACAGAGACGCTGGGCATCTTCCTGACCCTCAGAGACTTCAGGGGAGGCGCCCAGCTGCCTGGAGCTGGAAGGACTACACTTGCTCTCCACAAGGATACTCAAAGCAGTGGTCTAACACCCGGCACTCTCCTTTCAATGTCATTAGTCTCTTCTGCTCTCCCCTCCACCAGACCCCCAGACCCCAAACTCCAGGACACTCAGATTTCCCAGCCCTCCAGGGACAACTTTCCTCAAACCCAAGTGACCTCTGTTCCTCCCCTTTGAAAATCCTGCCCCTTGCTTATCTGACAAATCAAATTGAGCAAAGATTTACCTGGTGGCTAATGACATGAATGGGTTGCCATCTCTGGTGACATGTGTCTTGCACAGGAACCTTTTGAGTCCAGGCCCAAACTGGAAGAAATATCTCCCACGAGGAAATTTCCAGCACAGACCAGGCCAGAGAGAGACATGTGGAGGCTGGAGCGCCTGTAGGTACTCACGGGGCCATTGGTCTGCCTGGCCGAAAGCTACAGCGTGACGGGAAACCTTCTCCCACTCTGCAGGGCCTGGGGGGCCCGGGCAGCTGAGGTCTGATCACCCTGCCCGCCTTCCAGCAGGGCCAGCGGACCCAGGAGGCTGCCTCTCTCGCCAAAGCTCTAGTCAGATATTAAACATGCTCAGTAAACTTAAACCAGTCCAGCTAGGGGACATTCCCAGCTCAGTTTTTCCTGAGTGATGGGTGGGGGCTTCTTTGATCAAGCCCCATTGGGGGTAGGAAAGGGAGAAATAGACAGGGAACGTGGCAGGGAGTGAGGAGATGGCTTTCTTCTTCCCTTCTGTTATTCATTTCCTCTGATTTTTATCTAATCTCGCCTGATGGTCCTGGTGAAACTTAATAGACAAAGTGAATTTTTATTACATCATCAATATAATCTCCAGTTAATCAGCAGACACAGGGGCCACAACCTCTATAGCTCCTCATCTGGCTTCATAAATAGTAGGAACCATCATGGCCAAGCTGAGTGGCCCGTCTCCTCCGGACAGGCCCCCTCCCTGAGGCTCTCCGCACCCAGACCTGTACTTGGGGTTTCTGCCTCCTCAGAGATGCTCCCGCTCAGTGGGCCACATTGCGGGTCGATGGAGATCTCTTCCCCGTTCGTATTTTTAGTTTTCTCCCTCCCAGCTTCAGCTGTTAAAAATCACAAATCTAGGGCTTGTGTTTCGAATGCCAAAATAGCCTAATGTCGACTGATTTTAATTCTACTCTTCTCTGTGCTAGGAATATGATATGTCAGAAGATATTATATAATCCTAGGCATCATGGTGTATACTATAAACTCTGTTATATGCCATATTAAGTCACACATCATACGGTGCGTAGATAACCTAGGTACCAAAGTGTTTGGGTCATTTAAAGTCAAATCATGCATCTTTTATACTGTATCATGGATGTTAAATTATATATTTCATTTATAGTATAGTATGCCTTCCATTTATATAGCGTTTTAATCTGCAAAGTGCTTTCTTATATAGTACCACTTTTTAGCCCGACTGTAACCAGGTACCATTGATACCTTTTTTATAAAGAAAAATGGAAAAGGGATCATAAAGGGAAATTACAACCTGGTCAAAATTTTGCCAGTATACAGCCGAGCAGCTCAGGATCAGGACAGGCTGTGAGCCAGGACCGGGGCCTCGGCAAATCAGATGGGGGAGTCCTGTTATATTCCTGGGCCTTGGGCTATGGGACAGTCCTAGACAAAGGGTCACCATTATTTAAAGAACGACTTGTCTTCCCACAAAGCTGCCCAAAGTCAAATGTGAAACTGACCTCACCCCCCTCCAAGACCCCTCTTGAGGTCAGGACCCATCAGGAACTGGAGACTGTCTTCTCCCTAATCTCCTGGAATCAGGCCACCTGCTCTGGTATGCTTCAGATTCCAGAAATCGACAAACATCACTTAGCGCCAAATATTGTAAATAAGGTGGGTGATGAGATGAAGGAGTCTGGTGTGGGCACCCACGTCACCATTAACTGTTTGGAGGAAAAGGGAGATTTGCTTCCTGCAGATCAGGGTCAGCTCTAGAGTGGCCTTCACCCAACACCAGGTCACTCTGACTCCTGTGCAAAGGGCTGTTTCCATATAGCTATTTGATGGACGGTCTGTGTGCATCTGGGGGGCCCAGAAAGATTCCTCTTGCCTGGGCCTGCCAGTATGAGGAAGACCTAGATCCTTACAGGGGCCATCAAGTGCGCAGCGTTAAGCACCCTGAAAGCTGTCTGCTGAAGAGGCAGCTGGCGTGTCAACCACCTCACCCCACACCCAGGAGCAGGGCGCCTGGGTCCTTGCCCCGCTCTGCTGTAGGTTCACTCCCACACTCCTTGCTCCTGTCTCAGCTTTCTCCTCGCAAATCACATCAAAGACGCCTTTCATCCCGCCTCTTAGGGTCATCAATAGGAAAGAACCAGCAAGCGGAGGGGAGAGAAGGAAAAATAAACTCGGTGTAAAAGTTAAGGTCTCCAGGGTCATTGTCATGTATTAAGTGCCAGCACCCCCATCAGACCATGGGCGCTCTGACATTCCTGCTCAGGAGTCAAGATGCCTGGGATGATGACACTGGGGTTTAAGGAGGAACGGGAGGGAATGGAGAGAAAACACCCCGACTACACGGCACAGACACTCTTGCTTATTTGATCTCATCAAATCCTCAGGACGAAGCGTCAGCAGAGATATATCCCGGGCCCCTTTGGATGCCAGGGAACAAGTGCTCCGAGAACAGTCACTCAGGAGCTTACGTGCTGGGAGAGGCAGAGCCATGATCTGCACCCAGATTTGTCGCATCTTCAAACCCACCACATTTCCATGACAGCAGCTCCCTTTATGGAAGTAAATAAAACGAGCATCTCTTCCATCTCCTTCATTTTACAGATGGGGAAAGTGAAACCCTGTGACGCTCCAGGCTAATGTTTCCTTAAAGCATTCCTCACTATCTTGTAGGGGAGCTCGGCAAATACACACATGTACACTTTATAGACACGCAGAACTCACAGACACCTTTATACAGATACACACGCATGTGTGCACACACTGGTAAATTCACACTCAGATACACATGGGAACGTACTCAGATATGGACACTCATACAGAGGCTGGAGATACAGCAAAGACACACACAGACACAAAGGTGTGTGCACACACAGAGAAACACACTGACACACACATGCGTGTAAGAAAACCCAACACGAAGGCACACACTCATGCAACACTCCTGCATGGAGCTTCGTTAACCACAAAGCCACGGACACAATTTAGTCGTAGAGCCTTAACAGGAGAGTTAACCAACTGGTTGGGAGAAAGGACCAGCCGGCAGCTTGGAGGCAGGGAGGGACACTCTGGGCCCTCCACTAACCTTTCAACCCCAGGCCAGAGCCCACAAGCCCTCTCTCTCACACCTCTTAGCCCAGGAGCCCTGTAAAGGCCAAGACCAAATTCTCACTAGAAATCAACAACAACAAAAAAAACCCAGAAGGCATTTGCTGAGAAGGCTCCCTCTCCAAGCTCCCTTCTGCGTCAACCCACAGGATCCCGGCCAAATTTCTGCTCGTCTGACCAAGACCGAAGGCAGGTCCTGGAGGAATGTTGGGAGGCTTTCCAAGGCCACACAGCACCTTGCGTTGGCCAAGGACAGGTCTCATCTAGGGAGGGCCAGGCCCAGGGGCAGAAGAGGCCCCAGGAAAAGGCAACGGGGAGTGGGGACAGGAAATCGTGGCTTGCAGCCAGTCTATCCTGGGACCACACCTGGTGCTTTCCTCTGTGACTCGGGGCAGGGAGGACATTTGTGCATACCCACTTCTCTGCTGCTGCAGGTTCCTGTGGGCCCCGGGGCTACTGTCCAGCTCAACAGAGAGCGGCCCCATGCGGCGGTATTAAGAAAACAAACACACACTGTACAAAAGGCAGGTTTGCCAGAACACAGGAAATCTGTTTTGTTTTTTCTTTTGAATAGAATCCCGAGATACTGGGAGTAAGTCCCATGAATTTTCACCACCTGATGCATGAGCACACCATGAGCCGTGGAAGCTTTCCCAGGGCGAGGACCAGGTCTGACTTGCCGGGTGTGGACTTGAGTCATGTGTGCTGGACCAGACAGGCTGTGTGTGGGTTGGTAGTGTGTGTGTCCTCCTGTCCCCCGTGACATGCTGGGCTGTGAGGAGTGAGGCGTTCTGGGCACCTCTGGGGACTGCGGCAGAGAGCGAGCGAGAGAGCTGGGAATAGCGGAGGAACGACGTGTACTTTCAGCAGGCGTGTGTCTGTGAGGGGCGCCCCTCCCCACATCCTACATCTCTGCTGTGTCTTGGGACGGGTGTCATGTGGGTCTTGTGTGGGCGTGTTAAGTTTAGGAGAGCTGTGTTTTCTGTGTTTCTGGAAAAAGGATGGAGGATGAAGGGGACTCTGTGTGTCCCTCCAAGGCTATAGAGCCCCCCTCATCCTGAGACTTGTATCCAGGAGGCAGTTCTATTCAGACCAGGGGTAGCTCATACAGAAACACCTCTACCCCATGCTGGAGCTCTGAGTCGAAGCACAGCTCTGGGATCTCGAGTCTTCTCTTGAGGCTGCTGTGAGTGTGTTGGGGGGCCGTGGGGGGGGGTTCCCACCTTGCCACCTCAGACACAGAGGCCCTGGCAGGAGAGTTTTGGCTGTGTGTGCTCACACAGGCGGGGTACATGCCGGCCTTGAGCTGTTGAGAGCTCGGGTGGGCCAGTTCTGGGGGCTTTTATAGACTCACTTTATGAATTATATATATTAATCTTTTATTGGTTCTCTGGGTTGCTCATATGTTCTTCTGGCCTTTCACTTTTTAAAATAGTATCTTCTGACAAACAAAAAGATTTACCTTTTTATAGAAACAATTCTGTCTTTTCCTTCTAAGCTTTGCATCTTGCTTGGGCAGACCTTCCCCTCCCTCAGGCTGTAAACCTAGTTTTTAATATTTCCGCAGTTCTACTCTGCACGTGTGCTGTTACTATTTTTTATAGAGAAGAAAACAAAACACCCTTCATCATCCCTTATGTCCCCCTTCCTACCACCCCCCCTCCACCTCTGGGAACCCCGGTTCTGGTACCTGTGCCCACTGGTGTGCGTTTACCTCGCTTGGTCCGTGCATCCTTGGGGCAGGCTGGTTGTACGTGACAGCTTTGCGTGTCCATCTATGACAGTTTCTACAGAGCACATGTGAAAAACAGCTGAAGACAAGGGCCCAGCGTCCTGGCCGGCAGGCCTGCAGGCTTCTGCCAGTGGGTATGAGAGGCCTCCCTAAGGGGGCGCACCCAGGTTAGGAGGGAGAACAGGGACACTTCTATGGGGAGGGAGGGCTCTGCTGTGGTGGGCAGCCTGATTCAGGGGACGCTAAGTGAGACTCTGTCCTCCAGGGACCTCGCTGCTTTCCTGGATGCACTGCTGGGCCATCTGTGGCATTTTCTCACATTCTGCCCACAGATTCCTCTGGAGACTGGAAGAAGAGGGGGTCGGGCGCCTCAACTCCAGAAGGTAGTCATGGGCCCTCAGCTCCCTTTGAAGACAAGCGAGTGTAGGGCTGTGCAGTGTGTGTGTGAGAGACTGAGTGTGTGTGTATGAGAGAGAGATGGTGATGATGTTGTGATAGAGCCAAAGAGAGATAGAGAGGGCCTAAGGGGAGCTAGGAGAAAAGGGAGGCCCCTCCTCACTGCCTCCACCGATGGGGGAGCAGATGGTACTCAAGGCCAACTAGCAGGGCCTGAGGCAGCACTTGGAAGCACCATGTCATCTGGGAAGGAGAGTACAGAGGAAGCCCGGTGGGCCCTAGGAAGTGGACTCCAGCTGAGGCGTCTCTGCCCTCCTGGACCTGCCCTGTACAGACCCCTGAGTCTGGCCCATGCATCTGGCTACAGGTGTCCTGCTCCTTTGCCTCATCTCGAGGCCATTTGGAAGTTAATCGGGTTCTTAGGGTACAGACACCCCTGGCCTGGCATGAACTCACTTTGCAGGTAGGTAGTGGGTGGAAGGGGGACTTGGGGTCTCAGGCACAGATGGGGCTGTTTCTTCCTTCACCTATCTACACTGACCTGCACATCAGCCCCTGAGGGCACCGCCCTATGCTCAAATCCAGTATTTTGTCTGAAACATCAGCTGGCAGCTCGTGGGCAAGCAAAGCCCTCAGGCAAAGCCAACCTCGTTGTCCTGGAGCGGTGAACCTGCCCAGCCTTCCCAGACCCCTGTGTCAGAATGTCCTGGGAAGAAATGAAGAGCCTGACCTCTGCTCTAGACCCTGGGATTCCCTGAAGGTGGGGCAGGGTTTCAGTGCTTGGGGAACAGCCCTGGGGTCTCCATTCAGGCCAATGCCTGGCACCCTCAGTTGCCTTGTGTGGCCCCCAAACCCATGGTCAGTGCCCAGTCTAGACTGGCAGATGCTGCAGCTTCCTCCTGCCATGAAACTGGACACCTCCCTGCACGTCTGACTTCTGGTGGCTTCCGTGCTCAGCTTTCTCCCTCAGGGAGTCACCTCCCCACGTACTTATCCCCTTCCTCAGGCTTCCTCATAACCCAGAACGGACATGCTTTCCCCATTTAGAGCATGGGGCTGGTCTCACACATCCCACACTCACACAGAGATCCACTCACACGCAGACATTCATGCACTGACGCTCACGCACACACTCACAGGCATAGATACATATCAGTGCTCACACAAGCGCACACGGATGCACTCACATGGACACACAGACAGTTGCACACACAAACACGTGCACCTGCTCACACTCTCACTCCACGCTGGTGCTGTATTATACATAAATTCTTCCGGTTCCCATTTTTGTCACGGGGCTAAGCTATGGAATCAGGCCCCCACTCAGCCACTTACAGGGCTCCCTAGGTCTTCCCGACACTACCCATTCAGCGGGAATTGGGGGGATCTGGAGATGGCACAGGGACAGTGAGAAGGCAGTGTGACCTGGGGCAAGCCACTCAACTGGCTGCATCTGCCTCAGTTTCCCTGTCCAGCAAATGAGATGTGCAAACACTAAAGTGGGTGTCTTCTCCATGAGACTCGGCATGCAGGCAAAACACTTGTCTCGGCACCTGGGCGTGATAAGCCTGCGATAAATTGCAACTGTATAACAGAAGAAAAAGAAGTCAGGGGGGCTCAGGACCCAGACACCCTGGCCCTTGTACCTCCTTTCCAGAAGACTCGCTCCATCCCTGCACCTCTGCCCAGGCTGCCCCTCTTCCCTGCCACCCCCAGACAGAACCCTGACCCTCCACAGAGATGCCTGAGCCTCCTCCAGGGAGCCTCAAAGTCTGCAGCCTCATCAATCTCTGAGGCCCCTGGAGCTTGAATCTCCTGCCGCAGGGCTTGGGACCCGCTGTGCCACCCCAGAGGGAGGCTGGTGTGCATCCGGTCCGCCTCTCAGTCTGAGCTCCCCCGGCAAGGCACGGTGACGCCAGACACATCCCCGCAGGCCTCCGCTGGACACGCACGTGTCAGGCACAGGTCTGTGGCCGCCTCCTTCATTCCCCAGGAGGGACTGTCCCTCTGGCCCTGGCAAAGGCACTTGCTCTTTTAATATTAAGTTTATAATAAACATTTTCCACCGGGAAGCAATGCTTGTCAAGAAAAGATACACGAGATGGGAAGGTAACAAGGAGAGAAAGGCACCCATCTTCCCACCTCCCAAAGATAACTACTGTGAATGTCGTGGTGATTTTCCTTAGTCTGGCTGGCACTTCACTCAGAAGCCTCGCGCAACATAAACTGAGCTATTGCTGCCTACGGGCGCACCCAGCGCTTGGCTGCACGTTGTGTGAGAAGTGGGAGGAAGAGCCTCAGCCCGATGCGGGAACTTCAGCGACGTGAGAGGAGATAACACTTGGAGAAAACGATGCCCAAAGCACAATTAAAACGCAGCCCACCCCACCCCCCACCAGCACCCTGACTTGGGGTGCTGTGGTGTGCCTTCACCTGCTCCCCTATGTCTGGGAGATGCCTGCTTTGGGGGGACGGGTGGCCGCTTTGGGGGGACGGATAGAAGGTCTCGCTTCTGGACCCAGCGTCCCCAGGAAGGAGGTGAAGCTGATCACCAGTAAGAGCACCTCCTGTTTCTATCATCCTGTTGTGAAGATCGAGCTGGAGTTAGAGACCAGGAGGCGTATTAGGGAGTGTGGGAGGCTGGGCATAAAGTGGAGGTGTTGTTCAGACACTACTATCCGGGGTCCCAGGTCACTAAATACAGGGGGTCTGTGTAAGGATTGAGGCGTGCGTGACTGAGGCTTGGTCACGGGAAAAGTGAAAATGGGTGCCTGGTTGGTAACAGCTTCTCACCAAGAACAAGGGGAGGTGATGGTGGTGACTTCACGGGAGAGCACTGGAAGTGGAGTCCAAAGACTTGAATCTTAAGACTCACAAGCTGGAGGACACAGGCACTGCAGCCCCGGGGCCCTGGGCCCCTAGCCTGTAAGTCAAGAACAACACCCTCTCCATGGCTTCTGGGGTCAACTAAATGAGAATAGGTACAGACCTCGGGGATAGACTTGGGTTTGATAATACAGCAATGAGAGAAGAACTGTTCACATGTCCTCCGCATTTACTGTGCGCCCAGTATAATTCCGAGCGTTCTAACGTGCTATCTCATTTAACAGCCCCAGTTCTCTGAGGAAGGAGGTTCAGTGTCTATCTCTGTCTTGCGGAGATTTTAAGCAACTTTGCAGGTCACACAGTGAGGAAATGGCAGAGCCAGCATGACCCGCTGTGTCCCCGAGTCACGGGCTCGGAGCTGGGTGCTGTGGTTCAGTCCCAGTCCGGGAGTGAGGCGTCTTCACGTGTGTAAACACCGAGGTGGAAGATCAGACAGCCAGTGCCTGAAGTTCAGTGGATACACAGTGAGCACTCAATAATGAGTGTTTATTTATTGCTTCTGTTTACAGCTCTATTCCCAAAGTGAATTGTTTGTTTAAGTAAGGAGCATTTACCTTTATTACAGTCATTGGTAAATAAAATTATATTTGCATTTCCACAAATATGTATGAGTTTAATTAGTCTTGCAATTCGTACACAAGAGCCAGTCCAGGAAACACATTCATGAGCTCACACACTTCTACCCCAGGCAAAAAGCCTTCTCAGACAAACACCATCAGGATTAAATAATTCATTCATTCACAAATAGTTTTCGATCACCCACTCTGTGCCAGACACGAGTCGAGCTGCTGGAGACATGACAGTGACCAAGGCAGATAAACTCCTCACTCTCTGGGAGCTTACATTTTCATAAGGAGAGCTGGGTGATAAATTAAAAATAAAAATTAAAAACCTGAGCCTGAGCGCTATGCTGAGAATTAAAACATACAGATGAGATATTGATTGGCTCGGGCTGTGCTATACTGCGGGAGCAGGGAGGGGGCTCCCCGAGGAACTGACAGTGCAGCTGAGCTCCAGGCAGTCCTGAGGTGGAAGGAGAGAGCATTTCAGGCAACGGGAGCAGCAGGTGCAAAGGTCCTGAGGCAACATAGTCTCTGTGTCCCAGGGATAGAAAGAAGACCAGCGTGGCAATTGCATCATGAGGGGAGAGGGAGAAGGAGGCGCAAGGAGTGTGGAGCGCTCGTGTCAGACTTAGCACATCAGGGGGCTTCTGAATTGTATTCCAAGTGTGGTGAGAAACTGACAGCAGCATGCTCTTAACGTACATTTCACAGAGATCTGTCTGGCTGCTGTGAGAATCAGCTGCTGTAAGAGACCAGATGTGGAGACAGGCTCCAGGGCGTCAGTGATGGGAGTGCAGGCTAGGGTGCTCAGTGCAGGTTCAGGAAATAGACGGTCTCCGGATGCATTGGGTTCCAGAACTTGTTGATGGACTCAATGTGGAGGGAAAGTGTAGAGCCCAGGAATATTTAAGCCGTTCAGCGGTGAGTGGCATTCCTTGCTGGGAAGAAAGCTGTTTCAGGGGTGGGTGACCAAGTCTCCACTTGGGCCACGCTGAGAGCAGAATGCCTGTTAGGCAGGCAAGTGAGACAGTAGAAAGGCCATTGGCTATCTGGTCCGGGGTGAGTAAAGGTCTGGGCTGGAGCTATAACTGTGAGAGGCATCCGTGTGTCGTGGTGTTTACAGTCATTTATGAGAGGGCAAATTAAACAAGACTCCATAGATGTGACTATTGTTCTTCCGCAGTGTGGTCTGAGCATCAACTACATCACAGATTGCAGCGTCCACTGTGAGGTCAGGCGTGCATAAAGCTGCAGACAGGGGTCCTGGGTGTCCTCCCCCTCCCCGTACATTGCCCCGTGGGTGGCAGGTGCTCGCTGATGCCAGTGCCACTGGCCTCACCTTGTCATTACTGAAAGTACCAAAAGAGATGACTCCTTCTGCCTGGAGACCCTCTCACCATCTCTCAGAGTTCAGCCCAGGTCGCTCTGCCTGGGCTCCCGCCTAAACCCCTCATGCTGTAGTTTCATTCCCTCTGGATTTGGCCAGGGCCACTGCCGCTACCTTTTCTTGGAGTGACTCTTTGCCAGGATGCCAAGGTTGCATTCCACTCAAGAGGGAGAGCTGGAACTGTCCAGGGGTGAGTCAGCCGGATTCACAGCAGAGATGTAGGTCGCCCAGCTCCCTCCTCCCAGCTCTGCAGCAGCTGAAACCTCCCGGCCCTGCTTGCCTGCCCCACCCTGTGTCCTTGTGGCCCACACCCCTGCCCAGTCACCCAGCCAGGTTCCTCACCAGCTAGGTCCTCTGAACTACCAGAATAGAAGTGCCTTGCCAGGGACTTTTGTTTGGCCCCCAGAGTGATCACCAAGGGCCAAGACAGTCTCCTGGCTGTTTTTTCCTCTCTTAAAAAAAAAAAAGTATAAAAACACACACAATGAAATAAGCTCAAGCTTTACTTACAAATTAGAGCTGAAATCATTCACTCTGCACCTGGAAGCTGGGCTGGGACTACAGAGCCTATGAATGCCTGTCCCCCACCCGGGCCATAGGCTGACCTCTTCTGCCTACAACACCCAAACTGTTTTCCTTGGGACACCTCAGAGCCAAAGCCTCCTTCTTTGTCACCCTCATGGATGCACCTGGATTGGAGCCCACTATCAGGAAGGTGTTCTACAAAAGGCCCGGTAAAGACTGGTGGGTGGGTGGCTGGATGAGAATGGAAAAGCAGAAATGTCCATGTCACATGCATGCATGGTCACTGACCCGAGCCATGATAACAGCATGCCTGCCGGCTGGGTGCCCACACTGCCCACACCACCTCCCTTCATCCTCACCACCATCCCAGGAACTGGCCAAGCAGGCAACTGACAGCATGCGTGATGATTTCCTCCTCCACTCCAATTCATTTTCTTTCAAAGTAATGAAGAGGTGATGAATGGAAACTAGAATTCTGGTAGCATCTTACCGATGTTGATTTCAAAGGCTGTACACCTGAAATCTTTGTCAGGTTGTAAACCAGTAATACTTTATTAAAAATTAATTCACTACAACAAACATCGTTTAAAAATCAATTCCTCCATCATACTAGCCATGTCTCAGGTGTTCAGTAGCCACAAGTACTAGTGGAGGACAGGCGGAGGGTGTTTGCAGGGTCGAGGGGAAAGCTCTGTAGACCACACTGCTGTAACAGGTCGGCTTCAGAGAGCATCATGGTGTCCTGCAAGTGAGCCTGAGTGGGTGTGCAAACATGATGTGGGCAGGTGTGGGCATCACTGGAACATGAACACACATGCATCATGAAATGGGGGTGCATGGGGGAGAGGTATCCACCACCCCTGACATCCTCCCCCTGGGAGAACTGTTCTGGACACCGGCTCTTGATTCAAGCTGCCTGGGTTCAAATGTTCGCTCTTGCTAGCTGTGTGACTTTAGGCAAGTGGCTTAACTTCTCTGTGCTTCAACTTTACCTCTGTAAGGATGACAATAGAGCCAAGGGAAAGGGTTGTTAGGAGCGTTCAGTGAGGTGATAGGCGCACAGCTCTCAGCACGGCTCCAGCACATGGGAGCTATTAATAAACGTTGCTGTTACTGTTGTTTTCAGGAGGCAGCATTCGGTGCTGAGGCAGCCTGCGGTGCTGGGGCAGCCTCTGAGAACAGTGAGCTGGGGAGGGTGTACACCCAGGATTGCCTCACGCTCTTGCCTGCCTTGAGGAGTTAGAGAACAGGCAGGTGAGCCCAGGTTAGGGGCACACTGACATGGAGACTCCATCGGGTGGAGAGGGGCATGAGAGATGGGGTGCAGTTGAAGGGCAGGCACCTGGGGGGGGGTGGCGGAGAAACAGAGAAGGGGCTGGAACTTTACAACTTAGATCTTCCTGTCTCGACCTGAAATGCACTGCTTGGTGGGGGAGAGGAAGAGCACAGTGTGTATAGACATTTTTCACTATCAAGACTGCTTTCTACACTCGGTGGAGCAGCGGGACAGTTATTCCCTCACACCTTGCCCTCTAGGATCTAAAGTCTCACCTGGGAGATGAATCTAAGCCACTAGGGACAATCAGAATGAAAAATGGCATCTGGGAGCCCCAAGGGGATTTCTAGTCCAAGGCAACCATTTTCATGCAAATTAATTCAACAGGTATTTGCTGAGTGCTTAGGACTGTGAAGACAGCCTGGTGGGCTCTGCAGGAGAGAAAAGACAGGAAAGAATGTTGGCCTTGAAGCAGAGAAAGAGGTCCAACCTCAGCCTTTAAAGGTGAGGTGGACATTCTAACATGAGCAGGGTCCTGTGTGGGCAGGATTCAAAACAGAAACTAGTATAGGAAAAAGGCTTTCAAGGATGGGTAAGACCTGGCAGAACACAAAAGGTGGTCCATAGAGTTTAGGCAACTTGCCAGGGGCCACATAACTCATGATGACACAAGCCTACGATGAGGTTGCACCATGGAGAGAAAAGGAAAAGAAACCATGTCTGTAGAAAGGGAAGTGGGGTCTCCAGTGCGCGTGGCCAGAGCGCAGAGCCATCCCCTGACCTCAGCCAGCTCTGTCTCTCCTGCCGTGCTCCCTGAAGGTCCAGCCCAGAAGCAGTCTCTAGACTGCCTGTGTTTTCAGACATGGCCAGCAGAGGGCACCAGGACTGCTACACAGCCTCTACAGAGAGTGGCGGCCGGGGTCTGGATTCAGGGCCTGGGACCCTCAGGGCTCAGAGCTCAGATATCAGACTCGTGCACCCCCAGGGAGTACACCCAGTATGTGACACCAAATGGGAGAGCTATCCAGACAACGGCATGTAGAGGATGGGCTCATAGGGGTACACTTGGGTTGGCAAGAGAAATCTCGTGGTCCCAGAAGCACATAAATCCTTATAAATTGCACCCTGGGTTGAATAACAGAGGTTTCTCCCAAGAGGCGCGTATGCGTGGCTGTCACACAAAATGGGTGTGTTTACTTTAGTTTCCATTCAAAGAAGCTGCAGGAGGGGACTCTCCATCTGTCACCACCTCTGGGGTTCATCCCCAAATTCCCCACAGCCAATCAATGAAACAGAAAGAGTGCTTGCCAGCCAGGCATGTGGAATCAGGGTGGAGAGACTGCCTGAAACAGTCCCCAAAGACCTGCAGCTGTTCATGTCCTTCTGCAGACATGTGACAGAAGAACCTTGTCCGTTTGCATAGACCTGAGCAGGAGTCCCTCTTTCTGCCTCATTGTCTATGGCCCTGGGAGACCTGGCAATAGACACCCAGCAACCCAGGTTGCACAGGCCCTACCGTGAGTTTCCCAAACTCCAGAGATTTGAGTCAGGTTTGGTTTTTCCTTCCGCCTATGAGAACCAGCCTATGTCTGGTTTGGGAGGTGACAGCTTGGAGACTCAGGTGACAGTAATGGTAAAGGTAGCGATATCGGAGCACAACACTGGAAATGGGTGAGGAGATGAGGAAGCGGAGGGAGAGATCACGGCAGAGGAGGGGATGCAAAACAGAAGAAAGCGCTTGGGTGCCATGAGGCCGCGAGGTGTCAAGAGCACTGGGAGATGATGGGCGACACGGGTGACTTGCTGTGGGAGGCCGGTGACGACTGGACCACACCGTGACACACCAGGTCATCTCTGTCCTCGGCATTATGTGCCTGTATCTTGTGAAGGCTGTCCAGCACAGCACCGTGGCCGAGCACAGAGCACCTTCCCCAACCACAGCTCCTGCCAGCCTCGAGGTATCCTCCTCGTCCTTCCGGGACACACAGCTTTGTGTGTGAAAATGTGTGAGCTAGGCAGGTGGTGGGCTATGGCATGAGCCCGGGCTTCGAGAGACATGCCCATCGACAGGTGGTGAGTGTGGGAAGGAGCAGGTGCAGAAGCACAGTGGGCCACTGCCCGGCTGGGGTCAGGCCATTTTTGATCATACCGCTGTCTTGGGATAGCATCACCTCTCTCTACAGCTCGGTCTGTGTCTGCCTCTAGAAATGCAAGTGGTAACCCCTGCTTTGTTTATCTTACAGACATCGAGACACTCAAATTAGGTAAAGGTGCAGTAAAGGTTCAAACACCACTCAGGTGCCAGCAGATCTCAGAGGAGAGCCAGGCTCCTGGATAGCCACGCCCCAGGGCCTTGAAGACCACCAGCCTCCCCTCATAGCCAAGCTGGGCTTTGGGGTGCTTGGCTATCCCTGGGAAGCCTTTTGGCCCCTACACCTCTCCCACACCACCCCCATCCCCGAAACCCCGCCTGGGGGGAATATCCTCCCACCTCCTCCCTCCATTGCTGCAAACAGCTGTGATTCAGAAAGAGAATCATTTCCAAGGAAACCAAAAAAAAAAAAAAAAAAAATTCCAGGCGTCAGGGGAAATTTCAAGCACAAAGCAAGTGGTTCCAGAGGAACACTGACGGCACCCAGGACGCAGCTTGGGGCTCCCAGAGTTGTCAACACCCTCTCAGAGGAAGGGACATAAACAGGACATATGTGCAGGGGAGTGGGGAGGGAGACAAATGTTTCCCCAAAGTAGAAATTAAAGTTATCAATAACATCTTGCTGCCATTGTTGTTTAGCCACAGGGACCCTGCAACTAGGGGAGCCAAAAGAGAGGAGAGAAAAAGTTAGCCAGGGCCTCCTCAGGTGGATGGAGTTCACCAGAAGCAACTGGCCGGCCCGAGCCAGGGCTCGCCCAGGCTGGCTCCTCTGGACTCCCCGTCCTAGAGGTTGCCTCCCCTCCAAAGTGGGGTGCAGGGCTGGGTTAGATCCCAAACACAGGACCCTGGTCACTTACGGTGCCCTCAGCGCTCACAGTACACACACACACACTCTCTCTCTCTCAATAATACATGTGGATAAGTGACCATCTGCAGTTGCGCAGACACACACCCAGGCGCTCGCTCCCCATGGAGGGGACCCGCTCACTCTCCCTGTCACCCTCGCTAGCATTCTGTGTGAGTGTGACAAAGCCAGTCCAGTGCAGTCTTGTCCTCTGAGTCCGGCGGGGATCCCATGGGGCCTATCTGGAAAGTCTGCGTCGCAGAACCCTGGGGTCGCTGGCCTTTAAGGAACAGGAATCATAACCTGCAGGATGTTCCCCAGGCAGTGAATTGGTGTTATGTTAACATTTCTGAAGTGACTGACTAGGAGAAGCAGCAAAAATAGGTATGTACTCTCTCATAGCTTGAATATAAAGGGATGTTATTTTGAATTCTAGAGTTGCCCATCCTAGGCAGGATTTCAAGCAGGAATTCTGAGGAAGGAGAAGGCCTGGCTCAGGGAGGCAGACTGCAGCAGCTAGAGCACGGGGTGGCCTGTCCTTCAGATGGCTTCGAGAGGTGACAAGTGCGGAGCACTGCAAGCCTGCCGCCAGCCCGAGGTGTAGACAGCTTTACCTCCGGACCCTACACCTCAGTTCCCCTGTTTCTTGTGTGCTCTGAGTGGCCTTGCCTCTGCTGGCCCGCAGAAGGGGCTCAATAAACCACCCAGCTTGTGGGCTCTGGGAGACATGTCCCCCCTTCTCCAAGGCTGAACGGAACAGACAATAGGCCAGAAAAGGAAGAGTCTGCATATTCATATTCAGTCCTCTGCCTCCCTTTTCCTCTCCTCCCCTCCCTCTCCTTCCCCTCTGGCCCTGGGGATGTATTTTGCATCCTTTAAATGATCTTGTTTATTCTATGTGTCGGAATATAGTTATCTGAATATTAATTATGGCTTTAGTGAAGTTCATCGGTTGAATGCAGGAATTGAGAATTCCTCCTTCACTTTCAGCCACCTGCTTTGATTTCTCTGTTTATCTGCTTGACTGAGCTGAAATCAGTTTCTGTAAGTGAAAGTCGGCTGCTTGGAGCAGATGTTAATGCTCAGAAATAGTGTACGGTCTGCTATTAGCATAAGTAGCATGATGCTAATAAATAGAGGTGTGCGGCGCTGGTGGTGCTGGTGGCGGTGGTGGCAGCGTGGACCTGCCCCGTGACTGAGGCAGCACTGTCCAGAGGAAGAGGGAGAGGCCAGACCCGGGTGCTGGCCCCCCCCCACCCGAGCCAGCCCCGCCCTTCCCGTCCCCAGCACCCGTACGTAGCTGGCTGGGGGCCGATGATTAATGACGGTGAGGGCTGTAACCAAATTGTAGTGCCATTAGCACCAAGTCACGACTGACAACTAGATACATCATCTCTGAGGTTTCCAGCTAACTAATTTAACTATGTGAATACGGGAAATGCCGCACTGATGCCATAAGGCAAATATTGCCAAGGCTGGGGAGCCCGTTAGTAACTGAGGAGAGACCAGGCCACCTCAGGACCCAGCCGCCAGGTCCCCGGCCCTGGCTGAGTCGGCACATACACCCCTCACACCCCGTGGAACCGGGTCCCCCCAGGGCAGGTCCCCTTGGGGAACTGACCAAGCCGAGCACCCTCCTCAACTTCCCACCCGCTGATGGGCAGATGGCAAGGTCAGAGAAGGAGGGACGTGATGTGCTGACACCTTTATCCTCCTCCCGAATTTCTCCCCGTCTCTGCAGCTCCCCACTTTCTCCAGGAGAGGGACTTGTGGGCGCTTTGCCTAGAAACAGGTGGGCCTCACTTCTCACAAGAACTGCTCCTGAAATAGTGGATGCAAATTGTTATTATCTTCTTTTTTGCTATTTTTTTTTTACAATGAATCCTATTTGAAATGTGCTGTGTTTGCTCATCCCAGAAACCTTATAAGGAATCTTTTTAGAAACAGATGAATCCTCTGCCTTGTGAATAGTTGCCCTTTATTCATCTGGTTTATGAGCTTTGCACATGGCCACGTATTTTAAAGCTATCCTCTGAAATATCGGGTGATTTATTCTCCGAATCAGAAAGCCCCCCGCTGAGATCCCTACCCCCCTTTAGAGGGCAGTGGCTGGGGAGTTAGGGACAGGAACATCAGTTCCGGGTTAGAAACTGTCAATTCCCAAACTTGTCACCTGCCATGCTGGAAGCAGAAGAGCATCTAACAAGCTGCGTGTGGCTCAGCAAATGCAGTCCCCTCTCTGGGGTCCTCCAACTCACATGCAGGGGGCCGGGGGCGAGATCATGGGATAACGTTTTTTGAGAACAGACATTGCAGAAAACTCAAAGCTCTCCACCTGTGTGGAGGACATTTGCACATCGGCATGAGTATGCCTGCAGCCCACACCCCATGGCCACAGCTAAGGGCAGCTGGATAAAGGGCACCACGCTCAAAGTAACCACCCGTACGAGTAACCCAGACAAAAGGAGTGGCAGCAGGCACACGTATCTGGGAAATTGAACTTCCATGCGGGATAGCCGGATAACAGACAGGCAGGCAGCTAGACTCTGGTGCCTAAATAACTGGACGGGGTCCCTCACTCCTTCCAGAAGAACCATGAACTTTAGATCACTGGTAACTACCTAAACAGGGAATACACGTCGGCGGCAAGAGCTCACTCTCCTTTGCAAAGCTCTCTTGACTTTTGACTCCTGCAAGCAGACTGATACCTGCCCACAAGTGCCACGGAGCAGGAATTATTATCCCAATTGGCAGATGAGAAAGCTGAGTTTGAATATTGTTGTCAAGGGAGGAGGGCAGTTGTTTGAAGGCTCAGTTTTGTTAGAAAATTAACAAAATTTCATTTGACTTCCTTTTTTCTGCCTTATCAATCCAGAAAATAAAAAGTCCAATGCCTGACCCTCATGCTCTAATCTGCTTATCTCAGGTACAAAGCATTTCCTTCCTCTGCTTCCCTCAGAGAGGCTATTATTGTTTCCCTGAAAGGTCTAGTCTTTAATCTGAAAGCTGTTTCAGATGTAAATGGGGTACAGTCTCCCCAAAAGATAGCATCCATCCCTCCATCCATTATTCCACAAACCCCGGGCAGGGGTTACAAAGGTGACAGAGATATGGTCCCTGCCCTCAAAATACCTACAAAGAAATCAAGTACAAAGCTGCATTCCCCTCCCCACCCCAACTGCCACCGGAACACACATTCAAAGTGCTGGGACTGATCAGAAGAAGAAAGAGTCTCTCCTGAGGGGATAACTTGGGGAGCTGCTATGCGGGGGTGTCCTTCGATGTTGGCCTTGATGAATGGATGATTGTGAAGTGCAAAGATCAGCAGACGTGCCCTCCCCGCAAGGAGAAAGCAGTCTGAGCAATGGCAGGAAGGTGCTGGGAGCTCTGGACCTGACGGGGCTGGGCAGCAGGGCCCTGAGCACACCTGGGCACGGCGGTCTGGCATAGCAGTCAAGGGTCGGGATGCCAGTCCACAGAGTACAGGCCGTGGCCAGTGGGCAGGGCAGATTTCCCAGAGCTGACTCACTGGATATGAAGGCCAGAGCTTACGGAGGATGCAAAGGGGCCCTGGGAAGATCTTGCTCACCCACCACCTAGCAGAAACCAGAGCAGAACAGTACCTGCCCTCTGGAAGTCAGGACCCCGCACTCAGTGACTCCAGCTACGCGGGGTCTCCAGGCCCCCCACACTGGGGGCTGCATTCTACATCTTGAAAGTCTAGGTGGTGCAGGTCCCCCAGCCTTGGCCGCCCAAGAACACCAGTGGCACAGCGGAAATCCACCCTTCCCAAACTTTTCACTTCAAACACCCTCCACCGGGTTCCTCCCACCCCACCCC
>NW_004567117.1:22794522-22795019 GCF_000260355.1 Condylura cristata | reverse complement strand
ACCCCACCCCCCTCTCTTTTCTTAAAGGTTTTGCCTTTTAAAACAAACTGCAGTTATTAAATAAATAATTGATTCCCTTCCCCATTTTTTATTAATCAAAGGCTAATCAGAGCTGCAGATCGGCATGGAGCAACCAGTGTTAGCCACTCGGAGTGGGTAAAATACTTGCTAAAAGCAGCGAGGTGCTATTTTTGTTTTCTCTGTGCAGCCTCATCAAGGGGACATGTGCGTTTTCCATTAGGCTTTGTGAAAGTGCAAGAGCCTGGGCTCTAGGACTCCAGCTTGACAAGCTTCCCAAACACACCACACCCTGAGGAGGCTGTAAAAGCCTGGAAAGGGGCAATTTAAGGACCTGCAGGGTCTCCTGGCACAGGGAGACATCACAGGACAAGCAGCCCAGGACTCACAGTGTCTCTGGGGGCCACAGGCTCCAACCCCTGGCCTGAGGCTGAGGTCCTCAGGGGGGGTCCCTCACTCCTTCCAGAAGAACCATGAAC
>NW_004567117.1:22762436-22794371 GCF_000260355.1 Condylura cristata | reverse complement strand
TCTCTCTCTCTCTCTCTCTCTCTCTCTCTCTCTCTCTCTCTCTCTGTACTTATTGATCCCAAAAGAGGAAAAAGTCTATTAATCCTAAACCCAGAGAAGATTAGAGATAGGGGTGAAAGGCCTTGTCAGGACAGAGCCACACGGGCATTATCTCTTGGGAAGGTGACCACATCACCCGCAAAGGGAAGCAGGCAGGGGAACAAAGGAGAGAACAGAAAGTGAGAGAGTGGCCACCCCAGGAAGCAGACATGATCCCGGTTCACCTGGCTAAAAGGAAAAACCTCCTTGGTGGAGGGAAAGTTGAGGCAGGGTAGCTGCGAGCGGACACTGACAACGATGTTCATAACACACGCTGCCAGTCTTCTCCATCCTCAGGGTATTTCCTCTCTCCTAGGGCCACAGAGACTTGGTCCGTGGCCTGAGTCACCCATGACCCAGGATAGCACTGCTGTGATAGCCCAACTCCATCAAGGGCGGGGAAGACATTCAGGGGCCTCGGGACTGCTGGAGAAGCCCTAACAAAGGTGCTGAGGAGCTAGATGGCACCCTAGAGATCTGAGGCAAGTCCTTTACCTTCTCTCTGCCTCTGCTCACTCCCCAATAAAACAGATACAATAATTATAATAACTTTATAGGGTCGCAGTGAGAATTTCATGAGATCATCTGTATGAAGAGTCTGGGTGTCACTTATTAGCATATAAGTATTATTACTTCATTTAACAGCAGAATCTGGCTCACTCTTTGCAGAAGGGACAAGGGAGGGCAGGACTGCGCCTTCAGGGGCAATACAACAGGGACATGGTGTCAGCACCAATGAAGCCAAAAGCCTTTGGAGCTATGCAGGGACTGTCGATTCTACCAGTGAGTGGCCAGGACTGTGCACCGTAGCCCCTGGAGACCCAGGCCGTGTGTCTCAGCCCCCTTCAATACCCACTCTGCACTGACAGAATTCAAATTCCTGGGGCGAGGTCCAGGTATCTGCATTTTTCAGGTGGCGACCCTGAAACCAGACAGTCAAATGCCTGTCCAAGTTGTGGTCTCTGTCAGGTCGTAACTGGGTGCTGGTCGCCTGAGAATAGATTTAGCTTTTTGTCCCACAATCATACTCTTCCCAAAATCTCATCCCTGGCTACCCAGAATCTACTGTTTGCAAAACAAATTCAGCAACTGCATGTCTCCCATGCATGTAGAGAGTCTCTATCCCTTCCACTTTCCTGCTGCCATTCCTCCCCCCAGTTTCTCCTTGGGGTGCCATGAATTGGATGTGCCTTTGTCTGTCTGCTTCTCTGGAGGTCTCTCCTGCGGTTGGCCTTCTGGGTTTTGTCCAGCCAGGTCTAGGCAACCCAAGGTCACCCAGTCTTCAGCCTCCTTGAGTCACTTTGCCTGGGACACCAGTGCATGGACAGGTTGCCTTGTGTACTGTTTGACAGATATGCCTCTTACTTCTTGGGCCAAGAGCAAGAACAGGCTTGCTGGCCTAAAGGAAGACAGCAGCGTCACAACCAATGCTTGCAGATACACACGGTAGGTTGTCTATCCTCTACCAAGGCCAGGAGGCTGGAGCTCTTACCACCCCTATTTTACAGATGAGGAAACTGGGGCACAGAGTGCTGCAGGAACCTACTTTCATAGTTGATTTGAGAGTTCTTAGCCCTATACGACACCACTTTTCCATGGGGTACCCTAACCTAGAAACTTAGTACCCTGGGCAAGCAGCAGTTTGGGGGTTAAAAAATAAAAGGATGAACTAAGAGCAGATGGTTTATTTGTTGTTTATTACCTACTTGAAATTATGACAATTAGACTGCAAGTTACTGACTTAAGGAAGACAGGCAGCTTGGTGCCGTGGGGGTAAAACTGAAGTAGGAGACTGCAGTGTTGAGATTTTTCTAAGCTATTATTATTACAAAAATAACACATGCACATGGTAAAAAGTGCAAAGGGGTAGATAGTGAGGTGTGATTCTCCCTCCCACTCGAGACCCCATCCCACTCGCCAGAAGGAACAGCTTCCTGTGTATTCTTCCAGAAATATGTCGGGTACAGACAAGCACACGCAAACACACCCACAGACACTTTCTGTTGTGGAAATCGGAATGTGCTCCCACACTGCTGTGCACCTTGACTTTCACTTGCAGTCTAGTCTGGGCCCTCCCAAGTCGGCACATGTATGGACCAACTTCATTACACTTAGCAGCAGTACAGTATTGGGTTGTCTGGATATTCAGTTATTACATAGCCAGGCTCCCACTGATCGACACTTCGGTTGTTTCTGCTTTTGCGTTTTATTTTATTACAAACCACCCATGATCCATATCTCTGTGCACATTCATTGCACATACATACGATTTCATCTGTGGAATAAATTCTTACAAGTGAAATTATTTCAGGAGATTTGCACATCCAACATTCTGATTGATATTTGCTTCCAAAGACATTGTACCAATGTAAGCTTTCATTGAATTTTTATGTTGAATTACTGTTTTCTCAAACATTGTGTGTCGTTAGAAAATACTTTCTATTTGGCTAAACTTGGGGTTCATTTCCTGCCCTGTCCCTAACTAGTGTGAGACCTGGGACAATCACTCCTCTCCGAGTCTCGAGTCTCTCACCTGTGGCATGAAGGCTGAATTAACTGATGTCTAAGGGTCCTTTTAGTTCTGCCTGTCAGTGATTTTAAGCATCTGCTGGCTGTGTGTTAACACTGTGCTGGGACTCCTGAGTTCATTTTAGCCCAAAAGAACTGAAAATCTAGCTGGGAGTATAAGATTTAAGAGAGCAACTGGGTACAGTCTAAAACCAAGTGCAAAGTTGTGCAGGTTACTCTCAGGACTTGTAGGTTACAGGAGAACAAAAGGGCCTGTGAGTAGGGTGTTTCTGGGGGAGGAACTTGAATGGGATGCACAGGAAAAGGCACAGCTGGACACGGCTCTGGAAAACACCTTGTCCCACACCGTCCAGAGAAACACATTCTTTCTTTTCCACTATCCCCCAGCTTCCTGTTTTCTCATCAAGGACTGAAACCTAGTGAAACATCAGGTTTGTCTCAGAGCATGGTTTGATGTTCCAGTTCAGTGAGGTTCTGTTCTCAAATCCACTGTTTCACTAAATACTGTGTTCTTTGTGGCAACATCAGTTCACTTTACTGTTCTGGAAAAAAAAAATTGACTACACATAAGCCTTGATTAACCCAGGTTCTCAGAAAAATGGAGGATTCTAATTAATTCTGTTTTCTGTGTAATGGAGGGTAAAAAGGGCTTGCAGGAAGCCGGAGCTCATCTCCCATTTCATTCAGACCAGGCTGGTGATCCTGGTTGAGCCACCACCCGCACACATGGCCACCTCGGCCTCGCCCACAAACAAGGCTTCCTGGAGCCAGAAGGGCACAGGTTGGACTGGCAATGAGGAAACTGCAGTTCAGGGGGCATATTTTGGCTTTTGGTTGGCTCTGCACAATGCTCTTCTTTCTTGGCAATTGAGCTATTTGGCTGATCATCCTGAAAAGGGGGTGGAAAAATAGGAAGGCCATGTAGTAGGTAGAGGGTTCTCCTGAATCAGTGTTATGCACCATGGGGCTTATAGCGTTTCACAGCGCCAGCCATGGTTTCTTACAGCTGGAGAGGCTGGTACAGATGCTCACTTATCCATAACGAAACTGAGGCAGAGTAACTGGTGCCAGAGCACTGAGAGACGGGCATGGTGACCGTACCTGACATATCCATGTGTGGGGCAGGTTTCCCTGACTTGTCCAGGATCCTGCAGAGCCCATAAGGGGCAGAGCTGGTAACTCAGACTACGTCCACTGGACACCAAGGTGTCTCCAAGGAGGTTCCTGAGGTCCGGGAAGCTCCTTCTTCCCTGTCAGGAAGGGGACCTGGGAGTCTAGATTTTGAAAGGTGCCCAACATAAGCCTGAAGTACACTGTTGGTTGGAAAGATGCCACCCTACAAGGCACTTTCAATGTTCCACTTACAAAACCAGTCTTAGAATCACTCTACCTTTCATGCAAGCGGCCATATACCAAGTTATTCTGCCCCCACGTGCTGAGTACACCACAGAGGAACCTGGAAAATCCAGAACCTTTCCAGCCCCTACGGATTACACTGAGTTACACAGCCTAGCAATTCCATTCACCTCTGCAAACATATCCACTTTCTTTAAAGGATGTTTGTGAAATAAAAGACAATGCACACGCACACACCAAAAAAACCGTAAAATCTCCCTGAGATGCCATGCTTCAGTCATTATTCCTCCAACGATAAAAAGAAGATACAGTAACTTCCAGGTGACCACTGCCAGGGTCCTCTCGTTAGTTAGCTTACAGTGTTAAATGTGGTTTGTTACAGCTGGAGAGGCTCACTCTATCCACAAAGAAACTGAGGTAGGGTAGCTGGTGTCAGAGCCCTGAGAGACGGGCGTGGTGACCATCCCTGACACACTCATGTGTTGGGCAGGTTTCCCTGACTTGTCCAGGATCCTGCAAACCCAGGAAGGGGCAGACCTGTTAAACACACATGTCTTACAGCCCGCCCCCCACCCCAAGACCCTAGAATTTGCATACCTAATCAATTCCCTGGTGATACCCAGGGGCCCTTCTGAGGTCTGAAGCCTCATGCTGAGAATTAAGGACAAGGGATCTTGTGAAAGGGATTTTTATTGTTATTTTACATTTTACAAAGTGCAGGTTCCTTCTTTAAAGTGAAGGGGACCATTTATCCCCTCCCACAACCTATTGGATACGTTTAAGTTTAAGCTTTTAGGAATCTCATTTGCTTATCTAAGAACCTAGGGAAGTTTTAGGAAATATTACAGACCAATCCACCAGTCACCAAATGAGTAGGTATTTCCTCTCCCTCCCAAGACCTCCCCCCCCATCTCTGGAAACCAGAAGCTTCTCACCCCTAGAAGAGAAATGTTAAATGTTTGCCTAAATCCACAGTCTGGCTGCCCACTTCACCCTCGCGCCCCCTGCACACACACATTTGGTCACAGACAGAACCCCCACAAGGCTGAGATTTCTCCCCCTCCCTTCCACACACCCAAGAAGCCCTCCCACAAAGGACCCTGCCTGCCATGAGAAAGTCTGCCCTTCTGGTCCAGTGCTAGTTGTGGGGGTCCTCTCAAACTCGGGGCTTCTGAGTTAGAAGGAACAGATTAAAAATGGAAAGGATTCCCAGAAGTCCTTCACCTCAAGTCAGAAGTCTGTTGCCAGCGGTGAAGACAGATGTTAAGGGCAAGAAATGTGAAGGGAGCGCCGGCCTTGGTCCCGGCCAGGAGGCAGACAAGGCAATTTGCTGGTGCTGAGACAACGAACTGGGGGAACTGGGACGGGAGCCCCCCAGTGGCCAGTCCGGAGGGAGGGAGGGAGAAGGAGCAGGAAAACACACCGGTGGGGTGGTCAGATGCGCAAACAAACGGCACTTCGGGAAGAGAGACAGGTTGTTAACAAAGAGATAAAGGAGGAGGGCTGGAGAGAGGGAAAGAAAGGGGAGGGCTGAGGGCGAGGAGCTCCAGGGAGAGGACTGGAGGCGCAGACAAAGAGAGTGGCGAGCGGACTCGGGACCTGCGCCCAGCGAGCAGCCAGCGCCCACCCCCTGGCTGCGGGTGCGGCTTCAGGAGCTCCCGCCCCAGCTCACTGGCTCTCCCGCTACTCGGATGAGGTCACTGACATTGACCGCCCCGGGCGTGCGGGAGCTCGCAGGGCACCCCCAGGGGTGATGCCCGGCGGGGGGAGCCCAGTCTTTTTCCGCTCCCGCCTGCCTCCCTGCCCTTAATGGCTCGGTAATTGATTGGCCCCGCGTCCCATTTTCACCGCGGGCGGCCGGCGCCAGAGGTCGGCTAATATCAATATTTCCCGGGGCTGCTCCGTGGTCTAGATCCTCCTGCTCCGGGCCGCCCCACCGGCCGTGAATTTACCTTTGGTTTAACACCAAGTGGGAGCTGAGTCAGGGATTACGGCTTGTCAAGACAAGTCAACACGAATTTAAAAAAAAAAAGAGGGGGGGTGGGGGAAGGGGAAAGATTTGTCAACTCTGGTGGCAATTGCAGCAGCCTGGGGTTAATTACCGGGAGGAGGAGGTGGCTTTGGCGAAAGAAGGAGGCTAAGAGGGCGGGGTAGGGACGAGATGAATGAGGAGGGAGAAAGAGGGGGTTTTAAAGACCCTGGAATCTTATTCCCAGGGTTGCTGGAAGCTATCTGTAAAGGTCATTTTCTTTCTCCCCAACCACCTAGCCTCCCACGGCCCCCTGCAGCCTGGCCCATTTTCTTACCTCTCCCTCCCATAGGTACTACTTAAAGTGACCTTTCCTCTCCAGCCAGATGTGATTGGCTCCAGGCAGAGAAGATCTAACTCTGCTAGGTGATCATCAAATATTAGCTCATTTCCCCTCCTCAATATCCACAGTGAACAGGCTGGGTGGGTACAGTACGGCTCCCCTCCTTACAGCCCCAATCCACAGCACCCCCCGCAGTGTGTGGTGCTTACACCACACACTGTAACAATCTGTTGAACCATGGCATGAACACAAACAAGTGGCCAGAGCTCCGGTGGCGCCAACCTGCGGCCACCCTGGCAGGGAACCTGAAGGCTTTGCCCTAAGCTGATACTTTCCACTAGGTGACCAGCTCCTCCCTCTCCCCCTTTCACCTCCTGTTGACTGATTAATTGTAGATGATTGATCTGTGGTTCTGTATTGAAGACAGTGCAGAGACTCAAGTTTCACACAGAGATGAAGGAACAAAAGGGATTGGTGGTAAGAGACTTTGTGAGGCCAAAGCAGGGGAGTCAAGAAAGTGCTGGAAGCAGGACTCCTCTGGCAGGCAGGGGGTCTCCACACACCCCACTGGACCCAGTCTGCTCATAGCCTGAGCTGCAGCAGTCAGTGGATCTGCACCTGAGGATGCACAGAATTCTCCAGGACAGAGTGTGGATGGGACACTCTGTTTCTCTCTGTGCCAGGCTTTCTCCTCCTCCTCCCTCTCCCAATAATTCACCCCAGGCTGCCTGATTGCAGAGTTGACAAGTCTCTCCCCTTCCCCGATTCCCCTTCTCTTTTTTCAAAAGTTCGTGTTGACTTGTCTTGACAAACCTTAATCCCTGACTCCGCTCCTACTTCATGTCCCATCCACACTCTGCAGACCAACTCTCTCAGCCTTGGGACTCCCCAGCAAACCAACCTCAGTCACCAGATGTCCTCCTGGGTCAAGACTGCAACATGTGTGGCTCAGGATCCCAGAGCTGGGGGCATCCCAGGGTGGGCACACATGGTAAACTCAGAATTGCTCACTCCAGCACACTGTCCATCCCTGCGGGAGAGGTAGGCGGTGTGAATGAATTTCCTAATATCCCCAGCAGAATGTCTGGCGCCACTCTGAGCCCTGCTCTTAGCCCCCAAAAGAGACCTGTATGTAAAGCATAAGAATGAATCAGTTCAACACTCACCTCCTGAGACAGACCCCATATTGGAACCTCTGATCACTTCTGCAGACTCACGTGGTCCCATGTCTGTCCCCAAACTGATCCAGAGTCCTGAAGTGCCCACTCCCAGCATGAAAAAGGAAGCAAAAGTCCTCACCCCCACCTTCTGAGGCTAGTGATGGTGAACAAACCAGTTGGTTGTCAAACAAGGCAAGGAGGTATGACAAAGAAAACCCTCTGTCCTGCCATTCCTCACCCTGGGAATTTTGCAGCGTTCTGTGATGGAGCTCTCAAGCAGCAGGACTCGGTGGCATAGTTTCTTGAAGGACAGGAGTGAGGAAGGTAAACAGGAAAGGGGAAGATGCAATGCCAGAGGCTTAGGTGGTTCACACTGGGGGGAGACTGGAAAACTGGATGTCCCCTGCAGGTGTGGTCTCAGAGAGATTGGAAGGGAGCCAGTGATCAGATTAGTCCCCAGGCCTCCAGTCGGCCTGCTGCCCTGTCAACACGCCTAAAGTGAGGATGGGACCTACAATGGGTTCATTTCCAACAGACAACCCTGAACCTGTGAAAAGTCCTCCGCAACCCTGGCTCTATTTTGTCTCGACCTACCTGGTGATATGAGGACTGTGCACTTTACAGCATCCATTCATTATGTCACACATATACACACACACACCATCTTTGGAACTTAGCAGAGTCTCAGCAGAGAGAGGACTACATTCTACATTTCTCACTTACAGCAGATTCTTTAGTCCCAATCTCAGTCCAGCTCCCATCTGAATCACCCCTCGTCCTGGACCAGGACTGAGGGAGGGCCCAGGGAGATGCCTAGTTCCTGCAGTCTGGAGCTCACGTCTGGCACAGACCATAAGCAGAGAAGAATCTGAGCTGGTCACTGTGCTAAGTGGCAGAGTCTATATGGAAAGAGTAGAGCTAGAGGGACGGGGTGGCGTTGCAGGGGTCCGAGGAAGCAGAACTCACTTAGGAAACCTAAGCGCTGCCCTTTGCTTAGTCAACTCTGTGTATAAGGGCACCAGGCTTCCAAAGACCCACCCAGTCCTCACATTTCTACCAGGAGGGAGGCGCTCTTTCTCTTTTCTACTTACAATGCAGAAATGGAGGCAGGCAAGGGGAGGTGATGAACACAAGCTAATGGCAAAGATGGGAGTTGACCCCTGGGTCACCCATCAGGAGTAACAACTCTTAAACTCCTTGGGTGCTGCATCGCCAAATGGTGTGGAAACCAGAGTTTCCTTTGTGACTTAAGAAAAATAAAGAGGCAAAATGAATTGTCCTGTACTGCAGAGGCTATGTGACGCAGTGTCCCCTGTTCTCTGTGACTGTCACTTCCAGGCCCTCCTGCCTGCTTGGCAGGATGAAGGACAGGCTTTCACAGGCAGACGGGAGGGGTCAGGGTCACCGCCGGCAAAGGCTCGCCCAGCGCTGCTCCTGCCGCCCAGACGGGAGCTCTGATCCTCCGCTGAAAATGTCACGATGGAGACAGGCACGCTCTGATCTTCAGAGAGCTGCGGTGCATCTGTGATGACATGTGGGCATCAAGATTTGCATATTTATTATAGATAAGCTGTCAAAATGTATGTTGTCAATTTCACCTTATACTCCAGATTTAATGGTGCACGTAAAGGACAGAAAATCTTTAATATTAATATTAATATGATTTTAGATTATAAGACCGCATTGTAGATATCAATCAGCCAACCCTTAAGGACATGTCACTCAAGTTGATATAGTTTATAGAAAATTAATGTAATCCATCCTGTATGATCTATTACAGGGCACATGAAGGGAGCAAAGAGTGTGTGTGTGCTTGGGTTGGGGTTGTGGGGGGGCATTATTCCTCGCCACGGTTCTCCATACGTGCTAATTTGTGTTCGTGCTCGAAACATCCGAAAGGAATCTGTGTATTTTAGACTCGGCAGGGATCTCAGAGAGCAGTTGTGCCAAGTCCTTCACTTTGCTGTGAGGACAGGAAGGCCCAATTAAGAGGACAGGAAGGCCCACCATCACTAGTCAAGTCGGTGTCAGAGGTGGGCCTGAGCCCAGGCTTCGTGAAGGCCAGCCGTATGGCTCCCCTTCCTCTGCCCCAGGCTCCGGAAGCTGGAGGGAGTCATTGGAGCAGGCCCCTGGGCTCCTGGATGCCCTCCCCCATCCCTTCTTCCCCAGATGCAAGAAGCTAGCTTGGCACGTGACTTCTTCATCCACTTCAAAGGACCTCTGGGATCCCTCCGTCCACCATATGACAAGGGGCCTGGAAGACCTTGGCAATGTGCAGGACTTTCTTGGTGATTCCAGTGGGACTAGGGAAGTCCCCAACCCCCTACTGCCCACCCACCTACACTGACTGTGCTCACTAAAGCCGTGAACTCCCTGGGATCCATGAACATCTCCCCACATCCATAGATAAGGCAGTGTGATCGGGGCCAAATGACCAGCAGGAAATAAACATCATAAGACTATTCCCCTGGGGAAGGAGAGACAATATCAAAAAGTTCTTAGGACCTGAACTGAAGCCTCTGCCCACACCCACGTTGGTGCTGGCAGCACTAGGCAGGCCCAGGGTTTTTGAAATGGGTCTTTTCACTCCAGGGAGCCAGTCAAGCTAGATGAGGCTGAACAGAGAACACCAGTGTTCTCCAGGCTCCAACTTTGTTGTCAGGTCCTACCTCCCTTCCCCCACTCATGCTTGATTCATCCACGCAGGGTACTCATACAGCCATCTGAAATGTGTTGCTGTAGTCTTCTACCAGCCAGAACAACAGGGAACCCATAAGCCTTCTAGACCAGAGACCAGCTCCAGTACCTGCTGTTTCTGTCTTAGTTATAACACACTGGCTGATCACATAGTCCTTCTCTGGGCTTCATTTCTACACCCATCACATAGGATGATAAGCCATGTGACATAATCCACACTGTGCTGGCTTCTCTGTCTCTGGGTCTAGACCCCCTGCCCTGCTGACCTTGTCCATGATCCAGGCGCGTGGGCAGACAGGAGGAGCTGCCCTGGGGAGCTTAGACTGGAGGAAGGCGCAGTCTGTTCTTCTGGAGTCACACTCAGCTAATTTGGGTGCCCAGGGCCTAGGGGGAGAGAAGACACCCAGGAGCAGGAGGGCTAGTCTCCCTAATTTGTAGCCCTTGAACTTTCTGGAAGCACTAGTCTTAACGTAAGAGCCAGGAGGCAGCAGGACCTTAATGGCTAAATGTCTACGGTGACCTCTCTAGAGGTTGTCCAGGCCTCAGCAAGTGAACACATGGTCTCACACCTGTCCTTAGTTAAGGAATCTGTCCTGCTCATTCCCATCTCCAATTCCCACCCAGCCCCACCCACCTACCCTGTAGCTCCAGCTCACTGAAGACGAGATCCAGCAAAAACCTGGCTAGGTAGTTCCTGGCCACTGGAGCTTACCGGCACTTCTTACCTGAAGTACAAGTCCTGGTGGGGGCTGCATAAATCCCAGAAGCATAGCAGTGGGGGTGAGGCTTGGGCTGCTGGGGGGATACTCGCCAGTGGGATCCCTAATAGACCCAGCCAGCCAGGCCTGCTCGGCTGCCCACACTTCTCGGCAACTTATTTACATGCTGCTGCAGGCTGACGAACACCTGAAGCATTTTTCATCCTGCTCAAACTACAAAAGCCTCCTCGGGTACCTCCGTGTCAGTGCTCCCATAGAATGGCAAAATGCTGATAGGAGGATTTTTTTTCTTTTTTAATCTTCACTGAAGCCACCAAGAAAGATGACCCACAGACAAAGAGGAAGGCACAAACAAGGCCAGACGGAATGAGGAGGGCATGCCCTCCTCGAGCTGGCTTCTGTCTCCCGGGAAAGGCAGCAAGTCCATTGACGAAATGTTCCAAGCCCAGAGAATGTAGCCGCCCCTGCCCCTGCTGGTTCAGAAACCAGGCAGATCACTGCACACCTCTCTGGTGGCAACCTCTGTCCAGCTGCTGTCTCGGGTCCTAGCTATTCAAGGGCTACAACAGGGGGTGGTGGGTATCCGAAAGGAGAAGCATGTGGGCCAGCCCTTGACAGGTTTCCCAGTTCTCTGCAGGCAATTAGGACCTCCAGGTGGAAGGCCCAGGAGACAGGGCTTGAGCCCATCTCAAATCAATGAGTCTTAACCGGATGCTCTCAGTCCCCTGGGGGAGTTTTCAGAAATCCAGTGGCCGCCTAAAATCACATGCAAATGGGGTGTGTGTGTGTGTGTGTGTGTGTGTGTGTGTGTGCGCGCGCGCACGCGCAGACATGTGTGGTCCATTCATGCATGTGCATGCACTGGGGACATTTTTCTAAGAGTGCTGCTAGTATCCATCATTCTTTTTTGTTTTGTTTTGTTTTTTATATTTTAAAAGGACAGGCAAAAGGACAAAGAGAAAAGAGCAGCACCTGCACAGTCATAGGCAGAAAGGAGGAGAGCTTCCATCAGATTCTTAAAGGCCAAGGGATTCCTCTATAACATTAAGAAATTTTCGAGGTGTCTCTCAGCCTCCTAAACTATGGTGTCAGCTGCCCCAGAGGCCCAGCTGTACACATGCAAGACCCTGTACTTACTAGATGAAACTTCATCCTAAACAAGACAGTTTGGTGGGGGTGTGGGGGGCAGAATGGGGGTGCCAGGCCCCAGCAGCCTTCAGGGGTCTAGAGCCCCCCCCCACCCCGCCTTGGAGGAAGGCCACTGGCTGTCTGGAGCTCAGAGCAGACAGGTTCTTGCATTCCTGGTCCCTGTCCCTTGGTGCCAGCCTGAGGCCTTTTTCTCTCCCAACCCTGACGGCTGCTCTTGGCTTCACGGCTATCTGTCTTTATGTATTCTCGGGTCCCCTTTCCCTTGGTTTCCTCCATTAATACTTCTCGTTCAGGGGAGGATAAACAGGGTCATAATCACGCCATAAAGTGAGCCACGGGCAGCGTGTCGCTTATTGCCCAGGGGTCTGCTAATTGGAATTTATAAAGTTCAATAAAAACTATAATCCAATAAGGGCTGAAACTCTTCTTCATTTATCTTAGGGGTAATATTCCGCCTGCCCGCCCACTCGCCTGCCTGCCAGCCAGCCAGCAGTGGGAGGCCAGGCAGCAGCCACCAGCCAGGCCTTCCCTGGGGTCCACAGAGTTCCCGAGAGTGGCTGGCACTAGATGGAGAGCCATCGAGGGCGGATGGTGAGCGTGGTGGGGCCAGACCCCACCTACCTTTGACCCAGCCAGCAGGGTGGCTTTACCTTTGAGATCTGGGCCCCCTACCCCAGAGTTCTAATATCTCTTGCACCTTCCCAGACACCCCTTTTAGAGCCCACCATCCTGTGCAATTGCCCCAGCCCCCTTCCTCACCTCTAGGAATATCAGGCCATCTGCTGTGTGATGACCCCAGCCTGCAACTTGTGGGGTGTGGTGGGGGGGCATTTCCTGGCCCCAGGAGCTCTCACAGAGCAAGCAATCACTGCGGTGTATAGCCAGTCAGAGGTCTTAGTCACCCAGCTGGACTTAATCAGGCCCCATCCCCCAGCCCTTTCCCAGATTTCACAGTGGGGAGGTAAAGAAACAGAGAGAGGCATGTCCACAGCTAGCTGAGGAGCCTCACCCTGAAGACAGAGCAGGTGGGGGTAACCAACCGTCCCAGGGTGCCCAGAAGTGGAAGGTTTCCCGACACCTGGCCCGGGTGTCAGCAGTGACTGAGGGAATCATCCATGCAGTGGGCTGCCTGGGGGAGGCTGCTGGAGCTCACTTCCCACCTGCCCGCCTTCCTGCAGCTCCTGGTCCTGCAGCTCCTGGAAGACCTAGCCCCCACCCCCAACCTGAAAGACATAGTCCACTCTTTCAGAGCAAGCACCTTCTGCAAACTGGATCCCATCCCATTCTCTTCCAGGAAACCCTCATTTGCAAAATAAAATAAATGGCCTCCTGCAGGAACACACCTGTACCCCACTTCCAAATGCAAACAGCCCCTTGCTGGAAGCCCCTCCCACCCCCTTCCCGAGTTCTGAGTGCTTTCCCAGTGCTGGAGAGTAGCCACAACACCCACCTTATCGCTGGCCTTTGAAGCAGAATTGGGAGAGGGAGCAGCTTTTCCCCAGGCAGAAGTCTACAGAACCAGCTCCCCCTGAGTGCGTGCTACCCAAACAGAAGGCAGGGTGCTCTCATGCCTTCACCATCGCCCAAATGGGCATAAGGCCGAGGTGTTGTCCTAATGCAGCTGCTAGGGGAGGGAAGGTTGGTCCAGAGGGCGGAAGGAGCGCCCCCACGAGCTCTCAGGAGGCAGGTGCAGCAGAAGCTGGAGCCCCACGCCACACCTTGCCCCGCCACACTAGCAGCGGGGTGAGTGGCCCACCTAGAGCCCAAAGCCCTCCTGGCCTCTGGAGTCACGGAAATAGCTAAGGCTGTGGAGCCAGAGCTGCTTGGGTCCTAAATCGGCTTTCTGCCATGTCCACAGTGTTTAGCCTTGAGTAAGTCATTCATCGTTGCCAAGCCTCAGCTTGAGGAATAACGCCATAACTTATATAAAACGCTGACCACAGTGCCTGGTCCACGTGTAGTTAATTCTAGCTACTGTTGAGAGTAATTTATATTTTGTGTGAAATGCCCAGATGGAGGTAAGGGTCAGTCAGTGGCCAGGGTTAGGGCTCTGTCTTTCCAAGTTCCCTTTCCAGTGCTGGCACAGAACCAGATTAGGGGCTCGGTGAGGACAGAGGTCAGCAGGGAACCTGGCTTTATGCTGGGGTCAGGAAGGGGTTCCAGGAGAGCCTAAAGGTGGTGGCCATGGGTTCCACATGGAACCAGGCAGAGCCCCTGGCTGAGGAAGCAGCGTGTGCATGGCCCTCAGGGCCAGGAAGGACTGGGAGAGGACTGTGCTGAGGATGATGGAAAGTCACGCAATTGTTACTACTTTTTTTTTGTTTTGTCCAGAAAAGGTAATTTGCCATCTGGGGCTAAAAAGGTGTAGACGCCTAAACTCTCCTAATCCATCTCCTTGACATCCTCATCACTCATTCATTCACTCATTCATTTCCTGCCCCCCCACCATAGTGCATCAAGTACCTCCAGGTAGCCAACCCAGTCCAGGTGGTGGGGACACAGCAAAGAAGAAATTATATAAGTTCCTGCTTTCACGCGGGGTACCCCAGTCCCTTCTGGGTCCTGCTTCGGTCAGGCTGTACCCAGTTCTGGAAGACCTATCGTTCTCCCCACCCAGTCCAGTCTTACAGGGTCTGGCTGAGGCCAGGGTGTCTTTTCCCCAGGCCAGGGGATGGCACAGCCACTTCTAATGACAGCAGCCTACTGCTGAGATGTTGGATTCAGCACCAGTCTTTCCTACCCTTCCTCAGTGCGTGTGGGGGGAGGAACGGGGCGTAGGGGGTAGTTAAGAGGGCTTGCCTCCCTACAGAGCTCTGGTCACCGCCTTCCTCCACTAGTTGAGAGGAAAAGTAAGCCTGAGCAACCTTTAAGTCCTACTGGAGGGTGGGTCAAGAGAGGCCAAACCCCACCACTCTGTGCAGGAAGCCTTGGTCAGCAAGAGATAGAGAGAAAGACCTCAGTAGAATGGGACCCTCAGGAAAGGCTGTCAGGCTGGGGTGGGGGTGGGGAGGAGGCATGGGGACAGGAGAGGGGCATGCAGCTGGGGGAGGAAAACCTGTTGCAGCAGGGATGATGAAAAGCAAAAGCAAAAAAAAAAAAAAAAAAGGAATAGGAAAATCATTGGGGGAGGCGCGATGGAGTGTAATCCGAACCGCAAATCCACCTCCTCCAGGCTCGGCAAGGCTTTTACTGTACTATAAAAACTGCTGCCGAGCGGCAAGCCTGCTTGATGACAAAGAGAGATAATTGGCTCTCATGCAGATTTAAGCCCAAAGTTATCAAATAATAATAGCACGCAGAAAGAGACACAGGCAAATGGGCCTGGAGAGCCTGCTTCTTCCAAAGGATGAGGATTTGTTAAAAGTCTCTAAATTATGCTCCTGCAATGGAACAGGGAAATGGGGCATTTTTTAAAAAAAGATTTTCTTTTAATGCTTGGATACATTTTTAAAAGTTCCTTTATAATTAGGGCTGTAATTTATATAATTTATTTTAAAAATATCCTTTTTTTAATTTCCACCCGGTCCAGTTAAAGTTGAACTGAAAAGCCCACAGTAAATGATTTTTTTAATAAAACCATTTAAAGGAGCCCCAACCTGAAGCAGAATAGATATGTGGATTTTCAGAGGAGAGGGGGGGAAAAATCATATATTGAAAAAATAAATTTCCTAACCCATTTTATACCCTAGATTTTATTACCAACGGAAGGTTTTTAAAATTCTAATTCCCTTTGCTTTTCTTTAGCTGTTTGTTTGCCACACGGGGCTCCTTGGGCTTGGGACCAGGAGTTCCATGGGAGGCTTTCAGGCAAGTGACCACGGCAGCTTCACCTCCACCAAGTCCTTGTGTGGTTTGTCTGTGCTGTGTCTAGGTGGCCCGCGACACGACGTCAGCTCCCTGAGGTCAATACCAAGTAGAGGAAGAAATCTCTTGTTCCCCTCTCTCTAGTCTCCAGCAAGGAGCAGTGTGTACAGTCGGTGCTCAATATATGTTTGCCCATTAGGTATCATACTTGGAGATTCTAGGCCAGAAAACATTGCTACCTCAGCAGGCAGTGTAGCGTTACTAGAATGTCATCTTCCCAAGGTGACAGTTGGTGGGGGGGGGGGGTCAGTGTATGTGTCACATTCTCACCTCTTAGTTAAGGACCCCTCAGAGGAGAGAGGGAGAGAGGAGAGAAAGAGGAAAACTTGAAGAGAAGGAACATTCAGCATAAGGGCTCTGGTTATTTGAGATGGGACAAGATACAGAAAATGCAGTCTGAGGTACAAGAAAGTACTGTAAACGCAAGAGAGTGATGTGATCATCTTTCCAGGGATTTGCCCTCAAGGTAGCTGGTTTCAGAAGAGCCATCATCTCAGAGAGAGTTGCCCCTTCCATCCCAGTCAGACGGTGTGTGCACACACACCACCCACGTGGGGCAGAGAGGCACAGACCTGCCATGAAATTTCAAAGAACACACAGGCTGGGTAGTTAGGACTGTAACTGCTCTGACAGCCTTGGACGGAAAGGTCCGTGTACTTTGAAAGGAAGGTCCGTAGAGGAGGTGCGGTTGAGCTTAAAAGCACAGGTTGGATAAGGAGAAGCATAAGGACTGGAGAGTGTTCCAGGGGCTAGGAGCAGTGTGTGTGTGTGTGTGTGTGTGTGTGTGTGAGTGTGTGTGAGTGTGTGTGTGTGTGTGTGTAGGGTGGAGGGGTGGAAGGAGCAGATGCAGATGTGACTCAGGAATGGTGGGAATTACCACTCAGCACAAGCCCAGTAGATGCACTGCAGAGAGAAGCCTGGCCCGTGTTAAGGAGTGCCTGGAATGCATGCGCCAGAGGAAATCCAGCCTGCTCAGCAAGGACGCGCTGGGCCCTGCCCAATGGCTCTTGAAGTTTTTCCCTTTGGGGAGCTGACCCTGCTGCCCACTGTAGATACCTGTTTGCTGAACACCATCAGGACCTCAGAGGAGCCCAGAAGGATACATCACGCCCAGACTCCTGTCCTGCCTGCCTCCACCACCCACACTTCCCAGGTGACTCTGGGCACTGAATCAGAAGGCCTAGCAGGTGGCAGGAAAGAGCCCTTGGAGTTGTCATAAACAAGGAGGGCTTCCTGTAGGAAGGGGACACCAGAGGTTGTCATCGGGGATGAAGGGATCCATATTAGGACAGGAAGAGAGGAATGCTGTGTCCCTCCCAGGCTCCACACAGCACCACAGGCAGACAGTCCAGTGCTGGTGAATGGGGGGAAAGCGGACGTTTGCTCCTTTCGTGGAGAACCTCTGAGGAAGGCACCTTTTATTATCAGTTTAGTCCCTGTGCCAGGGAGATGCTGCCACACTCCCAGCCCCCAAGACCCCCACACTCTTCAGAACCCCTATCCCCTCAGCCCACTACTCCCACCAGTACACACCACAGGCCCAACAACACCCACAGAGCAACTTGGCCTAAAGGCAGTTCCTGAGAAAACAAAGGCGAAGAGGAGGAGGAGGAGGAAAGAGACAGTGGTCTCAAGTAAGCTTCAAAGATGGAGTCTTCCCAAGGCTGCTACATTTCCCCCAGAAGGCATCTTGGTGTGTGGGCCTCTTGACAGCCCCCCGTCTTAGATTCCCCCATGGATGCCTGGCTCTTCCCATCTAGGACATTGGTCTGGAAATTATGAGTTACAGCTGAGAGGCCCATGGGAAACAAGGTGGTTAGGAGAGACTAGAAAACAGTTCCTTCTTCTGATCACTACAGGAGGGTAGAAATACTCCCGCCTTCCCAGCCCAGGGAAGGACTGCGGAGCCTGGGCTGCTTCGTTGCCAAGGAGACGGCAATTACTCTGTGAGTTGTGCAGGGCTTTTCTGCCTTTCTCTCTTTTTTTTAAACTCTGGGCCTGATGAAGTGCGATGGGTCTGGTGCCCCCTCCACCCCAACGCCGCCCCCAGCCGCTGACTCTGCATTAAAGGTCCCAAGGGTTGTAAACAGTTGCCTTCCAAAATGACAGATGCCCCTGCTTGGGGTACGCATGGCAGGAGAGAAACCATTTGTCAAAGTATTTATAAAGTGGGTGGAGATGCTGAAGTTGTGTTCCCTCCAGGTTAAAAAAAGAAAGAAAATAAGAAAAAAGGCAGAGAGTGATGAGGAAAAAAGTAATCCAGCAACTTCCCTTGCAGACCAACGGAAGATAATTATTGAGTGTCCAGTGCTGTGATGAGTGTAAAGATGAATTTTTCCTGTGTGCCTGCCTTGTCAGGGTTCACAATTTGGGGAAACTCACCCCTCAACTAGTCATGGGCAGTGAGAGTGAAGTGGGTGTCAGATGGGGGCACTGGGTCCCATGTGCTCGGCTGAGCTGGAGGAGAATGAGGTTTGGGTGAAGGGGTCTGGGACTCATGAGGGGATCCTGAGAGAAGGTGAGTATAAGGCAGTACAAAGCCCTTAGGGCCAGAACCTTGGACAGCAGGTAGGATGGCTCATACTGAAGAAATAGGGGCACTTCCCCAGGCAGAACTGGCCCTGTAGCCCAGGGAGTCCTTCTGAGTCACCAAGGAAGCCTGGAGAGTAGAAAGCCCCAGAACTGAGGCTCCCTGAGAGCCAGAAGCCATTCCCACCCTGCAGACCCACGCCAAGCTCTGGGGAAGAGGTTAGGTCCCCACAGAGGCATGGCTACCCAGGGCTAAGCACTGTGGTTAGGCAGGGGAGGACATCCTAGAGTGGTGAGGAGCTGTTCCTGAAAACCCCAGACTGGAATATTCTGCTCCTGGGGTGACGGGAAGGAGGGAGGAGAGGATAATAATCATTCAATGTGTTATGTTAATTTCCTCCATGTATTCTTGTCTTCTTTTTTATTCGTTAGCCATTATCGATTTTTAAATGTACAATCTGGTGACGCTTAGTACAATCATTGCGTTGACAACCATCATCTCTACCAAGTTCTGAGATGTTTTCATCAACCCAAAAGGAAACCCTCTGTGCATTATCGTTATCTCCCATTCCCACCTTCCCCATGTTCTGGATGCTTCATCTAACTGGACTCATACAATATGAGGCCTTCTGTGTCTGGCTTCTTTCACTGAGCACAATGCTTTTGAGCTCACATTACAGCTTGGCTCAAAATTTGCCCCCCTTTTTTTTATAGTGACAAAAACCCCTTATCACATGTGGATTTATCACATTCTGTTCTATCTATTCATCAGTTGATGGCATGTGGATTATTTCTGCTTTGAATCTGCTGTGAGTAGTATTTTTTTTAAAGATTTATTTATTCATATAGAACTGGGGTACAGACCAGAGATGCGGAGGGTGAGAGGCTTCACCAGAGACAGAGTGGGGAGCAGAACAGGCAGATCGACGAAGTACACTGCTGAGGGGAGCAGCGGGCGGGTCAGGAGAGGTCTGCCATGCCATGTGGTCACCTCTGGGGCAGGCGGGAATCGAACTCATGCAGAAGTGGCTTTAGATTCTCAGTGCTGTGCTTTAACCCGCTGCGCCACCAGGGAGGGCCCTGTGAGTAGTATTTTTATGAACATGTGTGCATGAGTGTTTAAGTGCCCAGCTTCAACACTTTGGGGTTGGTAGCTGAGAAGAATTGCTGGGTCAGTATGTCTTCTGCTTGTTTGTAAATGTCCACAGTCACTCATCTCCAACTTGATTCAGATTAACACGGCATACACCAAGTGCCTGTTCTGTCAAGCCCTTGCTAATCCTACCAGTTACTCTCTGATCAGTTCTATCCCATTGTATAGATGACAAAACTGAGACTCAGACAAGACAGGTCTTGGGTCAACTAACTAAGAGAGGTCCTTTCCTGGATTATGTCACTACCCATACATGGCTCACCCTGGTGCCAGGATACCCACTGGAATTCTAATTTCTTTGGGCTCTTTTCAGAACTCAAAATATTTGATTCCATGTCAAATCTCTTTCCTCTGGATTCTACTATAGACAAGTAGATGCTCATCTTTGTAATTGGAGGGAGAGACATGATATTGATAATATTCTTCTAGTGAATTAATTTTTGTCTAAGTGAGTTGGGGACAGTCAAGCTGAAGTCCATTTTGATGGCTAAACCTAGTGGAAAGGAAATCAGTATCATCTCAGGAAAATCAAGATGGGGCTTTGGGTGGGGAGACTACATCAGAGCAGGAGAGGTGTAAGTAGAAGTCTCAGCATGCCGAAGAACAGGTTAGAGCAGCAGGAGAGTGACACTGGGACAGGTGATATCCTCTTCCAGGCCCAGGATTCTAGACCTCAGGGCTCATGTCCGCAACACACATTTGAGATCATTTGCTCCAAGGGAAAGGACCCTCCCCACTTTCCACCCTGCTCTCAGCCTGCAGGGACATTTAGCTAAGGGCACCAATGGCAGCCAGGGGCTCTGAACCACGGGCCCACTAGACCCACCAGATCCCTTGAGCTCACAGCATGACCTTGAAGAGCAAACAGGCAGATGTGAGGGGAGCAGCTGGCTCATATCCCCTGCAGCTGCACCTGTAGCATTTGTCATCCAGAGAGCAGGCATGCCCTTACCCAGTCATACCTAGTGCCATCCATCAGCCCAGCAGGAGGGGGACTCCACACTTAATCCCCCTAACATTCTACCTGACCCCCACCCCGCAAAAGACCTCAGTGCTGAATGTGTGATGAGACCACGGCCCGTGTCCTGGACACCTGCCCTGTCATTCTGTCAGGCAATTAGTGCAGCAAATGGGCCCAAAAGAGCCTGCCTCTTGGGAGCCACCCTGCTGCCTACAAATGTTTTCCCCAGGCTCATCCCACCTGCAGGCTGCAGACTGTGATGCCACATACCTCTGCCTCTCCCCTGCTCACCAGCCAGACTTCCATAGGCTGTCATGCCCCTGGCATCTCTGGCTGGCCTTTTAGATGCACTGATCAAAACCCACCCTGCCTCAACTGCTGTGGCAATCTGCCCCAGATTTCAGCCAAATCAGAGAAAAGAAGTGAGAGAAAGAAGAGGCCCGATGAGGCCTCCTCGGGAGGAAGTAGTAGCTCTAGGGAGCTGCGGGAGAGACAAACTCAGCAAGCGATGACCAAGTCTGAACTGGGACAGGGGTGGGTGGGGAGGAGGCATCTTCTGGGGCTGCTGTGGGGTCCATGAGGATGCAGGAGGAGGAGGTGGAATTCCTGGGTTTCTGGCTTAAGAATGACGATCACCAGTGTGGGAAAACTCAGGAAAAAAAAAAAAAAAGAGGTGTGGGCAAAATAATGGAAAATAATAGGCACTCCCTTGCATTGCATGGGTGAACAGGAGGGACATTGCTGTGAGCCCCCCTCTCCCAGGCAGGGTGATTAGCAGATAGTGGTATGCCCAGGCCACTGTGGCTTATGGTCTATCTGGGCACCACCATAAATGCAAGTGAAAGTGGTGAGGCAGGAACCCCCTCCGTGACTTACCGCCTGACTCCCCGAGGAGCTATGATTTAAAGTAATTCCCCAAGTCATCATGGAGGGGATGACGGAGATCATTCACACGTAAGGCAAAGTGCAGAGGTATTTACTGCTTTTAGAAGAACCGGGCAATCACAGAAGTTTTCCAAACAAGCTCAGAGCTGGACTTAGGACAGTCGCCTTCCAGAGACAGAAGCACTGGAAGCTTGTGACAAATCAGGAGGTTATGGTAATGGTTCGGATTGGTAAGGAGATAGCAGACAGGACAGGAGCTTACAGAGATGGGGGGTGGGGGGACTCGGTCCTTATGAGTAACCTTGTAAGTGGATTCTAGACAAATGCAAACAGGGATGCAGGAGAGAGATGTGGCTGGGGGTTGGGAGGCTCCAGCTCACTCTCAGATGCTAGGGTCAGGTGTCACAGGGGCATTGGTGGAGTCCAAGTGGGGGAGGGAGGAGGCCAAGGAGGCCACTCAAAGATGATCTCCATGCCTTGCCAGAGTGGGCAGCCAACTGCCCCACCCCCAAGGAAGGTCAGAAGGTCAAACTCTGAGCTGCTTTCCTGGGGACTGTGACCTTCGCAGGTTAGTTCATCTGGCTGGTGCCTTGTTCTTACCTTGAAACCATCCACCCACTCAGGAATGGGGTAGTTTCCTCATTCCCTTTCGTCTTTCAGTCTTTCAAGTGGAAGCAAGTTGCCCTGATTCCCCACCTCCCAGAAAGTGGGGAGTAAATGTGGTGGCAGAGGACAGGGAACTTAGGAGGCAGAAAAGTGTGTCCCGAGGGATGCGAACCTTTCCAAGTTAGAAGGGCCATAAGACAGAGGGCTGGGTTGTGTCCCCACTTCCTGAGTAAGCGCCTGTGTGGATGTCACTGAGCTGAGGTGCAGTGGGTGTCTATTGAGACTGGAGAGACTGCATGGTGAAGGCAGGAGAGAGGGAGCCCGCTGCCCGGCTCCGGCTTCAGCTCAGTGAGGCCTTTTTGTTTTTGTGGGATGGCATGAGAAGGAGACAGAGATGTGTTGGGAAATCCCCCCAGGCCCCCTCATCTCCACCCCAGGCTTGTGAGGGAGGGTGGTTCTAGCTGCAGGCCCTGTGGAAAAGCAGGACTGGAGGAAGCGGGTCCCGGGAGAGGGCCTGCAGAGGGCCTTCCAGGTGAGGCCTCCACAAGCCTAACCTCGGGCCTGGTCAGCCTGTCCGCGGCCTCCCACACAGAGGGTTTTTTTGGTTGGTTGTGTTTTCCCAAACAAGCTTATACAATTAGTTTCTTCTTGTTTCCTAAATTATTTTTGCCACTGCTAATTATTTCACACTCCATATACAAGAGTTATTGGGGTGGGTAATGGGAAGCAAGGGATCGCTTCGCGGGAGCATCGTGGGCTCCAAGACATGCAGGCAACTTTGATTTGTTTTTCTGCTCAGCTGCTCGCCTGAGAGAAGGAACCGAGAACAGGAAAGAACAGGGGGGCGGTGATGGGGTGGGGAGGGGAGGAGGAGACACAAACTGAGGCTTGAATGGTACAGCCTGCCCACAGCCCAGGCAGAGGCACCGAGGTTACCAGCCTTCTGTCCCCTAGAAAGCACCTGTCACGGTGCAGGCAGGACCTTTACCCAGTGGCTTCATGAAAGGAGCACCTGTGGGAACTGCCACTGTACTGGGAGCTTTCCGCCTGTCCCAACTGTCCTGTATCCATCACACTGTCCACTCAGGAAAAGGGAGCACAGAGAGGTTAAAGCACTTGCCTGAGTTTGCACATCCAAGAAGCCGTAGAACCCAAGCAGGAACCAAGCTCTGTGGGACACCAAAACTCTCTGCTCTGTTGCTGGCCACTGGGGCTCTCTCTGCCCCCAGGGATGCTCTCTGGGGTGTTCCCCTGGGAGGAAATTGCTTACCTTTGCTTCCCCTCAGTCACCCCAACAGACCCTGAGAACCACCGTGGTCTTGGTATCTGAAATCCACTGTTCCTCAACTCCAAGATAGATGTGCCCACTGCCACACCTCCCTGGGGGCAGCCCCTTCTTGATAGGTTGTCCCTTTCCGTTTAACTCTCCTGAAGAGAGGTTATGATTTTTCTTAAAAAAAAAAAAAAAATCAGAAATCTAAGTGGAAAAGCAAAGCTAGGCACTATAAGCACTGTTGAAAGAGTATGTGAAGCCAGCTTCCCTGATGAAGGCCTAGCTGTCTGCAGGGCCTCAGCCTGGTGAAGTCAGCAGACTTAGCAAGTGAGCATCCCATTTCCTGCCATGATATTTGGCTCCCTCCACTCCCTGACCACGGACCCCCAAGAACCTCCTCCTCACCAGACTCAGCCTGGATGGTGCTTGCTTCCTAAGGACCAAGTACTCACTGGGCCCTGAGATGGGGGGGTGACCTCCTCGCTCACCCTCAAGTTGTCTGCAGCTCCAGGCTGCCTCGGTGAGGAAGCCGCCCACGCCACTCAATGTCCGGAGGCAAGACTCACACTGTCGACTCTGAGTGATATCTGTCGTGCTGGGCAACACTCTGGTCTCGCCTCTCAGGCTCCCCACATTTTCACACTCAGACCCACGCCCCCACACACACACATACACGCTCACAGCAATCACTAGGCCAGATGAGAAAATGTGGGCTAAGTGCTTAACAGCATCCTGTGGGAAGTACCCCATCTGGACAGTGAAGGCTAGAACGGATGGCCCTGCGGGCTGGGGGGTCCCACTTGCCACATAGACAAAAACCTGTGTATAAATGAGGGCTCCCCCAGAACTGAACTACATTCACCCCTTGGCATCTGAGGGGAATTGGCTTGAGCCTTACAGTAGGCCCTCCTTATCGGCATGCTCCACATCCAGGGCTTCAATGAACCAGTATCCGCGGTTGGCTGAATCTGAGAATGTGGATCCCTCAAATAAAAAAACAATAAAAATCCGAGTATAAGGGGACCTGCACATTTCAGACCTGTTTTGTTCAGGATCAACTGAACTATCCATTCACTAGGAGCTGGTACTGGCCTGGGGTGCCAACTATCGCTGTCACTGTTCTAGCATCTTGGATGGGTGTTCTCATATCATCAGCAGCCCGGTGAGGTAAGGGGCATTAGTCTCCCATTTCACAGGTAAGGGAAGTAAGGTAAGCCACAGAGAAAGTGGCTAAGAAGGCTGTCCCCAGGCACACAGCTAGAAGGTGATAGGGTGTGTGCTCCCCACTCTTGTCCATGCCCACACCACGACAAATGGCAGGGGCTGCACAGACCAGCTCATCCACTCAGTTCCATTCTCGTTCTTACAAGTTAGGTCACAGACACCCAAAGAAGGAAGGTGGCCTATCCCTGGCCTGAGCCCTTTTCCTAGTTTCTCTTGTAGAGCTCCTCTATTCTCCATGCCCCTGGAAGCTACTCTCTTGGCTCTGGTGGGAATTCTCTCTGAGTCGGGGTGCCTCTCAATGCAGAGAAGAGCCGAGGGCTCACCTCAGCAACCCTGGATGGCAGCGGGCAGAGGCAGGAGATTCCATGGGACTTGAAGAAACAAGTGACACCTCAGTGGCACTCAGTCCTGGCTATTGCTGACTCCTCCAGAGCCCACGCCGCCCACGAGGCTGAGGGAGCCAGAGCAGAAATGACGGTCCCATTTGATAGAGGGAGAAACAGACCCAGCAAGTTGAAAGGACTCAGCAAGTCTTGGTGGCAGAAGTGATCCTAGATACCTTTCGCCACTTTGGGGCAGCGCCCCGCCTGGGGGTACAGCCTAGGAAGAAATGACTTGTGGCCGGGGTCCTGGTGTGGCACATCAGGCACAAGCTGGTGCAGGATGCTGGGGCCTCTGAGAGGAAGGGAACCTCTCTTCTGCCCTGGCAAGGTTGGAACGGCGTGTTGTGACCCCAGCAGGCTCCAAGGGCCACTCTGGCCTCCCTGACTGAAGTACTAGCTCTGACAAACAGTGGGGGCCCTAAGAAACCCCACGGCAAAGTCTCCTGTTTGAGGAGCACGCGCTGTAGAATGCCCAGTCCAGGGCCGACCTTTGAAGCAGAGGGTGAGGGAGAAGCTGGCGCTGTCCCCAGAAGCATCCCTGGGGAGGCTAGCAGGGAGAAAGCAAGCGTCTGGCCTTGTACTTAAATCCCAGCCCTGCCTCTTCAGAGCCAACAGCCAGGAACATTCTGCCTGACCTCTCTGAGCTCAGGCTTGTCCTCTGCAAAATGGAGGGGAGCACATCTACCGCGCAGGGGTGCGAGGACCCACCCGCTGGCTCCTGGAGCTACGAGGCTCCGCCTCACTTCTGCCCTCCGTGGGCAGCTGGTGTTACACCCCAAGAGGAGAGGGGGGCCATACAGCCCCCATAGTGGGGATCTAGCACAGACCTAGGGGGTCCGGAATTGGCACCACCTAATAGGGGCAGGAAAGTGCGTCCTGGGATGGAGATGGGACATCCCCCAGGCTCTTGCTGATAAAGGGGAGCTTGACAAGCAGAAAGGCCGAGGCCATCCTCAGGGAGGCTAGACCAGATATCTGGGCGTGGGCCAGCCTGCAGGGTAAGGGAGGAGCTGGGGTGGTGAGGGAGGGAATCAAATCTGGAGCCCTGAGGGGCGCCTTAGCCACCCCACAGCACCCAGCCATGCAGCAGGGGCTGCCAGACTTCGAACAGCCACAGCAGGTACCAGCCTTACAGATGGCCTGACCCTTCTCCCAGGGCTGTGGCACTGTCTTCTGAGACACCCTGTACCACCTTCCCTGAGAGCGTTGATTACACCCTTTCTGAAAATTCAAGAACAGAAGGAAGAAAAGAAGCCAAGCCCTTTCCTCCTCCCCCTCCCTCCCTCCCACTCTCCCCACACCCCTCCCACCTCCTCCCACCTCCGCCAGCTCTTGCTCTCTGTTGCTAAGTAGATGGTAGGTTTATTTGCGGCTGTCGGTTCCCAGTAGAAAAATTTCATCTTGGAGAGCGGCCTGGATGGAAATGGCTTCAGCACCGATTTCATGGAGAAGGTCTGTGCAGTAATTAGTGTTCATGAGGGAGGAATTGGACTGGCAGGCGCCCAAGAAAACTACTCCCCAAAAGTTAGCTTGAGTCCAGAGGGCTACATCAAATCCAATTCCAGAGTGTGCCTCGCCATCGCTATATATAGACCCGCAGACGAAAACAGGCAGCGCACGGCTAGAGGTTCACGGGGTGGTGGTGGGGGGAAGAGGGGGAGGGAGACTGGTGGTAGGAGGGGAGGCAGCCTGGAACCAGGGGTGATGAAGAACCTCTCGGCTACTGCTGCCCCCAGTGGAGGAGCATGTGTGTCTCCTTCCCTTAGTGCCCTGGCTTGCCCTACAAGAGACACTTGGTGGGGGACAAGAGACACTTGGTGGGGGACGAGAGGAGGGGCGGAGAAGCACAGCAGAAGAGCTCAGTGGGGAGAAAGGAAGGGTGGGTAGGTCCTGCTGGCCAGCTCTCACGTGCATCTCTAAGGAGTGTGGACTCAGGAGTGCTCGTGCAAAGCCCCCAGCCAGCACCTGTGGGCGGTCCTCGCGAAGCGCATGCTCACTCCAGCCAGCAATGGATGCCCTGTGCCTTCCTCTGGCACTCTGTCAAAGGGCAGGGTGCTCCCTGACTCCTGCTCATCTGTCCTGCCCTGGCTTTCCTAGGTCTCCAAGTCAGAAGCCTGGTCACGGGGCCACATGCTGCGTACCATCTTGCAAAGATTCCTCCCTGCCCCACTGTCCCCATCCCCTTCCGACAGGTGCACACAGCCACACACATACACACACACACACACACACACGGTGTGGTCAGGCACACACACAGCCCCCCCCACACACACACAAGGCATGGTCAACCACACACACACACACACACACACACACACAAGGCGTGGTCAGGCAGGTACCTTCCTCTCTCATCCAGGTACCCTGAGACACTTAGTGTAAGAAGTGAGGGCAGCAAGATTTGGGGCTGGCCAGGGGCAGGGGCTCCACCTTATTCCACCTTGGCCTTCGCAACAAGTAGAGGCAGGACTAAAGCCCAGAATGCTGAGTCTTCCTTCCCATTTTCATTCTCCAAAATGTCTCCAGCACGAGTTTGCTACTCAGGCAGCAGGGTCCCCCTTGCAAAGACCAGAGGTTTGCCAGATGCTACCAGGTTGATGCTTCCAGCCCAGAATTTTTTCACAACTTCCAGTGGGGGAGGGGTCTCCCTTGGTCACACCCCACCACTCCTCCTTCTGTTTACTTCAGACTGGGACCCTCTGCTCTCAGCTCACCTGGCCTCTAAGGCATCGCCCACACATCTGGAACCCTGGCAACCTGTGAGGTCAGTCCACTTCATAAGACACGTAAAGCCAGAGGTGAAAAGTCACAGCCACAGCTGTGGGCCCCCAGCTTCCTGGGAGACATGCCAGGGAGAAGGGCCGGCACTACAGAAGGGCCATCTTCGCCTTCTGGGTCTTCCTAGCCATAGGGCATGGTCAGCTCAGCCAAGACAAAGCAAAGGTCTAGAGGAGATTTCTAGAATACTGAGAGTAAGGATGCAAAGACCAAGACCTGCCAGCTACGGAGTCACCATGGAGTGATGAGGATGAGCCTTGGGTTGGTTCTATCTGCCCAACTCATTGGGACTTGACCTGGGTCCCTCACAGAGGCCCCCCTCAGTCTTCTCCTTCATACCCTCAGACCATCTTGAAGCCAATGGGGATAGAGAATAGAGCCACACATGCCTCTAGGACACACAGCATCTCAGCCATGCACCTCCCTTTCTCCAGCCCTCCCAGGCAGGGGCACTGAGAGACAAAGCCCCTACCTGTTCCTGTTTCCTTCCACTTAGGGCAAAGCCTTGGAGACACACCATCTGTTGACTCAGCCTGCATCTGGGCCTTCATGCTGGCCACCCTTCATGCTCACCGCCCCAGCGATGGCTGTCTCTTCTCTGGCTGCTCTGGGCTCACAGCCTTCCACAGACTCACTCTCTTCATTCCACCCAGGAGCCTGGGCAGCAGACCTGAGCTCCTGTTCATTGACCAGCTGACCAACTGCTTCCTGGGACGATCACTTCCCCATCACATGCAGACACACCTCTACCCTTTATTATAAAAGACTTGAGGCACTTCCTGACCACTCACTGTCCCCACTCAATCATTCATGGATGAAAATGGGCTAGGGCCCCCTTTACCAGGACTGCATGGATGTTGCAAACACAGATTCATGGCAGGGACAGCAAACCCATTTCAGAGAAGGAAACTGAGGTCCAGAAATGGGTGACTTGCTGGACACTATGGTTTACCCATAAAGGGCTGGCCAGGAGGCCTCCAGTGAGAGTTCTAATGCCAAGATGGTATCTCACTCACCCTATGCTGCCTGCCACCACATCCTGGTGTCCAGGAGCAGAGTACACCAGGGTCCAGGGCAGGGGGCCAGCGTGCCACCTTGAAGCTCACAGGGTCCTACCTAGAAGTCCACAGTGATGTGGATGAGAGTGCTCGGTCCATAGGTATCTTTGCCTCACAAAATAAGCTACATCTTGCTGCATCAACCCATCACTTCCAGTTGCCCACTACAGCACTGCCGGGTGGGCCCTTCCCCCCTTCCCCCCCCCCAATCTCTTGCATGAGACACTTTCAACTTCCCTCTCCCCAGCCAGCATTCTCAGGTTGATAGTTCCTCTTACAAAGGAAACATTTGATGGAGGCACCTCTTTGGGGAGCATGAAGTGAGCTCTTTGTCACTCAGGTCTCTGCCAGCCCATTATAGCCTCCTGTCATTAGCATATTAGAACACCAGGTAAACAAAACAGGATAGCATCTTAAACTCTCAATGCAAACCATCAGTTGATGTCCCCTGGTGTGCTGGCCCGTGCTAGGGCAGGAAATAGAAAGGGTCCCTGTCTGTGTGAGTATGTACTAGGGGCAGGTTGTAATCAAGTCAAATGCGCACGCAGGTCCCTGGGCAAGGGAAGCAGACAACACAAGGCAGCAGAAATGCCAAGGCCATTTTTCATGCTGTAGAGACCTTTGGCATCACCATGACTGCTACTGATAAGGCAGCAAGAGTTTTGCCCCTCGCCACCCCCACTAATTATATGCTGGGCACTCGGCTGGGCCCTGACAACTCAAACGCCCGATCTACCTCGGACACGGCCTGTGGCCACAAAACCTTGGAAAGTGTTTCCTCTTCAAGGGCCTCGGTATCCTCACCTGTAAAATGGAAATCATAACAGTACTGTTTTATAGAGTTGTCACATTAAATCTGCTCAATATGTGCAAGGCACTTGAAACAATGTCCAGCGTATAACCAAATATCAGGACAGATTTGCTGTTATAATTTGGGCCCCCATGAGCCCTGCACACCCCTCAGTTTGCTAGATGTGCTCGCTAAACACATATCATCTGGCCTTGCAAGTATATTTACCTAGGGACATATTTAAAGCTAGGGCTATATTTTTCATCTTCTTGTAAACCATGGGACTATTAACAAATGGTCATGAAATGAATGAAAGAAACTTCTTTCACCCCACCCACAGCTGAAAGTGTCCCCATACAGCTGCCAAGTCTATGTATCAATGAATGATTCACTAGGTAAATCTTCTTCCTTAGTGAACTCTGCGAATGTGGGTGAGTCTGGGCAGAAAAGAAATCAAGCTGAATGTCAGCCTCTGCCACCCCCTGTAAGTCCCCCTCCTCATCTGCCATCTGCCTCTTGCCCACTGTGAGTGCCCCCTATCCCCTGTAGGTCAGTAATGAGGGACTCTGGCCCTCCCTAGAATCACGGCCAGTTGACTCTAAAGCAAAAATCAGAGCCCCCGCCCCTTTAACATGTGAATGAGACCTCTGTGGTCCTGGCAGGTTGAGGGATTAACTCACTATGCCCAGTTTCCCCTCTACATTTGCTGACTACTTCTTGCCACAGCCCTCAGGTTAAATATTGCTAAATGCCTGTGATTGAACCTATCTTATTGATGTTGGGTGAAGCCCAGAGCCCAGCCAGAAGAGTGGCTTAAGTGGCCGAGAGCGCGAAGGAGAGACACCCTCCACCGAGAGCTGGGCCATGGCCTGCCAGGACTGTGTGAGATTGTTTTTCTGCTTTTAAAAAGAAAATCACATTTTCCAAACATTGATCCTGTAATATGGGACTCCTGGCTATTGGTCTTTTCAAAATAGCCTGTCTTGGATGCTGAGGTTGGAATTTCGTGGTTGTTGTGCTTCTATTTTTTTGTGTGTGTGCTTTAAGTGAATTAGAGCCTGTTAGGAAGGAGCCAGAGAAGAGAGGCAAGATTAATTCAGCTCACCAGGCAGGTCCTCTGTGTTCGCATGCAATCAAAGAGGGACACTGGAACTTGCAAGGGCCCACTGGAAGGACAATCAGTACAGGCGAGGCTGGGGAGGGCTCGAAAGGTGGAAGGAGCTGGCAGCGGACCCAGGAGTAAGGAAGGACTGGGGGCGGGGTGAAGGGCAGGACTCAAGCAGAGATGGCCGCTGCCTGTGGGAAAAGTTTGCAGAGCTGGAGGGACAAAGGGCCTGACCACCCCACCCCTGCCTTTGGTTGTGAACGCCTCTGCTTTCATGGGAGAAAGGTGTCATCTGCTCCACAGGACATCTAAGGGTAGACACTGTCTCTGTGGGTATGCTGGGACAGTTTCATGATGACGGTAGAGGTTGGGGGCTGCAGAAGCATGCCAAGGAGGGATTCCCCCATGCTTCCCTCTGCATGGAAGGGGGTTCTTTTAGGGAAGATGGTGCACCCTCGATTCAGACATTCCAACCAGGATGGAGACTTCTAGCAAGGGGGAGTGCCATGCAACTCAACAAGTATTTACTAAGGTCCCTCTATGGCATAAGACCTGCATGTGACCCAGCAAATGAGGGGCCCAGCGGGAGCCCAGTTTTGCACTGTCATTTCCACACACTGAGGATCTCAGCACGTCAGGCCAGGGCTCAACGGCATGGCCGGACACAGTCAGTTCCCAACAGACATATGAAGAGGGAGTGACAGTGGCAGGCAGGCGTGGAATGGCAAGGCAGCTGTCCCTGACAAGCCAAAGGGGTGGCTTCCCTCCCAGGCAGGTTGAAAGGAGCCTAGCCTGCCTATTGCCTATCTCCTGCATTTAGCTTTGTGCTCAGCCATACCAAGTGGGTTGCTGAGAACCCTCCACCATGACACTCAGTGTGCCAGGGGTCCTTTACCACGGAGTCAGACCTCATTTCTAGCAGGTTCGCCCTGTCCTGAACTTTTCAAAACAGGGGCCCTCCCTGGTGGCACAGTGGGTTAAAGCATAGCACTAAGAAGCTATCTGTAGCCGCTGCAAGCAGCGGTTTTATCTCCAGACAGGGAGCTGACCCACATGGCATGGCAGACCTCTCCTGTCTCACCTGCTGCATCTCTCAGCAGTGTATTTCAGTAGATCTGCTTGTTCTGCTCCCCTCTCTGCTCTCTGGTGAGTCCTCTCATGCTCCCCCACCCCCACCCCACCAACCCTGCCACCGCCCAGCACCTCTGGCCTATACCTCTTATATGCATAGATAAATAAATCTTTAAAAAAAAAAATCAAGGCCCTCCCTGGTGGCGCAGCGGGTTAAAGCACAGCACTGAGAATCTAAAGCCGCTTCTGCATGAGTTC
>NW_004567117.1:22739027-22762322 GCF_000260355.1 Condylura cristata | reverse complement strand
AGTGTACTTCGTCGATCTGCCTGTTCTGCTCCCCACTCTGTTTGTGGTGAAGCCTCTCACCGCCCCTGAGCCTCTGGCCTGTACCCCAGTTCTATATGCACAAATAAATAAATCTTTAAAAAAAAATCAAAACAGGGAGCTCTCAGCCCCCACCTCTACCACCACCCAAGTTAATTGGAAGGGAACAGTTTCACTGGCACATGTCCTGCTATTTGTATGGGTTATAAATGCTCCTCACAATTTAAAATCCAACCTGGATTCAGACAGAGCCTGCGTAGAGGCATCTACAGCTTGACTTTGACATTGAAAAAGTACTGGGGCAGTGAAGGGTCAGGTGCATGAGACTCAGTGAGGCCCTGGAGACCTCAGCTGACTGGTAGGGTCCATGGAGGGAGAGAACAAGGCCGTCTCTGCACCCTGAACCCAGATCCAGGCCAGATGCTCTCAGGGCCCCAGCTCTCCCTGGGGAAGGCTGCCACTTACCTCGGGCCACTGGAGGCGGGACACGAGTGGGACACCAGCCCCCACGGGCCCTGGGTCTCTGCTCCACCCCTGAGGCAAGTCACGTAGCTGCTCCCAGTTGTCAGTCACTGATGCCATCCCTGGCCTACTCTGAGGTGTAAGAATGATAAGCGCATGGGCGTGACCAGCGTTGGCAAGTGAAAACCCTCTGCAGCAATGACAGGAGAGCTTTGTGCTGTCACGGGACCAGCAGGAGCTGCCAGCCCAGAGAAGAGGCACAGGGAGCCCCTCGGCTGTGGGAACAAAAGCCAGCAAATGTGTCAGCGCTGCAGGTTTTACTTCTCCGGCTGGCTGGGCCTTCGAAAGGCTGACACCTTCCCTGGGCCCGGCCCCAGCTCCTGAGCCTCGTGGGCCCGTCTGCCCCAGCCACGAGTGACTGAGAGTGCTTTGCTGAGAAAAGGGAGAGGCCATCAATATGTCATGTCCACTTTTTGTCCTTTTTCACAGAGCTGTAAAGATGTTGTAGCCGACACCAGATATGTAATTCTCCAGCGTCGAGGGTGTAAACAAGGGCAACTGGCAGGGAGAGACACTTGGCAGGCGCTTTCCTATTGGCTCATGCATCCTCCCAGGCCCACAGTCAATCAAGTCCCACAGCTAAACTTCCCTGGGCCCTGCCCCTTTCTTAGTAGGAAAAGAAAGACAAGGTTGGTCCATTTCCTGGAGGGGGAGGGGTGTCCCTCTCTAGTTTTGGGGAGACCAGACCCCACAGCTCCATGCCATCTCTGCCATGTGGCCTAGGAGGCAGCGGAGTTGTCAGAAGGACCAGACACGCTCAGCCACGGGGAGTCGGGTCCACTTCTCGTTATGCAACTCAGTGCAACTCTGTCCAAACCCTGCAAGAGACATACTCTGCTCTGGAGTTTCTGTTTAAAGAGAGTTGGCAAAGCCAGCTGGAGGGTGGGGTGCCAGGGGCTGGAATGGGGAGCAGGCAGCCTACTGATTCATCCACCAAGGCAGCACCATTTCCTCCTTCTCCTGCTGGCAGCTGCCCCCCCCCCACCTAACTCTCTCTCTCTCACGCGCACACACACACACACACACACACACACACATACACGCACACTCTCTCTCTCTCTCTCTTTCTCTCTCTCTCATGGCTACACTACCCCGCCCTCCCGCCAGGACTCCTTGCAGAAGGATGGATGGCTCCTGCTACCCCAGGGGCCCAGCCCATGGGGAAACTTCCCCAGCCCCTTCCACATGCCCATGTCTCCTGCAGTTATTCTCCCCTCTCTGGCCTTTCAGCTCGCTGGCACCCAGAGCAGAAAGCAGGCAGCAACCATTGCATTCCAGGACATCTGTCACAGGAGAGAGGGGGTCCTGCTGTTACCAGTTCCTGTAGGAGACTATTTCCACATGGGCCAACACACATAAATCCAAGCAGACAAAGACATGTATTCCAAATGTCCAATGCGAAGGGCCGTTGCAGGCCTTAGGCTGGGACTGCCCTAGACAGGAACAGCTTCCTGGAGCAGGAGAGACCCAGTCACTCCCAGAAGAACATGTGGGTTCAAGAGGAGAGGAGCATGGGGGCAGGTAGCAGGGAAAGGGTGGAGGCTTGGGTTTGCCCCACTGAGGTAGGGAAAGCAGAAGAAAGTCGGAGCCACGCTCTGTGGAGGGAGAACAGAGGGACTGTCAAAATACCCCAGAGAGCACCCCTGGGGGACAGGGAGACAGTGGGGGCAGGAGTGGGAGAGTTGAGCTGGAAAGGACTAGGGAGACTAGCAGGGGAAAGAGGTGCCAGGAAGATGGCAGGAGAATCACCCCTCACCCTGAGTCTGGGCTCTGGGAAAGGGGAGCAGAGAGAGTGCAAGACCCCCATGGATTCTTTCTCCTGCCTGCCACCAGGAGCTACTGAGTCCCAAAGACCCATTTTCAAGGAGCACAAGGATTAGGAGGGGAGCTGAGGCTCACCCTGAGGCAAGCCACTGGCAGTGGGCAAGGACACAACCAGCAGGAGCCCCGCTGAGGGAGTACTTAGGACTTCAGTGCAGAGCAGGGCTGTGAGTCTCAAAGGAAGAGCAGGAAGGCCAGCCGCAGGGGAGGGGCATTCCCAGAGGGAGAGGACCAGTGAAGACTGGGTCTCTCCCACATGTGGGAAGGGGACTTCTGCTCCAGAAGGGGTGAGGAGGCCCCTCCTGCACACCCAGGCCCTGGGGGCAGAGGCTGCATTGAAGGACACGTGTGCTCTCAAAATACCAATAACGTCTTTCCAGAGAAGCTGGGAGACACCCCTCTCCCTTCCTCTACCCATGCCCAGAGTCCCTAAGTTCTCTACAGTGGAGCCCACATGCTCTTTAAACTCTCAAGTGGTTCTCAGGTACAGCTTGGGGTAAAAAAATCCCCAGTGAGCCTCTTAGAACGAAATCTCAAGTACCACAGCAGGGTGATAGGTGGAGGTCTGGGGCCAAGAGTAGACCAAAAAGTGGAGACCCCCAAAGAAGATCACCTGTGCACTAGGTCTGGCTTGTGGGTGGGCTCCCTGCTTCCTTCCCTTCCCCCACCCTCCTCCTACACCCCAACGCCCTCCCACTTCCTCTGGGCCAGCCAAGTGCAGGGCCTGAAGGAGCTAATGTTTTATTAAAGTCCAGATCTTCCTATTCTGGGGCCACCTTCCTCTGGCTAATTCTGTAATTCAATTAGTAGGAAACCAAGGCCTGACTGGTTGGGAGGGGGAGCACACCAGGCGCCTTCCCTTCCGTGATGATTACACCCCAGGCTTCAGCCCTGTTCGGAGTTGGGCAGGAAATTGTACTTCCTTCACTTCACAATGACAAGGGCCTTTTATCCCCGCGCACGGGGGCTTTGTAAATTACTGCCATCTCCGTGCAATTAATTCTGCTGCACTGTGCATCTCCCCACGTGGGAGAGGGCACCCGCCCACCTCCTTTGGAATCAGCAGAGCCCTCGCACCCACCTCGGCAGACTGCCCTGCTGGAGAGAGTGTCTGCCACCTGCCTACACCCGAGCTTGGAGACACCCATGAGGCCTGCCTCTCCCTGGGGGTGTCTCCCAGCCACACCCTTGCCCCCCCTTCTTCCTCTACAGCCCCCAGAGCTTACTGACTCTCCACATGCCCCATCCGGAGACTCCTCCTTACATTTTCCTAGGTTTTCTTAGTACCCAGCCTTCAGACACCTGCACTTAGCTCTCTGTTGGGAAGGCCTCGTCTCTGCTCTGTCTATCCAGACACACAAGACCCGAAACTGCCAAATGAAGACATGTGCTTCCCCGCCATGCTCAGTGTGCCCACCGAATGGCGAGCACGGAGCGGTGGGCACGGGGCCCCGGGTGAGCAGTGCTGACGGCCCCATGGTCGTGTGACTTCTCTCCAAAGCTGACCCTCTCTGCTGACCCTCTCTGCCTCCACTCCTACCCGCCGTGACTGCCAAAGTCCATTTCTGCTTCGCCAGGCTGCAGTTCTAGTCTGTTCAATTACATGATTTAGGAGACAGTGGCCTGAAAAGCGGTGACCCTGAGGGTGGGGGGTATGGGGAGGCTCAAGTAATGAGCTGTACTGGGGAAACCGGCAGAGGTGAGATGGTAGAGGAGGGGGTCAGGATGACGTCATACCCCACACACAGATTCCCCACCTTCCTGCAGTTCCTGACTTCAGACCCTGTCACGGGGCTGGTAGAGGCCAGGGTAGACAGGGGGAGGCAGGAGTCCATCCGCCAGAGGAGGACCAACATTCACACCCCGACAGCTTGCTGGGTGGAGAGAAACTGCTCCAACCACTGAGCTTAGAGGAAGCCCTGTGGCAAGGGCACCGCAGGACCCACCCCTGGTGTTCGCCCACAGGATGAATTTGCCAGGAAGCTGATGCCCAGTTATCTCAGGCTTTCCTCGAGGGAGTCATAGGTACCCACCCTGTCTGGCACACCCCATTTTCACCCAACTCCGTTTCATTCTATCCTCTTTCAGGGAAGATACTTCTTTTTCTTTAAAATTATGTGAATGACACATGAACACACTCTGTGTCTAAGCACATCAAAAAGGTTCAAGTTATTGGGACGACCCCACGCCCCTACTCCCAGAGTCGGTTTGCACAAATGAAAAGGGTGACGCCCTTCTGGACGAAGCCCGGAGATGCGTGAGTCCATGCAGATGCGTGAGCGCGCGACTCCATGTCCACTGGAATCTCCATACCCCGTTAGGCACCATTTGCTTTTCCCCTCTGACGTTGTCTTTTCACATTGGTACCTCTGGAACCCTTTCATCTTTTTAACAGCCATAGATTACTCCATGGTTTAAAAATAAAGCCATTCTTGCACTAAGGAACCTTTAGAGAGTTTTCAGTTTTTTGCTATTCCACACAGCCACCTGCTCTCTCCTCTGTGAGCGTAACTACAAGTCTACTTGGAGAGTCCAGCCTTGGCCGGAGGTGGGGAGAGAGCTCTGTGACACCAGCCTTGTCTACCGCAAGGGTGCTGCTCCCATCTCAGGCCCTCAGGCCCAGAATCCAGAGCTGGCTTTCTTTCCCACGGTCCTGTGGCACACGCAGCTGCTCCCTGAGAGAGCCCCTCTTCCCAAGTGGATCATGAGTTACCAAAGGGCATCACCAGGGTTACCTCAGCTTATTCAGTTCCTGGGAGAGAGAATTTGGCAGAACCAGTGACTGCTGAGCTGAGGTCTCTGCTTCACCCTCAAACCCTCTTCTCAACTCCTGGAGGGGTACAGCAATGAGTAACAGGAAGTCAAAGCTAGCGTTTCTGAGTGGGGTTCTGTGTGCATCACCCCTTTCCCTAAACATTAGAAGCCAGCAAGTGTCCAATGGGTGAGGCAGGGGGGTCTTTCACACCTGGCCCCCCTGAGTTCCACATCAACCTCCACCGTGCCGCCATGCCCACTCTGGGACACCAACCTGAAGCCATTCTCTCCCCAACAAGCTACTTTCTCCCTGGGCTCTGCCTTCAGCAAGGAAGCAGGTGTGGCCCGTTCACACATACCAAGTCAGCGGTTAATAAGTGCTTATCTGAATCTGCCCTTTTACAGAGAACTCATCTCTCAGGGCAGACTGGCTAGAAGTCCTGGGAGCAGGGGAGTGGACTGGCCCCTAGTGGACCCTGTGTAAAGCTGCTCCTTCCTGGCAGAGGTGCAGAGGGATGTAGGTGGAACTGGAACTCTACTTACCCATTCTGGGCTCTGCCCCCTAAGAGTACATCTGGGTTCATGCCATACCCTGCAGTTGGAGAGCACTGTAGGGGGTGCTCACACTCGTTGACTAGTAGGTCTCTCCATAAGCCTCTAAGGGGAATTGCCGTCTCAGTTTACAGATAAGGAAACTGGGGTTCAGAGCGAGGGACGAAAAAATGGCTGCTGGCTGGAAAATGTGTCAACTGAGTACAGCTTCCTGCATGGAACCCCAGGGAAGGCATGACAGGAGGCAAGAACAGAGCAGTCAGGACCTCAGGATGGGCTCCAGGAAGCCTTTGGAACAAGCTTCTCCCAGTAGATGCACCTGTCCCCTCTCCTGGGCAACCTGTCTCCCCACCACTGTTAAAGCCTACTGTGTCCCACTGACCTCTGGACCCTGATGGGCAGCCAGCCCTGCTAAGCACCCCACCCCCAAAGTGGCCAGAGCCTTGGGGATATAATACTGTTGACAAAAACATATTGACCTTCTGCTCTTGATCTGGGCACTGAGAACTAAGCAGAACCAAAACAAAAGCAAATCCCTGACCCTGATGAGAACGGGCATCTGCCTTGACCGAAAAATACAGCTATCCCCTGCTTTTCAAAAGTTCTCTGTAGGATCATTTACATTAGAAGTTTGAAGAGGGTTTCCTCTCTTATGTCAAGGGAAGAAAATAAACACTCACTTTCAGCATGTGTTTTCCAACAGCCGCCATGGAAGCAGAGTGCATCCCAGCAGAGATCAGCCCCCCAAATTCCATCTTCAGGAACATTTTATACCAACTATATCTACGACATCGTTCCTACTTTTATTGTGTATTAATGTTATTTGAGATTTTATGTGTTATTTGGTATAATTTGGTGGGTTATTTTGGGGGAATGGGAGCATTTAAATTTGTCTTACAAATTAATGGTAGTTGTTTATTTTCTTTATAACATTTTAACTTGAGAAAATTTTCGTACACCCTACTTTGGGATATGGAGGAAAACCGAATATACTAGCAGGGGCTAGGGGTGCCACAGAGAAGAGAAAACAGGACAAAGGCTCAGAGCATGTGTGTGGTGGGGAGGGATTCTATGTTGAATGAGGTCAAGAGAGGCCTCTGGGGCCTCCCTGGTGGCGCAACAGGTTAAAGCACAACACTATGAAGTATCACAGCCACTGCGGTACAAGTTCGATCCCCAGCCAGGGAGTTGACACACCTGGTGCGGCAGACCTGTTCTGACCTGCCCACTGCTCCCCTCAGCAGTGTACTTCGTTGATCTGCTCCCCTGTTCTGCTCCCCGCTCTGTGTCTGGTGAATCCTCTTACCCACCACACCTCTGGCCTGTACCCCACATTTCTGTGTGCATAAATAAATAAATCTTGAAAAAGAGACAGAGAGAGGCCTCTGAAGCAGTCACAACGGAGCAGAAACCTGAAGGGAGTAAAGGAACAAGGGGTGGGGTTGTGCTGAGCGGCAGAACAACAGTGCAAAGGCTCAAAGCGGGTGTGCCCGGCAGGGCTGAGAAATGGGAAGGAGACCAGAGACGGACAAAGGTGAAGAATGGAGAAAGCTGAGGCCAAGGCGTAGGGATGCTGGGGCGGTGACAGCAGGGTCCAGGAGGCCTCAAAGATTCTGGATCGCAATGGAGCTGTGATTTTTCGAAATGCAAACCAACCAACAAACAAAAAACTGTGGCTGAATTCCTAGAAGCTAGAAAAAAGCAACAGATTCTTTTCTTTCTTTTTTTTTCTGGAATCCTTTCTCATTACCCTGATCCATGGAAACAAGGTGGTCATCTGTTCCCCTCCACTTCCTCCTCCAAGCCTGCCCCTGACCTTGTCCTGAACTGGCTTGCGTGTGTATAGCAGACAGTGGCTGCCTCCCAAGACCAGTGAGGGCACGGGAGGGAAGAAGCCCTGGGAGAGGCAGGCAGCAGCACGAGGGACGACGTCACGGGGCCTCTGGCCGCTATTCATTTCAGTCCCCAGGTGTCTCCATCAATAACGTCTGCCATGACCAGAAGAGAAGAGGGGGAAGGCGGGAAGAAGGAGGGGGCTGGGGTCTGCACCAGCGGATGAGATGTATAGAGGTTCATTGGCTCCTCCTAGCCCGGAGTGAGTCAAAGCTGGGAAAGGCAGAGGGCTCAGGGGGAGCTGAGAGTCTCTGTCTCTCCAGTTTCTCTCCCTGCTTCCTTTTTCCCAAGTCTTCCCCCTTACACATATATTCCTTTCCATCTCTCTGAGACTAGGAGGAGAAGAAAGGCAGGACCGATTTCTACACTGGAAAAGGAGAAAGGGAGTTTTCGTTAGGAGTGGGTGGAGGAGGCACAACAAAGGATACGTTCCCTGGCAGGGGAGGGGAGAGGAAAAAAGAGGCCAGAGCAAGCTGATGACAGGATGGATGTGGGGGCTAGATTGGCACCAGCACCCTGCAGGCCTCATGAAAAGAGAACCTATGCCACTGGACTGGGCATAGAGCCTGGCACACAGGGGGCACTCAGACAGTTATTGACAAGTAGCCATGAGAATGACTAGTGGTCAACTATAGTCTGTCAATAAGGGAAATTGGCTTGACATGGACTAGACCAGTCAAGGAGGGCTGCCTGGAATAGGTGGAGTCTTAATGGATGGGACTGGCAGCTGTGAAAATGGGAGAGGATACATCCCAGGAGAGGAGATTGTAAGGGGGAAGTGTGTGTGTGTGTGCTGAATGCATGTTGTTGGGGACTGCTCAGATAAGATAGTAGGGAGTGAAACAAAGGGCCAGCCTATAGGGGGTCTTCTCTTTGGAAAGTCTCAGGTCTTTGCTCCCCAGGGCACTCAAATCTGAAGCTGACTTTCCCCTTGGCCCAGGGTTTGCAGACCTCCCATGCCATACGCAGCCAGACCTGCGGGATCAGGAAAGGGCCCTGACACTGGTCACGTTAAGGGACCTCGCAGGAAGATCTCCAGTAAACAAGCATTCTCTTTGCCTTGTTGTGGTACCTGAAGGGTCAGCATTGAAAAGTCGCACATATTTCTCTGTCAAATCCAGACTTCCTGGTGAGACTGTCAAAATCACTCAAGGAGAGAACTGAACTGGATCCAGGAGACCTGCAGTCAACCCTCTCAGTTCACACTCAAGGAGAGTGGGGCAGGAGAGGAGAGGGGATTTGCTGGGGTCCCCCAGGAATTAAGAGGCAGAGTTTGGAGCTTCACTCTGGTGGGTGGATATGCCCAAGAAGCCCTCTAAGGGGGTGGAGTGTGGAGATGTCACTGCATAAGTGGCAACAGGAGCTGGGGCAGGGGACACACGGACAGCCCCATTTGTTTGGTTATGACAGGCAGGCTGGGGGTCTTCCTTGCCGATGGAGCCTTTGTGAGGCAGGCCTAGAGGACCCCTGCTTCATGAACCCTCGTGGGAGCAGCGGCGGCACACCTAAGGGGCCAGAACAAGAAAGGAGTCAAATGTGACTAGAAGCACTGGGGTGAGGGGCAGAAGCTGCCCTTTCTGGGGGTTATTGGGCTGCAGCAGAAAAGCACTGGACAGCACCTGAGACAGAGGGAGATTGAAACAGAGCAGGAGGAGAGGGAGTGGCCGGGTGCACACTGCAAGAGGGCAGACTACAGAAAGGGACGGGGCCGAGAGGAGGCCTAAGGGGTGCAGAGTGGGGAGACTTCACCGAGGGAACAAAACGGAAAAGCAACGGGAGGGACGCACAGCAGACAGACAGGAAAAAACGGAGAGGCAGGCAAGCTTGAGTAGAGATCACAGGAGACACAGAGAGGTGGGGAGAGGGACCAGGAGCAGGGAGGGGCTGGAGACCGAGGGGCGGGCGGAAGGGCGCTTTGGCAGCCCGAGGGCGCCCCACTGACCCTTCTCGGCGCTTGCTTCTCTCCCCAGGCTGCGCTTTCCTCACCTACTGCGAGCGTGAGTCAGCGCTGAAGGCCCAGAGCGCGCTGCACGAGCAGAAGACTCTGCCCGGGGTAAGTGGCGCCCGCCGAGGCGCAAGCAACAGACGTGCCGACAGGGGGCGACTTCGGGAGGACGGGCTGAGACGCGGCGGGAGTGGGGGGTCGCTGGCTAGGGCGCGCCGTTTGCCTTCGCTCGGGAACTCGCGCGCCGCCCCTTGAGCCCCGGAAGCCGTGGGGCGCGGAGCCCCGGGCAAGGGGTCTTGGGCTTAGAGCGCAAACCTCGCCCGGCTCCCACCGCGCTGTGCCGTCCAGGCCCGACGGAATCCCGGGCGGGGTCGAACTTCGCTGTGGCCACAAAGCTCGGGCGCGGCTCCTCCCCTGACTCTCCCTGCGCGGCGAATGCAATCCCTCCTCAGCGCTTTGCCCGCGCGGCCAGCCACTGGAGGAGAAGCGGGGTGCCCTGGGCCCCGGGAGCCCGGAATTGCCTCGGTCATCCCTGCGGGGCAACCTGGACACCCGCCGATTTCGCCGTCTGACTAGGGCTTTGGGGGTAGGGAAAGGGGAGAGGGGGGAGGGGTCGTCTGCACGCCCCGACTCGGCGCCACGAGTGAGATCACCCTGGTTTATTTAAGGAGCCAGCCCTAGTCTTTGATAAACTATCGCGCCTCAGCCCTGGTTTATAGCTTCTGTGCGGGGGAGAGGAGAATTATTTATGACCCCCCTAACTGGGTGTGATATCAGCCATGGCTATTACGGAGACTAGTTCATCACCATAAAATAAGAAGTGTTCCTCAGGTCAAGGGTCTGCGTGGTCCCTCCTGTGGGTTCAGAGACATGGGGGGGGGCAGGGGGTGAGATATACGGCTCTGGGAGTACCTAAAGATAAATGGAAAGATGTGAGTGTTTGTGGGCATAATTTGAAGAATGTGCACATATATCGTGTTTAAACTTATACAGTGGACACTGCAGGGAAGCACCGTGTTCCATGGTATGCTCACCCATGTTTACACTCGCATGTTTGCGTTCTTACCAGGCAAACCATATGTAAACACACGTTTCCATTTCTGCTCCGTAGTTGGAAAGGTTAACCAGGTAGACTGGAGCAGCCGTCTTTTGCATCAGAGATTCTTCTTCACGCATCCAGGGGTGAGAAGGGCCTTCTTTCCATTAAGACAACCTTTGAATTGTATTTGGGTATTTGTGTTTGCAAAGCACGGGGCTGAGTCATCTGAATAACATACCCTCGAATGCAAATGTATGGAAATTGGCACAGCACGGGTTTTGTGTGAAGCCCAGCTCTGGCACAGTGGCCATTCCCCAGTTGGTTTTTTTAGTGGCACGACTACATGCACATATATTATAGTAATTACTTTCTGGGTGCCCTCTGTAAGACAGCAGAAATATGTTCCACATCGCCCCATGTTATGTGTGAAGCATAAAGCCATATTGTAAGATAATCAAAGGCTTCTGAGAAAGGTCTGTGCTGATTAATAAAGTGTTTATGGTACTTTGTTTTGGGGGAGATTGTGATGATATTTTAGAGCCACCCAAATGGAATAGCAGATATCATGTTGTGATGGGAGGCCCTTCATCAGCTTGAGAGAGATTGCTGGGGAGTTTCATGATGGCTAGAAGTCTGTGAATTAGATGGGGGAAACAGAAAGGAAGCGGGGGAGGGGCAGAGGGAAGTTTAGGATTTTTGAAAGGGAAGAAGCCAGGGACTGAAAGAATTTCAGTATTTGAGTGTGAACTGTTCAGGATCTAACATTAACTTGCGGTTGTTTATTTTACATGTAATAGAATAGCTAAATGATGGAGTGTATTAGTTCTTTAATAATTTATAGAAATACTTTGATGTTGCAGTAATTACATTAAAGGTCACATATCAAAGGTAATTTGGTTGAGCAGCTGTGATGGTTTCTCAGAAGCAATCAATACCACTGTCCGTGGTGCTGATTTCACCAAGGGGCCCGCCAGATTAAAGAAGGCTTATTACCAAGCAGAAAGGCCCAGGGGAAATCAGGAGCACATTGGAGCGACGCGCTAGCCCCCCCCCTCCCCCTTCCACCGATAATTAACACTGCTCCCCATAATCTGTGCTAATCCTTCATACTGGGAGATCCAGTGGCATTTTTCTGAAATCACAAAGACAAGTTGGGCAAGTTTGGGAAAAGGACAAAAAAAAATGTGAATGTGTGTTGGGAAATAGGCGGGGCAAAGAGAGAGGCCAACCATGGAGCTAAAATATAGCCTAGAGTTATCTTGCAGTGCCTGGAACACCATTCTTTCTTCAAAGGCCTCCTGGAAAGACTCATGGCCTCAAAGACCACATCACACAATCCTTAGGGCAAGCATAGCCCACAAGGGGGAGGGACAGGAAAAAGAGACAGGGTTGTAGCTCAAACTTCCCAGGGCACATTGTCCCTGCACAAACACGTGGAGACAGATGAAAAACAAAATGGTCAAATAAAATTATGCTTTAAAATGGAGTCACTTGGATTCCAGAAAACAGAACTGCTGTTATTACTTCTGGCTGGTTCTCTCCTTTGAGATCAGAGAAAGTGTGTTGCAGGCGAATACAGGGACAGCAAAAGCAAAATGCTCTTACCCAACCAAATAATAGGAGCTCCCACCAACTGAGACAGCGTTGGTCGGTGCCTGTTTCTTTGGGGGGCAGAGAGAGACCTCTACTTGTCTGGGGTGACCACACTAGGTGCCCCACTGAGCACAATCTATGTCTGACTAAAGAGAATGAAATTGAAAACAGTACCTAGAAAACTGGTAACCTCAGCAATTTAGGCACTTTTCCAGACTTCAAAATCCATTAAAATCAATCCATTAAAATCAGCCCAGCACTTTCTCACCATGGAGAAAAAAAGAAGATAGTGCAGCCAACCCATTCTGTTTCCCAGCAAGTTACAGAACTAACATCCTGTTGCCAGCAAGGAAAACAATCCCAGTGTTGTTACCCATGCACGCACACACCACCAACAGCAACAAAGATAGGACTAGTGACACTTCTCTTTCACGTACTTATTTGGGGACTGAGAAAAGGAGGTGACACTTTTCCTGAGAGAATTATAAGGTCAGAAACCAGACCACAGTGGCTGTTTTTACACATCAGAGGTCAATATCCCTGGAAACCAGACTAACCAAAGACGCTTAGGTGGCTGATGGAGTCATCCTGGACCAATGTCACAAATGGATTATTATTTTTGAGTTTGGCATGATTTTAATAGAATGAGATTACTAAACCATGAAGCCTTGTCAGGATTCTTTTGAGCAGTGTCTTCTGCCAGCATCTAGGCAGAGCGATTTCATTTTTCTAAATTCTCCATCTCTGTGTCTCCCTTACCCTCTTGATCTCACTCTCAGCCCCCTACTTCTTTCCAACCTACCCCCTTATTCTCAATGGCTGTTAATTAATAATTAACTATTAATAAGGCACAGTTAACATGGGGCAGTTTCTCAGTCCATCAACAAGTTTTTCTTGACAGTGTCTGTGCACAGTGCTAGGAGTCCTGGGAGACAGAGTTTTAAAAACGGTGCTTCTCCCTCTTGGAGTGGTCCATCCACTTCAAAGGCAGAAATTCCACACACATACACACACATCATCATCATCAATAATGCAAGACATTACATTCTTATAAAATGGGTAGTATGGGTAATTGCTCAATAATAACAGTGAACACTTATCTGACAGGCATGTTGCCTCCATGACTTTGTTTTCTCTTCACAACAACCCCATGAGGAAGAGAGCTGGTCATCTCCCACACAGGAGGAGACCCACATTTAGAGAGATCAAGCAATTCACCAAGATCACAGTTCATAAATGACCAGAGAAAGACAGTACTGTTTCTGTCAGCAGAACCCAGCACGCCCATGTCTCTTCTCTAGCACCACCAGTTGCTTTAGGAGTTTGGAAAGGGCGCCCAGATGACTCTGGGTCAAAGGTTTTGCTCAGGATATGAGCAGGGTGGGAACAGAATTGGGAATAAGACAGGCCTGTCAGATGGGAGGATGAGTCTCGGAACCAGCCTAGAGGGTGAGGGGCCGCAAGCTGGAGAAGCCCACTCTTGGGCCCACCTATGCACAGGAGGCCTCTTGGAAGATTTCTTTCTTTAAATAGGGCCCTGATACTTAGTCCCAGTTCCTTCACCTCTGGGACTTGCGGGGAATTGTCTTCCAGAAAAAGTCCATCTGTTTCCAAGTGTAGGGATGTAGAGTCTCAGGGGAGAGGTTTCAATGAGAGAAAATGGGCAACATGACCAGCACTGGCCAGCACTCTGCTTGGCTGGCAGCAGAAAGGGCTCTTCAGCTGGACTCGTGAGGGTAGAGAGCTGGGTCCAGTTAGTAAGAGACCTGGAAGCTGTGAGAAGAGGAAATGGGCAGGGAAGAGGGCAGGGAGGGAGCTGGCGGGGGAGGGGAGGAGGGAGAGCTGTATCTGCTTGGTAAACATTAAAGTTCCAATTCACTAGTTAAAGATTGGCTTTTGTGCCCTCACTCCACCAACTGAGAATACAAAGCAAACCAACACACTTCTCTGGCTGCCTCCCCCACCCTCTGTTCAGCCTGGTACACATGCAACATTGCGGCCATCATGCCGCCTGACTCAGGTCATCGAAGCTCAGGACAGGTCATTTCCATGGAAATTCAAGGTCACTTTCTTTGAGTTTACTAGGAAAGATGTTAAAATGGGAAAGAACTCAGTTGGGGGGCCTCCCTGGTGACACAGGGGTTAGTGTCTGTGCTATCAAGCTATCGCCAGCCACCGCAACTTGAGTTGACTCTGGCCAGGGAGGTGACCCACATGGCGAACCTCTCCTGTCTCACCCGCTGCTCCCCTCAGCAGAGTATTTGAGTCAATGCACCTGTTCTGCCCCTCACTCTGCATCTGGTAATCCTCTCACTCCCACCCTCTGCATCTCTGGCCTACACCCCAGTTCCTGTATGCAGAAAGAAAGAAAGAAAGAAGGAAAGAAAGAAAGAAAGAAAGAAAGAAGGAAAGAAAGAAAGAAAGAAGGAAAGAAAGAAAGAAAGAAGAAAAGAAAGAAAGAAAGAAAGAAAGAAAGAAAGAAAGAAAGGATGAAAGAAAGAAAGAAAGGATGAAAGAAAGAAAGAAAGGATGAAAGAAAGAAAAGAAAAGAACTCAGTAGGATTTGCAGCAGGACACCCACGGGGTGTCTCTTCTTTCTTTTCCTCTTCCTCCTACTTTCCAGAGTTTCATTTTCTCTCTGTTTCTGTCTCTTTATGCTTGTTTCTTCCCTTTTTCTCTGACTTCTGGTCATTTCCCTCTTTTTCTTGTTCCTTCTCACTTTCAACCCACTTTCTTTCATCCCTCCTCACACTTTCCTTTCTCCTCTCCTCCTCCCTCCCTGCTGCCTCACCCCCTGCCCTCCTGCCTCACCACCCCTACTCTGGCACCCACGCCCCCCACCATGGGACCGTCCCACCTTCCCTGGGCTTTCCTGACAGGCCCATTTCCCTCCCTGCCAGCTCTGCCATGGAGGGACCCTTCCAATTTTATGTACAACTGTAAAGATGAGTGATAAGTAGAAAGGATGCAGGCAAGAACAAGATGAATAAATTATAAAGGGCAAATGATGACAAGACAGGGGTCCCCAGAGACGGTGATATGATAACAGAAACTAAAGACGAATTTATGATAGATATAGTTAGCATGTACAGCGGCTCTTCATTCTTTGGGTGGTTTTACAACTTCTTGGGATGGGCACAATCAAGGTGTTTCATTTTAGAGACCTGACATGTTTCCACTTGTCTGTCCTGCAAACACAGGGTTGGTTTTTGTCTCTGGACAGTGAGTCCCATCAGCCCCTGCATCTTTTCACCCAGTTCCCCCCAACACACAAACCCCGGGCCACCTTGTATCCTTATTTCAGATCATGGGGCCACATACCAGATTCCCATCTACCTCCAGTTCCTCACCCTGTGCTGTCTTTCTTGCTAAGCATACTAGTTTGTGGTGGCTTCAACCAAGTATCACTGACTGGGTGACAAAAAACAGAGGTGTATTGTCTCACAGTTCTGGGCTAGAAATCCAACATCAAGTTGCCCACAGGGTGGGTCCTGCTGAGGGCTATGAGGAAGACTCTATTCCCTGTCTCTCTGCTCCCTTCTGGCGGCCTCAGGTGTTCTTTGGATTTGGTGCCATTCTTGTTTGTCTTCACATCATCTTCCCTGTGCTATCTGTCTCTGTGTCCACAGCTCCCCTTTCAATAAAGACACCAGTCACATGGGGCTAGGGCTCACCTTAATGGCCTCACTTCACCTTGATCATGTACAAAGACCCTATTTTGAACAAGGCCATGTTGCCAAATGCTGCAGGCTATGACCGCCATGTCTTTTGGGGTTATACTATTCCACCCATAGTGCTGAGAAATGGCCAGTCTATGGCTGCCCATGGATGGGGGAAAGGTCCTCAATGTCTGAATTCTGGGAACCATCAAGGATCACGTCTGACAGCCATGTGTCCAGTCTACAAGCCCCTGACCCTGATGCAGCCCATGTACCAATACAGGGGTTGAGGCTGCCTCGGGAAGCCAGGGACCCCGCTGGCCCCTTGTGTGGATCGAAACCCCAAGGTCCCAAGAAGGAAGTCAGAGACAGTTTCAGCAGGAGACTGAGGAGCCAGCGATCCAGTGCTCCATCTGTGGTATGGTCAGCTCTCACCTCTGCTCTTCTGCCATCCACAGCCCCCCTCCACTGTTATTCATCAAGTCTTCACACCCTTCCCAGAAACATGGCCAAAGTGTCCGCCTTTGGACATTTTGCCTCTTTCCTAGATTGCCACCAAGCTGCCCTCTCCTTTTTCCAGCTACTCTTCCCAGACACGGACCCATTTGGGGGGATCACATCTTCTCTGTGGCCCCCATGAGAGACCCCAGGTCCAGCTGGGTCCTGTTCTCAGTGAAACTCACTAACTGATATCCCTGAAAGACCCAGCGAGTCTCTGTGTCCACACCCACCATATCTAACTTGAAGGAAATAAATGAGCATGTGAAAAAGCAGACTGAGAGCTTGGACTGAAAGACAGGAGCTCTGGGTCCCAGGTCCAACCTTCCCCATGTGGCCATGGGCCAAGTCTCAGCTGGGAGCTTCCCTGGACCTCGAGCTTCCTCATGGAAAAGGAGGCAATGGATGTTTGCCTCGGGGCCCCTTCCAGCCCTGACAATCTTTGAAATTCTAAGCGTCACAGAGTTGGCATCACTACATTACTAAAGATGACAGAGAGGGGCGTGAGTGGGAGAGCAGGGGGAGTGTCTCCTGCTCTCCACTTCCTGACTCCATTTGTGGTAAGTGCATAAAGCACCTCTTCTGGTACAGGCTGTGCAGCCTAGCTCACCGCGACCCCCACTGGGGCAGGCCACCTGGCTGGGTTGCAGTAACGGCCCGGCGTCCCATGTCCACCTATTGCCCTTCTGCCTCAAGACTTTCTCCTGTCCTCTCTCGGGTCTCTTAGGAAACCAAGCAGACATTTCGCAGTCTTTTCAGCATGGCGCCCTGCGTGGGTTGGATCGCGGTTGCTATCACCCCATTGAGTGGCAGCTGTGTGTATGGATAACCCGTCCTCTGCAGCAGTGGCTGGCGGGCAGGGGCATCTGGCATCAGACAAAAGAGAGCGAGGCACAGCGCACCCCTGAAATAGCTTACAGTCTGGTTTGGGAGGCAAGTGTGAACACAGGGCAAAATCCAGAAAATACCTTGAGGTATCAAAAACTGGTAGTGATGGGAAATACCCAGGTGTTCAGATGAGCAAGTGCTTCTGATAAGCCCATGGGGGATCTTCCATCACCACAACGGCCTCCTACTTCAGGGTCTCATCCCTCATGCACTCTTCATAGCTTGGCCATGTGCCAAGGTCACGGTGCCATGGAGCTCTGTCCACCTGGAAGCCCTTCTGGTTTCCCCACCCACAAGACTCAGCTGGGCAGCCCACCTGCCTCCGGACTCAAACCCTCCAGCCCCCTGGATCACCCTCCCGAGTATATCACCTCCCCTCAGCTTCTGCTTTTCTTCTTGTCTTTCCCTCTGCCTCAAGAGTTTCTGTTCATCTTCACAGGCCCAAATCCAACATCACTTTCTCTGTAAAGTCTCTGCACCCCCTCCAAAAGTTTCCCATCCCCTCATGGTAGCCAGCTCATTGGTCCCCAACTCCAGTGATGTCCTGCCCCTGCCCCGGCGCCTGGAACTGTGTGTGCTCAGATGTGCTTGCGAGAGTCACGGTGAGACTGTTAAAGGGTTCGTTGACCTTTCTCCAGACACAATTTCAAGCCTGAGAAGCTGAATGTCTCATGCCCTTGCTCCTGGATGAATGTGGTTTAGGCCCCAGGGTTATTTGTAAAAAGCACAGCAGGTGTTTATGTTGCATCATTCCAGAAAGGTGGGCTGTTGTGTCCCATCAAAGATGAGCAAGTCTGGATGATAATGGCAGAAAGTGACATATTTCTTTATTCTTCAATTATGTATGAAAAAAAATAAATTTGTAAAGATAAAAAGTCTGGTTCAGGGCCATGAGATGCGCCAGGGTCCCAGTTTATTGTGACTCAAAGGCATATTTAGTTCCAGGCATTTGAGTCGGTTCTTGACGAGACCACCAGGGGGCGCCAGGCAGGTGGCCTCCTCTTCTGGTGGCTGAATGGGCTCCAAGCTGGGCTTAGCCTGCTGTGCTCAACTCTGTGCCCAGCACTCAAGGGGCAAAGTGGTGCCAAAAGCACCACTCCACTCACTTACAGCTTACAGGCTGCGGGGAGGACAGCAACCAGCTGGATGACTTGGGAGGAGCCCCCTGACTTTTCCGCGCCTTTCTGAATTATAATGAAGATCTTATGTGTAAGCTTTCCATAAATAACCCAGGGACTATTATGAATGAGAAAATAGTGACATCTACGTAGATAACCTCCGGGTCCCTTGTCACAGCAAGATCCGGTGACTCGTAATATACATGTAGAACAAAGACTTGACTACAAATCATAAGTTACCAAATGGTCAAGTGAGTGACGCAAGATACCCATTCTGTTTCATTTCAAAAGAGGGGAAGAAGATGAGCTGGAATGACCAGAAAGGCCTGCAGAAGTGGGGGGTGTGGGCACAACAAGAAGGGGAAGTTGGAAAGGTGGTAAGGGGGGAAGGATTTGGGGAGTCAGGGAGGTCTGCATTTTCCTCCCAGAGTTGGGGATGAAAGGGGTGAATGTGGTGGGAGGGTGGAGAAGCTCTTCAGACCCACCAGCTCCTTACAGCCTGCAGGCTCTGATCCACTCCAGGTAGATGGGTCACCCACATCCTGATCACCCTGTCCACCCCACTCCTTCCTTCCCAGAAAGACCTATCTCCCCTCCACAGCCCTCCCAGGACTTCAGGGCTTAACGCCACCTTCCTTTATGAAGCTCTCCAGGCCACTCTAATCCCCTGGCCACGCACGCGCATGCCCATCAGTGCTAAGGTCTAGGCCCTGGCTGAAGTATAGACCTGGACCATAACATCGGCATCACCAGGGTGCTGGTTAGACATGCAGAGTCGCGGGTCCCTCTGCACACCTTGTGAGTCAGTCTACTCCAACTGTACTCCTGTATCATATGAGATTCATGTGCACAATGTTTGATGGCCCAGCTTGGGGCTCTAAAAGATCTTGTCTTCATCTGAATACTCTTTAAGCTAACTCTAGACAAGCATTTGAGTACAAGTGATATCTTTGGGTGGTGACCCCAGGAAACATGACATGGGGGACACGCACAGCAAAAAAAAAAAAAAAAAAAGGAAAGAAATCAAGGAGGAAGAATGTGTTACTGGGCAGCCCCACTTCCGCAGTTACTGGTGCCTAACCCACGGGGGATTCTAGACGCAGAGTGGATCACTCCCCAGAGTCATCCATAGGGACAAGTCGGGGGTTATTTTTCAGATTCCCACCTGTCTCTGCCCAGGGGTGCTGGGTCTCCCAGTTCAGATTTGCTGCATGAGTGGACTCAGAAAAAAAGCCACAAGTAGCAAAAGCAGGTGTGGACATTGGCAGCCAGGCTGGGTCCCTGCACTGGGAAGAGCGTGGGGCTGTGGATTCACTGTGCATTCACTGCAGAGCTGCTCTGGCTCCTGGCTGCAAACTCCCAGATAAGAGGGCAGATAATGGAATCCCATCTCCAGCCACAATGACCCCGACCACATACTGAACATACTCACTGCACGCCAGGCACGTCGCAGGTGAGCTCACTGCACAGGTGCTCTCTGGGGACTGTGAGCACTGGCTTGTGGAAGAGAACAAGGTGAAGGGGCTTGCACAAGGCCATGCGGCCAGGCAGAGGTCTGGCTGCAGGTGCCTGTTCCCTGCTCCATATTCTCTGGCATGACCTCTGCAGAAAACCAGAGCTACAAGGGTCAGAATGATGTCACCTTCCTCAGTCCCTGCCACCCCAAAAGCAGGCTGATACACAAGAGACTCTGGTGTGACTGCCAGACCCCAGAGGGACACGTGAGCCTGAGCTGTAGCCCTTCAGGTGTCGCCGTGCCCCAGACCTGCCTGGAATAGGAGCGGTCTTTTCTGCATGGAAAGCCGAGTCGAATTCCAGTGCCGGCTGCGCCCGCTGCCTTCCCGTGCGCCTCTCTGAATGTCAGTTTTAGTGACCCCCTGATCCGTTACAAATACATTTGGTGGTAATGGCTTTAACAAATGGAACTTTTGTTTCATGTGTATCAGAATTTGGGGTCAGTTGGTGGCTTGAGAGCATCACAATGTCACTATCAGTGGCAGAATCTCTTACCTCACAGTGATAAAATGGCTGCCACCTCCAAGCAGCACTTCTGCAATCAAGCAGAGTAAGTCCAGCTGTAGCTGTGCCTTCATCAGGAGTGCAAGACGTTGCCCACAGGCCCCGCCCCAGCAGATTTCTGTTTCTATTTCATTGGCGAGCACGAGGTCACGTGATCATCACAGCTGCAAGGGTGGCTGGGAGAGGGAATATTTCTCCAAGGATGAATCATATCTCTGCCATAAGCAAAACTTCACTTTGATTAGTGAAGGAGAAGTGGGGATGAATCAGGGGCAGTAGAATCTGCCACACCAGCAGAGGGGGGAGAGGTCACAGAAGAACAGGCTCGGAGCCACAGCAGCCTCCCCCACGTGCCTCCAGCAGCAGCTCATAACCCGGTGTTTCACCAGCAGGCTGAGTCCGAGAGAATAGCTTTCCAGTGTTCCAGAGATGCCTCAACAGAGTGCTGCTAACTCAGCACGTTATTCAACTACTGACGTGGTTTCTAATTCCATGAGATGCAGCGGAGGATGAAGATTCAGCCCTAGGTACCATTTTTATCATCTGTCTTCCTTGAACTTGCATCCATCTGAGATTCAAACACTGAAGAGTGGAGACCCCAGGCCACAGGCTTTCCACAGTGGTTTCCACACTCCCTGTTTTCGCCAACTGTTGCACTGGGGTGCGTGCCTTCTGAAAGCAGTCTGGCCAGTTTTCAAGGCCGGTGACAGTGCGACAGAGTCATCTTTCAGCAGTGGAAGCATGGTCTCAGGGGTGGGCTCTGTGCAAAGCCTGCCTGATATACCCCCAAGATTAGCTTCAGCTGGGCTGGACTGAGAGCGAGGAAGGAGGGGGTCAGAGATGGCACTGGGGCTGCCTGTGTCTCCCTCGGGCTCCTCGATGGCTTAAAACAGAGCATGAGGAAACACCCTCCTCCACCAGGATGTGGGTTGTCCCAAGGGGTAGGGAATCTCCAGTCACAGAAATGTTCAAGCAGAGATGAATGGCCTGGAAGGGTGACAGGAAGCACAGGTAATATAGGTAATTCCGACATTGGAGCAAATCACTTCTAGGAGGTGAGCCATGAGGCTGCGATTCTCTTAGCAACCGTCCTAGTCTTCAATGCCACCTACACCATCTGTCCCAAATCCTGGATTCCCCAACCTGAATCCAGAGGGGAGCTGCCATGAGCACTCAGGTGCTTCAATCCCTTCCTTCTCTGAAGACCCTCAGGACTTAGACCAGACCCACCACATCACTAGACAGATTCAGCATCCACTTCAACCAACCTAGCTCCACCACTCTGAGCTGTGTGACTGTGGGCAAGTCACTTCACATCTCTGTGCTCACAAGTCACCTCACATCGGCCCTGAGATGCCAGTGGGACTCCTCCAGGGACTGTCCACACTTAGCACTATGCCTGCCACAAGCTGAGCACCTGTGTCCACAGCTGCTAATGTGGCCAGGCCTATGCCCTCCCAGAGGCACGTGGCCCTGCCTGGCCCTTTGACCCACCCTATCTGACCTTACCTGGGGAGCACCTGGGTCAAGGTGCACAGTAGTGACTCCTCCCAGCTGCAGAACCCAGCGAGACTGACCAGGTGGGAGTCTGACAAGCCTCAGTGAATGGAAGCCAGGTGTGGGTATGGTGGGAACATTCTAGAGGCCACAGTCCTGTCCCTGCCAAGTTGTGGTTCAAGGTAACCATTTGATGACTGCATCAAGTCTTAGCTAAGTTTTCCTAATGTTTTGCACAATCCCCACATGAGACATATAACCCTGCTTCTCCACAATGCCTTTGGGCTCCCCCAGGACAGCAGCACCCCTGGAAGCTGGGTGAGTGGAGCTGGAAGATTTAAAACTCTGACCAGTGAGAGCAGAAGCAGAATCATGTCCTGGCACCCACATGGCTTGAAATGGTCCAGGAGGCCCTTCAAGGCAGGGCAACCCAAAGATCCCAAATGAATATGTATTTGGCCTTTCCCAGCAGACCTGACAGCTGGCAACCAACCGCCGGGACTGCTCAGAGCCTGGGAGAAGGTTTTTAATTCAATTCCTAAGTGTTTCCTGAGCTCCCACCAGGAGCAGGCCCCATGCTAGGTGCTGCTTGCTGGGTGGAGGCAAGGAGAGGCCAGGCACCCTGCTGCCCCAGGGCACACCCTCTTGCAGAGAAGAGATGGACATGCCAAGCAATGAGAGGACAATAGATTGAGGCTGGGGCTGAAAGTTAGAGCCCTGTGCTGTGGTGTGCACTGAGCATCTTGCGTGGGCCACACTGGCTGTGTGGGCTCACTACCCGTGGAAGGTGGGCAGGACTTGGGTCGATGGAGAAGGGCTGGACTCAGCGTTCCAAGGTGAGGGCATCCACATAATGGGGAGCTGCACGGCCATGAGGGAGAGGGCTGTGCTCTCTGTGGGGTGAAAAGAGCTTGGGGGTCTGGAGCTGAAGAGGTTTGGGACCCCAGTGGGGTGCCTTTGAACCGCCCACTGAGCAACTTGGGCTCTTGGGCTCTCTTTTTGGTACTTGGAAAACACTAAAACTTCTTGCAGAGGAGACTTGCAGCCCTCCGCAGGCCATAGGCAGCATGGACAGGAAGGGCCTGGGCTGGTCTCCGGCAGAGTCGGGCAGGCGGGGACTTCAGGAGCAGGGGCAGTGGAGAGTGGAGAGCCATCCTGGGTCTCTACTCGGGCAGCTGAGTGGGCAGAGCTGGCACGCCCGGGGCGTGGGCTGGCAGAGGTTACTTGCTTGGTTTTGGGCGGTCCTGTTGGAGATGGGTTTAGGGAAAACTGGACTCCTTCTGGGACCCTAAGCTGGTGAAGGCAACTTGACCACCTTTGCCCCCACAACCACTTGGAGGACGTCGCCACCTGGAGGAGAATGCTGAGAGGCCTTTACCTCTGCACATGGCGTGGGAGTTCAGGGATGTTCAGATTTGTAGCAAATGTAAAGAAAAGTAGAAGACAGTGATTCTCTCTCTCTCTCTCTCTCTCTCTCTC
>NW_004567117.1:22727714-22738927 GCF_000260355.1 Condylura cristata | reverse complement strand
CACACACACACACACACACAGAGTTATGAAATTAGGGTGTGGCCTGGGAATCCATACCTTGCAAATGCCCCAGGTGATTTCAGTCCTCCTCCAGCTCTGGAGACCCTGGGAACCCCAGCCTCTGTCCAGCATCCTTGTCAGGAAACCTCCATTCCCCTCTCTGTCTGATCCTTGAGTGTCTCCCTAACATCCCTAATGTCTCCCTCCTGAGGCCAGAGCGGCCCCTGACTTAGACTGGGACAGGGCCTGCGTGTCGTCCTCCCCCACTCCCACTCCATTTGGCAGGGGAGACTCCGATGCCCAAAGAAGGGCACACAGCCATGAGGGTTCACAGACACTGGCCACACTCTGCCCAGATGCCTGCTTCGGGCCCTTTCTCATTTGCAACACGACCTGTCTCTAGAAGACTCTGTGACTGGGAACTCTGGAAATCCACCCTAATTCGGGCAGACACCCATTTCCATTAGCATCCATGTTTAGACAATCCAGCAGCGCTTCCAAGTTAATGTCCTGCCAAGCCTGCTTTAACGAACAGATACAAAGCATGTGTAATTAGCACAGCGATGGTGACAGTGAGCTCGGGTAAGTTTCTTGCAAACGCTGCCCTCTTAGGAAGACAACATATTCCTGCAGACAGTCACATTGTCTACACTATTTATCTGCTGATCAAAAGTTTGTGTCCCATAGAGTTTGTAAAGACCTGCTTCTCCTAAAGTCCAAATTACCTTCTATTTTGACTTGGTTTAGAATTAGAGACTTCAAGTTAACTCTTTAAGTGTGGAGTCTGGCACAGATGGAAGGAACTTGCAGTAGGCAGAGGCCCTCCAGAAGCCCCCAATCTTTCATATACCCCCCAAGCTTCCCTGGGAAGTGTCCTGCATGATGAGGTGGCAGAATAAGCTGGACCCCACTGACACCCCTCCATCCAGTTAGACCCCAAGGAGCTTTGAATTGTCTTGTATGCCTGTCTGGAGCTAAGGGGTGTGTTCTCAAACACTCCTCACCCCCCAAGAAGTTACCGGGCTAGAACACATCCCCTTTTAGCCAACGGGGGAAACCCCACTTCTGGCCACTGCCTACTTCTGGGAAGACAATATTGCTCTCTTTTTCTCTTCTTATTAAACGACTTATCTGAGGGAACTTAATATTTTCTTTTAGGATAAACTAAGCTAATGTGATGTGCTTGTTTTAATTTGCAAGGTTAACTGATCTAATTATCTGCAGCATAGAGTTAAATCCTTGTGCCTGGGCCGGCTGCAGGTGTGGGCTTTGAATCCTGCCAACAGGAAATCTCTTAAAACGAGCTGATCTAACACAGCGGGTCTGCTGGTATGAGGGATTTTCTAATAATGCATGAATTTATTAACAGCCAAAGATAAATAGAGGATGTATTTACATTAAACAAATTCACAAGGAAGTGTCTGCTGCTTCTCCACCCACCCTCCCCTTCCAACAGGCAAATCCCCCAACTGCCATCACTCAGTCTGCACCACCCAGGTGGAGTCTAACACAGTCGTGAGGGGCCCCCATGAGCCCACAAGTAGATTTGTCCACCATGGTGATGCTCTGAGGGCCAGAAGTCTGGCATTTCATTGACCCCAGTGATGGTCCCAGAAATCAGTGTTTGGGGTGAGCATCACACCTCCCGGGATAGGAGTTGAGGGGGGAGGGGTGCTCAGTCCTAGTGACAAAAGGAAGACCAGGAAAGCCTTCCAGCTGAAGCTTTTGAATGACTGGCAACACCCAACCTCGAGTCAACCTGGGAAGACAGCAATGTGGCCCGGTTGGGGTGGCAGGAGGCGAAACTTGGGAACAGGCAGAGAGGACAAGGGAGAACCACCACACACAGGATGTGTCATGAGGGAAGGGCTCCCAGCTTCCAAAATAACTCTCTGCCCCATCCTTTATCGGAGGCTCCAGAAACAGCTCAGAGGCAGGGCTCGGATGCCAGCACTGTCCACAGAGAGTGGGACGCTAGCTCCAGAAATGCCATGCTGCTCAAAAATACTCCTTGCCTGTAGCATTTGGAAACGTGGTGTTGGGATCAAGCCAAGCGGCCACAGCCAATTTGAAATGCATTTCCCATTACCTGAGGCCCAGACGCCCTGACAGCCCGAGTCACTCAGTCCTGACCTGTTTTCTACCAGCGTCAGGCCCTCCCTCTTCCACGTGAATAATCCTGAGGGAGCTGGTCGGCAAAGCACACAATGTGCAGGTGCCAGTGCAGGCGCGCACTCATGTGCCGATGCGCAGCCCCCCCATAGGGCTCAGGGCATAGATGTGTGGCAGCCGTGGCATGTCCACACACAGCCACATGTGGACGTGAAAACACACACACACGCACTCACACTCTTCCTCGGGCTCCTTCGGAATCGAAAGAGAATGTAGCTCTACAGGGACATCTGAAGATAAACTCTTGATTTCTGATTTCCAGAGCAGTTTGGACAAGGTCCTCTGAAATGCATTTAAATGCTAATCACAGCATCTGTCTGAACCCTGGCAGCTGTGTGACTTGGGGGGAAATCGAAACAGAATGGATTCAGAAACCTGTAACTCCTCCTTGACTCTCCTGGCTTCATTCTTCTCTTTGTCTCCCCACTCCCTTCCCCTGCCTGCCCCCCCACTCCCCCTTCCCTCCCGCACCATGACCTCCACCTGACAACTCCCTGACCCATGCCTTTCATCTCTGACCTGGGCTGGAGTGCCCTTGACTCTGCCAGGGTGCCAGGCTCACCAGTGCTGCCAAGCAATGCAGCGGCCCTTCTGGCCCTTCCCGAAGCTCCCTCCAGGTGCGCTGCCCCAACCCAGGCCACCATGGGCAGGGCCAAGCTCTCCCCCTTCAGAGAAATGGCCTCCCCTTACCTGGCCCACTGCTCCTCCCCCAAACAAGACTCCAGACTGCTCCCGCCATGGGGAAGCAGAGAAAGTGCAGTTGTATCATGGATGGATGCTGACGTGTGCTCCATTAACCCAAGCAAGGTGCTCTGAGGCCGTGATTTCAGGCACTGTAGTAGCAAGCCAGGGATGAAGCTTTCCAGTGCTACTGATGACATCATAAGAGACAAGGAAATGGGATCAGGGGAGACTCCCGCACCCACAGTCTTGGAGGACAGCTTCTCTGACTCACACCTTCTCTGACTCTCCACTATGCCTCAGTGACAGAGTCCTGTGGACAGGTCCTCCCACCCAGCCCTGCCCAATAACCCAGATCCTGGCCGCCACTCATCCGACACCAGCATAGGATCCCCCAGTGCTTCCGAGACCACCGCCATGAGGCTGCAGCCCAGACTTGGCCCTGGTGCTTCCCTCTGCCTGTTTCCTACAGCCCCGGGTCTCTTGCCAAGCCAACACTCCCTACTCAGCCTAGACGACACCTTCTCCAGGAAGCCTTCCCCAGCGTGGGTGAGGCTGGGCAAGGTGCCCCGCCCACATTCCCAGAAGTCCCTGTGCATGCCCAAGTGCTAGAATTTAGCAGAGCCTCCCTGCCCGTCCCTCACCCCAAAACATGTGCTCTTGAAAGGCAGGGGCTGGGGCTGCGGACGCACGGTGGGCCCAGGGTTGCCTTGCCAGGTTCTCTATGGAGATGAGCACCCTGGAATGTGTGGGTGGAGCATGCTGAATCCTTAGCACCAGAGCTGCTCAGTGGGGGCCCTCAGCAGACGTCCTGGAAGTATGTTACCCTCTCTGCTGGGACCTAGAACTAGCTCTGATCAGGCCTCATGCTAGAATCCATGTGCCCACACCCCTCTCCACCACCTCATGAAGATCGAAGCTCCCAGCACACCACAGTTCCATTTTTCCTCTGAAGCATCAAACTGTCATTTCACTAAACACCATCTGGAGACTCCTGGCTACAGCCCCTCGCTTCTCCCAAACTCTTATTAATGTGGCGGGTGTTTATTCCTTCTTCCTCCTCTTCCACTTCCTCTAGAACATTTCAGCTCTGTGCCCTGCAGACATTCATCTTCTCTTCGGGGAGCTCGGCTCTGCTGGGGAGCAGCCATCTCAGGCGTGGCTCCGCACAGCTGACAGTGATAAAGAACGGAGAGCAAGAGTAAGCTGCGCTGGCCCCTCCCGGAGCCTACACCCAGACGGCCTGGAGAGAGGGGTGGCGAGGCGTGTTGGAGAAGAGACCTGGTCAATTCGGTCTGCATGGGCTCTGACTCCGCCACAAGGTCTTCCCAGAACTCTAGGCCACTCTGGCTTCCTGCTGTTCCCGGTTTCCTAATGTCGGCCTTGATAATGGACATTCCGCGGCCTTTCCCAGCATCAGTGTCTGCCCCGTCTCTGAGCACCTCTCAGCTGCTTCCCCTTCCACCTGAGCCATTTCCTATTTGTCTTCAAAGGAGGAACTCCTAACTTCCTCCTCCATGCAGCCTTCCCTGACCACTCCAACAACCTTATGAGGATCTTGCTATACGGACATTTTACCACTTGGTGTGGTAACACACATTGTGCTCATGACTTGGATCTCCCATATGATGCCCACAGGCACCCAGCTCAGGGCTGGGCATACAGGACTATGCATCACTTCCTGCCATCTTGAAGAAAAATCAACCAACAACACTGACTCCACTGAGACCAGCCCTCCCTACTTGGGGTGATTGGCTGGACTTGGGGCTCATAGAGCCCTTCTCTAGCCCCTACGTGGAGGCTGGCCCATTCTGGCCCCCACGGTGGCCCAGACTGGCTCTCAGAGGCCAGGCCTCTTCCCTGGTAGAGCATTAAGCTAATGTGTGTTGTGTCTCATTAGAGGCATTCTGTTTGTGCCAGGGCCGGGCAATTTGATGGGTAGTTGATTGGATATTCTGTTTATTTATGGCAGGAAAAGCTTTCTTTATGGAGGACTGGGCAGCACATTTCTGCCCCGATGGCACTAAGATCCACTGGCAATCATGAAATTATAAATTAAGACAAAATAAATAATAAATAATAGGCAATAAAGACTGCACGCCACCACATAAAGAGCTCTCTTCAGATTGGCCATGGCGTCTCCCCCTGGCTGGGCCTGGAGACCCAGCAGAGCCCCAAGTTGAGAGACCTCAGGCATTCCCAGCTCTCACCCAGGTCACAACCAAAGTGAGCATCCGTGCACCTCAGTGGCCCTCTGGGTGGCCGTGACACTGCAATGATAGGAAACTCCAGCTTCCTTCTGCCGCTGACCCTCCCCAGACATAAAGGAAGGGGGAGAGGTGTGTTGACCCCAGCTGAGGTGAGGAACGCAGGTGAGGCTGGTGGAGACTGAGAGATGCCCAGGTCCGTGGGAAGAGGCAGCCGCGCCTAGAAGCCCATGTCCTGCCTTTGACCCTTCTGAGGCCGGGCAGGACAGGGGCACGAGGTGGAGCATCTTTCAAAGGCACGAGGCTGGTGTTACCATCCTTCCCAGGGTCCACTCAGAGCCATGGCCTCCCCACGTGTGGCCATGCCTGAGTCCGCACGGCCTGCCTCCCATCTTGAGAATGCAGTGAGAGAGCACCTCTATCACACCTCCCCAGTGGTTTGCTGACCCTGGGGAGTGGCAGTGCAGGAGGTAAAGGGAGAAGGTCTGGAAGGAGCCATGGCTAAGGACAGGGAAGTGTCAACAGTGTGGGGTCAGAGTGAGGAGAGTGCATAGTGTGGACTGGGCTGAGTAGCTAGAGAGGCCCTGGGGGCAGGGCTTGCCCATGTCCAGGACTTTCAACGCTCCTAGGGTGGTCGTTAGGGGCCTGCCCATCCCTGGCAGTTATCCCTGGGGTATGTCTGGAGATACTGGGACCAGGGCCGCCTCTGGGGAGGTCGCCTGCATGGAGGGGGATGAGCAGATGGGATTTGCAGTCTGAGATGACTGTGGCATTAACCAGGAAAGGGCTAGTCAGGGCAGGGTGCCAAGGGGGCTTCTCTATCACCCCACTAAGAGGAGCCAGTTAGGCTCCCCTAACTGGCTGCTGTGATGTGGGTGTGACAGGATCCCTGAGATTCACAACGAACTATGATTTTTGGCCAACAGGTCTGCAAATCACACCACTACACCCAGAACTCTGGCCAGCCACCCAGAGTGGACACACTATCCTGGGCGGAGTCCTGAGTCCTGGAACAGGCAGAGACAAAGCTCAGACATTTCCCCTACAACCCCCAGAGTAGACAAAGTCTCTCCTTGAAGCCCCAGCCAGGGACAGAAAGACCCTCTTGAGCAAATCCTGTAGCCAGAACACTCCAGGAGGAGCAAGACTGGGTGTGGATACAGCTTCTCTACGACGCCCAGATCTCGAATTGGAGGCTGGACATCACAAAAGCCCAGTAGAAAGGCCTTGTGTGAGGTTCTGCTGTACAAATGAATCTGCATTTCACCCAACCGACACCCCTCTCCAGCCACCCTCTCCCAGCTTTCCCCCACTCCTTCCCTGCTCTTCCTCTTCATCCTCGGGAAAAAAACTAATTGTCTCTCTCACCAGCCTGCGCTCCGGTGCTTTCGAGAGGTTTATGCATGAAACTAATTATGCACCGCTAATTTGGAAGCTAGCAGCTTTCCCGTTAACGTTCATTTGATTTGGGTTGTTCTGCTGAGTGGCATTTCTGTAAATATGCCATGGGGGTTGAGGGCCTGCAAGGGAGGGTAACCTGAGTTTGGGGTCATGAGGAGGGGCCTGAGGTCTCGGGTAAGGAGAGTCAGAGAAGAGGTGGTTTACATGGTGATGGGGAGGCATTATTACCAGAGACCAGGGAGGCCTCGTTAGCAACCCTGGATGTCCCCGGGGCAAGAGGTAGGAAATTGACAGTAAAATGTCACCCACAGTTGGGGTGGGCAGATTGGGAAACTGCCCATGGAGGGTGCTAGGTTGGCGACAGCTCAGTGGTCATGGGTATTGTTTAGAGTGGGATCTGGACCCACCCTGATGTTGCCTGTAAGTGCAGGCCAGTCTGGAAAGGGTGCTGAGAAAAGAAAGGAACCCCTGCCAAGGAAAGATCTTGAAGCCCCAGTGGGTGAGCCCAGTTTGTTGTCCAGGGTGGGCAGGTTGGGGGGGAAGGAGGGTTCCTTTTCAACCTCCTATAACCAGGCTGGGCTTATGGGCTTTTACCTGCTCAGTTCAGAAAGACCTCTGACACTTGTCTTAATGTGCTGCTGTCAGCATCTTGAAATTCATAGTAATTTCCAAAAAAAAGAGCTCTACCTTTTCAATTTGTGCCCACATATTCTTGACTTGTCCTGCCAGAACTACAGATGTCCACTTGTGCCCTGGACGCACGGGGGAAGCCCTGGGGGTTTCCATGCCATCATTATGCCCTTCTGGAAAGGTTCTCCCTGAGAACAAGCTGGGTCCTCCCATTGTCCCCCAGGATCCAGGCTGGGCTCTGTGAAGCTCTGCACAAAGAAGGCAGGCATTTAACTTGGTTCTTATACCCTGCACCCCATGCTGTCCAGTATTGCTTTCATCAAGCCATCTCTTCATGCACGTGGCCTTATCCCTTTCCCTTAAAGAGTCTGGTGAGCATCTCCTAGCAATCCATGCCCTCTCCCAGCAAATATGGGGATCCCAGCTCCCACCTTTTCACAGAAGGGCAGATGTCAGCTGCTACTGTTGTGTGGGCTCATGAACACTGACAGTCAATCTCTGGCGGCTTGGAGTCTGCCTGGCTGCAGCATGGAGGTCTGGGGGGCACGTCCATGGGGAGGGATTAGTAGAGCCATAGGAAGAGGCCTGCAGGGTCGTTGGCAGCCAGTCAGGCAGGAAGGCATCCAAGAGAAGAGAGGGGAGTGGAGAGAGCAATGATGGCCCAAGGGCCAGCAGTGGGAATCCCAGCTTGCTGTCTGAGGGGAACTGGGACAAGCTGCCCGAGGAAGGGGCATTGTATACCCCCAGGACACCAGCAGCCTGTACTTCCCCTTTCTCCTGCCTAAAACTCCAGGCAGCCCCCAAGCAGCGCTGCTAGGGCAACAGTGGCTAAATGGAGGCACGGATACCACCAGGTCACCTCCCACTTCTGAAATCAAGCAGTTGTAGTAGAGTCACCACAGCTGGTGACCTGGCCTGCTCCACAGAAAAGCCTATTCCTTGATGTTCACTCCAGTTTCCTGCACAGAACACTATATGTGCCCCTCCCAGGAGTGAATTTGAACCCCCCTGAAGGCCTTTTAGCAGTATCACTGTGACATCTCTCAGTTACCCCCAAACCTGCCCTGGTTCTACTTCTAGTCCAACCGCACCAACCAGGTGGCATCAGAGCACCTTTTAACTGCTCTAGGCCACAGCCTTCTTTCCTTCAAAAATGCACAGCAGGAAGCCTTCCTCTGTGGTCTTCAAGAGGAGGTAGGAACCACTCCCGTGGCTGGTATTGTGACTCAGTGGCCATGCTGACATATAGCCCTGTAACCAGGGGAACATTCTGGCTGCCCAAGAGGCTGCCTTTCCTATTACTCTTGATAAAATCTGTCCCATCCTTGATAACAAAGCCCAAAATTTGCCTCCTTGGGGGCTCTATGAATGCCTATGGGACTCAACAAGGAACCAACCTCCGTGCCTGCAGGTCGACCAGCTGCTTCTGTGGGTTGGCCCTTGCCTGACAAGCCAGTTCTCAGTCTCCCTCCAAGTCCTGGAGCGTACAGACAGCCAGGGGGTGGAGGAACAAACACATAAGCCTTGTACATTACCCTCCTGGTCTTGCACACACAGAATGAGTTTATATACATGGCATTTGTTGCTGGCGTTTCCATCCCCTGAAGGGATCTGAGTGTCATTTTCCAGCAGGCCTGTTCCATTCCCACCGCCAACCTTGGGAGAGACCCACCTCCCACATTGAAGCGCTCAGGCTGTTACTTGATGTTGACTCAAGTTTCTGTTACTTTCCAAGGCTGCCTGAGAAGCAGGCCTCATGCCGAGCCATATTGACCAGCCGGCTGTGGTAACCAACGCTGAGTAATGGTTCAAATGGTAACCAGCATTAGCAAATAGTTCCTGTGATAATTGCAGCCTAATTTGTGTGTGCACATGAGTTAGCATGCATCTGTATGCCATTAGCACTCTGAATTATCTCCTAAGCAGCAGCGCTTGCCTCAGGCCCTGTGGACAAAGCCAACAGTGAGACGTATCTAGAGCTCAATTTCTTCTAAGAACAAAGGACAGAATATGGGTTTCAAGGAAGGGAGAAAGTTTGTTAGAGCTGGCTCCGTGGACTCGCTCCATAAACTGAGCCCTCCCAGGCTGGGAGGCAGATAAAGTCGGAAGGCTCATACTTAATCACTGTTATTCTTTGGTCCAGACCAAGTCCTCACTTGTGACCTCCCTGGGGACCTCCGGGGGAACAGGAGGGCCATTCAGGCAAACTTTAGTCAATGTAGGGACGATTCCTAGGCAGTCGTTGGAGAGGAGCTGACTCTGTGTTAAATACATCACTATCCGATGGACTCCTCCTGCAAAAAGAGTAACCACCTCCTCAGGTAAGTCTTCGTATCACAGATTTCCTGAGAGTAGCACAGGGATCTTAAGTTGATGTGGTGTTAGGGACAGATTGTGTCCAAAGGTGACCAGGATTATTTGGGTGGTGCCAGCTATGACCAAAGACACTTGCACAAGTGCCAAACCCACTTCAGTCCTGGGGAGCTGCAAGAGATCACAAGTCAAAGTTGATGAAGATTCATTGTGAGTCTTTCCAGGTCTGAGGTCAAGGTCACCTGGCTCCCTTGGGTACAAAGTAGGACTCATGTGTGACACAAATAACCTACTCCTCAATGCCCCCTGCCAGAACATCATGTCCGTGAATTGTATGATGTCTATGGATATGGAAATTTAGGTTTCCAAGCTAAAGAGAGTAACTAGACTGAAGAGCATAAGATCTCACTGGGTCAATGGTGGAGAGAGCCCGGAAACACTACCAGAAGTTCAAGAACTCTGAGCAAAGAGGATGGGAGAGTCAGTTACACAGACCATGCACCATGGGAAAGAGAGAACTCAGAACACCTTGACTTCAGAGAAAAAACTAATTCCAAACATTGAGCCAACATCACAGGGTCATTCCAGGGCCAGAGAGACTGGTGTAGAGTCTGAACTCGGCAGCCTTTTTGGAGAGAATCCCAAATCCATAAGAGCTAGAAAACACTTCAAAGCCCAACATTATAGATACACATCCTAGAAAATTCACCACAAGGCAGATAATTCCAGCATAGGAGGCAGAATCAGAAAGTGGCCCAGGGCTCCCTCCACCTCCATCGTAAGAGGTGAACCTAACAAGCAATGTCAGACGTGCAAACAGCCCCAGGTTTTCTGGCCAAGAGGAGCTTTACAAATAGTGAAGTTTCTGCAAGGAGAGCCAAGCTCTGCAGACAGCGGTAAGCTTTTGGATACTGACAACTCAGCCTACAAAACCAGTGTCTGCTAAAGACAATAGATTCAACAAACAATACCTGGTTCTGAAGTGAAGGCCACAGCATGGATCAGCTCTGCAAATTCCAGACTACACAGACTGCTTTGGGCTGTAGAAAAGAGGATGAGCTTTGCAAGTGATAGCAAGTTATTCTACTCTGTGAAAGTTTACAAGTGGCAGCAAACTTTGTGTATGTATAGTCATGGGTTCTGCATACAGTGCCTGAATCTGCTAACAGTGGACACTCCAAACAGCAACAGGCTTTAAAGTCAGTCGCGAGCCCTTGGAGAGACAGCTGACTCTTCAAGCTGCAGTAGGTTCTGCACATGCCAGTCAACAGGCATGAGCTCAGCAAGTAATAACAGAGGTGCTGCAGCTGTGTCAAGGTCTCCTGTGTCTCCAGAGAGAGCAGGCTCTAGAAGGCTCTGTCCATTCCAAGAGAGCTCAAGCCACACCCAGTCTAGCAGCACTGCGTCCACGCAGGCCCTCTGGTGGTGATCGGGCCTTTGTTCAACATTTTGATGGGATGCCAGTCTCCTCCGGGAAGGCATCTCCTCTAGTGCTGCATCCTGTTGAGGACAAAGAACACCCCCACAAGCAGAACTTGAATGATGCACTGAGACCACAGATGGGTTAGTACCCAAAGAAAGTCCAGGTTTTCATGCCCCTGGGGAAGAAGCTGGGTCCCCATTGGAGGAAGAGCTGCCCAGCACAGGGAAGTCTCAGCCACTGGAGTAATGGGCAGCAGTCCCACTGATCTTAGTGGTCACAGGAAAGGCCAATAATCCTCTGCCTGGTGTGTCACTGACACCTGAAATCCCAGGTACCATTAGAGTCAAAACACAGCCCTTGCTAAATTAAATCACCCACCACCCACC
>NW_004567117.1:22718449-22727594 GCF_000260355.1 Condylura cristata | reverse complement strand
GGAAGGTGAGTGGGAGCTAGTGAGCCCGGATGCTTGGCACATCGGATATTATGTCAGTGAGGGCCGGGTGGGAGTGGGCAGAGATGAGGACAGGAAGCCCACCTGTGTGGGTCAGGCTTGAAAGTGAAAGAGTCTGCCAGGCCAGAGCCTCCCAGAAAGGCTCAGGGCTGAGGATGGAAAGTCCTGCTTGGTGACTTCCAGGATGGTGGGTGCCAGTGGAAGAAAGGAAGGGGAGGGGAGCGCGAGCTGGACTTCTGGCTGCAGGATATGAGGTCTGATCCCAGGCCGAGCTCCAGACCTTGTCAATAGCAGGAAGCCTTGCTCAGTTAATTAATGAGTTATTCGGGATGACCCTTGATCTCTGGAGCAAATCAAGGGCTTTCTGTGGCTCCTATTAACTCTGATTTGTTCAGCAGCTGCCTAGGAGGTAGGTTGGTGTTAGCTTCCTCTCCAACCCCTCTAAGTGCTACACACTCCCAGAGATCTAATAGAACTCTCAACCCCAGGAGTCAGAGTCTCAGATCCCCAGAGAGAGCTGACCAAATGTCCTGAGGGGACTTTCAGGAGAGGACCCGGTATCTTCAGGGAGACACTACAGAGGATGAAGTCCTGGTACATGCAACAATAGCCCAGGAGGCAATGAGGGACAAGCTTCAGCTATCTGCTGGTGGCAGCACAGGCAGTCTACGTGGTGACAAGTGTCATGGGGAGTCAGCTTTTCATGACGCAAGGAGACCCAAACACACTCAGCCCCCCATTCCTAGGAGACAGCCAGGCTTCTGCAAACACCAACAGTAGAGTCCCTTTCCCCCTCAAACTCCACCATGGGAAACCTACAGGTCTCAGAAGCTCCCAAAGGGAAGAGAGGTCAGAAGAAGGATGCTCTAGGAAGGGCCAAAGACAGACAGTCTGGACTGGGAGAGGGAGGCTGGTGCGGCAAACCTCTGAGGATAGGACTGTCACATTCACGAGGAACAGAATGGACAAGTAAAATGAAGTCTGGATCCCAAACTTGTATCCCCAGGACTGCAGGAGATTCCTGCGCTGGTCTCGGACAAGGCTCCACTTCTGTAAAAATGACCGACTGGCAGCCCAGGGAGAGGGACGTGCATGTCTGCCTCCCTCCCAGGCATGGCTGGGCCTCCTCAGGAGTGAGCGCCCACAGGAGGGACAGTCCTGGCTCTGCCCTTCATGGCCCCGTGTCACCTCATCACCAAGGCCTCAGCTTCCCCAGGTTTAAATAAAGGTTGAAAAATCCCATCCTGCCTTTGATTCAAGAGTCGCATCAGAAGATGGCAGTGAACACCCTCTGAGTACCAAGCAGCTGCGTGGGTAAGGGAGTCAAGTCGTCAAGGAGCTGGTGGCCCTGAGCCCTTTGATGAGGAGGTTCCCAAGGACGAGGCACTGTCAGCGTGCAGCACTGGACAGGGCCGAACAAGCCAGGCTGCTAGCCCAGAGAGAGCCTGGCTCACCTGCTCAGTCCTTCCAGGGCAGCCAGAGCCCTGAGCTAGAGAGAGCAGGACTTGCCTTAACAAACTCACACTCCAGGCCCACCCCCACAGAGGTCTCTTTTTGAGGCCTCCCTAAACACCATGATGAAAGGTGAGGTGAGTTTCAAGACATAGAGATATAGGTGAGGCCTCGAAGGAAAGGGAGGGGCCTGGGGGGCTCCCTGGGGAAGCAGGCCCAAGATCGACCTGATCTTGGAGACGCCTAGGGGCACCCAGTTAGCCTAAGAGGCAGGTTCTGGCATACAAGCAGGAAGAGGCTCTGGGTGTCACAGGTGCCAAAGCTGTTGTAGATGCTCGGAGGCCTCAGGATGAGAGCAGAAGCCTTGGGCCCAGATCAACCATAGGACTCACAAGTCAGGACTCATGGCACTGGAGCTACGAGAATGAACAAGATGTCCATCCTCCCATTCACTTGGGGCCCACCCCAAATAAGGAAGCCTCCAGAGCCCAAGGGGGAAGTCCTCCCACCCAGGTGGGGCCAGGGAGGGTCTCTCCACAGAGTCTGGGAGAGTTGATGACAAGTCACTCTCCGAGGAAGGCCCCCTGCCGACACCCTAGATTCTAGTGACCTGAGAGCCCCACCCTAGATTCTAGTCTGTGTGTGCTGCAAGTCTCTTCCATCCCCCACCATCTCCATTGTCTCTGTGCAAGCTTTGAGGCTCTGTCCTAGTTCTGATTCTACGGGATGAGATAGAAAGCCTGGGGTTCAGACCAGTCTTGAAAGGGGGGCTCCCAGCTACAGGAAGCCCCATGCCCGGGTCACTGAGGACCGCACAGTCTCAGTGCGGTCCAGGCTCCAGAGATGTCCCGGAGAATGAGGAAACCTGAGTGTGCCAAGTGAATATATGTTGGAACTGAGGAGGAAGAAGGAAAGAAGAGGACAGGTGAGAGAAAAGGCAGGCGAATTTTAAGAGTGGGATCTCACTCGTAAGCACCCTCAGAACAAATTAAATCTGAAGCCTTAAGACAAAGGAAGGGATTCGTTATTTGCCCAAATGCTGAAAGTTCCCCATCAAGCCCACTTCATCCTTGGAAGGTGTGAGCAGGTAGGCCTGAGAACTCTCTGCCTCCCACCCGCTCCTCCATCCTCTAAATGTGTTAAATCTATAAAACTAAATGAAAGCAGCTGCTGTTTAAAGAAATAAAAGACTCACATATTTAAAAGCCCAGAGATTTTGAGTGGAGAGGGAGAGAAATATATCCGAGTGTAGGTTTCTCCCCCCAAAGCACCACTTAGCAATGCAAACCAGGCAGCCCTGGAGAGCAGGCCCCCCCCCACACGGGTGGTGGGGTGCTGCTGCTGCCAGCTCTGGGCATGGGTGCCCGTGTCTGCCCAGGGTGGCTGCATCGAGGGCAGGGTCAATGGCTCTGAGCGAAATGATGGTCGCTGTCCTCATTAGGAACTTCAGCACACCCAGAGGCAGTTTTCTGAGCCTGGTAAGGTGGACGTAGTATGTTCAGTTGACTCTTTTATTCCCAAGGTTAATCATGTAGTTAAAAAAAAAAACCCTTCTGTGTGTTCACAGCTCCCAGTGGTAACAGATCAACAAAGCATGGTGATGAGAACAGGGTCCCTTTGCATTGACGTTATGTCTTGTCTCCATGGCTGAAGACACTGCTATTTTGATGGGTGTCCATGATCTAGCCATGATTTATTTCAAGACGGTTCCACCAAAGGCCTTGCTAGGAGCCCAAGCAAAACTGTGGCAGTCATATCCTTGCCTCCAAGGAACTGGAGGAGGTGACATGAGATCGCAAGACCCACTGATGAAAACTGGACGGAGCATGTGTGGGGGTTCACTGTATGAAGCAGGCGCTAAGCAGGGAGGAAGGACTGCTGGGACCGGGAGGGTCACCCGTGCAGTCTGGTAGGCTATGACCATTAAAATGGGGAGTCTCTGGGCCCCGAGGTTCCTGTGTAGATGGGAACCACCCACCTCCTCGACCCAGTCCAGGGAGTCGCTGGCACCTCCCTGCACCTTTTAGCGCCGTGAGAAGCTGCTTCCCACTGGGCGGGATTTGCTCTTCTATGTTCGTGGACAAATTTTTGCAAAGTTGTTTCCAGTTTAGGTTTGGTTTGGTTTTGCTTTGTTTCAAGGACAAATTCCCCTTTCCTAATGTGATAGGTTTGTCTGGAAGCAAGGAGGTGAGTTTGGGGCTGGAAATCTGGCTGTGTGGGAAGCATGGCGGCTGGGGGAGCACGAGGTGAGAGGCGGTCACCTTCCCAGGGCTCCTCAGCCCAACTCTCGCAAGGCCCACGGTCAGCCTGAATGACAAGACTTGGGTCAGGCTGGGCAGGGGGTGAGAGAGGACAAGATGGCGGAGAAAGCCAGCCCCTGGTTTTGGTTTTAGGAAATGTACGGTTCCTGCTAGGGAAACAAGCTTCTCTCTTTTGCCTTATTTATCATTAGGAAGTAGACGGGGCAGAGCTTGTTGTGGGCATTTACTTTTAATAACGACCGGTTCCCAGTCAGTTATCCACCTGCCAGCATGGGATGCCCTTCCTGGCCTGCCCGTGCCCTCCCCTCAGCCTGATCTCCACCCCAGGCTGGGTGAACAGCTTCCTCTCACTGACCCCTCTCTCTCACCTCTAGGCCATTGTCTCCCAGGGGCCCTCCACCTAAAATGACCTCTCTCCATTCACATCTTTCAAGTCTCTGCCCTTTCACTAGCCCCCTTAACAGTGTTAAGCCTGTAGCCCTCAGAGTCTCAGCATTCTCCAGTCCAAGTAAAGGGTCTAGCAGTGTTGGTATTGGGCTATGGGTTTGGGGGAGTGCCCCAGTTCATTCAGCAAACAGCCTCAGCATAATATGGCCAGTTTAATAAAGAAGGAAGTAGGAGGTGTGGGCAGAAAGTAGACAAAAAGAGGGAGATTTCTGAGGCAGAGAAGATGGGAAGTCCAGGAGCAGAAGGGCAAGATCCAGGTGTAAAATGTGCATTCGGGAGACAGGAAAGGGTCAGAGAGAAAGGCTGAGAGTCAGACCTCCTCTGGAGGGGCTGGTGTGGCCTGAGGTCACTAAGAGTCTGGAAGCTTCAGGAGAAACCCTCTTGAGGCACGGAGAGGTGACAGCGCCCTTTCCCAGGCCCCTGGGACTGTTGACACTAGGGAAGGGCTCGAGGCAGCAGAGACCAAGCTTGGGGTTATGTTGGGGTCTCAGTTCTACAAAGGGAAGAGAGGGATTCAGTAGCCACTCTGGGTTAAGAAAAGGGAAACGTCAGCGTGAGGTCAAGGTAAAGCTACTTCTGCTAACAGCAGATATTTACGGAGGATCTGGCCATGTGGAGACTGTGAAGAAGATGATCCCTCGGTGGTGTCCAGTGAGCCTGGGGCAGTCGGTGAAGCAGGCACTTCAGCAGCAGCGGTACATGGACGCAAAATCCTCCCCCAGAATCAGCGGCTCTGCTCCCAGTGCCCTTAGATTTCCCAGCTTACAAGCAGGAGGGGCTGGGGCCTGAAGACCCACCCATAACTCGGCAGGACTTGGGGTAGGGGCAGACACAGGTGTCTGGGCCCACCTCAGGGTCCTAAGAGTATGTCCCTCAGGAGCAGTGTGGCTTCCACTGGGCAGGTGACACCTCTTCCTCCGTCCTTGCCGTGTTCGCAGTCCTGAACTCGAGGGTTGCGAGAGGACTAAGCAGAGCACACGTAGAGTTCTATGCATGGCGCCTGGCACGAGTGGCCGCTTAATATTGAGTAGCTGTTATTACTCCCACTGCTTTTATATTATATTACCAAGTGTGGTCAGGGTCACATGCAACCCATGCCACTGTTGCTAGGAGGCAGCAGGGCCATCAAAGAGACTGTCCTGGGACTTGCCCAGCACCCTGTGGCTCACCTGCTGACCACCAGACAATCACACATGCCACCCCAGCCCAGCCCAGCCCAGAGGAGGCAGAATCCGGGCTCAGGCACAGGAGACAGGGCAGATCCTTGCCCAGGGGCTGCCTGGCAAGGAGAGGTGGGGTACCCAGACATTGCCTAGAATCCTCCCCCTCTAGGTTTGCTTGCAGGAAGGGGAGAGGTCTTCAGATGTTCCCCATACTCAAGATATGAAAAGCTTGTTCCATCCCAGGTCTGACTACATAGAGCAGTCTGGGTGGGGTACCCAGAGGACAGAGATGGTGCTGGTGAGGGAACAGCTCCCCAACAGCGGGTCTGTGGGCCGCTAGGAGCTGTCCTGCGTCCCGTCTGATAGCTCCTCAGGGTGTTCTGACGGGGGGCGCTAAGTACAGTGCCCTCCCTGAGACCCCTGTCAGGGAGCCACTGAGCTGTGAACACATGCTGTAATGTGGCCCAGCACAGATTCCAGAGGAGGGTCCCGTAGAGGGGAGTATAGAGCAGGGATGTGTGGCCGACCACACACACACATAGCCACACAAGCACACACCACCTCCTTGTGTCCGACTAACATCCCTGACCACAGTGAGTCCTCCTGGCCCTGGGACTTCCTCCGTGGCCCTCTCTGCCTGAGGTGCTGGACATGGTCTCCACCTTCCTCCCTGCCTCCGTCTGCTGCAGTGAGGCTGGGAAAGGAGTGAGAGGGTCAGTCTGATTCTTCCAACTGCCTCTCTGGCACCCTCGGGCTTGCCTCCACAGTGTCCACAAAAGCCCCCAGTGTCCACCAACTCCTGTTCCCAGGGCTCAGTTCAGCTGGAAACAGCAACAAATAGGCTGCTTGGCACTGATCAGACACCCACAGGCAGCCCCTGTGGTAGGTGTGGCAGTAACAGGTCCACAAGGAGTATCAGGCCAAATATTGTGCTCTGACCTGGGCCTCCTGGGCCCACCCCCAGCACGCAGGTCTCGCTACACCAGGAATGCTTTGTCCCTGCCTGAGTTTCTGTATTGTTGCACTGGACCCCAGAATGTCCCAAGGAGTGACTCAGTCTCTGAGGAGGGGTGGGGGAGGGGAAGGGCCTGAGGTGGGGCAGTCGCCTGCTCCTGCCAACCCTTCCAGAGGGGCCAGTGGGGTCAGCTCCAGGGCCAGTGGGTCTGTGCAGCCTGGAGGCCCCAGCGGGGAGATCAGGAGGGCAACATTCCAGCCACGGAGATCATCAGGGATCGCCATGGCAACGGGGTGCAATTAAGGCCCGTTTCAGCTGGGAGCAGCTGTGTGCACTTTATCTGCCTTGAATAAGGAGCCAGAGAAAAAACCTGGGGAGGGAAGGGGGTGGGGAGGCGGAGGGAGGGAAATCGCAGTCCTTTGCAGGCCTCTTCCTGTTCTGAAAGAGGAGAGGGGGTGGGCAGGGAGGAGATAGACAGAGAGAGAGAAACCAAAGGAACAGAGACAGCTAACAGGCAGACACAGAGGAGAAACCAAGAGGGAGACCCAGAGACAGAAAGGAAGATGAGAGAACCTAGAGAGAGAAACAGACCAAAAGTGAGCGTGAGGGAGAGAGTCCCCACCCACAAACACGAGGGAGAGAGAACAAACTCCAGTCCTTAGGGAGAAGTGAACCTCACCACCCTTCTCCCCTTTCTAGGGGTTCATTTTCCTAACCCCATGGCCCCTCAACCTCCCCTTCCCCCAGACACACACACTCATATACAGTCACAAACATACTTTCCTTGATCTGCCCTGGACACTACAAAGGTCTGTTTTCCTGGGGTGCCTTATGTCCCTGGTGCTCCCCAATAGAACTAGTGGCATCAGTCGCTTCCCTCCGCTTCCCTCCCCTCCCCCATGGGTATAAGCAGGCAGAGAGTCCCTGATGGGGGCCTATTGAAAGAAGGATGGTGACTGGAATGGAGACAGAGAAAAGAGCCTCATACCAAATTAGGAATGTGCCTTGAGGTTAAATTTTGGGGTGTTTTTTGTTTCCTATTTTCTTTCTGGCCAGGTCACAGATTCCAAATTCTATCCTTGTTTTCATCTTTTTAGCCAAGGGGTCTGAGTTTTCCCAGCTGGTTGAGGGGGAGAATCGGGCTCTGCCTAAGCCCACGCTTACTGAATGGACTCTGAGCAGGCTGTCTTAGGCTGTGAGAAACTCCTGGCTACCTCATTCCTCAGGCTGTGGATGACTCTTCCCTCAGCCTACCCAGCATACGTCTGCCTCAGGGCCTTTGTACTTGATATCCCTCTGCCTGGAACAACACTCTCCTTCTACAAACTCCCTTGGTTCCTTCCCTCATTTCCTTCACATTTTTTTCTCAAAAGTCACATCCTCAGAGAGACCCTCTCTAGGCGGCCCATATAAAGTAGCTGTCCCTGGCCTCAGAACTGGCCTCCTTGCTGCCTTATTCTGCTTCACCATCACCACCACCACCCTGCCTCTCAAGTCCTGACTAGCATGTTTTCATTGGCAGTCTCCGTCCACTAAGCCTACAGACTTCGTGATGGCAGAGCTATTGCTATATTCCTGGACCCTAAACTGGAGCCATCACTTGGTGACAAGGGGCCACTCGGTCAGGCCTGCAAGTCTGAAAGAATGAGTGACAAGATTTCCCATCTTCCTGCCTCAATGCAGAGTTGAGCTTGAGCTCCTAGTGCCTTGATGTCCTTTTCCTGGATTCTACAGTCACAGCCCATCCCTCTCCCTTTTCCTGTTCCGCTTGAGCCCATGACTAGACCACAAAATCCACTCACAGCCACTCAGTGGTAACCTACTCTTCCCCCACATCTTGAGATGATGCCCATCCTTTTCTCTGAATGCCACCTGCCCAAAAGGGTTCAGGTGTCCCTCTTCTTGGGCGCACCCCTTCTCCTATCCCTGACGCCATCTCTCTCCTGTGGACCCTAGGGCTCCTGACCAGGGTAAGGAACTATGGGTTGGTGGCCTTAGCAAATCAACTCATCTCCCTGACCTTGTTTCTTGGCTACAAAATGAAAGGGTTCTCTGTGGCCAAGGGATCCTGTTTGGACAACACATTTGGGGGAGCTATCAGGCCTATGATATGCTGCATGGTGCGGTCATCTGGCTCCACTGTCAATTCACTGACCAGTGACCATGGCTAGTTGACTGAGAGGTAGGTGGAGTAGCGTCTGCCAGGCTGGGGCACCTGGGAAAGTGGCTGGACACATCCTGAAGAGTGAATTGGGTGCCAGGCTGGGTTGTCATCCCTAAGGAAAAAGGGGCTGAGCTGAGTACTCCTTGAGACATGAGCAGAGTCTGGAGAAAGGGCACGCTGAAGCTGCCAGCCCCACACAGGCAGTGGGGTGGCCGCGTCTATTCCTGGAAGTGCCCTTGAAGGCGGTCAGAGCAGTTCATGGCGGTTCCCGCCAGCCTCCCAGATGCCAGGGCCCTGTTGGGGGCCAGTGCCGGCTCCCAGAGCCTGGGCAAGAGGGAAATGCCATGGGGTGACTGCCGGTCCTTCTCCTAGCCAGTAACAAACTGGACATAGCCCTGTGTGAGCGCAGAATTGGGGAAAGGGATTCACTCAGCTGCTGCAGAGAAAATGTGGATTGTACCTGTACCAGGGGAAGCAGACCTAGCCGGTGTCCACTGTGGTGGGGGTTGTGGTGGTCAGCGAAGGGGAGGAGGGTGGCGTCCTTCCAGAGGAGGAGTAAGCATCCCCAGAGCCCTCCCAGTCCTCTCTGAGGGGAACTCGCTCCCTCTAGGTTGAGGCAGGGAACAGATGTGTGGTGATGCCACAGGGACTCCAAAGTCTGACTGTGCCTAGAGGCTGGTGAGGG
>NW_004567117.1:22673080-22718349 GCF_000260355.1 Condylura cristata | reverse complement strand
TCACCTAGAGCAAATGATAGTGATGGGGTGAGGGGCTGAAGAAATGTGTGTCCTTCCTACTATCAATAAAAAGTCAAGAAGAGTGGCCCAATCCTGAACACCGGTGCGAATGTTCGTGAATCCTGAGTGAGGGTCAAAGTCCAGAGTGGTGGAGGCTGTGGATACCACCTCCACCTCCCCCACCTCTCTAGACACCACCCCCACCACCACCCCGCCAGCCTGGTCCCCAACCCTGACTTACAAAGAGGTCTCACACTTTCCAGTGAGCGAAGATGTGCTGTGCCGGAGGGGTTGGGGCTGTTTGGGAATCCTTGGGGCTGGGGTCCCAGCAGCACAGAGAGCAAAAGCAAAGGAACTTCCCCACCCAGCATGAGCAAAGGCTGCCCAGATCACTGGCGGGGCCCAGGGTCCTAACCCAGGCCTGGCAGTCTGAGCTGAGGGCCACGGGCAAAGTGAGGTCCTTCCCTGCGCTGTGTCTATAGTGACACCTGCAGACACCCAGCCCCAGCCTGGCCACCTCCCAGGGCCGCTGAGAGGCTGCAGTGAGAAATGTTCAGGGCCCTCAGAAACCTCAACTACGAGGGGAGGTGCTAAACCAAGCAAAACCACTTCCTGGCACTCTGGGCGCTGCTGAATTCAGGTTCGTGAGCCTGGTGACTGGCTCATGAGCTTCAGAGCTCCCACTCCAGGGCGTTTCAGCCTCACTATATGGGACCCTGCCTTTCTGAGACTGCGCCCTATTTTGGCTCCACTTCTGGCAGGATTTTTGCTCTGTTTTCCTCACTTGTGCACCTGATCCCACAGGGCTGGAGAATCAGTGCAGGAATGCGTTACCAGGGAGTGAGGGAGTGAGTGAGTCCCTTGTAGAATTGCCTTGGTTCTCCTATTTGGCGGAAAGCTCCCTGCGAGGAAAAGAAAGGTGGATGTGTCTTGTGCTGCTCACAGGGATTTGCACCCAGGACTGTTGAGCTGACTTCAATCTGCCCCCCAGCAACACCGTAGCCTTCCCACGTGTGACCCCCAGCCTCTGAAAACAGACTTGGAGAGATTTGGAGAGAGGGGATTGGACTGAAGAGCAGGGGAGAGAGGGGGAGAGAAAAAGGGTGAGAAGCAAAGGAGAAAAAATAATTATGTTAATGATTGAAGAAATGTCAGTGAATATTTATGGAGTGCTTGCTGGGATGCCAGGAATTGTGCTGGGTGCTTTATATGGATTCTTATTTGATCATACACCCTGGGGGCCTGGGCCACTTTATAAGTAGTGAAGCTGTCACAAAGAGGTTAGGAACGTTGACCAATGGCACCCCGCTGCTAGAGGCAGGGCCAGGCTCAGCTCCCCAAGGCTCCCCTGCTCTCGCTCACACCTGGATACAGACAGCCTGCAGTGGGAACAACAGGCTTCTGTCCCAGTTCTAACACGCTAGTCCGTGCAAATGCCCCCAGGTAAGGAGCTCAGAGGGCTGGCATTGGTCACCCAGGCAGGGGCTATCAAGGAGGGGGAGCAGAAGCTGTTTAGCCCACCTGACCTCTCCCTGAGCTGGGGACCCCCTGCCTCCATGGAGTGTCCCCAGAAGTCACAGGTGGTGGTTCTATTTCAACTGGTCTCAAACGCCATCTACCCCTTCTCACCTGCCCCCCAAACACACACGTGTACATACCCCAACGACCCAGCCCCAACTGAGCAGAGGTTCTCCTTCTGCTGAAACAATCCTTCCTTGCCGTGTTGGGGACCTTTTCTGGAGCCGCAGCAGCCAGTCAGAGGGGACCATGGTGCACAAAGTCCTAGGTCTGAATCCCGCTTCGCCGTTCTGAGCTAGCCTTTCCCTCAGGTACAGTGGAGACATTGATACCTGCCTCGGAGGGTCGTTGTGCAGAGAAAGGACGTGTGCCTGTGGTGCTGCCATGGTGCAGACACTCAAGGGAAGAAGGTAACAGCGAGGAGGAGGAGGGTGGCTGGTGACAGACAGAGACTGGAGGCGCACAGACCGCGCAAAGCCTCCGGGCGTCCCTGCTGCTGCCGGCTTGCTTGGCTCTTCCCTTTCAGCAAACATTCTCTTTCACTCCTCAGGGAAGGCTCTGTGGGAGCTATGAAATGAATCAGACTCACCCCTCCCTCTTCTCCCCATCCCTCTTCCCAAGTCCTGCTCCATGTGTCTGTCTCCCTCCCTTCCTCTGTCCCCCACCTGGGTCCCTGTGTCTGTCACCCCACCGGCAGGTCTGCGTGACTCTGCTCCCCTCCATGCTCTCTCCTTTGCTTAATCATCTTGATCATTGTGTCCTTGTAACTCAGCCCAGCCTGTCTGGCGGTAGCACCACCCCACGAGGTGATAGCCCTGAGTTGCACACACATACACACACGAACACACACTCGTGCACACTCGTGCCAGACCCCAGACCCCTTCTCATCAGTCCCTAAAGTCCCCTGAGGACTCAGCCTCCCCCAACTCTGACAAGCCCCTTTGGTTCTATTTCAGTTCCCAGCAGGAGGCTGGAGAAAGCAGGACCTTGGGGGAGCGGGGGCTCAGGGCTGCTCCTCTAGCCTGGGCCACAGTGGGCCTGGGGTGTGGAGGAGGCTGCGTCATCCCAGCATCTCACCCAGGCTTGCTCAGACTGTCTCTGGGCCTAACTCAGCCAGTGAGGTGCTGGCTGGAAGGCGGGGTCTCAGGCCCACTCTCAGACTGACTGCATCTTTAACAAGTGCCCCATAGAAAGAATTACACAGTCCTTCCTCCTTGCGGCTGGGACTGCCCCTCTGCACCCCCAGGTCTCTGCTCCTGAAGCCTCAGACTCAGAGAACCCACCCCACTGTGGGTCTGCACACCCAGGAGCCTGCATCCCACTCCCAGGGTGTTCCAACAGCGCCCTCTCCTGGAAGCTTCTCTGTGTTTTGGCCAAACTCCCTTTGCTTTTGGTGGCCATACCCAGAGAGCCCGGATGGGGAGAAAAGAGGGAATGGCCTCACCTGCAGGGTCCCTCCTCAGTGCTTAGTCCTCAGGCCAGGAGCTTTGGGCTGAGTCTGTGGACATGGACGGTGCAGGGAAGCACCCCCATGCCAGGATCAGGGGTGTGTAAACTGCCTCTAGCAGCCACCGCCCGCATCCTCCTTCCTCCTGAGACACTGCATTGTGTGTGTGAGTGTGTGCGTGTTGCGTGCCTGTGCCTTTCTCCTGGAGAAGGGCAGCTTTGTTTATTACAGCTGTAACCTTGGTTTTGGGTAGAGCAGGGCAGTGGGACTCTTTGGAGCCTGGAGCAAAGAATTTAATATTCATTAATGACCTCGCCATAAGTGGACTCCTGTGCCCCCCAAGGACATGCAGATGATGCTCTCCACCTCCTCCCAGGGTCGGCTCTCAGGGCGTTCACTAGCACTTCAAGCAGCAGCCCCTGATCAACTACCCACAGTGTCTCCAGCCCTGTCCTGCACTCTGGCTTCCTCCATCCCAGAGGGTGCATCCTCTGCCCACATAGGGGGTCTGTATGGGTACCAGGGTACCATGAGCCGAGGAAGCACATAGGGTCCGGGGGCTGCGGTCAGGGGCATGGGCTCAACTTCTAACCCAGGCCCTCACACAGTGGGAACTCAGGCAACCACAGCACAATAGCTCTGTTCTAAGCATGCCACATATGCTAACTTGGTGAATCGGCACAGTGACCCATTTTACAGATGAGAACACTGATATAGAGGGAAGGTAAGCAACTGGTCCCAGGTCACGTTACCTGTAAGGAGCAGTGCTGAGATTCAAGACCAGGCATGAAAAACCATGGGGATAATCTTACAGTTCCACTTGTGGATTGTTGAGCCAATCTTCAGTTGCATGAACCTCTCAATTTTAGCATCTATTTTAGGGCTCCGCATTCAGAACATGCACACTGAATACGTATTGGATTGACAGCTTGCCGGGCATTTAGTGATGGGCAGTAGATGGAGATTAGGAGAGTTGAGCCCAAAGAAACGGAGCTTTGAGTCTAGTTAGAGGCTGGGGACGCCGTGTCGGAGATGCCCTGGCGAGGGGAGGGGCCTGAGGAATCAGAGTTCTGTTCCTCACACGCGGGAGACTGGCCCTCTTCCTGAGACCTTCCAGGGACCCAGCTTCCTCCAACGACCAGGTTTAGCACCCTCTGCGGCTGTCCAAGGGTTCACACCACGCCATTCACTCCCCACAGGCAGTGTCCTGCCGAGTCCTGCTTGAGGAATGAGGGTGGTGCCTCTCCGCCAGCCCTACATGCACACTTTGGAGGGGCTCCCCCTAATCTACAACAGGCCACAGGATCTCTCTCCCACCAGCCTTTGGCAGAGGGGCATGGGGCCACTTCTGCTCCCAGCAGGTATTTGTGAGCCCAAGTGTGACCACTTTCGGGGTGAAGATCCTGTGTGCTGTGGGCAGCAGAGAGGGCCCGTGATGGGGCAGAATGTTGAGGCACTGCAGGAAAAGGAAAATGGGTGTAAACTAGCGCCTCACACCACAGGCCAGAGAAGCGCACGAGGAACTGACTGGTTGGTGGCAGGACTGTACAGGAAACGGGGGAGAGCTTAGCAGAGGCGAGGGGGAGGTTATGGAGCCCTGCCGGAGATGCCAAATCGCTTCCATTCCCGTGCACGCAGCTCCCACCGCCCTCCAGCGGTCTGTGCTACTGGCTGTCCAACTACTTCCGAACAAATGTCCAGAGGAGAGGCACGGCACGATCTGTTTCCTGGTATTTGGAAGAGCGCCCTGTCGACTGAACGCAGCCTGTGTCTGGTCGCCTTCTCCCCAGATCACCCTTAGACCTTTGTGGCCCACAGAGCTACTGGGTCAAGCCCTGCCCAGCAGCTGCCTGGCCATGTGAGGACCTCACCTGGCCTCCTGTCCTTTCTGAGATGGCCATGTGGACAACCCTTCTCTTTTCCTAAAGGGGCTCTTGGCCCACCCAGCCTGTAATTTGCAAATGGACCATTTTCTGCTTCCAAGGGAAGTTGTTGGGTTTTTTTTTCTAAGATCTACAGTTTTTAAGTATTCTCAAATGACTAGCCAGAATCGATCTGAGATCTAAGAGTCTGGTGCATGCTGAGTGTAAGACTCTCAACTCCCATCTTCATTTCTCTGTGGTGAAACGCATCGCGCCAGTGGCAGAACAGGACCTTGCAGCCCGGGGCCTCACGGAAGCCCTGTGGCTCTAAGTTTTTGTTCCATCTGAAGTGCTGCTTTCTGACGTTTGCCCCTTACTCCCTCTCCTCTTCTCCTGCTCTCCCCAAACTCCTGTGCATTCATTCTCTGCTCGGAAGTCTAACTGGGCCCAGCAGCAGCTCCCGTCCTGTGCCAGGCCCTCGTGGGGAGCCCAGCTAAGGAGAAGCCCCAGGTAGGGGCACCTGTGGTCACGCTCTGCAGCTCACACTTGGAGATCCAGGGCATTCAGCGGAAGGAGAATCTGAGTGAGTCGCAGCCATCAGGGGGCTTCCTGAGGAAGGGAGCCTTAAAGAGGAGTCATGGGCTTTGACTACTAGGGTCAAGTCTAGCGATACACGAGGAGACAAGGTGGGTGATCTGGCTGCCACTCCTGAAATCCTGGGTGATTCAGCACCCCATTTTGTTTCATGTATACATTCTCCAAAAGACAATGACCTTTCAAGATAGAGGGTGACCCCAAGACAAGCTCAAGACGATGGCCTCCTGGTTGCCCCAATCATCCATATGGGGTGATTGGGCTGACCCCGCCAAACCACCTGGGCTCACTTTATGCTCTCCTTCCTAATGCCCCATTACTGCAAATAATATCTTCCCATCTGAACAATTAGCCTGCTTGTTTCGAAGCTTCCCATTTGTTTCTTTCTGGTTCTGAGGTCCTAACTCTGAAAACACAAACACATCCGGCATCTATCTGTGGTTTCCCTGCCACCAGCCCGGCCACTAATGCACTTCAGCCTCACAGGCCCGCTCCTCAGCCCCCTTCCTGGTGTGTCACCCTCCTGCTACAGAGCTCTGGGAGGCTGGGAGAAGACAGCTCCTCTCCAGAGGACAGGAAGCCTCAGGAAAATGGTTGGCGGAGCAGCTGGGGCCTTTGCTCAGACCCACCCTGTCCTCCAGGGCTGGAAGGAGAGCTTTAAAAGCAAATTCCACGCCTTCCTTCAGTGAATGTGCAGAGTCACTCAGCCGAGGGAGGGGAGAGTGGGAAACATCTCAAAGTCAGGAAGGACTCAGATATCGGTGTGGTGGCTGCAATGGTGACACAGGACACCCACCATCTGGTACTTGTATTCCTTTACAGACCAGCTTCAGGTCCATCAGACCTTAAATAAGGTCATCTGCAGCTGGGACATCAAGACCCAGGGAGTTTGCACACTTTGCCCAAGGCCCTCGGAGGATGAGTACCCTCCCCCCCCCCCCCCGAGGCTAGTGGGACTGGTGGGGAGTTAGGCGGCCAGTCCTTTAGAAGGAATGAGGTAGGTGGCTTGGTGGATCGGTGATTAGGTGCTGGGTCGTTAGACAGCTGACAAAGAAGTAGATGCATTCAGTCCCCATCTCTCCCCTCCTGGCGCTCAGCGAGCCCCATAGCATGCAGTTCAGTTGTATTTTAAATGAAGCCAGGGCCATCCACTGATCCTTCCCTGCGGGTCTCACCTCCTCCGTGCAGGGGGAAATGGCTTCTCCTCTGTCTCTCCCATCACGCCCAGACCTGTATTTTTGGAACTAAAACTCAGGACATCTGTTCCAACAAGAAGGAAGGGCTGCTCAGGCGGCAGAAGTAAAATCAGCGCTGCCCCGGGACGGCGCGGTGCGCGTGGCTGCTGCCCGCTGGGTCCAGGATGAGCTGGGCATGCAGCCATGGCCAGCAAGGCCTGCTGGGGCCGAGCGGGCGGCAAGGACACACCTGCCCTTCCTCCTCCGCTCTCCAGGATGTCCTCGGAGCTCCAGGGGGAGCGCGCAGCCCACATCCCCTCCTCTCCTCCTGGTTGTTAGTTCTAGCACGTTCCCCCTCACCAAGGCCCCCCAGCCAAGGCTGCCTGAAAAACTCCACCGGGAGCATGTACAGGACACCTTGGGTCTAATGTAACATTTAATGGCCAAATCTCCTCAGGTCCCTGCATTAATACAAAACTATTTTACTGGTTCTAGCCAGACAGAGTCATGCTGCTAATGCTCCAGGGCTGAGCCTAGGCACTAAGGAGGAGATAGAGCAGAAGGTGGCCATCCTCCTTGAGTGGAGTGGCCTTGAGTGGAGAGGTGAGCCATTCCCAGGGCCAGGGCAGGGTGGTGCACCCCCAAGGCACGTGATTCACAGTAGCAGGGTGGGTGAATGGGCCGCTGTGCTGAAGACCGGGGGTCTTGGGAGCAAGCATTTCCTTGATGCATGCAAAGGGGACTCCTCACCCTGCCTGATGATGAGTTTCCCCTGCCAAACTGAGCCCTTCCCAGTGGGCTTCATTTGTGCCCCAGCTTGGGAGCCCTATGGGTTTGGGGTGTGGAAGTAGGGGGGCTTCCCGGAGAAGCCTATAAGGGCAGGGCAGGTCGGGCACGTAGGTGCGCAGCAGTCAGCCTGGCCCCAGCTCCCAATGACTAGGAAGGAAAGACTTGTGGGAAGAAGATGGCACCGGACACCAGAGAAAGCAAGGCCGGTGGGATGCTACGATGTTCGAAGGGGAGTGGCGCAGGGCTCCCGGGCACCCAGTTAGTGTTTGCACAAGCTCACATCCATGCAAACATGTGCACACACGGGAGTGGGGTCCAGCAAAATAAAGAACACAAAAATTGCCCATGTTTGATCCTGCTTTCGGTTTATAGAAAGCACGCTTCCCGCAGGACTGCCCCCCAGTGTCCTCCAGGTGAGGCCCGCCCACCTTTCAGCCCTCCCAGAGCACACTGGAATTGGCCTCTCTCGAGAGCCGCCTGCGGCCCCTCCAGCTCCGGCCCCACCTTTGCTTTCCTGAGTTTGCTCATCTGAAGGGCGGGCCTGGGGAGTCCCTGAGGCCCCTCTGCAGCTCCCGCCTCTGACTGCAGGGGCTGCTGGGCTCTCAGGTGGAGGCAATTTCCCAGATCACTGAGCCCCACCTGGCCACCATTGTGTGAGGGCCTCCCCTGGGTACCAGCCGTCTGGAAACACCGCCATCCATCTTTGTGAATATCTGGTTAAAACACTCACCTAATCCTAACCTAATCCTTTCAATTTGAGGAGAGAATTGAAGAAAAAAACGCAAGCAGCCTGAAGCCTGAATGCTAACAGATGGGTAAAAAGTATGTATAAATTACACCCGCTGCTGTCAATTCAAGCTCTCCAGATAAAGTGATATGAAAGGTGTTTCATTTATAGGGGAAATTAATTGCCAGCTGTATGACTGGATGGTGTGAAGAAACCACAGCCACACGGCGTGTCCCATATATTTTTCCTGGCTGGATTCAGGACCTTTCTGTGCCGGGGGCTCCTGCCTGTCTCCAGACCTGAGGGGTAGCAGGGTAACTGACCCCAAACTGACCAGCCCAAGTTAGGATGCGGCCCAGGAGCTTCACACATGGGGGGCACATGGCACTGGGAGATAGGGTGCCCCCCCCACTCCAGCAGCCCTGATCTCCTGGGCCTGGCTTTCCTCATCCATCAGTGCAACACGTGGGCTTCATCTGTCTGTGAAGAGACTTCCTGAGTGCCCCCACTGCTTTGCCAAACACCCCACAATAGACACTCAGCCCATATGTCCATAGGTAACGCAGCACCTAGCACCCTACTCACAGAGTTTGCTCTGGGACCAGCCACTCCGCACCCAGCCTCAGTTACTGGCCCTCCCGAGCCTCTGACTGCATCTGCTAAGCGCAGCTCTCAACGCAGGCTACAGCAACAAAATACTTCAGACCGGGGCAGGGTTGTAAAGAACAGACATTTGTTTCTCATGGTTCTGGACACTGGGAAGTCCAGGATCAAGGTGCTGGCAGATGACGGCTGCTCGCTGGGTCCTTGCAGGGGAGGCAGAGAGGGAACCTGCCTCTCCCTCTCTAGGGGCTCTGATTCCATCGTGAGGGCCCCACCCTCGTGACCTCATCAGAACCTCATCCATTGCCAATTCCAGATACCATCACATTGGGGGTGGAGCCCTGACGTAAGAACTGGGGGGACACAAACAGCCCGTAAGAGATCAGCTCGGCTGGAGGCCCATAGTGTCCTTCCCTGTTCTAGTGTGCTTCTTTGGGTAGGAAGGCTCCTCTGTCCCTGGAGAGGACGCCTCTGTGGGAGAAGGAGCCGATAGGAAAACCCCTGGAGCCCGCCCAGATGGCCAGAGATTGTGGGGAATGTGCTGGGCTCTGCAGAAAGTGGTTGCCCTCCTACGCCTTACCTTGGACCCTGAGACACAAGAGCAATTTGGAGGAGGCAGAGTGGTAGGAAGGCCAAGGCAATTCGCACCCCATATCCCTAGTTTCTGTGGGACTTCCCCTACGACCAACTCCACCAAAAGCACTCACACAACACACACACTCACATACACACACTTACACACACACCCAGCACACACATCTCACCCAACACACAATCACATACACACGCAACACACACTCACACACAGCACACGTGCTCACACACACAGCACACACATCCCACCAATCACACACTCACATACATACCCAACACACACACTCACACACACTCACACACACCAATACACACTCAGACCCACACCCAACACACACTCACACACACACCCAGCACATGTGCTCACACACACACAGCACATGTGCTCACACACACAGCACACACATCCCACCAATCACACACAAGCACACACCCACATATGCACATGCACACACACTCACACAAACACCCAACACACACACACACACATGCATGCTTGGTCCAGAGAAAGTGCTGATTCCTGTTCTCCATGCCTTCTTCCTTCTTCCTTTCTTTGGCAGGAGGTGGGGCCTACACTGAGCAATCCAATTTGATTTGGGATCATGCAGGAGCTAGCCTGTGTACCCACCCCAGGCCCACAGCATGTGCCCACCCCTCCAGCTGCTCACCAGTCCTGTGGGGTCTTTCCAGTCCAGTGGGGGGCAGAGGGAGAGCAAGCAGGAGGATTTTCATCCTGTGCCCCTCCCTGCACTTATCAGAACTATTGAGACAATGAACTAATATTTTATTCAGATTTAAATAATAAATTAATCTGCATTATACTGAGGAGGCCTGAGAGAGACTTAATTATCTGGTATACTTTAGGGTAGAAAGGAAGGTTGGGGATCGTGCCGGGAATAGACAAAGTTACCCGTGATTGTGCTGGTGGAGGAACAGAGAAGCCAGGCCCTGGGCAAAGGCAGGGAAGAGACCTGCTTCTGGCTAACCCCAGAAACTCCCTCCAGAGTGGGAGAAGAGCACTTTTTTTTTTTTTTAAGATGTATTTTAGTTATTTATGCATACAAGAACTGGGATGTAGGCCAGAGGTGCAGGGTGAGAGGACTCATCAGAGACAGAGTGGGGAGCAGAATAGACAGATTGACTGAAATACACTGCTGAGGGGAGCAGCAGGTGAGACAGGAGAGGCTGCTATGCCATGTGGGTCAGCTCCTTGGCTGGGGAGCAAACTCCTGCTGCAGGGCTGCAGATAGCTTTATAATGCTGATACGTAATCCCTCATGCTACCACCCTTCCAAAGGGCCCCTACAGGTAGTTTTCACTTGTGGCAGCAGCATCCGGGACATGAGGCTCTGGGCAAACACACTTTTCAGCCCAAAAAAGTATGTCTTTTATTATACTCCTCAGCATAATGCACTTATACTGCATCCACTTTTCAGTTTATTGGGGGCAAGTTGAAGCCTTGGGACCCCCACCAACCAGATATGGATAGCAGAACATTCCCAGAATGGCCAGGTGAGAAAGTCCTGGCTCAGGGAGCACCCACAATGGGCCCTCATTGTTGTGTGACCTTACACAGCCCAGTTAACTTCCTTGGGCCTGGATTTCCATATCTGTAAAACGAGGGTGCCATTACCTGTGTCCAGGGTGACTGGAGGGTTAGACAGCTACAAGCTAGGGTGCTTTTAGCACAGTGCCCCCTGGGTGGAAGGTCCTCAGGAAATGGGGCAGTGCTGGTGTGGGTCTGAAGGTGGGAGCAACAGAGGAGCGCGTGCTGGGGTGAGTCTGTGGTGGCCCCGCTTTAGACAACCTCAGAGGAACTCCTCAGCTGAGCAAACCAGCACCAGGTTTGTGGTTGATTTTCCTCCCTGACTGGTTCCTGCCTCTCCCTGGGAGCAGAGCTTTTCACACCCTTAGCCAGCCTGCCCCAGAGAAGACTATTTTCAGCCCAGCAGCTACAGCAACAAAGATGTGAAGTCACTCCCGCTGCCTCCAGCCCTCCCCCCACCCCCACCCCGCCCTCCGCAGGCCCAGCCCCTGGGAGAGATAAGCAGAGAGGCAAGTGGGCTGTCGCCTAGCAGTTCTGCAGCACCCCAAGGGCTCACTGGCCTCCCTCATACTGTGACTATGCCCAGACCCCATACCCTGCCCCTCTGGCGGCTCCACTCCCCAAGGCCACAGACAGCAGGACAGTGATCCCAGGCACACCCCACAAGCCAGAAACGCCCCTGAACACACACATACTGTTGAGGCCTGGGAGAGGGCTGCTGGCTGTCATGGGCCGGGGAGCACCAGTACTGGTTAGCTCCTGCAGCCTCTCTCAAGGTTGGGTGGAGTCTGACTGGGAGATTAGCTTCTGGGGCTCTGGGGTCTCTTGGTAGGACATGCTGGGAGAGGCTGGGACCCCGTGTCATTTGAGGTTGAACCAGCGACCTCGGCCTCCTCTGCCAGGAGCCCCCTGGGACAGGGACTCGGTAGGTGTGTGATGAGGAGGGGGCAGCGGGAAGCACCTGAGCGATGAATCATGGCACAGAACCCAGGCAAGTGGGTGTTGCTGAGATCCTGAGCTGAGAAGAGCTCGATCCTTTGTTAAGTTCAAGACCTGTCAGTCGTTTCAGTCAGCTTTGCAAAGGAGACTGAGGATTGGAGACCTGCCTAAAGGGGGAACTTAGTGGCCAGGGGAGCCGAGCCCCATCAAGGTGGGGAAGGAGCTTTGTGGGCCATGAAGGGACAGAGGGCATAGCCTCCCCCAGACCCAGACAGACCCACAGACAGCAGGATGGTGATCATCAGACACACCCCACAAGCCAGAAGCACCCCTCAACGCACACATAACATCAAGGCCTGGGATAGGGCTGCCAGCTGTCATGGGCCCGGGAGAGACGGATACCCAAAATTTCCAGATGCTCATGTCTTCTCTTGGGGAAAGTTCAGCTAGAAAAAATCCCCCTATTCTAGTTCAACTAAAACGGGGTTTGTTTACAGTCAGCCATCATGGCGAGGGTCCAAGTTATAAAAAGGAGCTAGTGAGAGGCAGCAGCATCCCACCCCCACCCCTAAGCGGGACCGGGAGAAGCCCCAGTGCAGGCTGGGGGAGACAGGGTGCTCATTAGAGAAATGGGGCCTGCTGTGACCCCTCCCCCTATTCCTTTCTTTGGATTTGACATACCTCGCCCCACTAGCCAAGGTTCTGAGGGAGGTGGTCCAAACATCTGGATCCCCCACCACCACCACCACACTCTCTCCCAGGGAAGATGAGAAGCAGCAAAGGAACAAGGTATCCATTTTCTCTACCCAGATTTCAGCTGGGATGAGAAGTGGGGGGCCAGCAGGGGGAGCAGGGAACAGTTTCCAAGTGTGGACACAAGACTGCATGAGGGATTTGCTGTATGATCCAAGCCTCTTCCACTCTCCCTCTGCTGCAACGGACTGGTGACTGTGGCTGCTGATTGCAGCTATGGTCTCCTGCCATCAACAAGCCAGCTGCTTCACCCCATACCCAAGCCTGGCACAGCTCTGGGGTTCACCCCGCCCCCAGAGAGGGGTGGCACCAGCATGACACAAGCCCCCTCCACTCCATCTTACTCGCTAGCGTCACGAGGCTGCCTACCTCACTCCCAGACATGGACGAGCAGCAGGGACAAAATATGACCCCCAATTTTGCCAGTTTCTGCCCTTGGAGACAGGAGGCACATGAAGATAATGGGTTACAGCACCGCTCCCCCAGATGATCAGCAGCCATGACTGGCTTCTACTGGTGAGCTCAGTTGCATGGTCCTTGGAAGTCAAATCCCAGTGGCCACCACTGCAGTTAATAGGCCGAAAATGCCCAACACCAGGCTCTAGGGCTTTCCGTGGGCCCTGAAGTGTCATGTGGGTGCCCCCTCCTCCTCAGAGTAACCCAGGCCTTGTTGCCTATACCCCTCATTGGGCAGCTAATTGTGTAAGGCCCCGAAACATCACTTCTCTTTTTATTCTGAACTATTAGCTAACTCGTATTATTAATTTACTTTTTTATGGCTGATGTTTCAGAGTGCAGCTTCTCTTCCCCAGCGAAACCATAAGCCCAGTGCAGTTAGACAGCAGGCCTTGTTCTTCCATCTTTCCCTCGCACGCTAAGGGATGTCTTCCATGTACTGAACATTCAACCAAAGTCACTTGTTTAAAACCTCCTGAATGCAGCCTCTTGCAGGCACTTCAATTCCTGGAGGAGCAGGGAGCCCCAAAGTCTGGTTTCTACCAAGCCAGCAGTCTTCCAGGGCTCCAGGCTCAGGCCGCCCAGGCTATTTCTCCATTTCTCCTCTCATCCCCAGACTGACAGAGTCAGAAAGCCTTAGAAGTCAGTGGTCCATCTCCACACACCCCTGGGAGTCCCCTCCCGATGGCTGCCCTCTGCTTGCACACCCCTTCCCATACCAACTCCACCCTCACAGGGCTGCCCACTCCATCCTTGGCCGGTGCTCAGGAGGGGCCACGACCTAACAGCCATGACTATGCCATGGTACTTTGAGGTCATTTTCAAAAGTCAAGGTTCTAACGTCCATAGCACTCCCCATTGCCTCCTTGTGGTCTGTACTGTGCTGGACATTCCAGGTGTAGAGACAGAGGGGATCTCTGTGTGACCCTGGCCTCCTCAAACAGCATTCACTCTTCTCAGGGACCAGATGGTAGAAAACCAATGGCCCCCACAGAAGGTAAATATCAAGTGCTATGTCTCGTTGGCACCCTGCACCCGGGGGCTGCAGGTCCCAGCGCCACTGCTAGCCTCACAGAGCCCCCAATCCCCACCTGCTGGAGGAAGGGTGGTTTCAGGTGATCTCAAGCCCCTTTGAGCTCTGATGCTCCTAGAAGTTTGGTGGCTTTGTAGGGGAGGTGATCAGCAGGGCAGGCAGTGTGCAGAAGGGGTGGAGGGCAGCGGCTCCCAGGGACACCTCCCTACCACTGTGCAAGGCACCTCTCTCCTACAGGAACTTTGCCCAGTTTTTCCAACCCATTCATTGGTTTATAGTGTCAGCAATGCACGTGTGAGGCAGCAGAGTTCCTGTGTTGCACCTCTCATGTATGAGGACAGGAGATGGGCATTGGCAAGCATCCTTTGGCCATGCTTGCAAATCCACTAACCAGGCACAAAAATGAAGAGCATAAAGTATAGACTGTGAGCAAATCAGTTAAGACAAAAGGTCAACCCAAGTAGGAGCCTGCCTAGGAGGGTGTTGAGGAAGGTGCGAAGTGCTAAATGGGAGATACTGGTCATGTCTGTGACAGCAGGCCCAGTCTCTCTTCAGGGGCCTCCCAGGTGGCAGCAGGTTACAGGCTCCGGGGTCTGTCGTCCGGGGCATTCCAGGTCCTTGAGTAATGCCACCACCGCCCCTCAGCTCCCCATACTGAGCCCATGTGGGTTATGCCAGGCTTGGGGCCGGCCAGGACAGACTCTGGTGCCTGTGTCTCCACACCCTCAGGTGCTCTCCACACCCCCAGCACCTGAGAGGAGACGACCGGGTGAGAAAGGACAATCCCCTGGAGGTCGGAGCCCTGCAGTACCCACTGCTCCGTGGCCACTGTGGCTTGGAGGTGGGGGGCTCAGCAAGAGTGCCCCCCAAAGAGAGGAGTAGCTGGAACTCAAGGTTACAGAGCCCCAGATGAAAGAGAGCAATAGAGAGACTTCCTTCATGCCCCTCATTCCTTGCAATCACTGGAAAATTAACTGCCCAAGGTGGGGAGACCTGTTTCATGCTTTTACAACTTTTGCACAGGATGGGAACCAACTCTCAAGAGGCCTCATTATGTGAGCCCGGACCAGCCATCTCCTGGGACTCAGTTTCCTCATCTGTAGATTGGGCATGTCACCTGCCCAGACAGCCTCGTGGATATGCTAGAAAGATAAGATGAGAGGATAGTAAGATGGCACTTATATGAAACGTATAAAATGCTGTGTTCACCTGCCAGGACATTTAATCATTTTATTCTGGTGACTGGTTTACTGAGGTGTCTCACAGTTTAAGGGAAAGACAGTAGTTGCATCATGCAAGAGAACTCAAAAAGAAGGGGGAGATGCAGAAAAGAAGTGCTTGTCCTCAGCACACTGGCATAATGACTTCTGTCAATCAGTTGGGCCCCTATTGTATGACAGGGAGTGTTCTAGCGGGTGTGTAGACAATGAGTGGGGCACAGTGCCGGGGGTTTGCTGGACATTGGAGAGTGGACAGGGATCCACAGTCCACTCCCCTTCCTGGTGTGCAGCTCCCCCAGGACCCCCAATCTCAGTGGGAGCCAGTCCTTTCTTCCCTTTACTCTTCCCAGGCCAAGGCTGGGCCCAGCTGCACAAGCTCTAGTCAGGACCAAGAACAGCTCCGCAGAACCAGGGGTGCAGGAGGAAGCTGGCAATGGAAGGAGAGTGGGGGAGGTGGCCTTACCCAGAGACACCTGCACCTATAAAAAGCTCCTGCCCCCACCTTCAGACCAAGTGAGAGCTGCTAATGTGAGCACCCCGCCAAGAGCCCCAGGGGGTGAGGAGAAGCAGCCAACACTTGGGGGTGGGGGCAGAGTGGTGAGAGGCATTCTAGAGAAGTGTTCATTTTGGCTCAGTCCCAGGAGGGGGTCACTGGAGGGGGCCTGACACATCAGTTCTTCATCTACCAGGAGGGGACCAAGGCCAGCAGGTGATATCTCACAACAAATTTGGGGTATTGTGAAGGTAGGAAAACAGGCGCCCTGACTCTCTGCTCAGTGCTCTTCCATCATTCCACCTACCACCTCCCGATTCTCCCCCACTCACCAGCAAACTAGATGCACAAACTATTTCTGCAGCCCTTTGTTCACAAACTAGGCTCTTAGCCATAGTTTTCTGGGGTCAGTTTCTTTCCATGCTGGGGTGGGTTTCTGCCTGGCTTTAGGTTTTGTTTAAAGCATTAGCAGGCTGGTCGGGCTGTCTTCTATACACCATCCTCCCTGGCTTCAGCGCTCCCCACCCCAGGTGTGTGGGGGGTGGGGGTGGGGACCCACTGCAATGCTATTACAGTATTTGCATTTATATGAGGCACAGACCCCAAGTCTCTGGTGTCTGGGTGCTTTTACAACCCTGTGTATACATAATTTATTTTTGTTGCTATTTAATCAGTCTACATGTTGAGATGAAAAGTTTCCAAGGGGCCCCGGGTTATTATGCAACTTTCAATTCCAGCAGCATTGACTGAGCGGATGGGGCCCCAGCTGCAGAGTTGAGGAGGACAGGGAGCTGGGCAGGAGGTGAGAGGGGGCACGACCTTGGGCATGAGAGGGGCAGGGGACTGCATGGGTGGGGAGGGGCCTGAGCAGAGACCACAAAGCAAGCTCACAGGCTGCACTCCTGGTGGCTGTCCTCCAGGTTGGCTGGTCAGGGGAGTGCCAAAGTCCAGCTCCTGTGAGGGGCGGCCGGGAGGAGAACAGACAGGAGAGTCGGGGTCAATGGGGAGAGATGCAGAGGGAGGCGGGCTGAAAGCCAGCCTGCTGTTTGAGAGACTGGAGACAGAAGGGGCCAGGCAGGGAGACTGGAAGCCAGCTGGGAGCCTGACGTGAGGTGGAAGGAAGGAAGATTCGGCTAACGTGGTGTCTTCAACAGAGATCAGACCAAAGAGGAGATGAGGTTGTTCTGGGTTCCTGAAGTGAGCCTTAGGGGAGAGCCTACGCAGACGCAGACGGCCAGAGGGGAGCCCCAGGCTAACCGAGATCTCTACCTACAGTCATTTGTGGAAAGTGGAGAGTTATAAATAAACAAGCAAACAGAGAAGCGGTGGTGTGAGCTTAAGTTCTGTCTGTCTGCTAGAACTGGGGCCTGAGGTAACACTGTCCACTCCGGACTTCTGACATACACACACAGCAGTACACGCATGCACAGCAACACAGATACACAAAGACCCAGGCACGCGTACACAGCACAGGTCTTCACACACAAGCACACATGTGGACACATGAGAACATGTGCTCACATGCATACCCACCCCAGACTCCTCTGAGACTGGACCCTCCATAGAGGAGATCTTCCATGAGAAGGTTGGTTGGAGCGTGAAGTGAGAAATAGAAACAAGCACGTTTCCCCTGAAAATCATGTTTTTGAGAGTCTCATGTCCATTGATGTCAGAGTAGAGGAACATTTCAAGCAAAAACTCCAAAGAGCACCATCCGTGTAGCCGGTGACCACGAGCATCACCATGCTCTTCCCATGACAGGAGGGAAGCCACGTTCTCCATGATGCGGCGTCTGAACAACATCACCAGATCTGGTTTCTGACGGGTGGGGTCACACACACATAGACCCCACATTCCAGAGGACACATCTACTGGGAGCCCCACCCTGAGCCCTGGCACCCAGGTGAACAGGGCACAGTCTGTGCCCTCCAAAGTCCCCTGAGCTCAGCCAGCCTGCTGCGGCTCCTCATGAGGTGACAGAAATAAGTGAGGTTCAGCCTCCATCATGGTGGACCCCCAGGCTTCCGGGCTGGGCTGAGGAGTCAGTCACACCTACTCTGTTGTGCTGTCACTGCTAGACATGCCTGGAACCTCCCCTGGGCATGCCCTGCACACCCCTTTGTCCCATGTAACCTGCACACACACACATGCACACACACGCACACACACAGCACATCTTCCTGTACATGCAGATTTAAAGTTTGTTTAAAAATGAGATTTTAGGGAGTTAGGAGATGCCCTTTGGGAAACTACAGAGCTGAGTCCCCCAAGGCTTTCATGTCCCATCAGTGAGCTGCTGCTGTGAAGACTCCTTTGGACATGTGCAAGCTGTGGCGACGACTGGGAGGTGACACCACTTAGCCGTCCGTGGAATTGTGTCCACGCCCCAGTGGAAGCGCTCACGGAGATAAACCTCCGTGCCCAGCTGCTCCCCCCGTGCCTCCTTTCTGACAGCGTCCAGCCTGACCACCCTTGTCATTTACACATGAGGAGACTGAGGCCCTCAGAGCAGGCGTGTGCTGATGCCTTCTTCGCCTGTCCCCACCCACCCTCAGCTCACCGCCCAAATGACAACCGGCCAGGTCCAAGCTCTGAATCCAAATTGTCCCACTCCTCCCCTCTCTCTGTGTTCTTGAGGACTCCACCACTGGCCAGAACGTTTATTTTCCTCTCATCACCCTGATTATTCCCTGTTTAATTAAAATTTGTTTCAGCTAATAGGCCTTAAATTAGTATTTTCAAATATTGACATCTACAGGACCCTCATTCATTATTTTCGAAAGCTCTGGGGCTAATTGCTTTATCACCCACCAATTAATTACTCATTCACTGGACAGGTAGCCACTGCCCCCAGAACATGGATGGACATGCTCACAGGTAGTGGAGCACACATGAGCCCGTGCACACACGCATGCACACACAGCCCAGGCTCTTCCCCCAGTAGGATTCAGACCTCGTGGCGTGTGTGAGTTGGGACTCCAGAGGACGGTAAGCAGCACACTCAGACCTCAGCACACACCAGTCTACAGCCACACATGAGAGCTCTGCAGACTGGGGGTTCTTTGGGTTTCGTTTTCTTTGCCCTCCCTTCAGTGCCCAGGGAAGCCTGAGAGGAGATGCCCAGGCCTGAGGAGGGGCCCAGGAATGGCAGCTGGTGTTGAAAACCCAGGGCTTGGAGAAGGGAGGACAAGTGACATGTGCTCAGAGAGACGCCAGCAAGAGGAGACAAGGCCCCCATCCGAGGGGGGTCCAGGCCCACAGGGGCCCCTTGAGGCGCACGTTGGCAGCCCTGCAACGGGGAAGTGACTGTGTGAGGCACTCAGCTCCCCAAAGGGACGCGGCCGAGGACACAGCTTGGTTCTCGGCTGTCCAGGCAGACCCCATGCTGTCATGGAGGGGCTGGGTGTGGGAAGGGGAAGCAGACTGTGGAGGTTGCTCAGGCAGGGGCTCCTGCATGGCCTGTCTCCCTCCTGTACTCCTGAGACCTTCAGAAAGAGCAGTACGCTACCTCAGCACCCTCACTGCCACCGCAGGCCGGGGGTCCTGCCAGGCCACGTGGGCTTGGAGGTGAGACCAGCTTCAAACTGCCGCTCGAACCGCGGTCTTCCCCCATACTGCTGCCAGGATGTGCTCCCAGCTCCAGGGACAGGGGCTCACAGGGGCCCAGATTCCTCATCTGTGTCCCTGACGCTGCAGCCGCCACCACCGGGCAAGACTTTTTTTTTCCTCCTTGTAAACAGTCTAGAGTGATTGGGATTAAAGTCTCTGCAAGTTGCTGGTATCGCTTTTCGGGAGAGCCGAGTAATCCACAGGGATTAAAGAAGCAGCCGTGCTCATCTCCCACAAATGAATATCTGTCAGAGGCATTGACCTGTTAAAATAATGAATTTAATGTGTAGCAAACCACACACCGCGGCGAAGCAACGTAGCCTGGCAAATTGTTTTCCATGTGTCCTAAGGAGACTTTTAAGGAAACAGGCCTGTCCGGCTACCCTGTGCTGTCCTCACACCCTAGGAGCTTCTTCCTCTGAGGGCCAGAGCCTTCCCTGATGGAGGAAAGAGGTCAGTGCTCTAGAAACTGTCAAGCCCACCCTTGCTCGTTCCGCTCAGGAAAGATCATTGAACCTCGCAATTTCTGCAGGTTTGTGATGGCGATGTGGGTCTCATGGGACGCACTCCAGTGGCTTTCCCACAGCTCAGCCCGATGTGGTCCCCAGAAAGGTCCTTTGTGACCCCGCCCCCCCCCTTAGGGCTCTGCCACAAGAGAGTGTCCCCGCCAGCCTCTGGGTGTGCCCAGATACCACCCAGTGAGCAAATTCCAGGACCAGCGCTGGGACTGGACAGGCAGGCCCCAGGCCAGTGCCTGCCTTTTACATAAGGAGAAACTGAGAGGGGACCTGACTTCCTCTTGATCACCTGTGGCAGTGACACCTGTGGCGCCTTTGTCACTGTATGGCAGACAGAGGTGTCCTGGTATTCCACCTCCTGCCCTGTTCTCTGTCCACTCCCCACTTCTGGGGACACTTAGCATGGCCACCTGGGCGCCTCTGAAAGCTTGCGCCATATCCCAGCATCCACCGTGGTCAAGACATAGGGCAGGGATGAAGGGAAAGAGTAATGGAAGAAGCAGCCTGGCCACAGGGAGAGGAAGGGAGAATCCTCCACCTCCCCATGGCTAGGACTTATGCTAGGGGCAGGCCCTACGGGAAGCTGAGGTGACCGGTCCTCTGCTATTGGGGGGCAACCTATAGTGAGAGTTGGGGTCACAGTCACTTGAAGACGGGGGCTGTGATTTGCTCTGGCTCTAGCAGCCACTGCTTGTCACTGCCACTGTGTCTTCTGCCCTCCAGCCCTGGCCCATGGGACATACAGAGCTACCGTGGCTCCCTCCGAGTGTTCTCAGTGCACCGACGCCCTAGCCAGCACCGGCCATTTAAGTCCCCTGAGTGCTTCCCGTGGTGGCAGTGAGGGTCCTGGTGTGGCATTCTGCTCTGTAGGTCTCAGAAGCCCAGAATGAGACATGCCAATCTCCCAAGGTGTCCCCAAAGACAGTGGCCCTAGGGCATTGCCAAGCAGCAGGAGCTTTTGCAGGTCCCCAATGTCCCCTCTGCCTGCAGGCTGACTCCTGCCCCTAGAACCCTTCCACACTTTCCTTCACTCTCCATGAGCCACCCCTGGCCCCACATCAACAAGTGCAAAGTGCCCATTCTTAACAGGTCATTATGAACAACTCTGTGGAATGGCAAAGTGTTTTCTTTTTCACTGCTTTCCTTGATTTTTAAAGAAATCATGTCATTGTGAGTTTTGGGGTCTCAGGTATTCTAATCTAGGGTGTCTCCATAAGGCTAGGTGACCATACAATAAAGTTAGCTGGCAAGCTCGGAGACAGGAAGGCTTCTCGAAGTGGCTGTGTCTCGGAGACCCCACCCCTCAGTCATCCAGCTTGGTGGCAATGGGCATGCCAGCCTGGCATCCGTCCAAGGATAGACTCCTACTTGGGGCAGCAGGTAGCACGATATTTCTCCCTGGGGAAGCTATGTGAGTGTCTCAGCATGGAGCCTCCGGAAGTCAATGGCCTGCAGGATTTATGTCAGACCAGAAGGGAGGACTGGCAATGTACCCCCCTTTTCCAGAGGGACTTGAGAATGGGGTGGCCTCAGGATCCCAAGACGCAGCTGCTGCCACCACTGCTTTGGCTTCTCTATAGTAGCTTCACCCCAGCTCTGTCCCTGTGTTTGCCCCTGGGGCTTGGAGGGGAGAACAAGGGCAGTGGCCCAGAGCCACCCCAGACCCATGGGACTGTGGGAGGGGCTGGCAGGCCACCCCACTCTTTGGCACCACGCTCAGGCCACACCTCTGCCAACAGTGTCTCCTAACTCCAGCTGCAGCCCCACTCTCCCCCAGGCAGCCTTCCCACCCCCATTCTGACCCCACAGAGACGCCCCCTTGAAAACCAGCACCCTCTGGAGTCTGCATCACAGGAGACCAGAACTGAGGTTGATTCCCTGATGCTGCTCATGTACAGGGAATCTCCTCACTACCCAGTGAGACCCGAAAGAGCCTGTTCCCTTTGCCTCCCAGCCTACCTTCTGGAACACTACATTAGGGTGCCACATAGACTTTCCTCTAGCTGACGATTCACCATGGCAGGGGAGGGTTTGGTCCTAACACTTTTTTGTGAGCACTGAGGTTCCCTCACCCTTGGAACAGCAGAGAAAGCGGCTTTGGAAAGTTAAGGCGAGGGAGGGGCGCTGGCTTCTCTTAGGAGCCTTGGGAGGCTTGGGGGTGAGCTGTGCTCACTGCAGGAGCTAAGAGGGGCAGGAGAACTTGTGGGCCAGTGGCACTGGGGAAGAAGGCAGGGATGTCCCAGGAGCCTTCTCCATTGATGAAGTCAGGACTGGAGGTGGTCTCCGGCCAGTTTCCTGCCAGATTTGGCAGGGAATGCTTTCCCCCAGCTGTGAATGGAGCCAGGGCAAGCGTTGAAGGCAGCACCCTCTAGACTCAGGCTCTCCCTCGTTCCCTCACGTGCCCACACACACTCCAGAGCCCACACACTGCGCGTGCTCAGCCCTCACACTTACCTGCTCCCACACGGCACACCTTCAGGCTCCTGCTACTCAGCCCTCCCTCCTCCGGCTTTCGGGCCCCACCCTAATCTTCAGCCCTCTTCTCCCACTTTTTCCTGACACTTGCAAGGCTGACTTTGTCTTCTGAGTGGGGCAGTTAACAAAGGCAGGCGGTTGGAGACAAGGCGACAAGGAGTCTGGGCAAGGTGCTGGGAGCCAACTGTGTGTTTCACTGGCCACCTGATCAGAGCCGGCCACAGGGTCGCCATTTCTGGCCATGCTGGGTGTCAGGCGGTCACTGTCTGCTCCTTGCCCAGCTCCCCGGGAGACAAAGTGGAAGGAGTAGCTGAATCTGCCCAATGGGCTGGGGCTGCTCAGGCCCTGACCCTTTCTGTCATCTTGGGGAAACCACCTGCCCCTTAGACAGTTTCCCCACCTGGTACTCCACATCGTCAATAATTGTTGCCCACAGCAATTCAGTGGGGTGGTGGCTCTTGCAGCAAGAAGGATCTGAGTTAGCCACAAAGGACTGGTTTTGCAAGGAGAGTTCTTAAGGGCACGGATCCAGGAATATCTTTTCTCTACGTTTGCTCACATTCTGCCGCTCTCTAAAAAGACACTGGCGTGGGTGACCAGAGGGAAGCGTGAGGATTGCCTTCTGCGGAGAGAATCAGGCCATGCTGATCCACACTGACTGAGGAGCGCTTGAATTCACATCAGATGTTCCCCAGCTCACAGTTCCTGGGCTGCACGTGACTGCCCCATTTCCCTGGACCATTCATGGACTCACGAGTCCATTCTCGACAGAGAGAGGCAAAGGTCCACCTCAATCACCCTCTCATCAAGCCTCCAATCCACTTATCACTTACTGAATCCCCACCCTGTGCTCAGGCCTGGGGGCTCTGGAGGAGGGAGCACGTGACTGGGGCGGCAGGCGTCCAGGTCACTGTCTGGCTGGGGAGACATGACTCACACACATGACACAATCGTGAGCAGGGGCGGCTGTGAATCAGAGGAGGGCTGGGCGCAGACTCCAAGGACTGCTTCCTCCATCACTGGCGGAGGGGCGTGTGCTTACAGGAGAGAGATGTCTGTGCTGGGGGCAGCGCTGAGGCCCCTGAACTTAAGAAGGGGCAGACGTCATGGCTCTGAGGCTGGGTCAGCCAGGCCAGGAGGGCAGCTGAGAGCAGCAGGAGCTTGGGCCTGAACCAGGACACCTGAGATCTGGGCACACTTCCTGTTCAATCCTCTGAATCTTAGCTTCCACCTGTATAAACCGAGGTTTCAGGGAGATCCCTACCATCACCACCACCTAGGCCTGAGGGACTCTTGGCAGAATGCAGAGCTGTGTCCTGAGAGGGCTGGGAGGAGGGGAACAAGTCAGAAGCAGGAGGCTCAGGCCCGAAGAGCCAGCAGATCCTGCACCTGACTCAAATGTGGTAAAGGCAGAAGTGAACTAGGAGAGGAGAAACCCCAGCTAAGGAGAGCTGGGATGTCCCAGACTCAATCCTGGCCCTTTCTCAAGGACCAGAGTAGAAAATAAGCTGTGGCATTGGTCCCTTGTGGGGAGCAGTGGGGCCATTTGGTCCCTCACAGGCTTCCAGATGGTCAAGGCCCCAGGTAGCTGGAGAGGCTGGACCCTGGAGCCAGAGAGCACTGGACACCCACTTGTCCTGGTCATTGGCAGAAACGCCTGGCTTCTGCTTGTGCGCGGGAGGTTCTTCTCTTCATGGCATTCACCAAACCACTGCTTGGTGTGAGCACGAGCACCACCCCCAGGCAGGCTCCTGCCCCATGCTCAGAGAACAAACACATGCCCCCTGCTCTCTGTCAGGACCTGGGTGTCCCGAGGGCCCTGTGCCTCCCCTCCCCTGGGCCTGCCTGGCAGCACATTCTCACAGGCAGGAAGGAGACGCAGCCCCCACCGGGTTCCCAGCCCAAGTCCCACCTCCACACTTTGCTCACGCTGCACCATGTGCTCCTCTCTCTCGCCATCCAGTTCAGGCCCCACCTCCCACACAGCCTTCCCTAAGGATTCCCGTTCAGTCAGCCTCACTATTCTGAGCACACCACATGCACTATCCCATTCACTCCTCAAAGCCGCCCTATGAGGCAAGTGCTGCCACCTTTTACCAGATAAGGAAACTGAGTCACCAAGAAGCAGAGGAACTGCCCAGAGTCACGTGGCTAATGAGCGGTGCCCCTCTCCCATTCTGGCTTCCTGGTCTACACCCTGACCCTGAAGCCACACTGACCGTGAATTAACCTGTATAGCGCCCCCTGTTTTGAGGGCCTCAGTCCCCCCACTGCCTGGCAGGCCTTTGAGGAAGGGCTTGGAAGTCTTGGGCCCACCTCTCAGCCCTCCAGCCTCTAGCAGGGTGGCCACTAGACGAAGCCCACAACCCTCCCACTGACCCCCAGAGGCTGTCCCCCAGAGGCTGAGTCCCCCAGAAGCTGAATCCTCTGGGACCCTTGCTGTCAGTTGGACCTGCTTGAGGCAGAGAAGCTCATTCAGAAGCAGATGGGCCAGGTACCCTTCAGGGTTGTGCTCTTTGTCCTTAGCAAATCCTGTAGGGGCCCTGTGGACCCCTCTTTTCCCCTGGGTCCTCTATTTACCTGAGGGATTTTCCGTCTTCCCTTAGCCTCCCCCGCACCCACATGCTGCCAAGGAAGAAGCAGTAGAGCTGGTTTCCTGACCATTATTCCCCAAACCTAAATGTTCCAGGTCCCAGACACCTCTCTGCTTCCTCCACCCAGATCACACCCTGAGATAGCTCCTTGGGCCTCTCCCCAGCTGGGCCTCAAGACTTCTCTCTCCCTGGCCCCTCCCCCACCCATCTTCCAGGAATGGGGTGCATCCATCTCAGCCTGGCTTCCCTTCTGGCTCCCAAGAGCCCTGAGGTAGGAGGTGTGAAGTCCTTCTGGGCTACAGACCTCAACCCGGGCCTTTTTTCCACAGTACCTGATTCATAGAATGCCTGTAGTTCCCTGAGCTAAACATTCCAGAAGGACTCATCTCCTCCCCAGGACATCTTTCTTGGTTACAACCACAAAGCTACTTCTGGAGTCATTTTAAAGAAATGCAGTTTCATCACTTAAAAGTGCAATTCATTTGTAAACCCATGTAATCAAACATAGAAAAGCAAAACCAATATTGATTAGCAATTAGCCTGTATGTTCCATCACATTGATCGTGCCCCTCCTGGGTACTCGGCTTTGCACTAGGTGCAGAGGAAAGGGTGAAGTTAGGCCAGTCACTGCCTTTGGAAAGCAGAGCCTTGTACCCAGGAACTTACTACCGGACCCCAGAGTTACTGCAGCTATGTCAAAGGAATCTCATAGGCTGCTTCCATCCCACCGTCCTCTGTGTGTGCCAGTTTTGTGCGAGACACCAGGTTGGCATGAAAAGTCAGCTCAGGTTTCCAAAAGCACGTTTCCGGTGCACCTCTATCCTTCGCTCAGTGGAAAGCTACCTCCCCGGGAAGCTACAGGCTCACTGAGAACAAGCCTCCAGTCAAAGTTTTGAGAGGCTGTGTGACCTTGGCAAGTCACTGAACCTCTCTGGTCACTCATTTATCCTCTTGAAAGACTGCTCAATGGACTTCCTGCTTGAGGACCACTTTGCAAATTTTTTGATTACCTTCACAGCTACCTATGAGATAGGCTAAGGGCTTGTTATTTTCCCAAATTTTGAAGATGGAGGAAATGTAAAAGACAAAACCTGGAAGTAGAGCAGAACCCAAACCTCTGGTTCTTACTTCAGTGCCTTTTCCAGGGCTGGGTTAGATGTTTGCTAGGTGACCTGTCGGGAAGATTCTATGACTCAAAGGAGTCAGAAGGCGCATATGAGAGTCAAGTCTGGAAAGGAAGGAACCAAGGCTGAAGGCTCAAAGAGAGCTGTGGCCCTGAGGAGGAGAGAGCAGAGCCCCAGGTGTGAGCAGTGAGGACAGGGTGGGTGTTCAGGGCTCATGCTCTCGAGCAAATCAGACCTACCGGTACTTGACCGGGGTCAAAGGTCCTCACCACCTACTAGGTAGAGTTTCAAAGATGTTCCCTCTTCTGGCTTATTTATCCACCACTGATTATTACCAGCAGAGCTGGACACTGGCTGCTCCCCTCCCCCCACCACAGGCCGACCTTTCTGCACACCTGCCTGGTGGGGAGAGGACACAGGTGAGGCCAGGAGAGGTCACAGGGAGGCCCCTTTGGTGAGAACACTGTGCCTGGAAGGACAGATGAATTTCCATGTTGCCCCATCTGGAAGCACCTTGGGCCCCCCCAAGGATGTGACCAGGTTCCAGCCTTTGAACTGAGGTTAAGACCAAGGATTAAGAAACTTGGGGGTTCAGTTGGCCCCAAAATATCCATCAGCCCAACCTCCAGATAATCAACCCCAGCTTGTTATAAGCAAGTGATGGTTCCTACCCCACCCCAGGGGTGTCTAGGCTCTGTGGGAACAGGGCTGCCCAGGAGATGCGGCTGCAGTTTGGATAGGGGGTTCTGGGAGGGGTGTGCAGGGCCAGCAGGTGGCGTGTTAGTGTCTGATGGGACTCATGGCCCCATTGGATGTATAACTGTGACCACGCCCTCCCGGCTTTTTCTCCCTCTGGTCTCTCCGGTCTCTCTGAGTGGGCTCCAGAACAGGACCTGTCCCCAGAGAGGTCAGACCGCAGAGGCGCTGCCATGCTGCCTCAGGCAGGAGCTCCACAATGACGGCTCTTCCCTCGGCCTGCTGGGTTCGGAGAAGGACCAGAACATTCCGCTCGAACAAACAGGAAAAGCAGGCTTACTCCACAGGTCAAGTCAAAATAGGCAGGCCGTGAGAGGGGACAATCTCGTGTTCTTTCTCTGCACTGCTGGGCCGGGCAGGAGCTGTGAGCACAGAGAAGGCAGTAGCTGGACAGAGCTGGCTGCTGCCTCCTCCCACTCAACAGCAGTGTAGGAGGAGGACCGGCCTGTTCACCCCAGTCTCACCTCCCAATCTGGCCACCTCCTCCCCACAAGCCCTCTGTCCACACTACTGGGAAAAAGCGGCCTCTGTGCCCACACTGGTCCAGCAAGGCCCGCGGGCAGCCGCACAGGGCTGGGCTTTATTTCCTGTTTCTTTCTGTTTTCCTTTCTTTGTTTTCTTTCTTCATCCTCCCCTTTCTTCCTTCCTCCTTTCCTTCTTTCCTTTCTGCTCTTCTCCCTTTGATATTTTCTTTCCACACTTTCTCCTCCTTATTTTCTCCTTTTCTCTCTCTCATTCTTCCCTTTACATTCCTTCGCATCCTCTTTCCTGTGTTCTCCTATGTCTTCTCTTCCCCTCCCTCCCTTTTCCCCTGTGTGTTCCCCTAGAAGTCACCCTTGACCCCAGCATTTCCACCTGTCTTGTTTCTGAACATACCTGATTCCAGAACTGAGCGTTTCCGTTTCCTCCGCACAGAACAGATGCAACAGGGAATGTTCAGAGTGAGGAGGAAGAGGAAGGCCAAGCCGAATAAATCCCGACACACTCAGCCCAGGTGTGTTCGTTCAGCTCAGGTGTGTTGGCTTCCCAAAGCCCTGGGCTCCATATACAAAAGGCACAAGTTTCCACCAGAACAGCACAGCCCTATGCCTGAGGCCCCTTGTTTCCTCTGAAAAGGCAGGTCCTAAGGCTCCAGCCCAGAGTTCTAATTCAGTTTGTCTGCAGTGGGTCTCCAGCCGCTTCCTTTTCAAGGAACAGACAAGTGGGGATGAAAAAGTCACCAAGGTGCTTTGAGGAATCTTGGGCAAAGGAGGCAGGACACTCACATGAAAACTGTGCTCAGCCCAGTATGGAGGCATAGCCAACTAAAGACTGGGCAACTGAAAGACCAGAGCTGGAGGGCGAAGAGAGAGGACGGTGGTGGCTGGAAGCAGAGCACTTGAGCCGGGCTCTGACAGTTGGGAGGATTTGCCTGGGCTGTCAGAAGTGGTAGGATTACAGGCGAGAGCAAATTATTTGAGTCAGATACTTCAAAATGGCAGGCAATAAATTGGATGGATGGATGGATGGATGGATGGATGGATGGATGGATGGATGGATGGATGGATGGATGGACGCATGGAGGGAGGGAGTGACGGGTGGATGGATGGATGCATGCATGGCTGGCTGGCCTTAACTGGCCTGCCCGACTGCAGGGCTCTGCATTGCTCTGGTCTGTTGGGTGGCTATGATTTCAGGTCAGGGCTCTGAGGAACCTGACTGCTCCCCGTTACCAACACTCTCACTCACCCACTTGCCATCACCCTTAAAATGTCCTTCTTCATTCGAGAAGAGACCAAATGAAGGAGTGAAGGTGAAAGCTGGCTGCTTCCCCTCCCTGCCCCACCCCGTGCCCAACGTTCAGAGAAGAGTTAAGTGACAGAGCCTCGTTCTCCTGTATGAATTAATAATTGATTCGGTAACAAATCACTAATATTGCAGTAGTCGTGGTGAATAAGATAATGAATGTGTTCTGTCCAGGGAGTGTCGTGTTGTGAGGATTCAGCTGAAATTATTCATAAATGTGCTACTTTTCCTCATCTCCAACTGCTGCTAGTTTAGCTCCTCTTTTTAATCTTCCCAACCTGTCACATTCGATGGTAGAAATCGTCAGGCTCCATATACAGCAGAATATTAAGGGGGAACTGCCAAGGCATTATGTCAAATTCCAATAGGTAATAGAAACAAAGTGCTTGCAGACCCTTTCTCACATCTCTTGAAGTTAAAGGAAAAAGAAGACTTAAACAAAAAAACTTTCTGAACAAGCATTTTATCCCCTTGCGGAGAGGAAGGCTCCAGGTCAGAGAGCCCAAGACTCGAGCTGTGGTCCTGTTGCTGCTGTACCTTGCTGTGTGGCATTGAGTAAGTCGCCCAACTATCCTGGACCATAAACTAGCCAAGTTTCCCACTTCTGAAAGAATGGTGGTGCTGCCTTCCCATTGGAAATTCCCAGGGGTGATAAGGAAAGTACTTTAGGCCACTGACAGGTTCGCTGGGCTGTTTTCTCCCAACTTGTTCACTGCATGCCAGACAAGTCACATGGTTCACAATTCTCAAAATGTGCCATCCACGTGCCCGTCACCGGGAGGACCCCTGCTTGTCCTTCTCCCTCTTGACACATCAGCTACCACCTGCCTCATGGAGCCCTTCCTGATCCCGCCTGGAAGACGCACCCTTTCGCCCTGCAAGCCCTATGCAGAGCACATGACCCTTTCTGACACCACACTTCATGGCACACCTTTTACCTTAGTGGATCTCAAGCGTCTCCACAAATGTCTCAACTGTCTTCTGTATCTTTGAGTGCAACAAGAAAGAGAGACGTTTAGAGAATTAATCCATTGATCAGTGGGTAGGTGGGTGGATGGATAAATGGATGCATGGATGAACGGAAAGAACAAGAAACTGAAAATGGCCATCATACTGATGTCAGTCAATGAACAAACGTTTGTTAAGTTCTTGCCACGCACCACCTCTAGGTGTTGATGTCTCCTGCTTCAGGTTGGAAAGCAGAGAGGAAGTGTTTATGACCCAGCATGAGTGTACTTGGAACAGGGTTACTGTGATCAGAGTGGGATGCAGCACGCTAGTCATGGCATAACAGCGACAGACTCTTAGGATGGGCTTCTGGAGGTCTTGCTGTGCCCCCCCTTTCTATCAATGACAGCTGGGGTACACAGAGTACAGACACTTAGCTTGAATACTTAGATGTGCAGCGAGGCCATGGGCCTCCCGACAGCCAGACTATTATTTTTCCTTCATACCAGAGGGCAGTACATATGCGGAAGAATGACGAGCTCCTTAGGAGAGAGGAACAGGACCCTGGGAGGCATGGGACGCAAGGGTGAAGGCAGCACTTGTCCCAAGGGGTTGATCGAGATTCTGGAAGAAGTGCATGGAGTCTGGGATCCCTGGAGACCAGGTCAGTCTCAGTTGGCTAGACTTGTTCCCACAGTTGGCCCATGGGGTCATCTGGAAGGAGGCCAGACTAGAGAGTGACTGTAGAACAGGGCGTCCCCAGAGCAGAGGTCATAGGACTGGAGGGCACAGGGGAGTGGGAGCCAGGATTGTTGTATTTTCCCGCTTGTGCCCACCTGTCTCTTGGGCCTCTCTACCCAACACACGGCACAACACACTTACACAGCCTCAACCACACAGTGAAACACATGCACTCCAGAGTGAATGCCCACAGCCCAGTCCCACCCCCCACACTCACACTCACTGACACAGCTAAAAATACCTACAGACACTCACACAAACAGATGCAGAAGTGAACCACACACGTGTCCACACACGACATACAGACACGAAGAAACACATGCTCATCCAAGCCTTCATTCTGAGTAAGTTATTAAAAATGTAGACATCGCAGGCTCCCAGGGTCAATATGTTGTTTTTAAATTTAAACATGAATTTCCATTTCATTGAGCCTCCAGGGCTAACAAGATGTGCTGTGACAGGAGCAGCTAGCTGGAAAAGGCATGATTGAGGAGCGAGCCATAATGTGTGTGCACAGCCTGGGCTGGGAGGGGAGACTCCTTTGCTCCCACGGCCGGCTACCAGCCATGGGCAGGCAAGAGAGCGTCCCTGCTACTGCTCAGCACTGAGTTCCGACCTAGCGGACCATCCTCGCTTCCAAAGCGCAGAAATCGGAGTGTGACGATGAAAATGATATCATGCATACATGCGTGCACCCGTTTTCCCATAGTTATAAAATCCCAGACTAAGGTCTGAAGAGGTGACGACAAATAGAAAGGTGTTGTCCTTGACGCTGCAAGTTTCTGCTCCTACTGGCCTAGGGTGGGTGTCTCATGTACGCCAGCCTGGAGCCTGTCTGTGTGCTCCCACCTTGCCTGTGTGTCGCCAGACAGAGCAAGGTACCAGTTTGTAGCCACGTGTACATGCTATAAACGAAGGTCTCATATCCTTCTTGTCCAGCTCTGGACCCGCAGCTTTCACCCTCCTTTGGTGACCAGTGAACATTTGGTGAGCTTGTGTGGGAGTAAAGGAAACCAGTAGGCTCCAGGGCTCCCTCTGGGTTTGTCCTGCCTCATCTCCCTGTGCCGTGCTGGCCGTCGTGCGTGTGGCTACTCTGTAGTATGGGAATGAGTTTTAACCCAGCAGAGAAAGGGGTGTTGAATGGGCAAGATGCCTCACCACCACTGGTGAACAGAAAGGAAATGCTCTTGTCACTCCCAGCCCCTGGGCCGTGAACAAGCACGGAGCAACAGACTCCCGGCTGCCATGAGGCACAGACAAGCTCCAGGCTGGTGTACACGAGACATACATCCTAGCCCAGTAGGAGCAGAAACTTCTAGCGTCAAGGACAACACTTTCTATTTGATCTGGCCCCTAAAGGCTGAGACCTGGCCCTGCTCCCCATCCAGCCTCAGGCCTACTCTGGTTACCCCTCTTGACAGACTGCTGCTCTGGCCTCGCTTCTGGCCCTGGAAGAGTGCTGGCTCTTCTTCTGGGTTTCAGAGACTTTGGGGGGGTCCTGGTGGACAGGCAGATGCCGTAAGCTTTCAGGTATCGTACATGTTGTAAGTGCCAATCAATTGCTCAAGTTTTTCACACACCACAGGGGTTAGTGTGAGAAGGAAGAGGAGCAGAGGCCCACAGGGCCTGCTGCCTTGTCTCCTGGCAATGGCTGGTGGAAGCTGGACCTCCGTGCTCCTTCTTAGCACACATGTGCCCGGCACACACATGCGCGAGGTGTGAAATCATTGGCCAGCACGGATTGGGTTCTACGAGACCCATGGTTTCTCAGATGCAGCTACGCACACCCAAACACGTGGGGATAGTCTTCCCCCCTTTTTAGGTTTTGACCTCAGACTAAGTGTCAAGGCGCTTCTCTTAACATTTGGGCATTTGGCCTCTGGCTCTCACAGAGCAAAGCTCCGGGAAGGCAGGAGCAGCATCTTTCACTTCTGCTCCCATTGGGGCCCAAAAACCACCACTGCACACACGCTGACCAGGGGCTTCCCCCCAGGCACACAGCCATGTTGCTCACGTCAACAACACCCTAATTCATGAAGCCATTCCTGCACACACGCACACAGAAGGCAGCTGCTGGCACTCTCCAAGCCTCCCCTGCAGGTGCCACTTCCCACATGAGCATCACACTAAACTGCACTGTAGACACAGCTCCCACCAGAACACACACACAGTTACCCGAACATGCGCGGGGCCCCTGCGTGGGCACCAGCCCCGGGGGCAGTACCTCCTTGGGTGTCAGCCTCAGGTCCTGGCAGCCCAGGAAGGACGATGGCAGAACAAACCTGCCTGTGGGCCCAGACTTTCCTGTGCCCGGAAACCAAGGCCTGGGCCTCTGGCCCTTTAAACATCCATTTAAAGTCTGGCCTCTCAAATAATTCAGTGGAGGCATCAGCCAAAGGGCACACTCTCCTTCCCGTGTCTTCAAGAGCAGGAGAAGGAAGGAGACAGGGGAGAGAGTAGATTAATTGGACCTGGAACAAGAGCCAGGGATTGTGTAAGGCTGGGCTGCCAGGGGGTGGAGGGAGGGCGTGGAGGGGCCCACCGCACGCTGCCCTTATCTCCTCCTTCTGTCCTTTACTCGTCACACCATCCAAAGACCTCACATATGTCCCCTCCGCCAGGGTCAACTCTGTCCAGTCAACACCTAAAAATGTGTGGAGGCCAAGTGCCCCCCACTGCACCCCACGCCCCAGCCCCCCGCACTCTCCTGGCCTTTCTCAGCCCACTACTCACAAAGCAGCCCAGGGAGTGATTCAGCCAAGCAGCCCACTCTCTGGGTACACAGCCCCGAAGCTCTGTGTGGGGGGTCACTCATGGAGCAGACTGGGGAGCCAGGGTGGGAAGGTGATGAAGCCCCAGCACAGTGGGGCCCGATACCCGTCTGCAAACTGAGTCACTCCCGTAGTAAGCTTCTACTGCAGAGGCCTCGTGTCTGCCTCTCTGCCCCTCACTCCTCCCTTCTCTGTCATACTCTAGGCTTCCACCCTTCCCAAATTTAGCCCCCACTCTAGGTTTCCTGAACCTCGATGGCGAGGTCGGGGCTGAGGTCAGTCCAGCCCCCTCTCAGGGTACCCTAGCATAGAGCAGGGCATGAGGAATGAGCAGGCAGGCTTAGTTCAGCAAGAAGAATCTGCGCTCAGCAAGGGGTATTCGGAAACACAGGGACCAGAAGTAGCCCCAAGGGGCCTACAACGCCCCCAAAGCCCTCCCAACTCTGTTACTTTGAGTCATGTCCAGGGCGCCGTTTGGCCCTCGGAGGAATCAGACCCTCTAGGAGGGGGCCTCCCACTGCCTCATTGCTCCGCCTGTGCTCAGGTCTATCAGCTAGTAGGTAAGAGGCCCTGACCCCTCCAAGTTGGATCCATTCCTCTCTGAAAGCCCGTGGGAAAGCGTCTGCTCATGTGGGAGGTCATCCCTAGGAAGGCCGTGCGTGAGATACGTATGTAGGTCAGGCTCGGCTTCTCCTGCCTGACCACCCATGGCATGTCTGAGGTGGGTCCAAGCGGGGTCCCCGTAGCCTGCAACTCCTATAGTCAGACAACCCAAGTATACCTGGCATGGGGCCTGGGTCCCACAGTGCACAGGACTGGCTCTCCTACCTGCTGTCTCAAGAGGCCCACGCAGAACTTGGATATGCCCCCCCTGGCTTCCAAATGCCACCCATCCTGCTCTCTGCTACACCACCAGTTCCCCTAACCCCCTCAGTTAGCCCACTGCTGCCAAGTGGCCCAGTTTTCCTCTGAGCCCAGCTGATCGCAGGCTTAGGGGCATGGGGGCTGGACAGAGAAGGGGCAGGAGAAATGGACTTGGAATATCAGCAGGTCATACCCGCATGGGGGGAGAATGTGTGCGCTTGGCTTACCCCAGGCCCGAGCCCAGACCCCTTACTTGCAGTGTGGCCTGTGGACAAGAGGCCTAGGTGTGCCAGCCCTGGTGTCCCTGGCCCCTTCAGTGTGACTTCAGGTGACGTCCACCTGAAGCATTGCTGAGAGGGCAGCTCTGTGCCCCGATCTCTCTGCCTCTTACATAGTCGGAACTCCCTGAGGAGCCCTGGAAATGCTAAGTGCCTGGGTGGAAAGGAGCCAGGACCTGCATCTCCCAAGTTCCGCACCCCGAAAATGGGAAGAATGAGCAAATGGAGTGTGAGGAATTTTAGACTTGCCAGTCACATCACCGTGAATCTCCAGGTCTCTTCCCCTCATATCAGTCCCATGGGAAAAGACACCTGCTGGATCTTCCCTTTGAAAATGTGTTTAACCCGCCTGTGTGGACAGGAAGGTTGAGGAGCCAGGGGCCTGTGTTCCTGTGTGCCTGGGAAGCTGGGGTCTGGAGGTGAGGTGTGGAGTGAAGGAAAGGCCAAGGCCTCAGCTCAATCGGGGAAGCTCGTGGAAGGAGTAGAATCCTTATCACGCACCAGGTGACATTTTAGTGCTCAGTTCTGCTTACTCACATATCTCCCTGAACCCTTCCATGTCTCCCTGAGCCCTCGCATCTGAAAGTAGAAGACTCTGGAATTGGAGAGAGGACAGGAATGAGGTGGGAGAGAGAACAGGAAAGTAACGGCACTAACAAAAGTGCCAGAAATGGAAGCCGTTTCAAATTCCACGTTCTGTCCTCCAGCGGCTCCCAGGGTTGCCTCCCCCAACTCTTGCTCTGTGGGGCCCCAGTTTCGGTATACACAGGGATGTCAGTGTAACCAGGCCTGTAAAAAATCTTTTTCTTTGAAATCAATGTAAAAATATTCCGCGGTACAGAGCCGATTTGATTAAAAAGGGAAAAAGGTTGCCTGAAATATGCCAAAAAAAAAAAAAATTGAGCTAATGGGAATCTCATTCATTATTTAATCTCCTGCTTATCAGAACAGGACCAAAATGGAATTCAATATGGCATATGCATGGTGTTGTCCTGGAGAGCAGACAGAAGGTAGGGAGCAGGAGGAGGGAAACGGATAAAGACTTGCCATTTCGCTTAATATATTAAACCGGGCTGCAGGCTTTGAATCAGATTAATAACAGTGGTGGGCCTGAAAATCCCAACAAATGCATGCATGCACACACAGAGACGCACATTCACCTGCACAGGCATTTATCTGTTACCATTCTTGTGCGGTCCACTGTGACTGTAAACTGCCATACGGCTGGACTTGATTAAATACAAATACAGTACATCTCCCCTGCAGTGGCCCACTAGGTGCGGGCCCAATAGGCCCGTGGGGTGCGGGCGGCGTCATGTCATGTCTGCTGCGAAGGAAGCTGTGGGAAAGAGAGGTTGGTGGGACCTGGAGCAGAACCCCTGCATCTCCCTCCCAGGAGTGACTTTGGGGTCAGATGACACCCAGGTGCCCAGCTTTGTAGATAGGGGGCCTCTCATCCCAGTAGCAGCTCTGAGGACAGTATTACCTCCACACCTTGCAGGTGAGGGAACCGAGTCACAAAGTTACATAGAAACTGGCCAAGGTCCAAAGGATAGTAAAGTGTTGATCTAGCCAACCTAAGATTACTGTTACTTCGTTAAATCCTATTATTTCTTCCTTAAGATATGTCACCGTGAGGCCTGGCATGCCACTTTGCGTGAATGCATAAACAGACAGACAGCAGCTCTCCCAAATTTTAATTCTGCTCAGACTGCTCTCTTTCACCACCCCCAGCTCTGCCCACCTGCACCCCCTGGTTTGCCCCACCCCCATCTACCCACCCCATGACACTCTTCCTAGCCTCTCTTCCAGAGACACACCTTGCCGCTCCCCTGCCTAGCCTTCTTTCCCCGAGATCCACCTGCTGAATCCCTGCTGAATACAAGGCTGGAGCGCCCTGCACCCTTAGGCCCCTATTCCCACCCTAGACATGTGAGATGTCCCCCCCCAGTGGAACAGCTGAAGGAATATTTTCTCCTTGGTAACAAATGGGTCGTGTGTTGGGGCAGTTTCCCAGCCAGTAGCCCCCGCCGTGTTGCCAGGTGTAGATTATTCCTTATACAGATCCATGATGTTCCACCTGCCGGGCTCCCAGTGTGCCGCAGCCCATCCCCCCACCAGGCTGGGTGATGGGGGCACGGATGGACTCTTTCTAGTAGGAATGGACGACTTTAGTGAACCACCATATGAGCTCACCTTCCCTCCCCCCACACCCCCCCAGTCTCAGGCATGAAAGCAAGCCAGCCTAGGGTGTGCAGGCGACATCATGGGGCTCCAGGGTGGAGATGGGATGGGTATTGTCACACCTGCTAACTTCTTTCCCACCTTTAAGGCCAGCCAGGGACAGCTCTCTTTTACTCCTCATCTTCTTTGAAATTCAGTTTGAGCTGTAGGGGAGTTTTAAAAAAAAGAGCAGGCCACCGAACCACCTACAAAACAACTCAGCAAGGCAGTTTCTCCAGCAAACCTGAGTCTTATATCTTCTGTGACAAAAAGATTTATAGCAATTTTTTATTAAAAAAGAGAGAGAGAGAGAGAGCTGCAGATAATCAGATCTGAGACGCAGAAATGGGAGCGTGGGGGTGTTGTGTGTGTAAGTTATTTTAAAATATATGTTAGGTGCGTGATGGATTTTTCCACTCCCCGCTGGAGGGGTGGGGGGGCCAGGCCAGTCCCCCCACACCTGAGCCTAGCCGAAAGTGATGGAAATGATGTGTGAAGAAGAACAGGGACGGATGGGGGTTCTAAGGAGGCAGGAGTGGGCCTAAGATTTTGCTGTTCTCCCTCCTCACTCTCCCGCCTCACACACGATGCTCTCAGACACCCACCCCAGCATCTACCCACACCCCTTTTCCCTCAACAAGTAGAGAAAGACTCTTGCTTCCTTTAGTGAACAGGACACCGCTACAGGCTCTTAACTCCAAAGCAATCTTAGCGGTCTGCTTCCCGCTCCATTTAAAGTAAATGATGGTGATAAAGAGAAAGCCTCACTCTGAACTTTGGAACAGAGATGGGCCTTGTTGGCCTTGGTGGTGAGATGCAGGCACCTCTCTCTCACTCTTGGAGCCTCTGGGCTTCCTCGCCCCAGAAAGGGCCAAGGTGGGAACTGGCTTGCGTGTCTCATCAGAAGGGTGGAGGACGTTGGTGCTGCCCCTGAGGCCAGGCAGCCTCTGTGCAGAGGCATAAAAGGCAGTGGGGTGGGGGGTGGAGTGAGCAATGAAATCCTCTCCATGGCGCATGACCCACACAAGCAAAGTCTTTTCACAGGGAGGCCCCATCCTGTGGGACCTGCATACAGCACAGTAAAATGACCACACGCGGAGCTGTTAGTGGAGATGACGGTGGAGGAAGCATCGGCAAGGGCGGATCTAAGACCCAACTTCAGGTGCAGGCCCTCCAGTTCAGAGCTGACAGCCAATCCCAAGTCAAAAGGATGGATACAGAAGCTAGGGGCCTGGAGAGGCCTTACAAAAAGGGGGTGTTAAATGGGGCAACTAGTAAAGATATTTTAGAGGGAGAAATGAATGGATGAATGGATGAATGGATGAATGAATGAATGAATGAATGAATGAATGAATGAATGAATGAATGAATGAAGATATAAGACTCAGAATGAAAAAAAAAATGTTGCAGCAAGAAAAAATGTGGTGCAAGGGATGAGTAAGGCTTAGCCCTCCAGCTGTGTGCTAAGTGGGTATGTCAGCTACCCCAGGGCACACACACAGGAAAGACAGCAGGAAGGCAAGGGCTTAGGGCCCAACTATGAAGGCACTGTCTCAGGGCTCTGGCTGGAAGGCATGCACCTCCCCACCTCCACCCCAGCTCTCTGAGCCTTCTCAGGGCACCTCTGGGCCTTCTGTGAGCCCAGCTCTCCAAGCACCAGAACCTAAGGTGAGAAGGCTGGGCAGTAGCAAGCCGGTGCAACTGAGGTGTGAACAGCCTGAGGGGTGAACAGCACTGGGCATCCTGGTCCCTGTCGTCCAAGTTTCCTCCACTGTCTCCTCCCCCGAGCCTATCCAGCCTCTTTGTTAGAAGTCAACAGACTGAAAACTGAAAGTTAGTTCCAGAGGTGCCCTGCCAAAAGGAACCCCAGGGAGGGTACTTTGGAAATGGGAGGTCTCTTCCCTGTGGGGTATGTGGTCTGGGAAGCACTCTGTTCGCCCGCCCATGGGTGGTGAGCCAGCTGGGCTGGGCAGGAGGGTGCAGGATGGGTCTTTGGGCCTCTGATTACACCTGCTCACCAGGACGGAGCATGGGAAGGAGAGGAGGAGACCCTGGACATCACCCCCCCAGCTGTCTGGGGAGTGTTCTGCCTCCTGCATGGATGGCTTCAAGGCAGAACAGGGCCAGCCATTGGGCCCTGGAGTGGAGGTGGGGAAGGATGCTCTCAGAACAGGAAATGAGGATGGGGGCCATATCTGGGGAGGCAGCACAGCCCAGACCATCTCAGAAAAGGGCTGAGCCCTCAGTCTTGAGAGCAACCGCAGAAGCACATTGGTGCTTCTGTCCCTGCCATAGTGTCTGTCTGTCTCTGCCTCTCTCTCACACATACACATCCCACCACACCACACGTCATTTGGAGGTACAAATGGAAACACTGGCGTGTGGTCAGTGCTGCCCTCTGCCAGGCAGGAGCACCCAAGTTAGCCCCGCCCCCCCTTCTGTGATGTCACTCTGTCGCGAGCCCTCTCACAGCCCTCTGCCTAGAAGGCCGACCCAAGGTGAAGCCCAGGTAGCGGGGCCTCACCCCACTCCACCCGTCGGGTCACACCCAGCCTGGGCTGCCTGGCTGCACAACCCCGGGCCCCTGGGTCCCCAAATGTCACATGCACATTCCCCCAGCCCTCCACGCCAGTTGTTGGTTCCCAGTCCTTCGTGGCCTCGCGGAACAGGGGGAGGAGTGAACAGGGGGAGGAGTGTGGAGTAGCAGGAGAGGGGGTGGCCTCGCCTTCATGGAGGGTGACTCCTGGTGTTATTTTTAAACATTCCCCTCATTTGCTAAATGAGGCTTTCGCTCAGGCTTCCTTTGAAGCGGCTGCTCCTCTCACGGCGGGGGGCAGGGAGGCAGAGGCCTGACAGATGCTTAAGAAATTACGGGTGAAACTTGCTGACTCAGGCCCGAATTATTTGCTGTCCCGGGACTGTATTTAGTCCAATAAGCACTGCTGGCTGGCTGCCTCCCCCTCCTCCTTTTCATTCTTTCTTTTCTCTCTGCCCCCCCACCCCATCTCTGCCTCTCCTCCTTTCTCTCCTTTGTGCCCTCCTCTGGCTGCCCCTCAGTCCCTCTCTCCCGCCTTCCTTCCTTCCTTCCTGGGTGTCCCTCCAGCCCTCCTCCTCTGGCGCTGGCAAGCTGGTGCCACACAGAGCCCTGAGAGTGGGTGGGGACCTGTGTGCACAGAGGTTGGGGGTCAGGATAAGGTTGCGAGTGGGCTGGAGCCTGGGATGGGAAGTTGCAGGAAGAGGCAGGGACTTGAGCCAGCCGTGGAAGATGCCTTACATTTGGTGGGTGACGGGAGGGCATGGGGCTGTCCAGACAAGCAAGGTCCAGGCCAGCGGTCCCCACAGTGGAGAAGCTGGGTGTACAGATGATGGGGAGCAAGGATTCTGTAAGGAAGACCACATAAGCATTTTGAATTTTAGAGTTCCTTTTGATTTGAACCTTGATTTATTCTTTGGCGTATTTCTCTTTCCTCCTTACCTTTCGCTACCCAGATTCTGTTGGAATAAAGAATAACAAAGAGCTCTACCCCACACCTATCCCTTACCTGCCACCTCTAAGCTGGAAGGGTTGGGAAGGGCATCTCTGGGTCAGAACATAAGTAGGGGTGGGAGGACCTGAAGAACCCAGGATCCAAGGGGTCGAGAAAGGAGCAACTCTCAGGGAGCCCAAGCAGGTGGGTTTCCTGAATGGGGACTCAGGCCTACAGCCCGGGCAGACACCGGGAGGAACATTCAGAGCAGGAACAAGCATCCTGGGTGCTCAAATGCCTCTTGTCCCACGTGGGCAACCTTAAAGATGAACGGTAATTAAACTTGAATGCAAATTAGAATGGCTCAAACCAAACACTTAAAAATTCATCTCAGCAGCCGCCTTGCTCATTCACACGGAATCATTTGAACCGCAGCCTCCACAGAGAAGGGTCTGGACCATCCAGGTAGCCCACGACATAGAAAAGAAGCCCCCAAGTGAGGAGTGCACACGGCTTGGGACCAATGGGGGAGTCTATTGTCCAGAGAAGCAGTGACTTGTCCCCAGCCACCCACAAACTGGTGGCCTGCTGTTAGTTAGGTGTAAGGACAAATATTCCCATGGAAACAGCAGGGCACAGCTGGGAACTGACGCACCTAGACAGGCAGGAAGACCCGTGTGACTGCAGTGCCCTGGCAGAGTCCACTAGGATCTTAGAGAACAATGTTCTCATCAATTGGAGTAACTGCCTGCAGCCCCAAGGGCATGAGAGCCCTAAGTGTGAGCATGGTTGGGTGGGAAAGATGTGGGATCATTTCCTGCTGTGCCTCTCCACTGGACACAAGTGTGCCTTTCTGGCTTGGGGAGAAGGCTAGGGGAGCTCTGGATTTATGTTGCATGGAAGTCAGGAGAACTGCAGGAACCAGGAGCTGTGGTTCACGGGCTGGGGTGTCTTGCACAAGCCCCTGAGTGTCCGTCGGCTCTGACCCATAGAGCTGGATGGCGAGTGACAGTGCATTCAACTGACGTGAGATGGCCGGGGCACTCAGGCAGACGCGTTCCTGCACTCTTCCCCACAAGCACAGCCCGCATTTTCTCTCCCGTGATGCTACTATGCCCCACAGAACTCAGGACGCGGTATGGCTACGGGGGACTTTCTGAGCTGCCAGACAACCAATCACATGAAAGGGCCCACCAATTGGCCTTGCTGTTCAATTTTAAGTAAATAATGGTCTTCTAGGAGAAGGGAATTTGCAATTATCATATTCTCTATTTTCATCACTTATTTTTTTTCTTTTACTTATCATTTCCTTTTGGGAGGGAAGAAGACCTACCCAGATTTAGGGGTTCAGCAGGGACCCTGGCTAAGCCCAAGCATGCCAGCAGCTAATTAAAGCCCTAGTCAAGGCCCCCACCTCATGAACTCTGAAAAACAGTGGAGCCCACAGAAGCAGTCAAGGAACGGCCCCCACCGGCTGTCCCAGGCCCTGAACTAGTTCCAGAGGCCCCCGTCAGGCCCTGCACTGTGTCAAGACAGTCCCGGGCCTGCTGAGATCTAGCTGTTCCAACAACGAGACACAAATCAGCCGCCCTCGGCCCTGCCATTTGCCAGAACCAAATTCATGAGCCTCTGATAAATAATTCAGGCTTCTCCATCTGTGGAAAAGTTGGAATTGGCCTAATTTCTCTCATAAACAAAGAACATCATCTGCTCAGAACAGTAAAATAGACATCAGTCAAAATTTAAAAAAAATATAGCCAGCAAAGCTCATTCATTTAGGGTCTGGGCTCACAGAACCCAGGTTGCCTCTGTGCATCTGGTAGACCTGGCGGACTGAAAAGCACGGCCCACTGTAGAAATGGGCCAGGCGGGTGGCTCAGTGGAGAAGAGGAGGAATATATGTGAGACCCAAGGACGTACCGAGCTACAAATAAGTATCCATTACGGAAGCAGCCACCTGACTTGTTTCTTAGTAGTAGTTGCTGAAAGAACGTGAGTGCCACACACACATTTCCAGGTGTCACCAACCAGGCCTCTCCAGAGAAACATCCAATTGCAGGACATGTGCTGCATATGATCTATAAACATATATTAAAAATATACACACATGACACACACTAGAAGTATGACACATACTACACACATGACATATACTAGAAGTGTGCCTGCTCACCACATGTCTATTAATGTAGATCAAGGTATATAGACCTGTACATCTACATTAATGTATGCATTAAAAAAAATTCTTTCAAGGACCTGCCTTATGTGATTGTGGGGTGCTGGTAAGTCTAAAATCCATGGGACGGGCCAGCAGACTAGAAACACAGTCAGGATGATGCTGTAGTCTTGAGGCAGAATGTCCTTTTTCTCAGGGAAACCTGTTCACTTTTCAGAACTTCCAACTGATTGGATGAGCCCCCCCCCACCAAATCAAGATTAATCTCCTTTCCTAAGAACCATTACTTTACCCACACCTGCTTACCTCCATCCCAGCCAACCTAGACTCACATTTGACTATAGTACCGTAGCCAAGCCGGGTTAATGCAGAAAACAACCTTTTCGCGGGTTTCCCTATCTGGCATTATGTATCCCCCTCCAGCTGGCCCACCTGAGAGAACTCACCTGCATGGCAGGAAACAAAGCAGGGAACCCTGGAACCCAGAGAGTGAGGGAGGAAGTGAGAGGGGAGAAGAAGCCAAAAATGGGAGTTAGTTTGCCCAAGGTCCCAGGAGCCAGGAGTCAGGCCCACAGACTTCTCTCTGGCCACGTGGACACTTCCATCTGCCCATCTCAGGGTCCCGGTAGTCTCAGCGGCCTGGAAAGTCACAGGGCACATGGCTGTGCGCTCTGTTACCCACCAAGTCTGGGAGAGTGGGTGGGGTCTGGTGGGTCAGGGGCACCTGGATCTTCTAGACTGACCGTTATCTGTTAGTAAATTAGCCATAGAAGGCCTGACACCAAGTATCTCTGAGTGACAAACAACTGTGGAAGACTGCCCTGTGCATGATTCACCTGGCACAGCACCCAGCACAGTGCCTACCACAGCCGCGGGGCCCTGAGGGGGCAGGCCTTCCCACCCCTGGGTCCCCATTAGTCTTCTCAGCCCCAGGGGATGGAGTTGAAAAACGCAGAACTTGGCAGGAGGAGAGTGCCACCCCCAGGTGGCTGGGCGGGCTCGTGGTGGCAGTGAGGTGCCTACAGGCGCAGCGCTCTGCCCGCTCAGTTCACCTCTCATGTGAGTCCACACACCTTGGTTGGGTCAGAGATCAGGGATGCTGTGTAGTTAGTATCAGGGCTGGGATCCATTCTCACCACTCGCCACCTACCATGCCCTTGGGCAGACTGCAGAAGGCCAGGACCCCAGATGAGATGGAGGGCTTAGGTCTCAGCAGGAGGCCTTTTGGGGAGCCTGTTTCCCCACTCCTGGCTATAGCCAGAGGCCTAATCCCACAGGCCAGACTATTCCTCAAGGTGGACAGCAGGTCTGCTCCCTAAAGCCCCCACTTCCTGAGCCAGGTCTCAGCAGCCAGATGTTGGAGGCCACTGGCCTGTGGGCAGAATTCCTTTGAGCAAAGGTCATCATTCAGGACAAGTCAGTACTCCTGCTGCTCACTGCACCAGCCCAGCTGCCCAGGAGGGGATTTTCACTGTCATCCTGGCCCTCTTTGGCTCACCTTTCCCAGCCCCCTGCTCCCTCTGCCCTCCAAACTCCAGCACTTTAAAAGAGGAAGTCATTTGTCCAGATTGTTATTAAAGGGAAGGGGAGGCAGGCCTCAGAGGCCATAAAAGTTCTGCCTGCCTCCCAGCAGCGGGGCGGGCAGCTCCCGTCCCTCATCCAGCACACTTGTCCTCCTGAAACTCCTGCCCTTCACACTCTGGATGGGCCCAGGGTCCCTTTACAGTCCTGCTGCCTGGTCAGGTCCTGGGGGAGGAGCTGGAAGGACAGCACAGCCCACAATCAGGACACAGTTCAGAGAGGAGCCCTGCTGCCAAGGCCAGAGCCCACCCATGGCAGAGCAAAGCCATCCAAGGAGCTGCCATCCAGGCGCTGGGGACAGGAGAGCTGGGGCGCAGAGACAGAACTGGGTGCCAGGCCCAGCCCCAACCCTCCACCACCGAGACCAGACATGTCCCCTGATAAAAAGCAGGGGCCGCCGCGCCTTATGGGGCTCTGTATACAGCCATTCTCTACACACAGATTTGCGTTCAACTGGGACACATTCCTCTGCAGGTAGCTGTAACCCACCCTGGCCTGACCTCTAGGCAAGGTAACCTGTGCATCTCTAGAGGAAGTTGCCAAAGGGGCTCAGCATCCAGACACCCCCAACCCCGCCCCCGACTCTCTTCCCATGAAAAACCCTCTAGTGCAGGCTGTCCTAGAGCGCCCAAGGCCACCCTGCCCTGCTGGGCCCAGCCATGCCTTCCTTCTCCTTCACCCAGTGTAGACTAGAAATTCCTGGAGGGCAGAGAATGTTCTTTGTTCAGCCCAACACTAGGCCTATCAAAGGGCTTGGAAAATTCCCCTGAATGAATAAAGGGGTGCCAGAATGCATCCTAGAAATCTAAATGGAGAGGTGAGACTGGCTGTACAGACATTGCAGGGAGCGTAGAAAGCCATGGTCAAGGCCAGCAGCAAGCACTGTAACAGCTGCTCCTGTGCACAGAGAGGAGTGTGGGGCCTCCTGGGGGGGGGGGGACCTGCGGGAGGCTGCGTGTCACAAGGCAGTGGGGCAGGCGGGGCTGAGCCACAGTTGAGCAGGGATCCCACACTCACCTCCCCCAGCCCAGGTCCTGCGAGACTCAGCGTCCAGCTGCCAGTGCAGGCGGCACATCAGTGGTACGGCCGAAATGAAGACATCCAGACACAGGGCTGCACCTTCTGCGACGGATCCTGGCTCTTGCTACTTTAATTAAGAAAAACAAAAGACATGAGCAGGGCAAGCTTGCCTGGGAGGTGCCTGGGGAGGTAGAAGGATGGCTTCTTGGCTTCCTTCAGGAGCGCTGTCGGCGAGGAACACTGGGTGGTTTGGCAGTGTTGTCAGGGAAACAGGTCACAGGTTCACACCCCACAAAGCTCAGGGAAAAGAGTTCAAATCCCCTGCTCCATCCTGACCCCAACTGCAGAATCAAAGTTGCCCCAGCTCTGCCCCGCAGCCTGTCTTGTTCATCTGTCTCACAAGGGCGGTGACAAGAAGGCTGCTGCATTCAGTTAGCTGAGCATTTACTTAGCTCCAGCCCAGTGCGGGGACATTCAGTGCCAACTCAGTGAGGGGACATTCAATGTCAGCTCAGTGTGGGGACGCTCTGTGCCAGCTCAGTGCAGGACACCCTCAAGGACTCCCAGTGCCAGCTCAGTGCAAGGGACAC
>NW_004567117.1:22556645-22671009 GCF_000260355.1 Condylura cristata | reverse complement strand
CGTCACCCACGCTAAGGCAGGACCCTGCGCAGCTTGAACCCATGGGTTCACCCAGGCAGGTAGGAACCTGGTACAGTGTTGGAAGGTGAAACTAGAGTGAGCAAAGAATCCAAGGAGGAGTGAGAAGAAATGTCTGTGAAGGGAGCAGGTCAACAGGAGAGCGGGAGGTGGGGTGGGGAACTTCGAAGCAGCGCTGTCCTGTGCCAGCCTCTGCGCAGGGGCAGCAGATGGAGCCTGGCATTTACGTGCTCTTTGGAGAACTCATGCATGCAGGCAGAGCTGGCTGCAGCCAGCCCAGAGGTCCTTAGAATTGGCCTCCGGTGCCCTCACCAGTTTAAGGCCTCTTTACCCCACTGCTGGAAACCTCCAGAAGACATAGACAGAGTTGGAGGTACGAGCCTCAGTTCTCCCTCCTCACGGCCCCAGGCCCTTAAGGGACTCGGGAACTCATCCCCAAATGACCCAATTGATAGCAGTGGACACCAAGATCCTGTCAGTCATTCCTCGGACAAACCTTCAGTGAAAATCTGCTGTCCTCAAAATGGTGGAGCAGTTATGGGAAGGATGGAGAAGTCAAGGGGGGCTCCATCTTGCAAGAGCCTAAAGGATTCTGCCCCTTTAGAACTGGCCGGTTCTGATAGAACACCTGGTTCTGAGCATACAGTCCAGCCTGCCTCTGGGCAGGAGTCTCACCGGCCACTGAGTGGAGGAGTCTGGAGGCAACACAGAGGGTGGTGGCCCCCTGGGCAAATGAAGAAGCACAGGAGTGTGGCTGCAGGAGGCCGGCCAGAGGCTGGAGAGCCTCCTCCCGCCCCTAGCTCTACTGGGGAGCGGACCACTCACTCTAGAGGGCTTCAGACAGGCCCGGCAGCGGGAGCAATGCAAGGGGCCTGGGGCAAGAGGTGGCCCCAGGGGCTGGAGCATGGGCAGAAGAGAGCTGCTGCACACATTTAGGGTCTGGGCATAGATCATTCTGGAGCGATGCCTCTCCGCTGCTCTGCTGGTCCTGAGTCCCAGTCCCTCATCCCTCTCACTCCCTCCTCTGCCCCCCACCTCTGTCTTCAGTAGGGTGGAGTAGTGGATGCTGGGGCTGCCGTGGGTGGACCCTGGCATAGCATTATTAAGACATCTGTGTTTCTAATGAAAAGTTACCCGTTGCCGGGCAGGGGAGAGACACAAATCATTATGAATCAATTTGGCTCTGGCCAGCCATCTGCCTGGCCCTCAAGTGGGAAGACCCAAATAGCTCAGGGAGGGGCACTGAGTTCTCCTCAACTAGCCCAGCCCTCCCAGCTGGACCTGCCCCCCCACGAGGGGAGCCCCCACAGCCCACCAGACAGGGGCTGGAACTAAGGGCAGCCTGATGTCCAGGACTTGCTGGTTCATGTGGACCCCAGTGTGCCTGTGGAGTGAGTGCCCAAGGACTCAGGCCAGGTCTGGGGGTGAGGTGGTGGGTGGCACTGAGCCTGATTTTAAAATGACCCATTTCCACCTTCAGCTCTCAAGGCTCCATCTTGGCCCCCACCTCCTGCGCCCCTCCCCCTGCTCCCGAGTGGGTGGCAACGTGTATTGACCGACCTCCCGCCACCGCCACCGGTCACGGCTTGGTTGGTATCGAGGTCGGCCCTGCCCACTCCGCCCCTCCGCTCCCCACCCCCCACTCCCCGACCCCGCTGGTCGGTCCCAGCATCTGCCACGGCCCCTCCTGCCGGCCCAGTCGCCGCCCGGAGGAGCTCGCCAGTTGTCGCGAGCGCCCCGCGGCCCCCGACAAGCTGGCAATTTGTTGTTGTTTGTCGAGTGCTTTTGTCATGCAAATCCCAGAGCCGGCCGCTGGCGCTGGCTCGGAGGAGGTGGGGTGTTTTTGCCTCGCTCTCTTTTTTCCCCTCCCTTGGCCTTTGCATTTGCAATTGTTAATGTTGCTTAAAATTAGAAGGAAAAAAACAGGCATTTAAAGGAATATCGCATTTAATTTCATTGGCTCTTGGTTTTGTGGTTCCCCAATGTGCCCCTCACTTTTGAAGGTGGCCGAGCTTGGGGGGGGGGGTGTTGGTTAGGAGGTGAAGTTTGCCTGGAGCCGCCCCAGCACCATGACAGACTTCGAGGCAGCCAGCCCCAATTCCAAAAGCCAATTCCCTACAAAGGAACCTCCCCCACTCTCTCTCACATATACCTCTGGTGGTCTTGTCCCCGTTTCAGGCTATGAAGGGCCTCAGAGTGCTGGCCAAGCTGTCCGCAGACAGGACCCAGGCCACCCAGCCTGCCCCGACAGCCCAGGCCTGTCCCTGGTCAGCCCCTCCTGATAGTGAAACTTGAAAGTTAAAGAGGTGGTTTTGTGTCAGATTCCTATGAAAGGCCGGGAGAGAGCTGATTCTCAAAAGAATTTTGGTCACTTCTTGGCAGACCTAGTAATCCCTGGAAAGAATGTCCCCTTCAGGTAACATTTACACTGACTCAAATTTCCACAGTTGTGAGAGGCTTTGAACAAGTCCCAGGGACATCCTTTGGGATGCTTTGTGACCTGGGTGGGCTTTCCTGGTTGTGTGCCAGGCCAGGCTGGTCACCCTTTGACCAGGAGGTAGTGGGAAGACACCAGGGTCTCCTGAAAGGCCCAGAGTAGCCCCCCACCCCAGTCCATCTTTGTTCCCACCAACCCCATTCCAGCTACCGTAAAACACCACAGACTGGGGGATTAACCAGCAGGGGTTTATTTCTCACCCTTCTGGAATCTGGGAAGTCCAAGACAGGGTATGACAGGGTTTGTTCCTGATTGTGACAGCTGCCTTTCCCGTGTCCTCGCATGGAGGAAAGCACTTCTGGCCCCTACAGCAGCACTAAGCCTGTCATGGCGCCCACCCTCATGATCTCATCTAACCTAATAATTTTCCGAAGGTCCCATCCCAACCAAACACCACCGTAAAGAGTGAAGCAGGTGATGGGCACAAAGAAGGGTCTCCTTGAGATGGAGTAATAGGGAAGCCCCTGTTACTTTGGGGGGGCTTTGGGTGGACCCCAGGAAACATAGTCTTCAGCACAACAGGCTGCCACTCTTCCTCCTCCCTCTTCCTCATCCTTCTACTCTTAACGTTCACCCTCCATAGAAAGTTCTCAGTCCAGCTGTCCTCAGTTACAGAAGTACTGTCTTTGTGTGTGTATGCACGTGTGTGTGGGCGTGCACACAGGTGGGAACGCTCACACATGGGTAGGCACATGTCACCATAGGTGTGCACGTGTCACTATAACAGACATTAGTCTTCAGTTTGTGAGCTGCAGAATGAGCTTTAGGTATTGGGTACCAGGGATATCTGGGAAATGGTGGGAAATGGCCCACCAGGAATTTCTGCCAGGTTAAGCTCCTGTAAGCACAAAGGAATTTTCCAAGTACAGGAAACAGCCTGTTGTCTAAAGAAACAGACTCGCAGTGAACTCTCCTCCTCTCCTTTCTCAGCTTAGTAGGGCTCTGAGCTCATCCGAGTGATCAGGGCCAGAGGCGGGGGAGAGTTCAGGCATCACGCCTGCCTCTCCCCCAGACAGTGCAGGCAAACAGCAACATGTTCAGTGGTGCTCAGTGGGGTACCCCAGGCGCAAAATAGATGGCCTAGTGCAAGACCAGAAGCTAAACGCAGGATGGCTGAAGCGGCATTCTAAACATTCTAAAGCTTTCACTTGTGATAGGGACTGGGGGGTGGGGGCGTGGGGAGGCATCAGGGCTTGGCAACAGGGAGGGAGGTTCAATCCTGGGTGCTCAGCACCCCCTGTTCTGCAGCAGGGAGACTTTTCTCTGGTCCCCCACCACATGATGAGCCAACAGGAGCATGTGAAGCTGAATCATCAGCACAGAGGTGATCCCCGCTGAAGGGAGAAGAGAGGCTTCTCTCCCAGGGGGTCCGTTGAATTCTGTTCCTGTGACCCAGTTACGGGCAGCTTTATTTACCCTCTGTGCTCACATAGCTCCACACTGAAAGCAGCCCTGGGACCCATCATGCCCTGGATCAGGGCTCAGGGGTGGGCTCCAGCAGGAGGAACCATGTGACTCCAAGTGTCCATTTCTACTGCTTCCTGTCTGTCTCTCACCCCACCCACACCCGCCCTGCTCAGGACTCCAAGCCCCTGGTCTCTCCTTTCCCCGTCTTCCCACCTCACTGGCACCTGTTCCCTTTGCGCTCAGTCCCCTGCTCCTGGTGCCTTCTCATCTGAAACAAGTCCTATTGTGTACCAGCCCTGGACAGGGAGGAAACCACTGCGGTAGGAGTCAGGGCAATGGGAGTCAGGGTGTGGTGACAGCTGAGTGTTGCCAAGATCCAGTAGCACTACAGGAAGAGGGCTGGCAGCAACTCCTGGCCATCCACCCTAGAAGATGGGAGTGTTCACACACAGGAGACCCTCTGGCACCCGGAGCTTGGCAAGTGCTTCTTGGAGCCAGAAGGGCCCCCCTGGGTTCAGAGCAAGTGGAACAGGCAGCTGCTGCTACCTTCAGGCAGGAAGGAGCTGCCTAGCCCTCCACGAGGGAGGATTGGGGATTGGGGAGCATGAGCACGGGCTGCACCCCGAAGAGCGGTGGCTTTGCCTGAGGGTGCAACCATGTGTCAGATAGATCAGGAAAGCTTTGGGGTCCCTCGCCCTCAGCCCCATTTGGAAATAAAGCCCAAGGCCCTGCTGCTCGGGAGCTTCTCTTTGCCTAGCCCTCATCACTTTGTCTTTGGTCACCTATAGGCTGGGCCCTCTCCCCAGATTCTGTCCCCTGCCCGCCCCTCCCCATGTCTGTGGCAGCCAGACAGGCCCAGACATGACTGAGGCAGGCAGCCTCTGCATTCCAGGTTGCTGTGACAGCTGACAAAGTTACAAGGACAGGGACGGCAGGAGGACGGGTGGCCTGCTCCCTCTGGCGGCTGCCCCCCTGCTCCATTCCATTAGGATTGATCAGGCTGGGTCAGGGGTCTGCCGGGCCTGCACCGGGCACCTGGAGCTTTCAGGATGACTGATGGCAGTGCCGCCAGCCAGCACCGCTGCCCCTCCACCGCCCTCTCTTCCAGCCAGCACTGAGCCCCAGCCCAGGCGCGCTCCCCTGCACACGGCTCTTCCCTAGTCCCAGCTTTCCTTCTTCCTTCCAGGCCCTCTGTATTTCTGCTCCTCCCCCTACTCTGGTTGAACCCCACTTTCCAGCCTCCTTGCCAGGCTCCATCCCCTCAGCAGGCTAGGTGGGTAGAATTATCCCAAGCCTTGACTTAGCTAGGCTCTGTGTGTTAGCCTGGGGGGGGGGCAAGGAAAGGGGGGCCCCTAGGGGTGGCCTCTTAGGGGAGATGAGAAGCACCACCTGCACAACACTTCAAAAACCAAGCCAGTTCTGGTGTGGCTGAGACAGTGCCAACTGCCACCCCCCTCAGCACCCCCAATCCCCCACCCCGTCTCTGTGACCATAGTGGGCGTCAGGAAACAGAGAAGAGAATCAAGGGGAGAGACCCTACCTGCCTTCAGGCACCAATAGAAACCACATTGGGGGCTCCCCCATGACACCCCTTCATGAACACATGACACCCCCAACTCCAGGGATTGTCCTGGTACTGGCAGTTGGGAAGGGCTGGCTAGGAAATCTGATGTGTCCTCTGGGCCCTATGGGACTGAGCCAGCGGAGTGCGAAGTCCTGTGCAGAAACTAGCCTCCACCCAGGAACCTGTCACGGGCTTCCAGAAGGTTCTGAAAACAGAGTGGGCCCAAACCGGTCCCTGGCGGTATCCTCTGTGTGGCTTTGTGTACAATGTGCCTGTGTACTTGGGATCACTGGGGATGTGTGGCAGATTAGGTGGCGTGGCTGGTACATTTGAAACTGTGAATGTGTGAGTGTCTGAATGTGTGTGCACGTGAGACGTGTGTGTATGTCAGGGGCCACGTGTGTGGCATTCCCCTGTGACGGTGTGGCAGCAGTGTGCAGGATCTGGGGGTTTTGGCTGGTGACCTTGTTGTGCAGGAGGGTGTGTGGAGTGAGGGTGCAGGCTTTTCTCGTGCTTTTCTCCTCTCCTGGGCACCTAGGGTCCAGCCATTGTGAACAAATCACAGCCCCACCCCCACTCCCCCACACACTTTTAATCAATTTGGTGCTTTCTTGTCAAGAAGACAAGCTATTTGCTCCGTGAGGATCAGATGGTGATGGATGAAATATAGGGAATAATTAAATTAGCAGTGTAATGGTGGTGCAAACCTCAATTAAAAAAATATTTCCTTTGTCGTAAAGTCTAGCCATAAATTTTAGGAGCTCTGCATTCCTGTGGCCGACCGGGCTCAGTGGCTGGACAGGTAGCCCGTGGTATGGGTGCCTGTGTCCATCAGGTGGGGCTAATGGACAGGCCCAGACATGTCCACGCCACACCCCTTTTATGCCTTTTATGTCCTTGTCCCATAAGAGCGAGACACCACCATCAGCCTCACACTTCAGCCCCTGTCCTCTGGAGTCCTCTCTTCCTCCAATCTTTTCATCGCCTTAAACAGACCATCAGTTCCTACCCTGTTTCACCAGCACAGGACCCCAGGCGTGGTGACAAGGTGCAGACCTACCCTGAGGATGGAGAGGGTGCTGGAGCAGGGCTCCTGGCCAATGTCCTGCATAGCGAGTGCTGGGGTGCTCAGGCAGAATAGAGGGTATGGGCCTGGGCAGGGGAGGCTGAGTGGGAGAGAGGCCTGGGGCATCCTGGGGAGGCCCTGGGCAGAGCTTAGCTTCTGTGGCCACGGTTACTCCTCCCTCTCACCAGCACTGATGGCACTAACTGCTCATTGTCGGGCCCATTATGCTAATGAATTATCACACAGACCTAAAAGGCTGTTTGTCTGCAAGAGACTGTCTGGAGCTCATTAGTAACAGAGGGGCCCCATGAACAGGAAAGTTGGAGAGGGACCTGTGCAGGGTCAGATCTGGGCCAGGGCATGGCAGATGCCACTGATACCGGGGAGGGAGGAGAGAGAGACAGGGAGGAAGGTCCAGCTAGCCTCTGGTGCTGCTTCCATTTAGTCATTCTAGAAAAAGACTAGGCTAGCTCACTGTGCTGAAGCTTTTGGGGTGGAGTAAAGTTGGGTGTCAGGACCAGCCATGGGGAAACTGGCTGCTGCTCACTGCCCAGGGCACCTTTGGTAGGCCCTGGGGACTTGGGGCACATGGGTGGGAGTGAGAGGAATGTAAGTTTGGGATGGAAACAGGACATGCTGCTAATCTGCTTAGGATACTGCAAAAATAGGATCCAGCCCACCAGGGAGCAGCCAGGGAGAAGAATGTTGACCAGGGCTGGAATCTTCTGCAGGCTTTAATGCCAGACAAGACTCCAGTCCAGTGTCTGTGGGTTTAAAGTGAGTCTCTGGCTTTATCCGAAGTGCTTCGGTGGTCCAGGCTTGCAGGGATGGAGGCTGAAGCAGTTTCTGGTCTACCAGGAGGGAAGCGCCAGGTGCCCAAACCTCCAGAATTCAACATGATCCTCCAGGTGACAAGAGGGGCCTGGCAGTTCAGTTTGCTGGCTGTGGTTCAAGACACCCCAGGCCAGACCAGTGAGAGTCCAGTTATAGGTTCCGAGGTCCTTGGTGACTCTGTTGATAGGGTGCAGAGGGGGGCAGAGCCCTGCACACTCAGCTAGCCTAGACTCACCCTCTGGCTTCCAGCAGAGTAGAAACCAGAAGATGGACTAGAAAAGAGGGTGGCCTCCAGGTTTCTGTTGAATAAACTTGTGTACAAATAACACCCAGTACAAAAACTTAAAGGAAACTGGAGTCCATCTCTCTCCTTGGGCTTCTAGAATCTGTGCCTTGGGCCTGGGTCAAGCAATATTTATACATCCCCCCTTCAATAAGTCCCCCCAGGCTTGGGGGGAGCCCTGGATGCAGCCCTGTGAACCCAACCCATTGATGCTACCAGTTGGGCTGAGCCAAGAAAGCCTCAGGACAGATGACAGGTCCTATTTCCAGTGTTTTCTGCTAGTGGTTTCTTCCTCAAGTCACTGAGAGAGTGCACAGACTTAGCCAATAGAAGACAATAAAACCTTTTTAATGTGAAGAGAATTCACAGAACCCGACACTGTACACACCTTGAGGTGTGAGAAGAAAGTGAAGAGGTGAGCGTGTAGTCAAGGGTTTCTTTGAAACCCTAGAGGGGAAACTATTTAGGAAAAGAGAAACTATTTAGGGCCATAACAGTTAAAGATTATTGAGAAAGGGACTGAATTGTACCTAGGTGGTTTTTTTCTTTATAGGCTTGTTTTATAAGACTTTCCAATCTCCTGTTTAATGGCACCATGTTCGAGTTAATTTAATTCAATCAAAAGTTCTATTTTGACTTTTTCTAAGGATAATTAGTGGGAAAGCGTGTGTTCTCTCTCGGTTAATGGTGTCATCATCTACACTGTCTCCAGATCAGGACAGCTCAGCGTCATCCATGACGACGCTGCCTCCCGCCCCATCAGCCAGCATCCTGCCCTCCTTCCCCAGCCCTGCACCGCCCTCTCCCACCCCCCAGCTCCTGCAGTGCTCCAGCTCAGCTCGTGACCAATTCAATGAAGTCCACGCCCTCATCTCACCCTCACTTCTCCCATCTCCCCAGACTGACTTCTACAGATATAAAACTCTCCTGCTGTTTTCTCGATGCAATTCTCGCTTCCCGCAGGTGGAAGGAACAGGTTTAAGACTTCATCCCATCATGGTCCAGGAGCTGACGGGCCACCCTGGCTCTGGCTCATCTTCTGGAAACTGTCCCACAAGCCACATCATTTCTTATCCCTCCCACACCTCATCTCTGTCCCTTTGCATATTCTGACTTCCTCCTCATCCTGTGGGGAGCCGCTGCCTCCCAGGGGCCTACACACTCCCGGCAAGCTCCTTTCTCCAAACATCCTCTCACTCTGGGAAGGGTTCTCCTTCTGTGAGCTAATTATTCCTTTCTCTAAGCTTCCAGAACACTTGGTTTATTTCAACGCACATCACGTGACCGTGTCATTCTCTTTGTACATCTGTCAGTCCCACCAGAGCAGACACTCATGGGGGGAAGGAGGAATGCCTAGAACATAAGACAAGCTAAAATAGCAGAAAAGCAAGAACAATAAATACGGGCATATTTCGTTTTATCGCATTCACTTTACTGCTCTTGGCAAATAGCGTACTTTTGCAAATTGAAGGTTTGTGGCAACCCTGGATGGAGCAAGTCTGTCAGAGCCATCCTTCCAACAGTGTGTGATGATGGCTGGCATTTTGTAGCAATGAAGTATTTTTAATTAAGGTATGTATATTGTCTCTTTAGTCATAATGTTACTGCACACTTAGTAAACTCAGGCTAGCGTAAACATAACTTTTACATGCAAACCAAGTATGTCCAATGACTTGCCTTGCTGCAGTATTCGCTTTCATGCGTGGTCTGGAAGCAAACCCCCAATACCTACAAGGTGGATCTGTACTGTAGTCTCCAGAAAGTAGCCCTCCCACTCCAAGAAGAAAAGGACACACTGAGGTATACATCCCCACCTGGTAACCAGCTTCAGAATCGTGAGTTTAGATTATTTCAATTCACTATGTCAAGCCCTACGTCTAACCTTAGGAAGTCACGACCTATGTCACCACTGAGCACTGTGAGTATAGTATCTGGAAAGTTTATGAAAAGGTAAAATGTGTTCGCTGATGAAAACACATTCGAAAATGGATCAAAATGTGCTCAACGTGGGATACAATGTGGCCCCTGCCAGGTACTGTAGAAGGAGAACTTCCCAGGTAGCTGGAGAACAAGACTCACATGGGGAACAAAGAAACGCTCAGAGTTGTGGTGATGGCACCGTGTGCAGAGGAAAAGCCCCTGGCCAAGATGGAGGGTGACACACAGGACAGGGTTTGAAGAATGAATCTACTTCAAACACAGCCAGTCAGTGGGAGGCCATGCAGGGTTGGGCATTGGTGAGGGCCACACTGGTTCTGAGAGCCACAGGCCTGGGATTATCCAGGGGGTGGCCAGCCAGGGAGGGGAGACCGCTGGCCTGGGGGATATCCACGGGGTGGCCAGCCAGAGAGGGGAGACCACTGCATGAATCTGCCCTTCTCTCCACCTCCCATAGTTCCTACCACCCCTGCTGATGAACCTGTTAAAATGATCTTGTTTTCTTTACAAAAATCTGACACATGATAAGTATAAATGTATGTACAGGGACTGAGAGAGCAGGTCTGGGTCACGTGGAACTAGCAAGTCCGAGACATAGGGTTCTATACTCATTAGTGCTTGGGACGGGGAACATGTGCCATGCAGGGGCTCTGGGACGGACAGACGAGGCCACCTCCCTGGCTCCAGGAGGGAGCAAGTAAGCCAGACCGAGTCCTTTGCCCATTCCTCCATCCCAGAGGCTGTCCTGACCCGCGGAGGCGGCAGCAGCCATTCTGTCCTGCCAAAGTAGCCCGTCAAGTCCCCGCGTATTGTTCCTGCCACATCACTCTGCTCTGTTCTTGGCATCAAGGCATCATGGGGTGCGGGCGGGGGCGTGAATCTGACCCTGTAGGGACCTGCACCCATCCTCATCATGGAGTGAACCAAGAAGACTGGTTGCTTCTGAGCTCCTCCCCAGCTGGCTAGTTTTAGCCCCTGACTCCCTTTGTCAGGGGGCCCATAGCCCTCCCCCACCCACCCTCCTGTCCCACCTGTGTCCTCCCCCTTCCTCCCCGGTTCCCATTCCCAGCCCCACCACCTCCCTCTCCAGAGCTGGGCCGGCCTGAAGACAGATATTAATGTGCAAATTAGCACAACCCGACTGGGTCCAGATTGCCACTTAGAATTTGCATATTAATAAATGTTTTTGTGACAGCATTTAGCAGCTCAGAAAGGACAGAGTCTCCCCTCCCCCAGCCCCATAAGCAAGACAGCAAGACTTGGGAAGCCAAACTTGTCCCTCCCCTAATACCATCCTGCCTGGCTTTGTCCATTTATCTATCTGTCTCCCTACTTGCCTGTCTCTTAGTGTCACCTCCCCAGCCCCTCACTGGGTGCTGAGAACCTCTGCCCAGTCACACGACTAGCCATGATGGAGGTGGGACAACCTCAAGCCCCAGGAGGGCCGTATGAGGCAGCAGGCAAGCAGTGTGGCTGGGCTGTCTAGAAGGTCTGAGGGAGGAAATAACCGTCTGGTCTCCACACAGCACAGTCGTGGTGGGCTGAAGGAGAGGTCACTCTCTGGGAGATCCTAAGGGTCCCTGAAAAGAGGCTCTGGATACAGCAGGAACCCCAAACCAAGACGCCAGAGCCCTGACTCAGGGCTCTCGGGTCTTGGTCCTAACTTATACAAGGTCTAGTGTGTCTCTGGACCTCTGTTTCCTCTTCTGTGAAATATTAGGGTTAATACCCAGCTCCCTGAGTCTCAGGACTCTTCTGGGGATCAAAGGAGATAAGGAATGTGGACATGCTTTGAAAAGAAAGGTGAGATTTGCAGATGCTGCCTGTCATTTGGCACAGGAGGGAAAATCCTGGGGCTGTATTTTACAGACTTCTGTATTATACATGAACCATCTGGAAATTAAGGATTATGTATAATAGAGTTTTCAGCTGGCTGAGGATTGCCGCCTTCAAGCACCAAAACTTTTAAACTTTCATTGTAACTACTCGGAGGGACAGTCTCTCGACAATGCATCCCAAGGGCCTGGCTCTTTTGTCACTTCACGCAAACTTTCCCACCTTTGTCTTCTGTGGGGTGGCACTATCAAGGGGGTGGTGCGGGCGATGACCACTCCCAGCTCACTGCTGTGTTCTGCAGGTTCTTACTTCCTCCAGTGGTTCTGCTCTGCCTATTGTCCCTTCTGGTTCTGATGGACCCAGCGGTCCATCAACTCTGAGGACAAAAGCCAGAATCCCTAAACTCAGGACCATGCCTCACAGGACTCCCTTCTAGAACTGGGTGGAGAGATAACAATGACCCATCTCAGAGCTCACATTCCTGGGGAGAGGGCTGGGAAAGAGCCAATCAATGTGACTGGTAAACTAGCAGTTAGTTATTGGCCCTAGAGCGGGCTTTGTATGAGCAAAGTGTACCAGAGTTTTAATACATGGACTGTAAATACTTTACACCTGTCATAACAATGAAGGCATTAATAGACCTCAGGAGACTTTATGACCCATTTCCCGATTTTCTTGTGTTCCAAAGAGTGAGAATGTGTGCTTCCTAGGTACATTACATATGGAAAGGCTTCACACATGTGAATGTACAAGCACAATTGTATGTGCAGGCTTATGTGTGCACATTCACCCACCTCTACGGGGCTGGAAGGAATAAGCCACTTCTGGAAGCCAGGTCGGATACCCCTTCTGTTCCCATGCCCTAGGGCTCAAGGGGTGGGGAGGAACCAAAGTTTGTGGTTGCCATTAGGAGATGGAGCCAGTCTCAGTTATGGACCTGACAGGGGATTGGGATTGACTATTGACGTCAGCTTCTGGGCCTCGGGTGAATGGTCTAGCCTCTCTGTGCCTTTACCATCCACACAGTGGGAGAGTAGCAGTCCCCTTCTCATTGTCATGAGGATGATCTCTGTCAACAGACCCAGCACATGACAAACTCCAAGGGAAAATTGTCTGTTTCCCTTTTTCTTTACTTGTTTTACCTGTGCTACCTTGCCAGGTGATGCTCAGGTACATTTCAGGACATTTCACCATTGCAGGATGAAGGAACAGTGGAGCGTTCAGTGCTAGTGTGACCTTTGGGCTACTTCCTAGGCCCACGCTGCCCCTGCCCAGGCTTGAAGCTGCCGGAGTCACCTCCAGCAGCCGGGTCTGCTTCTCTTCTCCCTGACCTTGTCCCACTGGGCCAATCAATAACATCTAGTGAGTGTTGATGAGTGACAAAAAGCTGAGGCTGGGACAGGACAGGATATTGCTGTGAATAGATGCAAATAAGTGGACAAAGTTAGAGGGAAGACTGGAAGCCAGCAGAAACTGATCCTCAAGCCAGATGGAATTTAGGGGCAGAGGGTCTCCCCAATAAGCAAATCAACTCCAAAACTCCCCTAGCTCAGTTTAAAACTCCAGTTCTGAGTCTTGGGATGGGCATTGAGGAGAGGAAGAATGTTTGGACCCCCAGACTCATCCCTTCTTCGAGTGAGAGGCTACGTCAAGGATTCTAGGGCAGAGGGCAGCTTGACCTCCTTGCTGAGGCTCCCTGAGAGTCAGCTATTCAACCACCCCCCAACACCATGCACCATGCACAATGCACCCCCATGGGGGGGTCACTGGCTCTCAGCCCTATGAGAACCCTTCCTGCTCTGCTGTGTCCCAGCACAGGCAGGAAGTCCTTCTCTGAGGCCACCTCCTTGCCCCTTTGCATGTGGTAAGCAAAGCAGGGCAAGTCTAATTCGAGGTCCTAGAAGACAGTTCTTAGATTTTTCTAGGGTGAGCAGACATTGAAGGACTTCTCTGGCCCCAGATCTTGCCGGCTCATTCAGTAACAAAGCACTGTCCAGTATTTTTTTTTTTCCTTCTGGCCTCTTATTTGCCATGCCAGCGCTGGCCATTATGGAGGTGATTAAATTTAAAGACACTGCAGTAAACTCCAGCTTACGAAAGGCAGCCGGCATCATTAACAAGTAATTGGAAGCTAAGCTTAATGAGGTAAGAGAGAGAAAAATAATATCCACAGTCCCTTTTCGGGTGGCCACTACCCTTGCACTTCCACACCCTTCTGCAGCAGTCCGGCATGTCTGATAGCGAGGACAGGACACAGTGTGCTGGACAGCAGGGCCAGCGTGGTGGGTCACCGTGACAGAAAACGCAGGAGGCTGAACAGGGAGAGCAGGTTAGTGCCTGTGGGGGACTTTCTGGAGAGGGAGGTTTGTCATCCTTGAAGAGTGCCGTGAAATTAGGATCTCGGGGTATGGGTGCCCCAGCCGGCCACATCACCTTCAGGGCTAGCGCCCCCCCAGACTACCTTCCCTGCACACCCAACTGCGGCTGTACGTCAGCCTCACAGATCTACTATCCCAACATTTGTGGGTTTTCATAAGACCCTAGAAAATAAAAGCATGGCTTACCCCCAAGTGCTATTTCCCTTTAATTTGGGGTTTCTAATATGTATGTGTTTATTTCATGGCAATGAATGCTTCCAAGGGACTCGCTCGTTACAAGCTTTGTCTGATTTATTTCCTCTTGGTGCTCTGAGAAGGATGCGGTTGTTAATAACAATAATGCCGCCCATCTTACAGCACTCTCTGCTTTTCGGGGCATTTTAAAATCCATTATCCTATTTAATAGAATTGTAGACTCACAGGGAAATTGTAAAGTCGGGGGAGTTTGTCCTTGGCCACCCCTGTGGCATGGTGCCTGCTCCTTCCCGACTCGGCTGCCCCCACCCCCTTCTGTCCCTACTGCCCCCCCCACTCTCCTGACCCTCTATGACTGGACCCCACCCATATCCTGAGGCCCTAGCAAGTAGACAGAGAATGCACGCCCTCCCTTTCCCAGAGAGGGGTAAGTGGGAGGCTCTGGTAGAGGAAGGAGAGCCAGTGCCAGCCTTGCCACACAGGGAGGCCAGCCTTGGCCTCGTTAGTTTCTGGAGGTCAGAGACAAGATGCGACCCCCTCCCCTACCCAGCATGAGGCTCCTGGAAGTCCACTCTGCCATTTATAGGCAATTCCAGAAGAAGGGCCCCTCCCTAGCCTCCTTCTCTACTCCACTGTCTCTGTGGCTGCCTCCCCCATCCCGGGGCTCCCTCAGCACTCTAAGCTCCCCAGTGTCTGTCAGTCCCTCTCCATCTCTGCGCTGTGCACACAGCCTTTCCCTTTCTCTGCCCTTTCTGTGTCCTGCAAGCCGCTTTCCTCCGGCCTCCTCAGCGCCCCGCACTGCCTTGGTGATGAATCCTCCTTCCTAGCCCGGAGCCTGAGTCCCAGACAACCAGGCGCTGTCTCAGAAGGGCTCCTGCCTGCAGCGTGGACCCCAGAGGCGTTCGACTTGAGCAGTTCAAACCATTTCCCCACGAACACACCTGTCTTTTCCTGACAGCCCAGTTCCAAGAATCGAGTCATAAGCCATTTGTGTATATTCGTTTTATTTTCTCTTCTGGTATTTTCTCAGGGCCTCCTCACTTGTAAGGTTTTCAGAAGTGACCGCCCGGTTGGCACTGGCCCAACCTCAGCCTGCATGTAGCTTTAGCCCATTAGAATGAGTGAGGAGCGGAAAACACATACTCCCACACATACGCATGGATGAAGTTTTCCTTTTTTTCCCTCCCGCTCCCTCACAACTCTCTGTGCAACCCAGGCAGGAGCCCACTGAGATAGTCATTCGGATTGTGTAGATCTCAGGACTGTAAACAGTGTGGGCATCTCCCAGAGGACCTGGAAACTGTCTCGGGCAGTGGGGCCATGGGCAGATGCCAGCATTCCCCCTGCCCGAGTTCTGGTAGGCAGACGTTTGCCCCTCGCCTTTGCAGCCCGGACCCCTCTCCCTCCTGCCTCTCAGGAAGCCTCTAGTTCACTCTCCTCTTGCCCTGACCCTCCCAACTGCACACCTGCTGGAATTAATATTCATTGTAAAATCCCAGGGCCCCCAAGGGTCGGAAGTTTCCATGACGAAGTCCACCCCCACATCTGTCCACTGCCTTGAACTGAACTCCAAGTCTGACGCTGCTCTTGCCGAGTCAGGAGAAAAGCAAGTCTGACCTCACCTTGCATCTGGGAAGGTGAATCAGGCCAGTCCTGCCACCCGCCATGGCCAGGCCTAGGTGCCTTGCCCATTCTCAGTCAAAGCAAGGGCGGACCCCAAGACTACTGCTCTCTAGTGCAAACTCCCAACTCCTGGGAATGATACATATGGCAGGAGAGGAGTCGAGGGCCTCGGCGGCAACCAAGCTTTCTTGGAGACTTTCCTGGAATTCCGTAGCACCACACTGTACCCATGTGGCCTAGCACTCTGGCCTCATGTTCTGGGGTTACCCAGGAGCACGCCGCTGGGACCAGGGAAAGTTGCAAGAGATAGCAAGAGCTGGACGGATGCAGTGTCGCTACAGGAGGGGACACCGCTGGGGAGGACAGGCCAGGCCGGGAATGGGCTTGTGCAGGTTGGAGGGAGGAGGGCTGAGCAGTTTCCGTGGGCATTAGGAGTTCTTGAGAGGAGACATGTTCCTGACACATAGGCGGCTTCCAGGTCAAAAGAGCTGGAGCGGGTTGTCCTGGCCAGAAGGAGCGAGGGGGCATCGGGGGAGACCGCCAAGGCTGAGCCGCAGCCGTCTGTGCTTCGGGGGCCTTCTCATTACGAACCGCATCTCTGTTTCTGACTAACCTGCCCCCAAGTCTGGGCTCAGTAAAGGAAATTGATTACTTTCCATGGCAATTAACATCTGGTCCCGGGTCACATCGTTAGAATAATTTGTTACAGGAAAAGCGAAGGAACTAGCTACCAGGTAATAAAGTTCTTGTGGACCCAATTAAAGAGGCCTCCTCCGTCCACTGGGAGAGACCGCCAAAGGGAAGGCGCCCCTGGCTGGAGCAGGTGACCGAAGGGCACAGAGGGGTCATCGGAAGCAGATGTGTGGAGTGACCAGGGAGCTTCTCTCTATCCTGGGCTCCACCCCCAATTTCACACTTGCCCTCTCCCCCCCCACCCCCTAACCCCCCACAACCTGTGGCTGTGGGTGGCAGTGTTGGGAGCCAGGCTCTGACCTCACACAAACTGGTTTTCTGGTCTGGAAACTGTCTCTTCCCTCTCTGAGTCTGTTCCCACCCTGCCTCACAAGGTTAGGGAGGATTAAGGGAACTATTGGGGGTCAAGGCCTTTGTTTAGAGTCCACAGTGAGTGCTCTGATTCGGAAATTCAAGCGTCCGTCCCACAGTGCAGTCTGTGGGTCTCATGGAGGGCACCGGCTCTGATGTCTGAGGGCAGCGGGATGACCCCTGGAGCTGTCTAGCCAGTTTGTCACATTAATGCTCATTTTCCTTTGGCTTTCTTCAACCCCATTGCCGAGCATTTTCGTAAAATCCCCCAAAGTTACCTTTGCAATTCATTTGTTTGCCAGGCAGGCAGATTTATGGCAGGTATCTGTATAAATATTTACATTCTGCAGCAAGGAGGTTTTGGAGGTCACACTCGTGAGCCCGCACACCAAACACACACACTCACACACGTACCCCCAGCACACAGCAAACCCTGCCCCCTGCCCCAGCCAACTGCAGCAATGAATGAGGGATGGTCTTCCAGCCGGAAAACACCTCCAAGGCAGGACAGACCCATACCCCACACACCCATCTGCACACCCCCTGCACACCCCAAAGGAGGCCACACCTGTCAGAGACAAGGCTGGACTCAGGGCTGCACCACCAGGACGCAGGGGCATAGTCTGGGCACAGAGAACTGCTCTCCACTCTGTGCCTCCCTCCCACGAGGGTCACCTTCTTCTGGGGCAGAAACCAGCAAGAAGGGTACAAAGGCTTTCCATCAGAGGTAGACTCCAGACAGACCCCTTGAAACTTTGGGAGCATTGAGTGCGTGGATGGCCTCCACCAGTGTACACCTGGGGATAAGAACTGGGGACACCCCAATTCTACACACTACATACTCGGAACTGAGCAGCCCCCTCAAGAAGCGAGGGGTCCCCTAGTGTCTAGAGAAGGGAGAGATCGGAGAGGGGCTGGGGGCGCGAGGAGAGCTTCTGTGGGGTAGGGAGCACAGGCATGGCCAGCCCGGGGAGCACGCCTGCTGCAACGATGCAGGGAGCACAGATCCCAGTTGGGCTGGACAGGGGTCTACAGGCCCACCTTTGAAAGTCAGCCTGGCTCACTGTGCCCTGTACTTAAAATCGTTAAGAAAGTACGCTTTGTGTTATGTGTTTTGCATCACACAAGAAGTTTTAACCAGGCCCTCTCTAGTGGCACAGCAGGTTAGGACGCAGCACTGCAAGCAGGCTGCAGCCACTTCAGTGCGAGTTTGATCCCAGGTCCCAGAGGTGACCCACATGGTGCGGCAGAACCCTCCTGACCCGCCCGCTGCTCCCCTTAGCAGGGTACTTTGTTAATCTGCCTGTTCTGCTCCCCACTCTGTTTCTGGCCTCCCACTACCTCTGGGCTATACCCTAGTTGGGGTGGACAGGGGTCTGTAGGGGTGTAGGGGCAGAGGTGGGAGCCCATGCTGGGGGAGGGGTTTCTATCCTGACCTATGTCTGGGAGCCCCGCGACTTGGCTGGGAGCAGCTGTCTCTAGCCCACGTAAATTGCTGTAGATTTGGGTAAAACGCACACTCCCAGCCCATCGCTCACCTCCATGCTCTGCTCTCGAATTTTTCATTTGGCGGGAGCTGATGTATGATGGCTCATCACTCCCCAATATTATTGTTCAATTAAAGTACGCCTTTCACCCAGCAGCTGTAGATCATCGGGCTGTCTGGGACCCACGGGCGGCACGCCTGAGACTGTGCCGCGGGAAGGGGCCCCTCCACCTGCCGGCTGGGCTCCTCATGTCTACCAGCAGCCTGCTGAGAGGGCGGGAGCCTGGAACACCTCGCTGCCCCAGCTGGCACAGCGCCCTTCCCAGGTGGCCTACCCTCTGTCTTCGCTCAGATCCACCAGATCCTGCCCCATCTGACATTCAGCTTCCCCGCCCCAGCCCACCCCCCTCCCTTAGAGGCCGGAGCACTGGGTCACCATGGGCGGGGAGGTCCTGGCACACTGCCTGGTCACACTACTCTATTCACTTCCCTCATTTGTAAAACGGTGATTCTGAAGTCAATCCCCGGATCGTGGTGAAAACCAAGTTAGTCAATACACAAATCTGCTCATCACTGCCGTTACTATTATCATTTTCGTTGTTCCCACCAAGCTCCTCAAGGGGCAGGAGGGCTGTCCTGCACGTGTTCTTTCCCCTCCCCCACCCCTGACGCTCTTCCTTGTCTCTGGTAGGGGTGGTGGCTGCCTGTGGCCAGTGGGGGGAGGGGTACAAACCCCCACTCAGTAGGTGGGCTCCAAGCCGGCTGCCATCTCCCCAGGCCTCCTTGGCGCCCCACCTGTATCGTGAGCATGCAAAGCCAACATGTAGCTCCCTAGCTGTGTGAGCTGGGGAAGAAGCAGCAGCAGGTACAGGGAGTGTGAAGGATGTTGCTGATCCAGTATGCTGGGCTGAAACCTCGCGTCAATCAGCCCTCTCTCCTGGCTTGTGCCAGACCCACACCAACCATTTGTTCAAGCGGACCCTTCCCACAACGAGGACGCTTCTCTTACGAAGCCTCTATCATCTTCATTATTATTCTTAGCAAGCTCCAGCAGCACATTGACAAAGAAAGCAACTCCTGCTTATAATTACGTGGTTGCTCCTGTCCCCACACTGTGACCTCTCGGGTCTCAGAGCCTGTCCCCCTGGACCTAAATCAGGCAAGCATCTCAGTCACTTTCATTGCCACCCAGAGGTCAGGACACTACTGGTGCCTGCCCACCTCTCTGGCTTTGCTTCTATTCCATCTAGGGCCAGCCCTTTGGTCACACTCACTGCAGGTAGCAGATGGTCCCAGCTGACCCTCCTGTCTCCCCAAATCCCAGCTCCTGGTAGCAAGACCAGGCCTCTTCTCTCCTTCCTCTTAATCTAGTCACAAGCCCAGAAACCCCATCCTAGGATCCTGGCATTGCTTAAAGAGCTGCTCTGAGCTGAACACGAGAAGCTTCTAGCCATTCAGTCTGAGGACTGATATGGAAGGACAAATCTTTCTATCAGAAGAAGCATGGCCCAAGAGCTGGAAAGGAGGAGTGCTGGATGAGATGTCTGCATAGGGCCAGCTCTCCCATCAGGGCCCGTGGACCTCTCAGAGGCCAGGGTAGAGAGCTTCTGGCCAGTTATCAGCTCCCTAGGGCTCACAGGGCACCTCTAGGATCTTGAGAACTCATGATTTACTCAGGGATGGGGCCCTGAAATTTCAGCTTTATGTTGCCTGTTCTAAGAATGGCAAGAGCAGGAATTCTTGGTTAATGATCTTTGAGGAATCATGGCAAACACAAATGATCTTGTGAGACCAAGAGTGGCAAATGGAAATCCAAGAGAAAGGTGGTTCTTTTCAGGACACAACAGTGAGTAAGTGGCAGCCCTGAGCAAAATTCTAGAACAGATGGCATGTGAGTGTTTTTAGGAAGTGTTGGTCTTATGGGTCTACCAGGGGGTCCCCCAGAGAACAGGCATATTTCCTCCACTGACAGATCAACTGGAGCTGGATGACCCCCAGCAAGTTTTCTCATGAGGCTCTGTGGCTCTGTGGCTTCAGTGACAGAATAATCAGACAGATCCACAACTGGTTGAAAGTTGGGCCTAAGGCATCGTGGCAATTAGGCAGGTATCAACCTGGGAAGATTTCTTCAGGATCAAGGATTTGCCTCTGTCCTTGGTCCTGCCCTCATCTGCATTGTTATCAGTGACATGGCTCAGATATGGCCACCATGCTGGGCTGGGCTGACCCAAGTTTTAGATGACTTAAAGCTAAGAGGAAAGGTGTATCCATTAGATGACATAATAACAATTAAAAAAAAAAAGGTCTCTGTGGAAGGGATGGGAAGAATCCAACATGATAAAATTCATTGGAGAGAAATTTGGGCCTTTCACTTGGGGCAAAGAGCCTGACTACAGCCACACAGTAAAGTGAAAGAGAGCTTCAAAGCTTCAAAGTCTAGGAGACTTTGGCTGCCTGGAACCTCACTGTGTCTCAGACTACATCAAGAAAGTAGAGGATCTAGGAGGAAGTGTTGGCTTGACTCTACTGTGGGCTCTTGAGCAGTTCTAGGGCCCAGTGAGAGGCTGGGTGAACTTGGATGTGGTCAGAGGATTGTGGTTGCATGTGGAAGACTTTGCATGCATTACACATGACAGGTTTTAAGGAACCGGTATGGCTAAGCCAAAGGAGGGCCAACTGGGACAATGGCCATTCAAGGGTCGTTCCAAGGAAAAGTCTTATTTTCTATAGCTCTAAAGGATAAAATGAGGGCCTCCTACAGAAGCTACCAGAAGTCAGATTTCAAGTAAACAAAAAGTATGCTTGTTTGCATTGCTGTAAAGTGTGGGCACCTTGGGGGTGGGGGGTGTTTAGTTGCTGTAGGTAAACGAACTGGATGCCTCAGAACAAGAGTCATTTAATGGGGAATTTTGGTCAGGACATGGAGATGCTTGATGACCTTGACGTTTTCCTGTCAGTACATCTGGGTTCTGCCATTGCTCTTAGGTGTAGAGAGATCCCAAGGCCACCTCCACCCTCTCATACACCTGCTGGAACTACCAATTTGTAACAATTACATGTTGATTGTTCCAGTAAGACCCAAGGCCACGGTGGATGGGGCAGGTGGGTAGAATAGAGCTCCTCTCCCTGAGAGCACAACAAATCCACTAGTAATATTGTCCTAGGAACATAAGGGTGGCCCCTTCCTGGGCCTAGAGCAGCAGCCATCCTCTCCTGCCTATTGTTGGACTCAAGAAATTAGGGGGCTGGTCCCCAGACAGAGGAATGCAAGGGCTGCACCAGAGAAGTTTTCCAGCATAGCTCCTTTTGGACTGGGGGTTGAAAACTTAGTGTATCCCTGGCTTGTGGGCTTTGTGAATTAGAATCTGGGGTTTTTATGTCTTTCTGGCTTTTCAATCCTGCCTGACAGGAGTAGAGTGAGTGTTTGATGAAACAGTGTTGCTGGGAGAGTCACAAGAACCACACTCAGAGGACCGTGAATACCAGACTGAATGATGTACTAATCTGTTAGCACTGGGGAGCCATAGCATGTCCTTGAGTGACTGAGAGGTAGAATCAGGTTCTTCGTGGGACACTAAAGAGTAGAACTAGGCAACAATGTGAGACTAGAAAGGAAAGGGAAATTCCAGTGTTAAACAGAATGGCAAACTCCCTGAGCAGTGCCTGGCCCTCTCATACAAGGAGAGGGAGCGGCGGGGGTAAGCTCACTCACGCTGTGGGAGGACAGGCGCTTCTCCCACCAGCTCCTGTCTGAGCCGAGGTGGAGCCCCAACCCCAGACCCACTTGTAGGCTCTTCAGAAGACTGGAGACCATGTTCTCCAGTACACACCTTGGCCAAGGGTAGGCATGGCCCTTACATAATGGCCAGGACCCTAGGATCCAGGATCCAGCCCAGCCTCCTCTGCCCCTCATGATGTTATGTTCTAGGAGGGTCTGAGAGGGCAGCAGGAGGTGACATCTCCCAGGCTTCTTGCAGCTTGCCAACGCTTCCCCTTTCTGGAATTCACGGTAGACCTACCCATGCAAGTGCAGTTCCCCAGAAGCGGATGTCCCTGAGGTACGGAGTGGGCTCACACATCCAGGCCCATATGTCACAGGACAGGTGCATCCACCCACGGGGAGCCCGCCTGGGTCTTCACCCTGGTCCTCATGCCCACACAGCAGTACACGCCCACCTGTACAGCACCAGGCATGACAGCCCGGCCACGTGCATGGCCAACTCACCTGTGTACCCCTGTGACTGCCCCACAAGGTCACAGCAGACTAATAGGCAGGCTTGGGCTCCTGTGACCACAGATTGGGTGGTGGGGCCGAGGTCACAACTGCCTGCTCCCTCCACCCCCAGGTGGCCCCCAACCATGGGGTCAGAATGCAAAAATGAATTTGCCAGCTGAAAGGTGATGGAAGCTGGCCACCAACAGAGAAGTTTCATGGTAGATAATAGGATCTGAAATCCAACCAGGAAAGAGGGCTGGTCAGAGACTGCTGCAGTCAGGATAGGCAGGGGAGAGGCCACCAGGAACCAAGGGGGTTGGGGGTGACAGTATCCTCCTTCCCTACTTGCACCCCCCCAACCTCCCAGAGCCAGGCCCCACTCTCTTACATTGGGGAAGGATCCAGGGCCCTGTCTGACCCAGGGCCAGACAGGAACACAAGGGCTGAAAGAGACAAGAGACATTTCTGCCAACAGGAGCATGAGGTTGTAAAATCAGGAGTGGAGGGAATGGCTGGGAGGAGGGAGGAGGGGGTCACTGGGTAGGTCCCTCTGCGTGTCACACAGAGGAAGGCCAAACCTCACAAAGCTGGGTTGAGGGGCAAGGGGAGATTGACTTGTTGCATTGATGGATTGATGAATAAATGAATGATACCAATGTCGTGGGACATGCCACTGTCGCCATAACCAGATCCCAGATGGAGTCTCTGAGACATGACCCACAGGCTGTGCCAAGGGGCGCTGGAACCTGGCTCTGAGAATCCCAGGCTGGCACCCCACCGCACCCCCTGGCCCCACCCACCCTCCCACTGACCGGGCTGGAAGACTGAGGGTGGGTGGGGAGAGGAGGACAAAGAGGGTGTTAACACAGCTCACAATTAACTGGAATTGCACAAAGGGGAGGGAGGAGGAAGCTCCTGGCGACGCCACGGAGGGAGAGATGGATGAACTTTCCCACTTCACGGCGCCATGGAGCTGACAGTAAATATCAGAGGTAATGATATTGACTTTAAGGTATTATGGCTCCAAATGTCACTTGTGCTCTCGTTCTCTTTCTCTCAAGGAAAAAAAAAAGAAAAAACAGTCTCCTGATTTGATTTACATTTTCCATCCTCCTATTCCCTGTTCCTGGAGTGGGAAAAAATGCAACAGTCCTGAACTCCCCACACCTAGAAAAGTCGGTGTGGCTCCCCTGTCTCTTTGATCCCAAAGAAGACAATCCCACAGCATTCTCTTTCTCCCCACCCTCTGCCCAACTCAAGACCCCTACCCACCCTCACCCACAAGGCTGGAAAAATCAGGCTGGCGGGGTAGGTAAAGGAGCTAGCCCTTCCACCCGCTCTTCCAGATGCTGACTCCTCTCCCCATTTTAGCCTCCAGGCAGGCTCTTCTCCCCCTTTGGCTATGCTGCTTCCTTCCTGTCTACCTGCCCCATTCTCACATCTCTCAGGCCACACCTCCTCCAGGAAGCCCACCAGCATGGCCTGAGCCGCTGCTCCCTTACCTCTTCTTACAGCTAAACCAGCATGTCCTCTCTGAAACATCCCTTATTGAGTGGACTCAGACCCCACAACCTCCACCCCACTTTCTCCCCTAGGTCTAGTCTCCAAAGTCAAATTAACAGCCTCTGAGAGGCCAGGATCCTGGCTTAGCATTTTCCCTGAAATTTTCAGTAAATAGCTCTAAAATGAGAAATAGTAGCTCCTCCAGAGGACCTCCATGATCGGGGGCGGGAGGGGGGGGGCGGGTAGAAAACTGAAGACACTGGAGAGAGGTGTTGGGCACCAGATCCCTCCCTGACAGGGAGGCCCCAGGTGTCCTGAAAGGAGCACAAGCCAAAGCAGGAAGGTGAACAGGTCTCACCTCCAACCTGCTTACCCTCTCCAAACCCAGCTCCTCATCCAGGCAGTTAGACTCCTTCCCACAGAGCTGGCCCTCCCCATGGGTGAGTGAGTAGCTTGGCATTTTCTCCTGACTCATCTCCAGGGAACTGGTCTCTCTTCCACTGATTCCGGAAAGGACCAGGCCAAAGGAAGATTCCGGTGGGGGCATCTGCAGAGGTCAGGTTGCAACCCCCTCCACCTCCACTCCCACATGAACCACCTGCCCTGAGCCTTGTCTGCAATGCTGGACTCCTGTGGTCTTGAGCCTGCAGGTGGAAATCAAGAGCCCAGGCCTGGGAACCAAGAGAATGGACAGCTGGGCATGACGCAAGGATGGCGGAGCCTGTTAATAACTACTACGAGGGCCCTCCCTGGTGGCGCAGCGGGTAAAAGCACAGCACTAAGAAGCTAAAGCCACTTCAGCATGAGTTTGATCCCCGCCTGCCCCAGAGGTGACCCACATGGTGCTGCAGACCTCACCTGTCCCACCTGCTGCTCCCCTCAGCATTGTACTGCATCGATCTGCCTGTTCTGCTCCCCACTCTGTCCCTGGTGAATCCTCTCACTGCCCCTGCACCTCTGGCTTGTACCCCAGGTCTGTACGCATAAATAAATAAATATTTTTAAATAAATAAATAACTACGATGATAAGGCCGGGCCAGTCTGGAGCCCTGGGCTGTAAGCAGTTTCCTAGGTCAGCCTGAGCCCTATTCTGAGAGCACCTCAAGATCTGGTTTGAAGAGAACATCCTCTTCTCAAGCCTCATAGGGCCAATACAGTGACGACTGTCCCCTACCCGAGGCCTCTCCTTCTCAGACATCCTCTGTCAGGAAACATGGCCTTTTCAAGAAGTCTTTTCCCACAGTCAGACAGCTGCAAGGCTGAGAAAGTCCTTCCTTCCACTGAGCTACACTCCAAATTTAGGCTCAACCCCCATGTCATGTTGACACAAATGTGGGGTCCTCCATTCTGATCACCCAGTTCATTGCCTGGGCTCAGAGGTGGAAGTTTACTGCCATCCATGTGTGATTTTTCAGAAGTTAAACTAACTGACTTCATTTTAAATTGCCCTATGTCCCTTCAGGGACTGTGAGAGGTTTCAGGGGAAATGACATCCTGAACAAACTCCACAAACACAGGGTTTCTTTTTTTTTTAAGATTTATTTATTATTTATGCATATAGAACTGGGTACAAGCCAGAGGTACAGAGCGGTGAGAGGATTCACCAGAGACAGAGCGGGGAGCAGAACAGGCAGATCCAGGAAGTACACTGCTGAGGGGAGCAGCGGGTGGGTCAGGAGAGGTCTGCCGCGCCATGTGGGTCACCTCCGGGGCCAGGGATCGAACTCGCACTGAAGCGGCCACGGCCAGCTTGCTGTGTCCTAACCCACTGCACCACCAGGGAGGGCCCACAAACACAGGTATTATGGACCCCACCCCATGCCAGGCCAAAGAGATCCAAGACACCAAGGACTACAAACCCCATAACGTCATCACCACCGAAGGGAAGGTTGCTGGTGCTGAGGGTGGAGTTAGGGCTTGGTATATACCAGGCATGTGGGGCCGTGGGGGTACCTTGGTTTTTCGCCAGCTTTCAGTGTGTTATTGGGTTCCCATCTCAGTATAACTAGTGGGGCACATTCACCAGTTTCTCTCTCCCTCTTTCTCCCTGAGTCATTCCTTTCTTCCTTTTCCCCTTTTTTGTCAATAAACCATTTATTAATTTTTTGTACACACAAATTAAATCTCATTGAAAGTCCCTTTTAAGTGCACGGGTGAGGACCCACAGTCAGGCCAACCCATTTCACATAGGTGTTGCCCTGTCATAATAGTGTTAGCATGCAGACTGAGGGGTACCCCAGACCCCCTAAATATGCTATCTCTAAAGAGATTCTGCCATCTCCGCATAAAGACAAAATATTCTTAGTGTGAAAGAACTTTAATAGGATTAGTGTGCTGAGAAAGAGAAGGATAATAATTTCCTAATAAAACACAAAGAGTTGTTCATTGCCTTAATGGTAAATGTCCAGCCAAGCAGGGCCGGACCAAAGCAGGGCTGCTGAGGCCTGAAAGCCTGCCACGAGTCTAGGGCTCCTTCTGGCAGGGGCAAAAAGTGTCAGGCAAGCCTGTGACCACAGGAGCAAAATCAAAGCAGAAACTAAGGTAACAGCTGCCGTCATCGTCGGCCTCCCCACCAATCGCTCACCTATGTCTCTTCTAAGTGTCTCTACAAGTCTCCACTCTGTATGTCTCCTGCAAGGCCCCCAAAGCCCTGGGGGTATCCAAAGCTGAGAAGCAAGCAGGCCCTTCTTCACATGTCTCTGCTCCCATGTCTTCTTGCTGTCTCTCCCCCTGGCTGCTATCTCTTCGCCTCACTGCTCAGCTCTGCCCCTGCACAGGCAACCTCTGTTATACCTGCTCCTGTTTCATCAAGACTGCTCCCCAGCTCTGGGCAGCCAACCTCGGTCATAGGGGGCAATGTCCTCATTTCAAGTTCTGGTATGCTAAGAACCCAGGTAGTCAATACTATTAAAATTCTGCCTAAAGAGTTATAAGACCCTAATTGTAGACCTGAGAAGGTCTATGATGAAAAATGGACTTGTTTTCTTTATGTTAATTTTGGAAACTTTAAAAAAAAAAGTCTCCTCTCTTCCTATATCTTGTCTCTGTCCTGCTAAATGATACATTTCTCTACCTGAAAACATTGCCTGGGTGGGAAGTTCCCTTCTTTCGTTAAGAGGCTATTAAAAGCCTTTTCTAGGCTCCTGGCCACACCCAGCCTGCTCCAGCCCTCCCCCACAACAAACACATGGACACTCTGCAGAGGCCTATAGGGCATCTCTGCTGGGGTCCTGGGCCTGCGGCTGGACAGGTGGGTGCCACTCTGTGCAGGGGTGGGCGGGGGAAGAGGGGGTGTGCTTATGGCAGATGCGGAGAGAAATGAGTGTCAGAATTGGGAGAAAATGAAGCCAGAGGAGCTAGAGAGGGCCCAGTATATGTGCCAAGCTCTTGCCGGGTCATCCTCTCCTCTTGAGTGAACATTGTCACCATCATCCAGAAAGAGAAGCTGCCCCACCTGCCCCATGCCTGAGCACCTGTACCCAGAGACAGAGCTTTGTCAGACTGCACCCAGAGAAGGCCCGGGAGGCAGGCAAAGGGAGCAGCAGTGATGGGAAGATGGAGGGAGGCTAGGAGAGCTGGAAGGCCATCGAGGAAGCTCTGGGACGGCTGGGGTTCAAGGGGCTTTTCCTGACCTGCTGGCCGAGGCATTCGTGCAGGGTAAGTCCCCTCTGGGTCGCCCAGGGGCTAAACGAAAGGACTTCACACAGGCAGTCTGCTCCTGGCCACACCCAGCCTGCGCCCGGCCACACCCAGCCTCAGCTCTGACTCCTGGTGAGCACAGAGGCTGGCCAGCACCCAGCCAGAGAGGACAGAGCCTGTGCGATGCTGATTCCAGATCAGGTGGGGCTGCTTTCAGGTGTGGGCTTGGCCTTGACCTTTGACAGCCACTAGGAAGTGGAGCCTAGGGAACCCTGACTTGATTAACATTTAAATGCCATTGGGTGTGAGGAGGAGGGGCAGCGCAGGGCTGGAACAACAAACCTCCAGAGAAGGAGCTCGCTCTGGTGTCAGACCCAGAAGCCTGCTTATCAGACCCCCAGTTAAAGATCTATCCTGAATCCTGGCCCCCAGAGCCTCAGAGGGGTGTGGCTAGGCTCTCTTCCCTCCTCTGGGGCCACCGGGCCCACCCCTGCCTGGAACTCTTTGCTCATTTCACCCCGTCTGAGGGAAGTGCTCATTACGCTGTAAGCATGCACACGCACGCACACACAGACAGACACAGATGCACATGCTTGCAGGGGTCTTCAAGATCTTTGTCAGACCACAGACCAGGTAGGGGTCTGACCACAAGTATCTCTGATCGTCTGGTTTCCTGCCCTTACAGCACAATGGCCAGCCTGGCCTTTAGTACCCCTGGACATTGGGGTGCATGCAGCCCTCCTCTGAAGCTCCCCTTGACCTCTCCATGCCCCCCCTGCTCCGCCCCTCCTCCCCCTCCCAGCAGGGGCTGCCACTAGAGCTGCTCTAATGGGCCAGGCTGCCCCCCTGGCCTGGCATCTCCAAGGGAAGTCTTTTCATTGCCATGTGAGCGCAGGCTTTAAAAGCCACTTAAAATATCCTTGATGAGCAGGAGTGACCCCTCAGGAGGAAACGAGGCCAGAATAGAGCCTGGCGCGGGAGGGGGCCGCCAGTAACTGGCCTTCCCACCCTGCATCCCCGTGCACTGAGGCCCAGACTGCTCACCACACCTCCAAGCCAGAGAGGCCAGTTCTCAGCTTCAGGCTCTCCTGTCAGTCCCCCAGGGCTGATTTTCACATCCAGGAGGGGCATTGTCCTGGGGAGTCTTTATCAGGAGTCTAAATAACTTCCCTGAGTGGGGGGGTGGGGGGCATATCCCTGGGGCTGCCCTGAACGGACCCCTGGCCCTGAACGGGTCCTGGGCCACCACTGCTAGCCCACTGATGGATTTTAGACCTGGCACGTCCTTTACTCCTCTCTAGCCAGTATTAGTTCTTGGTTGGATCCTGCCCTATGGGTAGGTAAGTTTGCTGAGCCAGATAAGCTCACTGTCCAGCATCCAGAGTAAGATCTCAACCCTTCCAAAGAGCAATACCTTTGTGAACAAGCCAGCTCATTGTCTTCTATTAATGGGTTTCTCTAAGCAAAGTTTTCAAGGCTTAACAGGTGCCCTGTGAACTACGCTGGGCCGCGCCTGTGCAAGCGAGGTGGACTTTACTAGTTGCCTCGCTGAGCCTCAGCCCAGCAGGAGGAAGGCCTTCTCTCCTGGCCTGGCCCCGGGCCTGAGCTGGGTTGCCCACTGTGTCACCCAGGTCCAGGCACTGGAGCTGCGAGTCCACTCCTAGTCAATCCCACAGCTATGCCCCACGAGATCTGCAGGCCCCTCTCAGAACCTGGACATCAAGCCCACAGTGAGTCTGCCCCTCTGGGAGGACCCTGGTGATTAGCGTGTGGCGCAAGAGCAGGGCTCCCTGCCTCCAGACAGGCCCACCCCTCTGTCTCTGGCCGACTGAGTTCATCTGTCCATGCCTACATTTCCCCAACTGTCCCAGGGACATAATTTTGTGAGTACACAAATACAGAGCACCCTGGAACCCCCAAACTTGCATACTCCAAAAGGGGTCCAGCCATTCCTGCTCACAAAGACAACACAGACTATTGCTGTGAAAGAACTTTAATAGGATTACTGTGCAGAGAGAGAAATGAGAAATAATGGTTTCCCAATAAAACACTCAGTGTTAACCATCCCCTCGTGGGTAAAAGCCCAGCCAAAAATGGTCAGCCTGAAACGGAGCCACTGTGACCTGGAAGTTTGCCACAAGTCTCAGGTGGCTTCTGGTGGGGACCCGTAGGAGAGGGGCGAAAGGGCCAGGCAGGTCTGGGGCCAAAGGAGCAAAATCAAAGCACAGATCAAGGTAACAGCTGCCATTGTGCGCATGGACATGTCTCTCCCTGTCTCCTTCCATGTTTGTTTTTTTAAAGATTTATTTATGCACACAGAACTGGGGTACAGGCCAGAGGTGCAGGGTTGGTGAGAGGCTTCACCAGAGACAGATCAGAGAGCAGAACAGGCAGATCAATAAAGTACACTGCTGAGGGGAGCAGCAGGCGGATCAGAGAGGTCTGCGGCACCATGTGGGTCACCTCTGGGGTGGGGGATTGAACTCGCACTGAGGCGGCTGCAGCTCGCTTGCATTGCTGCGTCCTAACCCGTTGCGCCACCAGGGAGGAGCCCCCTTCCATGTCTTCTAAGTCTCTGGTGCACATGCAAAGCCAAGACACAAGCAGGCCCTTCTCCATGTGCCCACCTGACTTCCAAGTAATAAGCCATTCAGCTCCACCCCTCAGCAAACGGGAAAGTGATTCCTCCCCTAACAATCCCAGTAGACCCCCCGGCCCAGCTGGTGTGGGACGTGCTTAGTACCAGTCCTGCACATAGTAGGCCCTCACTCATGGAGACCGTCCTCCTGCAGGGCTGGGCAGAAGGCCCTGGCAACAGACTCTGCTCGACAGGGGCTGGGCAGCTGGTGAGCACCAGGGGTGGGGTGAGGTCTCTGGCCCAGCAGAGATGATGTGGGTCTGCTACCCTGGAGCAACACTCCATGCCCTGGTCAGAGGGTGAGCGCCTGGGTGACCGTGGCTGGAGATTGGGAGCAGGCACTAGCTAGGCAAGTGAAGAGGGCGTTCCAGTCTCACCGTTACAGCAAAGGGCAGCACTGATGTCCACACAGCCCATAGCTGCCGACTGTATGTCCAGGGATGGCACTGGCCAGTCCTTCCCAGGAACCCCTGAAATCCTGCTGCCTGGGCCAAGGTTTAGGACACAGGGCTGGACCTTCTGTTGTTCCTGAAGTGTCAACATGTCTTCATTCACTCAACACTCCTATGAGTGTCAGGTCACAGGAAACAAGTCCGGCACACTGTGAACAATCTGGGAGCCACCACTGGGAGCCCACCTGTGAGCGTAGCTGTCAGCAGTGAGGCTCTACAGCACCCAGGCCACCCTGTGCCCGCTCAGCACCACTGTGCCTGTGTTCAGCCAAGATCCACAGCCAGGTGTAAGGCACACCTGGGTTAACCCAGGAGAGCACAAACAAAACAGGGCAATTGGGGGAGGGGTCATTTCCCTGCCCGCCCTCCTCATCCCCCCTCTATTCCTGCCACATCACACATGCCCGCCCTCTCCACTGTTGCTGTTTCTGTACCTCCACCTGCAATGCCCTGGGAACTTGCTCTGTGTGCAGGCTTCAAGCTCTGACCTGAGCTCCTCTGACGCCTCCAGCCCTGCTCTAAGGCTCCCACTGAGCCCCGTGTGCATCTCAGGTCAAAGAGACATCACCCATAAGAGCGTGCAGTGTGAGACAGGGAGCCAGGTACCTGAGCCCGGGGCGCAGAGGGAGCTGAGTTGAAGGCCCAGGATGGGGCAGAGGTCATGGGGTGCAGACCTGCACGGAGGCAGGCATGGACACTGAAGCCACAGCAGGACGCGGAGTGCCGGGTGGGAACCGGGGCCACCAGCTGCAAGATCTGGGGCGAGGTCAGTGAGACCCAGGTCTGTGGGGCTTAGCTGGGACGAAGCTGCTGTGTGTTTCTTCTATGACATACTTTTTAAGGTTAGTGAAAGCTTGGTGAGAAAGGCATGGTGGTAGCAGCCACCACTAGCCACAGGGGCACTCTGGTGGTGGTGGACCCTTGGATCTTAGGGTCCCCATGTGTTGGGGGCAGGGGGCAGCCTTTGTCTCCACCACTCTCTGTTCCTGTGTACTTCCTAAGTGGCCTTTTCTCTCTTAGGCCCCGCGCTGGGTCCCTGTGTTACACACGCACACACACACATGCGCACACACACACATGCACACACCCCAATTCTCTTTGTCTTTGCTGCCTCCAACCCTTTTGTCACTTTGCTTTCAATTACCCTAGCATAGAACAGACGAATATTTTATTATTTGGTGTCGTTATTAAATCAAGTTTTATGTTCCCTGCTTTTCATTTTTAAAGTGAATGAATGCCATACTTTATTTTCCTATTAAAAAGCAAAATCTAAACTGAGTGGTTTGGATGGCCCCAAGTGGTCAATGCTCCTTACAGAGAATGAGAAGAAGGTGGGGCTCCTCTCTCGGTCACTGGGAGAACCCCTCAATCAGAAATAAGGGGGTCTCAGCACACCCATAGCACTATTTCCACAGAGACCCTAGGCTGCGCTGGTGCAGAGGCTCCGGCTGGGACTCAAAGCACAGGCCTCACCGGGCCCCACACAGATCTCACGGCAGATCCCTAGCAGCCGTCTAGGCTCTGCTCGTGCTTCTGACTGGCTTATCCCCAGACAGACCCACCTCTGCCTCCTTCTGGCTGCATCCTGAGTGGGGGATGACGTGAGGGTGAGGGCAGAACTCAGAAATCACCACCACCAGGGAGCCCTCCTGGACTAATACCTCCCCCTCGGTCTCTGTCCTGTCAGGCCCGTGTTTTCAGTTTAAAGTTTATAGCACACAGGCACACATCCCCCTCCTGACATGGCCCACTGTCACACCTGCGCACAAATAGACACGCACACACATGCCTGAGCACACCCAGGCCACGTCATGGGGATTCATCTTTTGACACTGGTCTACCAGTGCAAACCTACTCACAGGTGGACACCAAGAGCCAAGCACACACTCACAGATGCGGCTGCGTGCCCTGGTCCACTCACACTCACTTCTGCAAGCAGCTCTCATCGCCACGCTCCCAGCATACCCAGTCACAAATGGAGCGTTTCCAGGCAGAGGTGAGCACAAGCAGGCAGGCACGTGCACACATGTGTGCAAATGCACATATGTGCTCTCACCTGGGCACATGCAGACACACGTGTCCTCTGGGACCAACTTTTCCATACACCCATAACCCCATACTAACAAACGGCACTAAAGTCCCCATGGACCTCCGCTCTCCTTCCTTCATCTCCCATCTGCACGTAAGGCTGAGGGGCCCTGCCCTCCACACCCGCAGAGGAGAGCCCCTAAAAGCCAGAAGGCTTCCTGAGTGAGGCCTCTGTCTGGGCTGGAGGCTCACGGGAGCCTGAATGTTGTTTTCCCGGCTCCTCCAACCAACCAGAACATAGCATATTGTGAAGAGCAGGGAGGACACTGAGGCATCCTCACAGTTTCCTCAGAACCCCGGGGAGGACAGAGGGCAGAGAGACGGCGTGGCAGGCAGGCCGAGACTCCCTTTCCCTACTGGAGTAGGCCCTGGGCTGCAGCCACCCTGAAGTGTCCACCACCACTGACTCCTCTGAGTCCCAGGGTGAGGGCCAGGAGAAGAGAAAGTAAAATGGAGCGCCTTGTTTCGGAAGCTTTCAGTTAGAGGATGTGGCCCACAGTAGGCAGGGGGTGCTGGGAGAATTGCTACATCTTCGCCTACCTGTGGGAGGCGTCTCGGCGTTCTCCCAGGCACCCCAGGCTAGGATGGGAATGTGCAGGTCACCTACACTGGTCAGGTCCCCTCCTGCTGTGTGTGGCCCTCACCCGGCAGAGCCCATTTCCTCGGGGGTGACCGCAGAGGCTGGGCAGCCCTGGGCCAAGCCGGACTTGCTGCCCTCGCTCTGCTTGACCTGGGTCCGTCTCTTGTTAGGTTTCAAGCTGTGTAAAATGGGACCACCGTCTTCCTCACACAGCCACCAGAGCAGAAGTGGGCTCTGGTGCACCCCAGAACGCTGCAGGTGCATGCACGACAGAGTCCAGTTCCTCCCCTCACGGTCTAAAGAAGCACCCACTCCATGGTCTGAGGTCTTGATAGGCTTAAAGCAAGCTCTCCATGTTTCCTTCTCCCCAGCCTCTCCCGAAGGCTTTATTGTTGCCAACAGGAGCGTCATCAAGCCTTTGAGTTCCCTTGGGTGCCCCTGGTTTCTCCTGCATGGCGGCTGTCTTTGCCCTTGTCCCATTGCTTCTAATGGGACTCCGAACCTTCCCGTCCTCCCAAGCCCATGAGGAACATCCCAGCCGGTTGTCCTTATACGCCCCGACCCCCAGCCAGACGAATGCTCTAGTCCGGCCCCAGGACCAGTCTGGTCCCCCTAGTCCCATAAGCCACGTGCCCAATCCAGTTTGCCCGGATCCCCTCAGGCCTCCAAGCCAGGTTCCTCCGGGACATTCCAGCCCCTGGCATAGAGCAGGCACCAGTGTTGCTGGTTCTGCCCAGCTCCTCTCCCTCTCTCTCGCCTCTTCCTTCCCCTACACCCCGAGGTGCCTCCCACACCTCCTCCCCGGAGCCTTCTCCCTCAGCCAACACAGCGATTCCATGGTAGGAGCCCGTGCTCCAAGGCCAAAGCACAGACTTCCAGCTCTGGCTTGAGTCCAGTCGTGAAGGATGAGGACTCGGGGTGCACCAGCTCACGGGCCGGACTGCTTGGGCTCCAGGACAGACACAGATGTTCCCCACTGAATGGAGAGGAGATGACAGGGATTCAGACGGGGTGTCATGTGTGAGGTAGGGTTGGACCATCCGGAACTGGGCGCCATCGGGGGGTCCTGGCCCAGGTGTTCTTGCCCCACTCTAGCCTGGATGGCGCCTCGGCACTGTACACATTGTGATCTGAGCCCCCCACCCTGACAGCTACCTGGACAGGTTAACAGGGTGGTCCCCAGGAGAAGGGGAGGTTCCAGGTTCCCTGCCACACACAAAAGTGGGTGGAGCTGAGCAGGGAGGAGAATCAGGGAGGAGACTGAAGAAGGAAGCAGCATGGGGAGCAGAGGAGACCTGAGGGAGGCACATGGAGCAGAGAGGCACGTGAAGAAGCAGCTCTTGCTTCTTGGCCCCCCTGGACTGAGTGAAGCAGATGTGGATGAGAGACCCGTGGGGAGGTTCACTATGGCAGCGCTTATCTTGATGTTGATTTTGCTCTTTTCCTCCCAGACTTGTCTGGCCACGTCTGACCCTTTTCTATGGGTCCAGAAGGTGCTTTAGTTTTGTGGCGGTTTTCAGGCCTTGCTTTAGGCCAATCCCTTTTGGGTGGACTTTTGCCCTCGAGGGGGTGGGTAACTTCAGGTGCTTGATTTAGAAACTATAGTCTGTTTTTTCTGTACTGCACACCCATTGTCTGAAAGTCCCTTTCCATGAAAGGTCTTACAGGTTTTGTCTTGATGTGGCGGATGGCAGAACCTATTTAGAAAGGGCAGGTTTGGGGGTTCTGGGTGCCCCTCTCCCTGCCCTGTAACCGGCACTAGTAAGCAGGCCAGGCCATTGCTCGCAGCTTGATGTGTGAAACAAGGGAGGAAGCTGCCGCCCCTGTTCTCGCTGGGCCTGTCGGTGTGCCTGCTTAGCCTTGGCGTGTCCAGACTCCATTGTGCTGGCTTCCTCTGCTGGTCACTCCTGGGGCTTCTCCTGTGGAAATTACTCTTGAGAGCATATTTTTCTGAACATGACTTAATCTCAGGGTAAAGCCAGCCCCTGCATATTAAAGACCACCCAACTTGGCAGGCAGTCAGCTGGGGTGGAGGACAGGGCCAGGGACCCACTGGCAACCTGGGCAGGAGGTCTGGGGCAGGTGGAGCAGTGCTGGGATGGACGAGGCCGAGGGCACAGGCAGGCGAGCAGAGGCACCACTCAGGGAGACGAGGCCGCACGGACATAATGTGTGTAAATGTATATAATAATCATTAGCAGCGATTCAGCTGTCTGCCGCTGGTTTGCAAGATAAATTGCATTAATCAACACGATGCCTTCAGAACTTTTGGCGAGCCGTTTCTTATGCTAATTGGGCCACTTAAAGGAGACTGTCACTGCACTAGGATCTCGGCTGTCAAGACAATTACTGGCATACGCAAGCCCCTCCCTCCCAACCCTTTTCTCTCCTACCATCACCTTTTCTTTTTTAAATATAATATTAATGAGAGGAGCTATGCTAATTACCTGGCCAAAAATAAAACCTTGAAAGAAGAGGGGGTATATGGGTAAGGATGTGACCGAAGGGGAGACTTGGGTCACCTTGACAGCTGTAGGAAGAGCTGGATGGGGGTGCTCTCTGGAGGACATGAAGTCTTGCTGGGGTGGGGTCCTGATTCATCGGCCCTCCTCTTGGTGACCCTCAGGACTCAGGTCAGACATCATCAACCCTGAACCTGGGGACCCCAGAATCCTAGAGTCTCAGGGGAGAGAAGCCTACAATTGTGGAAACCTGTTACTTTGAACACTTCTAGAATGTGAAAGATAAAACAACAATGGAAAGGGAATCTCTTTTCAGCCTGTGGCCCTGAAAAGACCAGCAGAATCATCTACTGTTCAAACAAAGCCAAGTTCATTACCTATCTCAATGAGAGAGAACACCCATCGTCTTGGTGGTCTTAGGGATATCTGGGGACAGGGGGTGAGGGAACAGGGAGGGGCAGGTTCTATTTCTAAAGGTCAGAGGAGGAGCTGGTTGAAGGTGGGTGTTGCAACATGGAGAAGGGGGGACCTTACTCGAGATTGGCAGGGCTTCAAAAAGAGTGTGTGTGAGAGCTGGACAGTACTTAGAGTGATAAAAACAAATTTTACTCAGAAACTCTTATAGTAAGAGGAGCCCTTACTGTAGGACTGAGCTTGATTCAGAATTCATCACGGACAAGTGGAGGAGGGTGGGGAGCAGAGGCTGGAAATTCATAAGAGGAGACATTAAGTGTCAGGGGAGATTCTGCTTAACTGCCTTGACATCTTACTGAAGGCAGGTGAGGGTGCTCAGGCCGTGAGGCCTTGGGTGAGAGAGGAGGGTGATCAGAGAGCCAGGGTGGGGGTTTTCTTCAAATGACTGGACAGAATTCTTGCTCAAACTGTGTGGTGAAGCCCCAACAAGGGCCCTCCCTGGTGGCGCAGCAGGTTAAGCACAGCACTAAAGCTAAGTCACTTCAGCATGAGTTCCATCCCACCTGCCCCAGAGGTGACCACATGACGTGACAGACCTCTCCTGACCCACCTGCTGCTCCCCTCAGCAGTGTACTTGATGATCTGTTCCCCACCTACTCTATCTGGGTGAATCCTCTCACTGCCCCTGCACCTCTGGTGTGTACCCCAGTTCCGTATGCATAAATAAATAAATCTTTAAAAAAAAAAAAAAAAAACCCAACAAGGAGAGGAGTCAGTCCTCGCTGGGGCTCATGAAGGAACACAAGGTGAGGGCTGGGAGCAGGTGAGGGTGATGAAACTGCGACTCACAGGCGAGCAGTTTGGCCTAGGTGAGTGGCCAATGGTGTCGAGCAGAGAAGCTTGGTTCGTTTATTGGTCAGAAACATGGATTTTCTGGGAACACATGGTAAAATTACTTGCCACGTTGTCTTCCCAGATTGGATTTCCTGAGAGGGTCAAGTCATGGTCATGTGGACTCTCTTGGTCTCCACTCAGCCAGCCACGTGGTCACTGGCAACTTGCTTCAAGTCCACGTCTGTCAGCATGGCCGGGTCCTGCCTGCCTCAGGCACCTGACTCTGCGAGCGCCCCTCATCCACGTACCTGGACACTAGATTCTAGCAACTTCTCACTCTGTCTCTAACCTTCGTGGTGCTGGTCTGGTTGCTTCTATGCTTCCTTGGGGAGCCCAACAGGTGTGGGATTGCTTAGGACTAGTCCAGCCCAGGCTGAGGCTCAGTGAGAGTAGGTGGGGGTTTGGGGGGAGGGGTCTCAGCAGGTGACTCTGCCCCAGCCCTTGGTGTGGGGGCCTGCCCAGAGGTGGAAGGGGCAGGGAGGGCCTCTCTAGAGCCCTTGCCGGGGTAAAGCAGATTCTCTGGCCCATGGAGATTGCACAGTGCCAGGGAGGCATTCAACCCCCTTACTAATAAGTGAATAATTGGCATCATGCTGCCCTGAGCGATGAGAACAACCATGCTCCAGCATCTTCCACGTGAGACTGTGGTAAACTATTCTCTGCATGGCCACCATCCCCAGCCCCTATGGCCCGGGAGGGTGGAGTGACAGGGAGACTTGGGTGACTTTCATGTACCCCCCAACCTGGCATACAGGGACACCGGCACTTGTGTCTCTTCACAGCAATGCTCTCAGAGCCCAGAGGTTTCTCTGCAGTTTCCTGACAGTCTCCTGGGGTCTCCCTCGAAGCTTCTTAGTGCAGTTGGGAATGCTTCCTCTGAACTTCCGCTCTCACTTCACCTCCCAGAACCCCTCCATCAAAAGATCTGCGGCTCCGCCTCCGAGTTACCTCTCACACCTCCTCAGAGTCCCCCCTTCCCCCCACTTCCCTTCACTGTATTGCCCATGTTAAGTAAGGTCACATGTGCCACCTTCAAACCCATCAACCATGCCCAATGCTGCTGATAAGGGCTCGCAGGACTCGTGTGTCCTGCTCACCTCCCCAGCACAGTCTTATCTACCCTGCCCCCCCACCCCGCGTCACCCCAACCTCCCTGAGGCTCCTCACTCCTGCCCCACTTTGTGCCCACGGAGGGGGGGGGGCTTTGCACAAGAAGGTCCCATTGCCCCAAAGCCCCGCCTCAACTTCCTCGGCTCTCACCTCCTGTGTCAGCGCCTCAGGAAAGCCTTCTGAATTGCCCTGTCTGCCTTAACCACTGTCCAGGTAGTCTAGTGGGCAGCATAGCTGCCGTATCTACAGTGGGCACCCCCAAACCTACTTTTCTTCTCCCCTGCCCCTGCAACATTTTCCCGATCAATCATCAGCCAGACACCGGGGCTGACGCCCGTCTGCTGCACTTTAGTGACTGGTCCATCAGTTCAGGGCCACCCATACCTGCCACAGAGCAGCTGCTGTCACGGATGGCTGACGCATGCCCTTGCCAAGTGCCAGTTGTGACACGGGCAGCTCTCTGCCCCCCACGCCACATTCATTGCCTGGCTCCTCCTTAGGGGCCAGGACCTCTGTCTTCTGGACACCTCCCCACCATGGAGGTGGCTTCCCTCTGATCTATCACGTTTGAGGGGAGCATTGGCCATGGCCTGGGGTGTGCACTTAGAGGGGGGCCTGGGGAAGGAGCCTGGTGACTTTAAATAGGGGAAGCTGTAAGGCCATGGCGTTTGACGACGGGCAGCCAGTCGGGTTGCGGGTGCAGAGCTGGGCCAGCAGGGAGCCCCCAACTCCCCACCGCACACAGCTGATGACTGTGGGCTGTCCCCGCTCCACAGGCAGAGATGGCCTCTGTGGTGGGCCGGGAGGGCGGCACAGCGTGCCTCTCCCCGGGAAGGCACCATTTGGAGTAATCAGTTTTTTAATTACTAGTAATTAAATGTGTGTAACCTGCCCAGCTGCCACTCCAGGAACTGGGACAGAACTCCTGGGGTGCATGCTGAGGGTCAGACACCCCCGAGAGGGGCAGACCCAACTGCAGCCACCTGGGGTGGGGGGTGGGGGTGGCCCAGCCCAGTGAACTGCACCCCAGGTCCAGAGTTAACTTGCAGGGGTTAGAGGGGAGGCCCTGGGGCCCTGCCCCAGGCTGGAGGGCCTGCTCTATGGTCTCCCCAGCCTCTCTGGGCTTCTTTTCATTTTATAGCCTCAGGATGCATCCCGGGTCCTGGGGGGGGGCTTCCAGGGGCTCCCAAAAGGCAGTTTCCTCCCTCTCAGCTCCTCCGACCACTGCCGCCCCCAAGGGAGTGCTCCACAGGATTTCCCACGCCCCCAGGGAAAGCCAATCCCAGACCCACACCCAAGCACACACCTGGGTCATTTCAACATTAGTGGAACATCTACCTTGCTGGCGCGGCAGCCACCCGGGGGAGCCCACCACCCACCTCACACTTCCCTCTAGGACAGAGCTAGGGGTTGACCAGGGCTTCAGGCCACACACTTCTCACACCGCTTCCCGCTTTACTTCCCAGTTTGGGTCCTTTGCAGAACAAGAATATTAAAAGAATGGCAAGGCAACTGCTTTGCGCTTTGCTTTCTTGCAATTCCCACTAGGGATGGACCCTGTGGGGTGCAGCCCCGCCCCGGCTTTAATCAAACCAGTTCCTCTAGAAGCTTCTCATGCTGTAGGTCCCAGCCACCAAGCACCAAGCCCCAACCCCCAACCGAGATGGAGGCACCCTGGCGACTCATTCACACCTGCGCCTCCCCTTGCTTCAGTGCTCCCCTCCTTGCTACATCCTCTGACAGCTGCACACAGCCGGTGGAGACTGGACAAGCAGGAAGCAGGGTGAGGGGGTGGAGCCAGTCGGGCTCAGCCACCGATGGGGTCAGACCAGTATGTGCCCTCTCAGAATTCCCAAAAGGGGCAAAGCGCTCCTGTGTGCCTCCCTGTGGGGTGAAAGCTGAGAGTCTGCAAGGCCCTGGTGTCCTCCCAACCCCCCTCCCCCCACCGCTTCAGCCGCATGTCCCTCATCTGTCAAACACAAGGGGACAGTTCCTGTCTTCAGGCTCATGAGCAGCCACGTGCCTCTGAAAGCCTTTGGCCACTGGAACACGGTGTTTGGCGGTGGCTAGCAGAACCAGAGAAAATACAGAATGCCCTGCCCACAAGCATGCTCTGCGGCCTTCTACCCACCCAAGGGAGGTCATGCTTTGCACCCATCTCTCCTGTCTTGGCAAGGACCAGGGTCTAACTCTTCTTCCTGCTGCAGCCAAGAACAGTGTCGCCTACCCAGGCTTGCTTAGAGTGTGGCACACCCTTGTGTCTCTTAACAATAGCCTGGGAGTGGCTGCGGTCCCTGTCAGCATCTCCCCCGGCCCTTAGTGCCCAGGGCCCCAGGGCCCAGGCATAGCTGCTCTGTCTCCGGGAAGTCACCTGTCCTCTGTCCTGGGAGCTGCTGCTAGGGTAGAGTCCACCGGCTTGTCCTTGCACAGGCTCCATGGGCACCCGTGGGGCAGGCAAGGTGGGGAAGGTGCTCTCCAATTGTCTGGGTTTACCTGACACTTACTCTGGGTGCCTGGCCCTTGCAGGACACCACTTGTCCTATGGACTCAGCCTCTCTGGGGAGAACCAGGAATGAATTGGATTGAACGGGCAGTTGCTAAATAGTGTGGAACAGATAGATAGTCTAGGCACTGGGGGGTCAGGACAAAATGGGGGGGGATAGGAGACATTGGGGAAGTCAGACGGGCTTTCTGGATAAAGGGGCTCTTCGAAATATCTGAAGTATGAGTAGGATTGAGGGAGACCATTTCCCACCAGGGTAGCAGTGTGGGTAAAGGAAGGAGGAGCAAGTCACCATCCAGGGCAGCTTGGCAGGAGTGAACAGTGAGGGTTGCAGGCATGGGGAGTCTGGCTGGGCTCCAACACCATACACCCACCAGATTGTCCACACTTGTGTTCGGCACATGGGGTGTGGCAGTACCCAAATGGTGATCGCAGGAAGGAGGAGGGTGTGTGTACAGACGCTTAGCCTGCAGTCAGAGGGTTGCTTCCTGCCTCCTACTCCCCAAACATCAGGCCCCTCACTCCAAAGGGCTGAGAGCATGCAGAGAGTAAACACAAAGCCAGGCCTAGCCTGAAACTCCGCAACTCTGACCTTTAGGCTGCACCTGCGCGCCATCTGGTGGTTATGTATAGTACTGCAGTTTCCAAGATTTCAGGTTTCTTGAAGCCTTTGGCTGTCACACCCAGAAGCGACATCCCGGTCCAAACACACTCACACTCAGTGACCAGTCATGATGTGATGGCTCACACCCAAAGGCACACAGTGCAGCAAAAGGCAACTGCAGCGGATACACAGGGACACAGGTAGTCACTCCCAGTCACACTTTTCTCTTTAACGTCTTTTCGCCAAATAAAATTTCAGAAGGGAAGAAAATGCTATTAGTAGGCCAGCACAAGCTCAACCGCAGGGAACGTCTCCTGCGTGTTCCCACTCGGCCTTGGTCTGTTCTCAGCACACCACAGCAACCGGTGCCCACGCAGTTTCAGGACCTCCTCCCAGGCGGGAACTGAGGTGGTTTCTCAGCGCCCCCCTTCCCCAGTGTGCAAGCTCACACAGACACACAGGCCCTGGGGACCACGTGGGGACAGAATCCCGGGGCCCATCACATAATCCATCTCATTATCACCCAAGGGGCTTGCTCACACTAATGGGAAGAGTAAAATTAAACACACTCTCCAGCGCTGGTTTCCTCCCGTGAGGCTCACAACACATCTTTACATACAGCAGCTCAAACACCAGCCACACTTCCCCATTAGCTCCCGGATGAAGGCACTGAGGTTCAAAGAGCTCGACTTACCCAGACACTGGCCACAGGGACCCTTCCCACTCTGGGGGCCGCTGGTCTGGCTGGGGGAGGCAGGGTGGGCTGCTGGCGAGCCCGTGGCGGGTGGGGAGGAGGGCCGGCCAGAGAGCAGAGCGGGGTATGGAGGCCTCTGCGGCCTCCCAGCCCTGTGGGCAGGGTGCAGCTGTGTTCACTTGTCTCCTGAGTGGGGAGGGCTGCCCCTGGAGCCTGCAAGGCCTGCTCTGGCACTGTCCAAGCTGAAGCTGCTCAGAGGACACTGCTGTCTCTCAGGAACCCCAGGGGTGTGGACAGAGCCCAGGTCATCATGGCCTGGTGGGGAGGTGGGGAGCAGGAGACCTTCGGAGGAGCTGGAGAGGCTACCCAGGGCCCCTGCATGTGTCTGTGTGTCCATGCTGCTTTTTTTTTTCTGAAGGTGGCTTCCACGGTGTCTGCTCAGAGGCAAGGCTTCCCTAAAGTGTGCCCAAATGATGCTCTTCTCTTATGTCTGAGTAACCCACACATTTCCACCTAAATATGAGTTCCCTACATGGGCTGGAGCCCAGACTTCCCTTCTGTTTGCAGCAGCTGGAATCCGGGTGTAACCTCTCCCTCCACTCGTGTAGCATCACACGGTCACTGACTTCCTGGGGAGCGCCCACCTGCACCCCCCACCGGGGCCCCACAGGACAGCAGCCATGACGGGGAGCTTGTTCTTCTCACACAAGGATCCATTTCCTACAGGTTTCAGTCAATTCTGGAAACCTGACTTCCTAGTTTACCATATGGCACAGAGATCCCACCTTTTATTAGCAGACCAGCCCCGCAGGTGATTCTCACAGTGTTCATTCTCTAACAATTGCCCTTTAGAAGAGAAATTAAGTATCTCCTGTATAAATACAAGGTATACAGACAGGTGATAGAACAAATGGCCCTGGCATCAGCTGGATACCAGTGAGGATGTATCTAAGAGACACGTGACCTTTGGTGGTGAGCACCCTGTCACGGGAGGCATTCAAGCCAGCGCTGAAGGAGCCCTGGGGGACACTGTGAAATGGTGCCAGTACTTGTGGGTGGTGGGGTTAGACCATCTCAGGGTCTGGGATTCCCTATCATCCCCTCAGCCTGGTCATGCTCCCTATGACCGTCTGAGGAACCTCCCAGGCCCCTACCCAAGAGAACCGCAGGTCCTGGTGCAAAAGATGGAGAAGTGCAGACCAAGTTGCTGTGAGATGGGAAAGAGCAGTGAGCTTCAGAATACTTCTGGAATGAATGAATATCGGTCACAAGACTATGTGCCTACTGATCTTCTCCCTGCTCCAAGGCCAACCCCCAACTCAGAGGACTCATGGACTCTTCTAGTACTCCCCACCTGTCTAGGCACAGCCCAAAGCCTCTTGACAAATGCTGCACCTGAGACCTGAGTAATCTGTCTCCCACGTGAGAGACCTCAGTGGCAAGGATATAAGCCTGAGAGCTCAGAGATAAACCAGTGTCACCCTCCAAATGTAGGTGGCATTTCTGGGGTCAGAATAGGTGGCCCAGCCTGGGTGCTGCTGCATTTCCTCAGCCTGGGGGTTGCAGGAAGATGCAATGTGGGTGGCACCTTATTGGGAAGCCGTGGGGCATGCAGATCCCAGTGACTACACCAAGGCTGGGTGCAGGGAGGCTGCCCTTTGGGAGCCTGGTGCAGACCTCCTACCCTCAGCCCCTTGCTCCCTCCTGCTCCCCCCACTCACTGGGGGGAGCACAACATTGTGCCCACACAGAATCCAGCCCAGGAGCGAGGCCTGCAGAGCTTTGCACACACATGTCCCCTGCACCTGCACACTTGCCTGGGCACACAAATGTGCCCCACGAGTCCGCGGCAAAGAACCGCATTGACTACATCAAGTGAGCACCCTGGCCCCCAGCTGGGCAGAGGTTCCCACTTTGCAGTAATAGGATCCATTTGGGGGACAAACACTCCCCTCCTCACACTGAGGGAGTGGCTTGACAGCAAGGTAAAATTTATCATCATTATCCTAATATCATCTCTAGGCTCGACAGTGGCAGCAGCTAAAGAAAATACCAAGGCTTAACTTGGGGCACGTGGGAGTGCGAGGCAGAAAATAGGAAATATGATTTATGATGGAAATCAAGGCAATCATAATACTCTGTGCTTATAAAATTGGGCTGTGCCTCCTACGCCCACGGGCCCACTCTGCCTGCTTGTCAGAGGACACTGGGGTCCCTGGCGGCACCCCAAGAGGGTGGTGGAAAGACCCAGATATTGGGACACTGCCCACCTCTTTCCTAGCCTTCCTTGGCTAGGGGTGCAGGGCACTGACCCAGGTGAGGCTGGAAGGCAGCAAATGAACCTATAGGAGCACTTAGGTTCATAATGAACAAGCCAGGTGGTAGGTGCTTGGCCACAGGCTTGTCACTCACCATATACCTCTATCCTCTCTATTCAAAGCCATAAAACTGGGGCCCAGAGAGGTTAAGTTAAGCTAGGATCACACAGCTAGGCACAGCTGAGCCAGGTGTGTCCTTCCCACGACAGCATGTAGCCTGGGACGGGTGGAGAAAGGTTATAGGGGCTGCCCATCTCCCCAAAATACCCCCCATCTGCTCTGCATCCAGAATTCCGTCATTAGTCATTAGATAACCCTTTGAGCTAATATACTAGAGATGCGGCAGTTATGAAAATGACAATGGTGGCTGTTGTGACAGGTGATGGTGTCAGAGGTGGTGAAGGTGGCCGTGGTGACAGATGGTGACAGTGATGATGGTGGCTCTTTTTCAAACAGGCTTGTCATGATCATAAAGTCAGGTTAAGACAGACATGCAGGGTGTTCTGGAAATAAACTTATTTCTCAACTTTTCTAGAAGAACTGAACCAGTAATTCTGGGTGGAGTGTTCTTCCTTCTGGTGGATTTGCACCTCAGCAGGCTTGGGTCACTGGGTGGAAAATCCCTTCACGCTAAGACAGGCCATTTGTGCTAAAGTTGGGCATGGTGGGATGATGGGAAATTGCTTTCCGAGGTCCCCCTCCTCAGTTTCCGGGAGGCTCTAAGGGTAAAGAGACAGTGACCCTGGAAGCCTTTGCGCAGGGGCCTATGGACTGTAAGACCTTCTAGAGCAAGGCAGGTTTTGCCTGAAGGAATGAGGTCAGGAATGAATGAATGTGTCAGGAACAGCTTCCTGTTGGCCTTCCTTGAATTCAGCAGTGGGGAATAAAATTAGACCCTGGGAAGGGCATCTCTGAAAAACCCCAGCTGAAGGCGCTAGTGTGGGGGGTGGGGGTGAGGGTTAAGAGGAACAAGGCAGGGTTGGTGGGGGCTGGTTTCTGAGCCCAGCACTCTCAGGAAGGGACTGTAAGGGGACCCTGAAGATGAGGAGAATCCCGAGGAAGGAGTGTGCACTCAGCATGCTCAGCGCTGGGTCTCCCCAGCTTCTCCCCATCTCTCTCTCCCTTGGTGTGGTGCACACTGGGGCCCCGCCCAGCTCTGCACCCAGGTAGCCTTCCTGTGCCCCAGACCTGGAACCACCCTCCGCTCTTTTCTAGTCAGCCTTCGAGAACCGCTGAGGAGGAAACAGCGACTGAGGTGATGCTACTGAGTGAGAAGAAAGGTTCGCCAGCAGGAGGAGGGAGTCGCCGGCCGGCATGGGCAGCGGCAGGCTGCGGAGCTGAGCTGGAGCAGGGCAGTGAGGCGCCAGGGCACTCGGGAGACAATGAGATGGAGAGAAATGAAGCGGGACTGGCCGGAGGCCTGGGGTCGTGAGGAGGTCCGCGGGTCAGCGGGGGGCGTCGGGGGTGACAGTTCTGGCATTTCGAAGGGCACCCCGGGGCCAGCGCCTGCCTTGACCAGACCTCAGGAGCTCGATAGACTTTCTAAACCTAATTAGTGTTTAATGGTCTGGAGAGACGGCGCATCCCGTCGTCGGCCGCACCACGCTGTCGGGCTTCAGATTCTTAATTAACCTTTGAGGAGATGATCTGCTGGTGGCCTCCTTGGGCGTCCAACCTCGCTCCTGTACGCACGCGCCAGAGCTGTCTGGGTGCACCGTCCCACGTGCAAGTCGGGGGGTCACTCCAGCCACCCCCATTAAGGCAGGCTTTTGGGAGTGCTGCAATCACTCGTGACCGCAGCAGGTCAGGCAGAGGAACTGGATAAAGGAAAGAAAGGGGGAAGGCAGCCATTGTGTGGGGGGAGGGGCTTAGGGGTGTAACCTGGCAGCGAACCCCGCAGTGAGAGGGTCACAGGGCTGAGGAGAAAGTGGGATTTTGCCTAAGGACAGGCAGAGTCCCTGAACAAGTTGGGGACAAATTGGAACAAAGATGATGGTGCCCGGGATGGGGTTGGATTGGCCTGGGAGCTGAAGGTATTATGGGTGTGAGCCTGGCTACTATCCCTGACAGTGACATTCCAAGTATCAGCCAACCCAGGGAGGGGTCAGGTTCAGGGCTGGAGACCTGGCACAGCTGTCTGTGGGACAGACAAGGGAGAATGACCAACAGGCTGCGTCAGAGAGAGGATCAGGTTAGAATGGCCTCCGTGGGTGCAAGTTGAAGGAAGCAGGCAAGGTCTCCAAGGGGAGAGGAGAGAGTAAGCTGCCCCCACCCCTCCATCCTCTCCTTCCTCCTTCCCCCCAGCAGCTGGGAGAATCCTGGTGTCTGGGGGGTGGGCTGATGGCAGAGAACTGGAAGAGAAACAGAAGAGGTGTCCTGGAAGCAAGGAGGGGTATCAGCCTGCAGGGCAAACACTTGAGCACCCCACGGTACACACATCACACACCTGGTCCACGCATACTCGCAGACACACCTATGACACAGGCCCCGCCGGTCACCCACTGCAGTGCAGTCCAGTCCTCATGCCCATGTACTCCCACCCAAGCCTGACCCACTCTTAGGCAGTGCCCGTGACCTGGAGACCCTGCCGTGTTCCAGGAGGAGGGCCGTGATCGATGCTTATTAATGAAGCTGCCCGGGAGATGGCTAATTGATAGCGGTGTGCGGCTGTTGTCTGGAATTTAACCTGATTCATCATTTAGACTGTTGGAGGCTGGAGAGCTGTGTTAATTAATGCCAGGAAGACAGACTTGGATGAGCTGGCGGTACCCGCTTCACGTTAGAAAACGGGTAGTAAGGGCTGGGGAGTGGGGGGATGGTTGGTCGAGAAACAGGGAGAATGATTAAATCTAAAGCCCAGAGACAAAACAAATTCCAAAAAGCAAATGTCGGTGCCATTTCTAGGATGACTCAGGTTTGCGCTTGGCCAGCATCACCGGGCTGTGGTGTGGGGATTAAGAGCAATTTCCTCTAGATTTGTCATTTACTCGGTGTGGGCTTTGTTTTTCCCTTCAACTTACCTAGGGACTATGTCTGCAGGTCTAGGACTGAGCCCTGTGAGAGAGGGAGGGGAGGGACCAGGGCTGGGGGAGGCTGAGCAGGGAAGGGAGGACCCTCTCCTGGCCATGGAGGGGTCCCAGGCCGGCAGCAAGGGCCACATTTCCAACCCCAAACTGCGGGGCTGCGGGGGGGGGGAGGGGAGTCTAAGCACCTGACGTGAGGACAAGCTTAAGGAAAGAGAAAGAGGACTGTGGGTATACAGAGGAGGGTCCCTCTGCATTGCAACAACTTCACCCGGCGGGGCCCACTCGCCGGGGTCCCACCCCTGTGGCTTATTAGGCAGCCCAGAGCATGAATCAGGAGGGCAGCCACCGCACTGTGGGCAGGCAACTGTCAGACCCAAGTGGAGAGACCCCTCCCGGACCCAGGGGCCAGTCTCAAGAGCTGTCATCAGTTGGAAGCTCTCAGGGTGGAGGGAGGGTTGTGATCATGCTTAGGTGGGAGCACAGAAACTCGGCCGCGGAGCAGCAGGTCGCCTCTGGGGCTTGGGCTGGCAACACGGGTCCGTTCTAGTCATCACAGCTGATCTCTATGGGTTTAGGATGTTCAGGCAGGAGAGAACCGCTCCCCCACCCCCATCACTGTTAGGTGTGAGCCACCAGCTCTACTGCTGAGAAAGGACATCGTGGGACTGGGTGCCTGGTGGCTGGCTGGCTGGCGGGGTGGATACATTTCGAGGCCCACCCAAACAGTAAGTTCCCAGACTAGTAGGCCAGCTAGAGAAAGCAGAGCTGGGGTGGTGTGGACAAGAGACTTTGGGGGCTGGCAGGAGCCAGAAATCTCTGAGCTTGGTATGCCTGCCTCTAAGTAGAGCGTGGTGTCCCCAACCCCCAGCTCTTTCTAGAGGGTGTCCAATGTTTTCAACTCATGCCCCAGGTTGGGGGGCTTGGGAAAGAGGCATGCCTTAACTGCCCATCTCAGATGAGCAAGTAGATGGCATAACTAGGCCTAAAGTCCAGGTCTCCCACCTAAATTGGGGCTGGTTTCATCCAGAATATCTATCTCTCTACTATTGTTACGGGAAAAAATCCTACCCCCTCACCCCCAAAAGGGTAGAGACCCAGCCTGGCCCTACAGGCTAATGAACTTGGTTTCCATGGCAACAGATCTTTATTAGGACACAAGGGCCCACCCACCCTTGCCAGAGTGCCTTGGTATGTTGGAGGGAGGCAGACATGGGCTCAGAGACAAACAGACAGGCTGTCCTTGGCCACATGGACATGAAGAAGTCCTAGCGGGGAGCAGGGTGCCTCGGTGGTCCACCTCTCGCTTCTCATTGTGTCCCATATAGTCCACCTCACCTGCGGCAGCCCAGAGCAACATGTGCCCACGTGATGGCCTCCACCCCCAACCCATTACAGCAGAGCAGAGAAAAGAGAAGCCAAAAAGCTGATGGGGAGTCCCTCTCTCCTGACAACTAGCAGAGGTGACCTCAGAGGGGCCGGAGACAACACCTGGGCTTATGCCAACCCACCTTCTGCCCTGTGGGTGAGGGAAAAGCCTTCTGTAAACTTAGCTTCCAGAGTGAGGAGAGGGTGGAACTCCGAGAGAGGTGGGAGAGGGAGAGGCAAGCAGAGAGAAGGGGGGCAGCCCCAGCAGCCCACCAATCCGCTCGTCTGGGCTGCCGCTGTTCTCTGGACACCGCAGCGCAGAGCAGCCTGTTGCATAGCAACTGCCAGGGGCCTGTTTGTGCCTCTAGGGACTGATGCCTCTGTGCCCACCCCACCTCCTCACCGTGCACACAGCTCCCACCCCACTGTGCCTGGAGCCCCAGCCAGCGGCCTGCTGTGTGAGCAAGCCTCAGGGGCCAGCGGCGTCTGCTTGGCCCCTGGCGCTCAGAACGCCAGGATTTGGCCCATTTCATACCCAGACCGCCTTCCAAGTGGAAGGTGCACAAGCTAGGCCAGGGCTGGGGTTAGGGTTCCAGTGTAGAACCCTAAAAGTCACGGGGGGATGTGACTTCAGCCCATTAAACACATTCTGTGCAGAAGCACTGGCTTTTTCTTCCCGCAGATGGGAAGGGGGCCAGATACCAAGGCACCCAGATAAGTAACGCTGGTCATTCCTGATCTAAATATGTCCCCGCAATTCTCGGGCATCTAAGTGGACGTGCCATTGTCAGCCCGCCTCGGGGACTTCTCACTGCTTCCAGTGGAGCCATCTCCACTGCCACAGCCCCGAGAAACACCTGACCGTGCCCATGGCCCTTTGCTCTTTCATGGCCACACTGCCCAGTCAAATCCTCTTCGGGACACACCCTTCCTCTGCTCGATCCTTTCCTGGGCAAATTCCTTCCATCACATCAGTCTTCTGTGGTTCCTCCTGCCCCTGCGTGCCCACCCCCCTCCACCTAGTACCAGCCGTGAGTTTCCCCTTTTACTTGTCGGGTTTGGAAAGGACCAAGGAACGCAATTACAGGCTTGCAGCATGGGAAGGGCGTGGCGCCATCATCTGCCCTGGTCACTCAGGCACCAGCCCCCATACAGCCCAGGCAGGTCCACACACGCCATGCTGTGACTCAGTCAGCAGGTGCCAGCCTGGGCTGTGTCCCAGTCATGTCACTGTGACATCGGTGGCTGGTGCTGCTTTCTAGTGGGCTGCCCTTCACCCCCTGAGGGTGACCACAGTGAGTCCAGAGGTCACGACTTGCAAAGTGACAAGTGTGACTGGGGCAATTATTGAAGATTTGCTGGAGATTAGTTCTCTGCTTTATAGACAGGGTAAGGTGGGCTGGAGGTGAAGAGTGGACAAAGAGAAACCTTGGAGCCAGCTCTCAGAAAGGGTGAGATATCCCTTTGGGTGACCCAGAGTGACCTCAAGCACTTTGCCCAAGGGACTGATTCCAGGCCTGGACTGGCAGCCTGCCCCACCCAAGGGCGCTCCCAGCTGGACCTTCTCAATGAGGAGAGAAGGGCTGACAGGGCCTATGTGCCAGTGTGTGTCCTGACCCAACAAGCATCAGATGGCCTCCTGGCGCGGGGAGGGGGAGCAGAACCAGATTTATTAAAAAATCTTATCTGGAGGGTTTGCATTTCAATGGGTTGTGGATTTGCATATTTTAACAATAACCTCGGGTTCTTCTGTCTGGTTTGCGCTCACTGACTGTCTCTCTAAACGATGATTGCCGCTTCAATAAACCTTCCTAATCCAAAGGTACAACAAGGCCACTCTGCTGGAGGAGGGAGGATTAAGGGTCTTTCTTTTTGGGCCGGAAACAGGACTGTCTGATGAGTGAGCTTTTCTGGTCTCTGGGCGCTCCTGCCTCAGGGGCTGACTAAGGCAAGGAGGGGACAGGGCTGATGATGGGGTGGAATAGAGCATTTATTCATCCATTTGGCTAGTGAGCATTTATTAAACACCTACTGTGTGCAGGGGCCAGCCTAGCTTCTGGGCACACTGTGAGGATGAAGTGGGTATGGCCTTCCCTCATGAAGAGGGGCCAAATGCTGAGCAATAAATCAACCAGTTTGGGCCCAAATGGTCCATAATGGTGCTAAGTTAGGGCAATGAAGGAAAGAATGGAGAGCTGGAAGAGACCCCTAATTTCGATTGCAGAACCAAGAGACCTGAGAGCTGGAGAAGCATGACTGTAGCCAGGCAAAGGGAGCAAGAGTCCCACGCTAACAGCCAGCCTTGGGGCTGCACCATAGCCTGGGGACACCCCAGTCCTCACCCAGGTGGGTGCCCGAGTCAGCACTGTGGGGGTCTGCAAGGCCGGGGGGGGGACTGTCTTAGAGCTAGAACGTCAAAAGGACAACAGAAAATGTTCCTTGAATTTTCAGCCCCCTCTATGGAATGAATCATAGGCAATTTATTAAGGAGGTAATTAAAACATTAATATATTTACAACTAGCTACAAATAACCTGTGCTGCTCTGCCATCTTCCTCAATCCCTTCTCACTGAGGGGCTACAGAAGCCCCCAGGCAGGGGTTCATTCTTGCATTCCTGGGTTCCAGGGAGTCTACCAGGAGCAGCCCTGGGAGTCAGCAGGAGAACGTGACTCAGACCCTGCGCTCTTGGGCTTTAAACAAATAATTTCTCCATTAATTAAAATGTTAATTACGATTTGCTAAGTGCTGCTTCAGCAAAGCCCTGGCGGAGGGCAGTATTACTGGAGAGCCACCCACTGGGGGACCCCACAATCTCAACTAGTTCTAGGCAGAGTTCTCCTCGCCTCACTCCCAGCCTTTTTCCCATTGGAAATCCTGTTGCCATGCCCCGAATGGCCCAAAGTTCAGCCTTAAGATATAAATCTTTGAGTAATGACCTTTTATAACCGGGACTTGAGCACAGATCTGGACTCAAAGAATCTGATGGAGAATGATGTGCTTGATGCCTGGTTCGGGGGAGCCTCAGGAAACAGGTGTCATCTCCAGGCAGCTGCAGGGGAATGCAATCTGTGGGGTCACGCTCACATAGGCCCCCACACCCAGTAGGGTCCCAAGCTTGAGGTTTACTGGTGCGCAGTCCCCATCTTGAAACCCATTTTTTAAATTGACATAAACATGACATCAACTTCAGATGTACAGCATAATGATTCTGTGCATATATTGCGGAATGACCATCCCCATCAATCTACTTAACACTCATCACCGCACAGTTATAAACTTTTGTTCTTAAAATTTCATCCTTGAACTTGTGTATTGAAAGTGAAGTCTGGGGGTGGGGTGGGGTATGGGACATAGGAAGCGGGGGGAGGGGAGCTTGAGGCTCTTTCTTCTGCTTCCCCCCACTGGCCCCCGGCCATACACATACATGCCTGCTCTCTGCCACGTCCCTGCCCGCTATGCCAGCCAGTAGGGACCTGCAACAGATGAATGGAGAGTTTACTCCCCTGTGTTGCCTCAGCCGGCGGCTCTGTGCTACGTCTAGCTGAACAAAAAGGCCATGTTTCCACAGGGGTGAACCTCTTGCCAGTACCCCCAATACAGCACTGACTTACCCTTGAAGGCTTTCCTGTCCCCCAGCCTATTCCTCCTCCACCCCCACCCACCATCTACCATCAACTGGGGTGGGGCAGGCATGATTGCACAGGTATGCCGTCTGGTTTGGCTTCCCAGGAACTGGCCTAGGCTTTGGGTCCATGGTAACCGGAAGGAGGACCAGAGCCGCCCCAAGGCCCAACCTGCTCCATACTTCAGGGCAGGGCTCGAGCTCCCTGTGAGGGTCCCCATGTCTGAGGGAGCAGTCTCTCGAGCTCACCACCTGCTTGGGAGACCTTCTCTTTCTCCTGCCAGCCTCCTAAATCTGGCTTGCATTTGTCGCTTCTGGCCATTTCATGGTATTTTCCAGCCATGAGTCCAAAATCTGAATTGTGTAATTTGGGTGAGTCTACTTGGAAGTGAAGCGTTCTGATATTTGCACTTAAAACTGATATTACACAAGATAAATGAATGGTAGAATGCACGCCAATAATTGAAAGATTATATTTTTCTTTATGTAGAACATTAAAAAGCAAATAAAAAATACTATGACAAGTCAAAGAGAGAGGACTATAGAAGAAAGGAAACAGCTCTATAGCTGAGGGCTTCAAGAACGCTTCTTTGCTCGCTTTTAGCACAGACGTTGGGTTCAGAGGTTTAAAAGGGCGGGGGTCTGCAGGCCGGCTGCCTCATGTCATCCAACGCCATCCTGTGCTCATAAACCTAGCGCTCAGGGTGGACAAGAACACAGAGCCAGGTGAAGGGGAGAAGGAGCCAGGCGCCTCACAAGGCCCGCAGGAGCTGGCGGGCCGGACAGAGAAGACCTCGGGGAAGGCTGCAGCTCTGAGATGTAAGAGCAGGCATGTACACCTCTTGAAGGTTTCATGGGGCAACACGGGGCCCTTCTGTGAGGGGAGCATGGTTTACATCCACAACCCCCAAGCAGCCAGAAAGGATCCTTCCATGTGAAGGTGGATGACCATCCTGGAGTCACAGCTGGGGGTGCCCCATCCTCCCTTCCCCTGGCCCTGCAGTGTGGGACTATGCGGGTCCCCAGCCACTTCTTTTCACAGATTGGAAAATAACCTGGAGGCAGATGCCCCCAGAGAGCCCACTTTACATGGCCCTGGACTCTCCTCCCTTGACTCGGTTAATCCCGATCTCCAATTTAAATGAGTGTTTTGCTTTTTTTAAAGATTTTAAAATGTAAAAATAAAAAGGATTTTAGGATGTCACACAAGTATTCTCTCTCCAGGGAACTCAGTCCTGAGTTAGGGCCTGGGGGTACATGAATAGGAAATCAGTTCCCTGCTCTTGAGAACCAAGTTTCTCTGTCTCGGTCTGTCTGTCTCACTCAAGTGCACGCCCAGGAGAGAGGGAGCAGGCATAGAGCATTGGATATAGCCAGGGGGCTGAGAGATGAGCAGGGGAGTCTTACTGGAAGAGGACACTTTTGGGTGACCAGTGAGTGTCCGGGGACTTATTTCTAGACCTGTCCTGGGTCAGCCTCTCTGGGCCTGGTGTGAAGCAGGGGGCTCAGGTAGCTGGACTGGCAGATGGAAGAGGGGCAGAGTCATCTAGGGCTGCTCCGTGTGCTGCCTAGGGTTCTGTCCAGGTGCCAGACTGTGAGGGACCAAGAGGGGGTGTCCCTACACCTCACGCAGCCCTGGGAGGGCTGTTGGCACACGAGGGGAGCCGTGTGAAGACAGACTCTTCTGAGTCTGGTGGCAGAACACACCTGGGCCTCAGGGAACAGTGGCCCCCTCCCCTGGCTGACCTGCTGTGGTGGGTACTCACTCAGCCTCTGGGAGTCCCTTGCAGGCTGGGGAAGAGGAGACACACAGACAGGAAAATGGTTCTCACGCCAGGATAAGCCCTGTGAGGGTCCGACGAGAGGACTAGGAAAGGAACTGGAACAGCCAGGGTTAATCAGAGCCATTTCCTACCAAGGCTGGGACATCCCTGAACCCCAATCATGACTTTGCCCTGGCCCACAGGGGTGGCAGACACCTGTGGGAGGTAGAAGTCAGAGAAGGTAGAAAAGGAGTCACAAGGGAGGAGATGGAGGGGTGGGGGAGAAAGTCAAGAGAGCCAGGGGCTGACTTACCTGTCGGGCTGTCTGGCTGCCGGCCAGCCACAGGCCTCTCCTGCAGGGAGCCAGGCTGGACAGACAGGTGAAGCCTCTGGACCAGCTCAATCATCATATTTATTCTAATTGTATCGTAATCGTCCCCAAGGAGCCTGGTTCAAATGAGCTTGACATTATTAAAATTTTAATGCCCAGTTTTCATAGCTGAATGAATATTTAAAGGGTATGTCCCAGCTTAAGTTATGATGATGAAGAAATTAATGGAATGTCTTGTTTAATGCATGGATATGTGTTGATGCAAAAAGTGGCAATGATGGGGAGGGGGTGGGGAAGCAGAGCTGAGCCAAGGGGAAGGGGCCGGGGAGCAGCCGCAGCCAGATGCCTCAGAGAGCATCAGCAGGGAAGGCCCGGCCCTCACCAGCCCCCATCCCAGGCCCTCCTGAAGGGGCGGACAGTGGCTGAGAGGGGCGATGGGACAGAGGGACGCAAGATGCGAAACAGGGAAGCCACCAAATGGAGCAGTGCCTTCAGAGTCCTTGACTCTGCTCACAAGTAAAGGACTCTGGGGCCAAGGCCCATGGGTAAAAGAAGGGTGTTGTCCATGGTGCATGGTGAACCCCAAGAAGGGTCAGAGTGAACAGTTCCGGCACCCCACTTGAGGCTGGCATCCCCACAATTCCCTCACAATTGTTCTTACCATGGATTCTGCCTGTACAGGGAACTCTCCCTGTGTGTCCTTTTATTCTGTTTCTAAATAAATTTTGTTTTTGTTTCAAAAAAAAAAAAAAAAAAGAAAAGAAGGGTGTTCTCCCCTCTCCTATTCCTCAGCCTTCTCTCAGCAGACAAGCTCACTCTTTCACCCTTCTCAAGGAGGAACCAGGCCTTGGGGAGGCTGGACTGGGCCAAAGAGGAGAGGAAGCCCCTAACCAAAGGAGGGAGCGCTCTCCCCAGGCCCGCGGTAGGCACTGTACAGAGCCCGCCCCAGCTGAGAAATCTCCCCAGCTCAGCCCGACACTTTATTTCTGCTGAGAATTAGGAAAACTCAGGGCCCTGTTTCGTCTCTCACCTAGGTGGATCCGCTCTGACAGCCCCATACAGGCTGTCTGGACACTGAACATCCCTGACTGGGGGGTCCCCTAAGTGGGGAAGCCTGGGGCAGAGCATTCACAAACACCCTGGTCCACAGAGCCCTGGGACAACGGCTGACTGCCTGAGGGTCGGGGCTCTCCCCATAGGGAGGTGGAAAGCCAGAAACACAGGGAGAGTTTGAAAGTTTATGGACCTTGCTTAAATCGCCATGGAAAATGGGACCTGCTCTATCAGCAGCAGCTCTGTGCCAGCCCTCATCAGTTGCCAGAGTTCACCCTAGCTGCTCACAGACCAAGGAAGAGAAGACTGGTCATCTTCAAAGAGTACAGTGCACTGGGCCCTTTGAGGGACCCAGACCCAGAAATAAGGTGCCAGGTGGGGGAGTTCTCCCAGGAGCCCTGCCTTTCCTGTTATCACCCCTAAGCACTTGACATCTACCTGAGTGTGCACAAGCACCCAGGATGATGCCTCCCGTGGGGTCCACCCGACTCCATCTCCAGAGCCCAGCTGGGTCTAGTTCACAGCCTGTGCCTGCTCTTCCTCAGCAGTCCCCCCACTTCCCAAAGCCGAGGAAGCCTGAGTCCCCACCCCTGCTCACCTCCCTGCACGCCTGGTTCCTAGAATCTCCCCAAGTGTCAGGAGTCCTGGAAACACCCTAGTATCGCTACTCATGTAACCTAGTATCCGTGACCTCAAGCTAGGTGGCTAAGCTCTGACCCTCCGCTTCCTTGGTTTAAAGTTAAAGGCAGCCTATTGCAGACACTGTAGGGGAAGTTAATACTAATCTAGCAATATGTGGTCAGGTGTCACTTTACCATGTCTGGTCCGGGTGTATACCACGGTGGCCCTGTAGTTCCTTATCGCCTAGGTGTGGTCTTTTCCATCTAGGTGTGTGTGATTACACTCCCTGACGTTTGCACAACTGAAAACTCACCCAGCAAGGCGTTTCTCAGAACCTTACCCTTGCCGCTAAGATACACGCGACTGTAATGTAGGCAGCAGCTGTGGGGGTACCTGCTGCTGTAGCAGTATTGTGTATGCTTTGAGGGGCCTAAGAGACCAGGGCACCCCTGAGCAACTCACTCCCAGCCTTGACTGTGCTTTCTATGTGGACCCTGCCACTGGCGTGCCAGAAAGTCTCCATGGTCAAGGGGAGCCGGCTGGTGGGGTGTGTGAGAGGACCCTGCAGGTCAAGGGACTGGACTTGGGAGGGGAGATACTGTGATGTGGGGAATGGAGCAGTGCTACTAGAGGGGGCGGGGGGAGAGCTGGGGGGCCAGGGTGAAGAAGTGTATTGATTCGGTGGCTCAAAGGCATGACCCCAGTTCCCCTATCAGAGGGATATTTTTTTTCTGGGATTTTTCCCTGGCCTCTTCCCCTTTCCACAGCAGCTGGGATCAAGCAGGATCAAATACTAAAAGGCCCATCCTCCTAACATGTATTGTTAGCACTACGTCCACCCGTTCTGGCTGACCCCCAAAACTGCCACTCCTCTGAGCTTTGGCTTTTCACTGCATGGTAGAGATAATACTCCCATCTTGGAGAATTATAATAATTGCATAAGCTAGAAATAGTCCCAAAGAAGACGATAGCCAGCTCTGGGCCTGGTCTAATCTTGCAGCCTTTCTGGGGTAAGTGAGCTCCAGGTTTAGGGGAGACTAGGAGAAGGGGGTGTTCCAGGATGGAAAGAGTTGAATGCCAAGTACTAAAAGGCACTGGAGAGAAACCAGGAGGGCCCTGAACCTCCCGCCTCGCCCCCTCTCTGGGGCCTTAATGCTCAGCCTGCTGGATCTTTGGGTTAAGAACAGGACAAAAAGGTGGTTTGTGAGGGGGCGAGGACCCCACAAGCTGGGAACTTCCTTCTCCTGGTGACTGGAACTTTCTGTAGCATGACGAGTTTCTTCTGCAGACAGAGCTTACCAGAGCAGTACATAACTGGATAAGTAACTCAGCTCCATAAGGGGTACCGAGCAGGGACCTTACGGCCAACAGTGACACTCTGCACCCCGCTCGTTGGACTGACCCCCGGGGTCTTCTCTTGCGGCTCTGACCACCTGTGCCTCCTTCCCTTGTGTTCTGTGCCTGCCTCCCACTGCTGTCCTTCCTGGAGGTGGCTCTGTCCTTCCCCTGGTCTCGTCTTCACCTTGCTGAGTCACGGGCACCCACACTCCCCCACCCAGTTCTCTTGACGCAGCTAAAACTCACTCCGAATCCTAGACCAGAAAACCTAAGGAAGCTTGTGACTGGCTAGCCAGCCTCTGTGCAGGAGGGAATTGGCAACAAAAAGTCACCCGATGCAGGAAAGAAACCCAGAAATAGCCCCGCCAGATCGGAGTTCCCAGGCTCATCCTGCCTTGGGGTAGCCCTGCCTCAGCTTCTACATCTAAAAAATGGGGGTGTTGGTCCCTCCCCTGCCTGTCTCTCAGGGTCGGTGTTTGTGAGAGAAATGCAAATGTGGCAAGGGATGATAGAGCACGTGACAGGCAAAAGTACCGGCACAGACATAAAGTATGATTCCATTGTGTGATTCCTGCCATTTTGATTGCTTGAAATATCTCGGGACCTCCGGTAGAGCGCCCACCCCAAGCCTCCCGGCTGCGGGAGGATACAGTCCTGAAGCTTGGAGCCCAGAGACCCCTAGTGGCGAGAACGGGCATTGCAAAGGATCCTGGAGCCAGGAGGTTCCTGGAGCCAGGAGGTTCCGACCCCAGTAACTAACCCAGGAGGCTGGTAGCTGTGCCACTCCACACACAACTCAAGGGCATCTCTCTGGTCACAGCCAGAGTCTCCACCCTAAGCCATGCTGCAACCCAGAGCCAAACGGCCTAGAGCTCCTGGCATTCCAGGACCCACTCCATCCACATCCACTGGGTGGCATAGGGTGGTATGCAACTGGCTGCCAATCCAGGGTCTGGGCAGCCTCTGTACCAGCTCATCTCAGCTCTCTGAACTGAGAAATAAAAGCAGGTTGTCTCCTGGGAGCAGGACGGGCCACAGGTGCACTCAGACTCATGTCCTAGGCTAGCAAGCGTTGCTCAACACCAGGAGGCAGTCACCACAGGGCCTGCCACCCAGAGAGACTCCCCTGAAGCAAAGGGTCCTGGAGATTGCATAGGCAGGGGGAGATGGGTGCAGTAATGTAGTGTATGTGGGGGTGCGTGTAGTCTGTGTACCTGTGAGCACCTGTGTGTTTGTGGGGGTGGGCGTGGGGGTGTCTGCCCCCACCCCAGACCTGCCCTAACATTGCCCTGTGCTCTGTTGCAGATGAACCGGCCGATCCAGGTGAAGCCAGCGGACAGCGAGAGCCGAGGAGGTAGTAGCTGCCTGCGCCAGCCCCCTTCACGTGAGGGCCCACTTGTCTCTGTCCCCTCCTCCCCCACCCCTTTCTCCCTCTCTCTCCCTGATACAGTGATGCAGCCACTCCCTGCCCCCTCTTTCTGACCCTTGGGGACCTGGTGAGGGGAGTTGGGACAGGGCTTTGGTGTTCTGGCGACTGCAGGGGACATTAAAGGAGGGAAGGGGGAGACAGGTGTCTGTTGGGTGTTGGGGTTCATTCCTTTCTGTGAGGAAACTTGTAGCAGACCCTGGGAACACTTCTGCCCTCGCACAAGGGTACACCCTCTGTGTCTCAGAAACCCTATAGTGAGGGGACTCGGCTGTTGAGAGGGTTGACGGGGCTGGGATGGAGGAAACAGGTTTTAACTCTGCCCTGGGGAGTTTCGAACATGGACATAAGGAATCTGAGAGCACCTTCCGTGGATGTGGGGGGACAAGATCCTGGGGATAGAAAGGGTGGACAGAGAAACACTGGGAAGAGACAGAGGAGGACATGACTTCATCCCACGAACTCAGGCCTCACTCCCCACAGGGAGGCGCTGCCCTCTCCACTAGAAAGGGTCCAACCCTATTACCTGCTGGAGCTCCACCCCGCCAGACTCTGGCTTCCTCTGCCAAGCCCCCACTGTCCTGGGTGCTGGTCCTGTGTCCACGCTCACTTCCAGGCCCAGGTACAGGGTCCTCACTCCTCATTCTCCCTCCCTGGGAGGCCATCAGCTTGGGGTAAAGATAGCTCAGGTGTCAGGGACCCGACCCTGAGAATCCCACCTGGTGCACGCTGCTGTTCCTGCCCCTTTTCCTGTGGGTTTCTCTAACCACAGAGGCCCAGAGGCCTGGTGGTGAGAGTGGCACTGACTGCCAGGGCCTCACACTGAGCTCCACACCAGTCATAGAGGAGCAGGGGCCTCTCTCCTGGGAACTGTCTGTGGGGGACCCTGTAGCGAGACCCCATCACGCAGCCCCATGTTCATGTAGCAGGCCCAAGGCATGGCCAAGAGTTCCTGTAACTGATGGGAAGAAAGCTCTGTACAGACCTGTAGCTAGGATAGTAGATGCCACCTCAGTCCGAAGAGGAGGTATGCGAGGTAGGGACAGCCAGAGCCCTCAAAGGAGCTGGGACCCAACAGAGGTGGTCTTGAGGAGGGGAAGGTTCTGTTCTGGGACCCAACAGAGGTGGTCTTGAGGAGGGGAAGGTTCTGTACCATGGAGCAAGGCCCCATGGGGAGGCCTCTGAGGGGGAGCAGTTTGGGACAGACAGCACAGCTGGCTAGAGACAGCTCTAGCCAGATCCCAGGGGGTGTCGGGAGCTTCTCTGCCCAGGGAGATGAGCTCAAATGCAAACCTTCCTTCCCTTTGCCTGCCTCAGAGGCAATAGCTCTCTGACTCCAAGTTGCTAACCTCATCTCCTTTCTCCCATATATCTCCTGCTTCTGACACTTGCCCCAAACCAGATTAATCAGCTCTTTTATTCTCCCTGCAGTAGAAAGGGGGGGTGGGAGGGGGAGAAGAGCCAAACCTAAACATCTATCTATTAATTGCATATTCAATATTAAACACGGAGATGGTCCTGAGTCAGCATTAGCACCAAGCTATTAAAAAAAAAAGAATAAGAAAGTCAGTTTAAAATAATTTAATATCCATTAAATACTTCTTGGGGAGGTGTGGAGAGAGGTGAACATTTAAAAAGATGAAAGAAATAGGAACAGGAGAGGGTCTGGAGGGTTGAGCTGGGAGTGGGAGGGAGGAAGGGAAAGTAGACCCAGAAGTGGGGGGAGGGAAAGCTGAGGAGACTTGGAGGGGGCAGAGCTGGAAGGAGAAGAGAGGGAGCCAGACAGGGGAGCGTCCTGAGGAAGAGACAGGGTCTGCCCGATCTTGACTCCACTTTCCTCAGCCAGGAAACTTGGTTCCCAAGTTACAAGCATCACAGAGACTCTGAGGAGTGGGTTGGGCAAGCCCACAGGACCCCAGGCTGTTCTGTGGTGCACCGGGGTGCAGCACAGAGAGAGGAGCTTCCTGCTTAGAATTTGGGGTGTAAATTCTAAGGGGCCTTTGGTCAGGGGAAAGGAGGATGGCGCCTCCTGGCCCTGCCCACCAGAGAAAGACACCGTGGGCACTTCAGTCGCATCAGAAGTAAACCCCATGCTTCTAGAAGTAAATTCTGGTCACATCATTCACTTCCTGAGGAGGTGGTGTGCAGGGCAGAGTGTGGGTAGAGGAGTGCTGGGAAGGACATGTGTGCACACAGTGGCTATTGAACTTCCGGGGTGCCAGTCTCTGAGGTCGGCCTTGGCAGTGCATGTGGACAGACTACCCTTGTGCCAGGACCAGTGGGAGCTCCAGCCTCTGCTCTCTTGCCTCTGGTGTGTGTTGACGCTAGTCTTTCCTCCAGAGGAGTTGGGGTGCAGATATAAAGTGAGCTCTGGCCCAGGTACCCCCCCACCCTGAGCCCCCATCTTCACATTGAGGATAAGAGGGCCAATATCCAGTTGTGCTGAATAATAAACTCCCACCATCCCTGGAGAGGAACACCCACCAGGATTTTAAACAAATCTGTGTAATCCACACAGATTTGGAGATGAATATTATTGACCCTATTTAAATGTATACACCAAGGCACAGAGAGCATAGGTCACACAGTGAGAAGATGACAGCGGGAATCTAAGCCCTCGCCTGTCGGTCATCAGAACTCAGAAATCTGCCTCCCATCTCAAGGGGGCATAGGAAGTTATCACAGGCATTTTTCTGCCTCTAGGTTCTTTCTCAAGGTAGCTGAAGGAGATGAGGTCACAGGTGAGGGAGGCAGGTCCAGACTTGATAAGGAACTTTGGACCTAACCAAGGAGATATGGGAGACCAGGGCTGGGATAGGTCGGAGAAGGGAGTCCTCACTCTGGCCTAGAGCAGGCAAGGAGGGCTTCCTGGTGGAGGTAGGCTTTGGGCCAAAAGGTGTAGCCATGGTAGGAGGCAGTGAGGGCACAAAGTAAAAATGGAACCTTGAGCAGAAGTGATTGAGCCCATCTCCTTGAAAACAGGAGCCACTGATCCTGAGAGGGAGACCAGGCAGAGAGAGGATGTTGCAGCGTGATGTCCCTGGACAGGAAAAGGGGAGACGGCCTATGAGGCAGGGTTCCAGCTGGGCAGGGAAAGAAAGCCAAAGAGAAAGAGCTTCCCTGGGAGACATCCCTCAGCAAGGAACGACCAGTTGACCTCACAGAGCTTCCTGGGCAAAGCTGTATTCAGACTCAGATTCACCCCCAAAATTAGCAGCCAGTTCATGAGCCCAGGGAAGGGAGATAGACTGGATGGGGCGGAAGCGGGCAGGAGGCCCTCCACACACATACCTGCCTGGCCATCTCAGAGGCAGGGACGTTGCCTAGGGCGCCCCTATGGTATCCTGGGCTTGCAGCTGGAGCGGTTCACTCTGAACCTCTGATTGGGTTTCCTTTGGCCTTTTGATTTCATCTCAGCATCTGAGTGGGTGCCACAGAGGGCCGCCCTGTAGTCCTGACCCCCTTTTCCATCCTCCCAGATTTCAGCCTAAGTGAGCACTCAGGTTGCAAGACAGGACAAGCCTCCCAACCCACACCAAGCCAGCTCTGGAAGCTGGAGTCAGGCTATGAAAGCTTTGACCTCAGAAACCTCCTCTGTGCTGAACTGGAAGAGACCAGGTTTGGGGTGTGTGCCCACCTCAAAACTGCCTAAGAAGCTCAGCAGCTAAATAGCAGTCCTTGAGGGGAGGTGGAGTACCTGAGACTTGGGCCAGGTATAACAGACACGGGACTGACACCCCCCCACCCGCACCCCAGCCACTGCCTCTTCACTGCCAGGGAGAGCAGCAGATCTGTGCTATCTCTGCTGACCCCTAGAAAGCACCCCTTACCCCCAAACATCAGAAACTGTAGGTATCTCCTCCCATGGACCATCCACTGGGTAGAAGAAAGGGCTCACTGGGGTCTGTTTCTGGAGAAGCCCCCAGGCAGTCCCACATGCTGCTCACCACACACCCACACTGATAAAGGCACCCAGAGAACACACTCCCAATTTCACACAGTCTAGTGAGGTGGAAGAGAAATACACATGGGGACACAGCGGCTGGGGGCCACCAGGCTTTATTTCACCAACGTGAAATGACAGATAAACAGAAAGATGGCTGGCTGACGAGTTGGAGAAGTTAAAAACCCAGATGGCTCAGGGGAGATTCCAGGGAAAGAGGGGGTTCAGGATTGCCTCAGAAAAGGAACAGGTGCAGCACTAGGGAGCCCCTCCCCTCCAAAGGGAGGCGCCAGCTGATGCCCGTGCTCCAGACGCTGAGGCCTGAGCTGGGGAAGAGGACACGCCAGAGCTTTTCCGCATTTCCTCCCTGGCCCTTCCAGATGCCTCTCCCTGAGGTGGAAGAGAGGCAAGGGGGACAGCTGAGACTGAGAGGAGAGCCCGAAGGACGCCAGGCAGCCAGAGGCAGGAGACAGAGCTCTCCAGGTGCCCCCTACTGGCAGGCAGCAGGGTCTGGGGGTAGCTGAGGGTGGATGGAAGGGAGTAGCTCTGAGCTCCAGCCACAGAGGGCTCTGGAAGGGTAGTTGTAGTAAGCTACTACTGGTGGATGCCCAGGGAAGCTTCCAGAAGGTGAAGGAACTTTTGTGCCCCACTGTCCAGCCTCCCCAAGTCCTGCAGAATTAATTGCCTGGGGGCTGAAGTTGCCCACAGCAGTTTCCACTTCTTTCTATCCTCCATTTTCAGACCTTTCAGACCACGTTTGCACCACCCCTGGCTTCACTCTCTCTTTCTCTGTCTCTCTCTCACTCTCTCCCTCCCTCCCTCTCTGGTCTCTGACAGGACAGGGGCAGGCAAGGAAAGCTGGGGGCAAGTGCCACAGCCAGAGTCATTTTACTTCCACTTGGTCCCCAGGCAGGTGCCTGCCCAGGGGTCTAGTCAAGCGTTCAGGCAGCCGCCACTGCTCCCAGAGTTCATTTACCGGCATCTTCCCTGCGTCCCCCCCTCCCCGTGGTCTGCACTGGTGTGGCAGCGGCCTCCCGCTGGGCTGGCTAATGAGGTTGGACACAATGCATGTGAAAGAGGCTCCCAGCCCTCCCAGAGGCCACGTTCCCCGCCATAAAACCGTGGCTGATTTCGTCCTCCCGGCCCCTCCACCATCTGTAAACCCATCCGTTGCTGCAGCTTTTTAAATCCTATTAAGTTACGCGTTTCTCCTCCAAGCATTATTTTATTTCTAAACAGACACAGACAACGTGCTGTCAGGGAGGCCTCCAGAGGGCTGCTGGAGAACAGCTGAGAGCTGTGGGCCCAGGAGGGCAGCTCCCCTCCCCCAAAGAGATCCTGGACCCCAGGACACCCAGGCCACCACTGAGATTCTCGCTTTTGGGTCTGTCTAGCTCTTTAGTCCTCTATTCTGGCTTGGCAATTTAGTGAGTGTTTAGATGAAAATGGATGTGTAGGCTGGTCCCACTTTATGAAGATTCAATATACAGAAGTGGGAGTTTTCTACTCTTTGTAGGCAACAAGTGACTCGCTGGACTAAAGCTGGGTAAACAGAAACCCCTAAGGGGTTCTGCTGAGGAAGTCCTGGACCCAGGCAGGAGATGGGGGTGGGGGTCACAGAAATGGAAAGTTGGGAGATCAGGGCCACAGAGCATTGAAGATAAGCTGAAATCATCTGGAGGTCACAGGAGACAAGGTTTTAACAATGCCAACGACACGAGACAGCCTGAGATGTGGGGGCAGAAGTCATGGATGGCAGCAGGTGTAATGGATAGGTGTGAACAGGGGAGCTTCCTCTGTGGGTGGGCAGCAGTGTGGGGCCAAAGAACAGCTTCATCTGTCCAGAGGTCAAGCCGCCTCATGTCTGGAAGGCCACATTCCCTCCATCTCCTCTGGGTCTCTCCCCTTTGGGTCACCAGAGAGCCTCTCCCTGAGTCTGGCACACCACCCTCTATTTTGGGGATCTTGATTCATGTCCTTCTGAGAGATCCCAGCACCAGTCCACACTGAGGTAAAGAATCTACCCCAATCCAGAATGTAGGCTACCCACCCCCACCCCCAGGGTGAAAAGGGGTCCAGTGACTGAGGCCCCTAAGAAGGGGCCCTAAAGAGAAAGGATTCTGCACCCCAGAGCAGAAAATCCCCCGCCCCCTCTCTTTCTAAGTCCCCACAGAATTCTCTGGAAGCTGGGTAGAGTGTGAACTGCACTGCGGGGGCCTGTGTATGTGTGTCTAGATGTGCCTGTGTTGATGGGGCTGGGGCACTTGTCCTTCCTGCGTCCCCTGCAGCCCCCAGCTCCCTCTGCTCAGGGAGACTGCTGCCACCCTCTTCCCTGTGCCATTGCTGGGTCTGCTCTCAGGGACTTGGGCAAGCGGGTCACTGGGGATGAGGGGCCTTTGGTTAGGGGACAGTTAACTGCCCTGTTGATGGAGCACACCCCCCAAGGCTGGAGAAACCCCACCCCCCAACCCCCGCAGCTGTTATGTCTACCCTTGCCTGTGAGTCTGCCTCTCACCCTGCCCCTCCCATTTCTAAAATCCCTCAAGAAGGAAAGTGACTGACCCGTGCCTCTTTCCAGAGCTCGGAAACCCTGTCTTGTCAGCCTATCCTGTCCTATTCCCTCTGGAGTTTCTCAAGCTGTAGATTGTAATGTTTTCCTTTGAACACCAGTCCCAAAGCCAGTGTTCCAGCAGATCTTTTGTGTGCTCGGAGCCCTGTTTTATTTTGGATTGACGTTTAACAAAAGACATTCGCGACTAAGAAGGCAGGGCCCAGACAACCAGGATGCTGAGGTGCAGGAGCCTGACAGGCCTGCCTGACCCGGTGTGGACCATCTGCCTTGGCAAGAGCTGTGGGATCAGACACCCGTCATCCAGCCATCCAGGGCTTGGCTTCTTTGATGGACAGGAAGTTCCCCCACCTATCTGACCACAGTCCCTTCTGGTTTAGTTTGAACATTTCCAACTGTTAGGCTAACTAGATCCTGGTGTGAGATACCCCTGCCCTGAGGTCTTATGCTCCATAATCCCTGTGCCTTCTGACTTAAAAGAATCACAGTCTCCCTCCTTTCCCAAGCCCCTTTTCAAAAGGAAATTTTTAAATCCAGGAAGCTTCTGCTGGTTTACACAACTAAACCCAAACAGCAGCTGTGTGAAAACAGGTTTTGTGGTTGGGGAAGGAGGTGGCGGGTGGGGGTCCCTCGAGAGGGCCCCATGGAGACTCCAGTGGGGCAGACATACATCAGAAATACTTGGGTAATCTGCATAGGTGCGAAATTATAATTAACTGCAAACCTGCTGAGTTTCAATGGACTTTGGGTTTTCAGTGGGGGAGGGGTGTTGATTGATCTGCATTTTGTTTTTGAGGGTCCTTTGTTGTTGTTTTTTTTTTTTAAATCTATTCGGCAAGTTAAGTTGAGACTGGAGACTCCTCTCCAAATTCCCTCTGGCCCTGGCTAATTTAGCAAAGGGTTGTTTCAGGGGAAATGGGATATTAATCATTGCAAATGGGCTCCTAGATGATATTTAAAAGCTGCCTCATGTTTCCCCAGGCTTTAGGGGCTGCTGTCCCCTGAGCTGTGTGAGCAGAAAGGAGGAAGACACCCCCTTTCTCAGGAGCTGGGAGAGATGAGGAAATGTCCCAGCAGTCGTCCCAGGCCGGGTGGTCCTCAGTGTGATCTGGTGTGGGCAAGATGTATCCAGGGAGCTCCTGGGCCCTGGCTGAGCGCATTGGGAACTTCCTGATGACAAAATGGGGGTGGTGAGTTTGTCAGGAGGGAGCGGAGCAGGGACACAAGGCGTGGACTGAGAGATCAGAATGGGTAACACCAGCTTGGCCTTCAGAGGAGAAAGGCTTTCAGCAGGGAAGGGCAGCACTACTGGGAGAGGAGGCAGCCAGGCCCAGCAGGACTCATGTCCAGCAGGTCCTATAAGTTGGTACCCGGGGCAAAGTGGAGCTGAGTGACATGATAATGGCGGTGCTTTGGAGACAGTACCTAGGGATGGCAACCAGGCGAGGGAGGCCCAGGGCAGGGCCGGCAGGGACAGTGCTGGACAGAAACGCCTGTGCTCTTGCTCCAAGATCCCTGCCTTTCCCACCATCCCTACCTTGCCCCTGCCATTGCCAAGGAAGGGGTTGGGGACACCTCCTGGAGCCGCTGATGGAGGAACACAGTTGGCAAGCTGTAGAACCTTCCCATGACAGCTACTGCAGCTGTCATTTTATTCTTAGAACCCAGCCCGTGGGGAAAGTAAAGAGGTGACAGGGGCGAGCACCTCAGATCCGGTGGACAACAAGAGCAAATGAACGTTGTACTGCCTCAGGCCCGAGCTGTGATTCCTGGAGAAAGGCAGGACCTGGAAGACTTCCTGGAGGTGATGATTAGGATAACAGGTTTACTAAGGGTAGCATCTGGACAGCATCTGCCCAGATAAAGACATGAAAACAGAGACAAACAAGGCAAAGATGAGACACATTAATTTTCGAATAACGTAGAATTAGTGTGGCAGGAGAGGGTCTACTTTTGTCAAAGGAAGACCCAGATTTTGATGCACTGGGTATCTTGCTGCTCCTCAAACCCCAGGGTATGCCACTGAAGCACACACACACTCAGTATCTGAATCTGGGGTGTGGGGTGGGGGATACTGTCTCTCCTTGCCCTTCAGCCCAGGTTTACCAGGTCATCCCAGAGTTGAATTTCTCCCATGCTCCTACCTGGTATTTCTGAGAAGTTGCGTCCTGGCTGGTATCCGAGAGGCCAGTGCCTTCCCCTCCCAGCCTAGGACACGGGAACTGTGCAAAGGCCGAGCAGCTGCTGCTAAGACCAAGCTAGGGCTTCGGAAGGAAGAGGGACGAGCTCAGCCAGGGCAGCCGGAGCCTCCCTGTGTCACCCAGAGCCTCCGAGAGGCGCCTGGAGCCCTATGACAGTCCTGCAAGGTGACTGAGCAGCGTACGCATTTGATGGCGAGGGAGACGAAGGGTGGGGAGGAAGGTGTCTTTCCCAAGATCACACAACCAGCGATCAGCCTTTACCCCTCAGCCCTCCAGGCCAGCTCCCCCATGCTCCTTGCTGCTATCTCATGGGGGTATGTTGGGGCCGGCCCAGGAGCGCCCCCAATGTCAGTGCCAAATATACAAAGGATGCTGTCGGACCACAGGCTTCAGGATGGCTCTCCAGCTTCTTGCGCTCTTTACCCATGCCCTTTGGGAATGGGGTTTATGTAGGGGGACTCAGGGTTCTGAGGCTGACCTTGCCTAGGAAAATGAGGAAGCATGTTGGTCTGAGCAGAGGTTCCAAGGGATGCCCGCCTGAAGAGGGGAGGGTGTTCTATAAGGGGAGACGTGGAGACTATGGAAGAGGTTGGTGATGGATGGAAGCTGGCCCCCGGGGAGAGTGACGTCAAGGAGTCAGGGAGACAGAGAGACAGACAGTCTCCAACTGTGAGCCGGAGGGGCAAGGCCATGGGAATTAAACCGCAGTTCACAAATTCTTTTGTCACCATGACATACAAACCCCAAAGCTGCCCCTGCCCTGCCCAGGACCGGCTGCCCTCAGACCTCAGGTACTTGTCCACTCTCGGGCCACCATCTTCCAGTCGCCTCTGGCCCTTCCCAACTGCCCACCTCGGCGCAATGCCTTCTCCAGCTGTTCCCTACTCAGCGTCTGGGCCCGGACCCTTCCCGGCCAGGCGCCGAGTGTTAGTTTCTCGTCTCACCAGCGAGACTGTGCCCTCTGTGGGGACAGGGACGGCCTCCCTCCGAGTTGGGCCCCAAGGCTAGTGCCCTTCACCCCATGTCTCTCAGTGGGAGTTTTCTCCACAATTCCAGTTCTTTGCCAACCTAAAAGCAGCCCCTTCTTTCACCTCCCCACTCCCCAAGCCCCCCAAAGTCGGGCCTCCAGGCAGGGGGCAGAGGTGAACAGCAGGGCAGGTGCCACTGACATTGGCATTCTCCTTGCAGCTCATCTTAATAATTTAATGGCTATTAGAGGGCCGCTGTGGTGGTGGGGGAGGGGGCAGGGGGAAGATTTATAGAGAGAATTCACTCCAGGTTGGGGTTTTGTCTTCCTCTGTTTTCCTGGCATTTATCATGCATGTTTTAATTTGGATCGGAGAGTTGCTACCATCTGGCCATTATCGCAAAGAAATATTCATTTTCACTGAGTGACACAAACTCCATTCATCACAGCGCACGCTGATTGCCCTGTGAGTCTGGGGCTGTGTGTTCGCCTTCATTGGAAATGAACCTTGAGCTATGAGCACGTCCGATCTGCGCAGGGCAGGCAGCTGCCACTGACCTCCTGACCAGGTAGGCAGGGAGCACTTTGCGGGAGAGGCATTTTGGGGATGAGGGCGCCAGGCCCTCTCACATCCCCACAGCCCTCCTTAACTTTGCTCACCTCTTTTAGGGGGGTAGTCTTGGTGCCCCCCCACCCCCAGTCTCACCCCAAGCTTCTAGTAGTTGGTCTTGCCCCACCACCCATCCAGCCCCAATCCAGGGTAACCTGAGACCAAATCACAAAGGTGGCAAAGATGGTCCCTCTGCCCTGTCCTGGGCACTTGGCGTCTAATAAATGTCCACCCTGTCCTGACAAGGGGCACATGCTACAGCAAATTCGAGCAGAATCCCAGAGTAGCATCATTTCAGGTCAGGGTGGGGGAGGGGCGCAGGAGGTGGAACATAGGTGATGCCATCAGGACTGGGCCTGTGGGAGAGACCTGTGCGCCTGAGCTGGGCCATTCCAGAACGTCAGCCTTGTGAGCACCTGCCACTCTCCAGGGCATGCCCTCGGGCCGTGCCAGCCTCTTCTCTGCTGTGAGCAGGGAGCCCAAGCCTCAGATGGACACCTGCGGTGGGCATCACGGTGCACCCCTTGACTGGGCTGAGCCCTACGTTAAGCCGCCTCAGCAAGCAGGCTTACACATCTGCAAAACAGGGCACCCAGATATTTCTTGGGTCCTTTCTGTGTTTCCCACACAGGCCGGGGTTCAGCCTCATGGCATGATTGTCAGCTGAGCAGTGCCCAACAGCCCCCCCTCAGACACCCGGAGAAGGAGAGTGAATTAGAGTCAGAAGTGACTTCGCAGGGTCGACATCTGCTTTGTTCCTGTGCAGAGGGTCCTCTTCCCCAGGTCTTAGCAGGAGCCTAGGGGCCAACACACTTCCTTGCACTCTGTCCTGCAAATGTGACTGATCCTGACCCACCCCCCCACCCACCAGTCACCCACTCTAGGACCCAGGTTGGACCAGGACCTGGAGAACTGTGCTGAGGAATGGGGAGCCCACAGGGGCTGTGCCAGCCTTGCTGTCCCTTCCCCATCGGACACGTGGCCCAGATACGAGAGACCAGCTTGTGGGCAGAGACTGAGGGTCCACTGCATGTACCCCACTTCGCCAGGGGGCTCACCAACCTGATTCTTGGCCACAGGGCATTACAGTCTGGCTGTGGCTGGCTAGAACCTATGAAATAGGAGACAGGAAAAATACTCAAGTCAAAGGGCAAAGTTAACCCCGTGTGAGGATCATGAGGTGAGCACAGGATCACAACTGACCTTCACATCCACACCACAGGCCAGGACTTTCCCTTTCATCCTGGGGTTTCTTCTTCTCCCCATTCTGCGAGCCCAGGGTTGCTCCATGGTGTGAATGAGACAAATGAGCCCCAGAGGTTGGCGCCCCCACTGGTGGGTGGCGGCCACGGATGGAAAAGAACGCAGGCTTCTCTGGTGTCCGGGGCCTGGTGTGGGTCTGGAATGCCACAGAGCAGCAAGGTGTACCTCAGCTGGCCACTTGGGTCGTTGTAGGTAAAAGCAGGTGCCCACCCACCCTCGATTAGCTCTCCTCTCTTCCACCCCTCCTCCTTCATTCCTGCATCCTGGGGTGAGGTCTCAGCCTCTGCCTAGAATTTGGGGTCTGGTGTTCAACTGCACAAGCTCAGACCCTCCCCACCCCCCAGGAATGCAGCCCAGCACCCTCCTCCCCAGGAACTCATTCCGTGACACCAACAGCTCTGAAACATCTGCTCCTCCATCCCGGACCCGCAATTTGAATAAATTACCCCAACGTGGCGGCAGCCTGTTATTAATGGCTTGAGTTTTATAAGATGCTTTAGTTTAATAACACTGTAGCCGGGCGCAGCACTTCTCCCAGATACTTTTATATTCTCCTCTTCCTCTGCTTCTGCCTCCTTCCACCCTAAAATGCCAAGGGGCACTGGTCCTGGATCACAGCCCCACAAACTCATCCCACCAGGGAGCCCCCCAGCCCCCTCTTGTGCCCTATTGACACAAGGCACAGCCAGACAGGCGCTTTCCTCAGTGACATAGATGCATGTGTTCACCAAACCCACCACTGTGCGTCCGTCCCCAGGTCAGGCATAAGGGGGGACCACTGCCAGGTTGGGTGCTGTTTCTCCAGCCTCCCCCAAAGGAAGACCACATAGACAGGGGGTGGAAGCCACGGCGATACAAAAAAACACTGCCCCACACTCAGCTCCCTCAACACCAGGGTCCTGCTACTTCTAGGGTCCCCAGCAAAAGCATGGGAAGCAAAACTCCCTCCTCCCAGTTTGGGGTGACAGTGCCAGCAACTTGAGGAGTCAGAGGCCACAGCTTATTTCTGTATTTGCTGTTTTGGTTTTTGCATTCTGTTGTTGATCATCTATTCATGCATATTCCACACACCTCCTACAGGAAGCCCACCAGGCTAGTTCCCAGCCTTTAATAAGACTCTTTCTGTTCTTCCTATCCTCCCAGGTACACTCTTACCCCATTGTCCTCTGTCTTTGTCCCCCACAGCCTTCCAGGGGCTAACCAGCATCTAACCCACACTCAGACCTTCAAGAATATTCTGAGCTTTATTAGCAGTTGGTGTTCATATGTGTGTGTTGCTTCAACAAGTTTTGTGCCTGTGTGGGCGAAGCTTCCTGCAAGGAATAGGTACACTTGCCGAGAGGGAGAAAAGTGGGCCAAGAGGTGGGTGGTTTGTGAATTGGGGTTAGAGGATAGAAAACATTGAGGTTAAAATAAGTAGTAGCCAGTATGATCATGTCCTGAATCTGTTTTTTAAAATGTAGAGCACAATCACTGTCAAGAAGTACAGCGCTACGGGCTCCTTGCATGCTCAGCCTGCAGCTCAGGATGCAAGGGGTGTGTGCCCAGCAGTGCTCACTTCAGTGTGGGGCCGCAGCCCCCCAGCCTCCCTCTTGGGAGATGGCCCCAAGAGGGGTTGTGGCAGGAGGGCCTATGAGTGAGTTCTAGAAGCATGAGGAAAGATAAGCCTGCCCAGGGTGGGAAGGATGTGTAAGGTAACACACCTCCCGGTGGGACCGAAGGCCAGCCTCTGGTTCTGCCCACTGTGGAGGTCCTTTGAACCCCCAAAACCCAGATGCAATGCTCCAGCGGAGATCTTGGAGGACCCTTCCATGCCAGGGTCAAGTCTGATAGTGTAGTACCTGGGGACTCAGCAGTGGCCCTGACACTTGTTCTGGGGGTGCGTTTTGCTCCTTTCTGTGCCCCCCCACCCTCACCCATGCTGAGGGCTCCAGGAGACAGAGGTTCTCGCTGCTTCCCATTTGGTCTAATATTACTGAGGGACTCTGCCTTTTACTAAGAGCCCCACCATTCAAACATCATTACTGCTAAAAATGACCTTTAAAATATATTTTAAATTCACAATGTCTTTAAACCCTTCACTGAGCACCATTTTTCAATTTCAACGACTGTTTTCCTTTGGGGGGGGGTGGGGTGAGGGGCAGGGAAAGGAGGAAGGAGCCTTCCGCCAGAATTTCAAATGTTAATATCTCCCTGTCATGGAGAAAGGCTGGTCTTGCAGGGACCCCAGGGTTGGTGGGAGATGAACCAGGTGCTCAGGCTGGGACCAGAGCAGGACCCCACCCTTCCTCCTAGCCTCCAAGCAGGGCCCTTCAGGCTCTCCCCCAGCCTCCAGCCTGAGCAGGCTCTCACCCTAGGGTGCTGGAATAAGCTAAGAAGTGCTAAGAGCCCGCAGGCAGCAGCAGCAGCTCCTTACAGCTCTCTCTGGCAGCCTAGTTTTCTCCTTGCAGGTGACCATTAGCATATACTCTTCAGTTCCTTCCTAGCCAGCTCAGCCCCCTCCAGGGGTCCCAGTTCCTGCAGGGTGTGGGGGGGCGGGGCCCTCCTCAGTCTGCCCTACCACTCTGCATTTCTTGCCCACTTGGGGTCCTGGCTGCTACACCCTGTCCCCCAGCAGTCTGTGCTCCTTGTTGCTCTGACCACTCGGTGACAGGGATCTTCTGGAAGAAGAATGACAAGGAGCAAAGCTGGTGGAGGAGGGCAGGGGGGTTGCAGCCAGTCAGTGTCCCCATCCCTGTTCTCCTGAAGACACCTGCAGGCAGGTCTGGGAAAGGGTCGAAGCCACAAGCACACCACCGCCCTCTGGCGCCCACCCCAAGGCCCTAGGACACTTCTGTGCCTGCCACCTGGAATATCCCCACACTTCTGTCATCTCAAGTCATGTCCCTCCACGGAACCTGGGTGGGGAGCCCTGCGCTGTCCAGCACCTGCCCTGTGGGCATCGGCTTGTCCCCTCCCTCATCCCGGGGCCCTTTTGCCTTTTGTTGGTGGGAACAGACCGGGGTTCTGCTATCTACAGTGCAACCAAAAAGCCAATAAGCAGAAACAGGAATTGACTCTATACCTGCTTGGACAACGACCTGAGAGAACGGAGGCATAGCGCCCCGAGGAGGCCCTTCTGCCATCTCATTTCGAACAGACACCAGAGCAGCCGCTGCAGTACTGTTGCTCGTCTTGGTCATATTCAGCCCCCAGACTTGTCATCAGCCTCCCGGTTATCTTGACCCCGGTAGGTCTGATGGTGTCAATGTCCAGCGTGCCTCTTACAGCAAGAGTTTTAGTTTGGAAAAGCCAGACCCTTGACTCATGGTCTGTTCAGTGACATGCAGGTCACTCTACTGGCCCCTTCCCTTCCTCCAGAGCCCCCAGCACTTTACATAGTGACCTCCCTAGCAAAGAGGGGCGCCCAGAGGCCCTGACCTAGGGCTGCTGATGTGAGTGCCTGCCTCAGTGACGAAGGGATGGAGATGGCACGAGGCCTTTGGCTTCCCTTGCATGAGACTCAAGGGAGGAACTGCACTCTTCCGTCCGCAGGAGAAGCCGCTGCCAGCAGCTGGAGAGGGTAGAAGCAGAGGCCGCTGAGGGGCTCTGGTGTGACCAGGGCACTAGTCTGGCCAGGAGAGTGCTCTGTGGGCGTCAGAGGGTTCTTCCAGAGGATTCATGGAACTTTCTTTAAATGACCCAACTTGTTCACTATGAAAGGATGTTAACTCCAAAGCAAAATGACCAGGGAACAGTGTAATATCTTCAGTCTTCCGGGTCGCACGTTGTCCATTGTTTTGACTGAGCCCTGCCCCAGCCAGGCAAACTACAATCCCTCTGCCCGAGAAGTCATTCAGGCTATCGCCATGCTTCGATGCCTCCTGCAAAAGAGCTTTGGGCATGAGGACAGAGTCAAGAGCGCTCTCAGGGCTCAGAAGAGGGAATTTGCAAAGATGTAGCATAGGGTGACATCTGTAACCTGGCTTCCAGTCATCTTTGCTGCTGCCTAAGATGGTTCTGAAAGGGGGGCGAAAGAAGGTTCTAAAGTGATGAGAGCATGGGGTGCGGACACCATTCTCAGACAGCAACCATTCTAGCCAGGTCTGTCTATCTGCAACCCCTTCCACAAGTAGATCTATGTATTTCTACCAGATTGGCATTTCTCAAACCAACCTGATACTGTAAACCCAAGTTCAAGAACCTAGGATGCCTCCCTATTTCCTATTCCGCTGACTGGCGTTCAAAAGGCTGCTTCAGTCTGATCCCAGCTGTCCAGCTCCTCCGTTATGAGTTCCATGCAGCCAGCATGAAGAAGTCTAATGCTATTCACCTTGTGGTATGGTCATCTTAACAGAAATATTGTGTCCAGAATAGGAGAGGTGATAGTTCTAATTATACTGATCAAACATAAGCCCATTTTACAAACAAAGCACTTGAGATTCAAAAGGACACAATCACACAATACTTAAATGGCCACAGCTTGACTGGAACCCAGATAGGCATGACCCTGGAGTCTTAGTTCTCAGATCCATTTCTCTTCATTCTTTTTCCAACTCTCACCCAGCCACAATGCCCAATTCAAAGCCTCCCTTCTCCAGAAAACTTTCACTGCTGCTACTAGTCCTCCCTCCATCTCCCAGTTCTCAGATCCATACAATTCTCTATGTGGGTGTGTTTGCGTTAGATCCCTCAAACGCTCATGTGTTCCTAAGGGTCAGAGAGCAGGCCCAGCTCACCATCTTCCTACAGGTCCTCCCAGGCCCAGGGGTGGAACCAGGGCAAGTGGACCTACCCACAGCAACAACCCTCCCCCTTCTCTCCCTGCCCAGGCTCATAGAAGCAGGAGGTCAGGACAGTGGTGGTGGCCAGGGCAGCTAGCAGGAAGAAGACAGAAGTTATTGCCACTCTAGAGAGCTACATGTTCCATGAAATATAGCAACAGGAGAATGCATGGCGTCTCACACAGTCATAAATATCATATTTATAACATCAATTAAGTGCCAGTGACTTAAATCGTTTGTAATAGAGATACAGTCACTCAATGAACCATTAGCAAAGTCAGCGCCTTTTCGTTCCAACAGAAAGCAACAGCTCAGCTGTCACTTAGGGTGCAAGTGTGTCCCCAGATGGACTCCAGGGACTCACAGAAAGGAAGGAGGGGTGTCGAGGCCCCCGGCAGGGTAGTACACCTCAGGTAGGTGAAGCTGAGAGACTGTCTGCTCCACCCCCTTGCTTGCATAAGACACCTTTTACAACAGAACTCCTGTCCTTGGGGCTCCCCTGGGGTCCTCACTTCTGAGTTCCCTTGCTGGGGTGAGTGCTGTCTCTGGGCTCTGTGTTGGGCTCTGTGTTGGGGTACAGAGCAACAAGCAAGGCGTGGATGTCTGGAGGGGCACCTTCTGGGAGAGGCCACGAGTGCATGCTCTGAATGGGGGGTGGGGTGGGCTGTGCCTTCTCGGTGAAGGGCAGGGACAAGAGAGTGTGTGGATATCAGGGTTTGGGGTCTCTGCAGTGGCCCCTGCCCCAGTCAGGGCTTTGCACCTTCCTGCCCACCTGCTCCCAGCCTCCTCTCTGTGCCTGAGGACTGTGTCTCTTCTTTGCCTATACCCCCAGCTGGTGGCTGGTGGCTGCACCAGCGCCTGTCTCCCCAGGTTACTCTGTCACCTTACTTAGCTGAGTCCGGGACTCATCTCCCCTGTCCTTCTGCTCCACGACTCCACCTCCAACCTGCTTCTTCCTCAGTCTCCTGTCCCAGCCTGGGCCCCTTGGCTGATCCTCACACAGCCCAGCTCATGCATTTGCCCAGCTGTCCCCTCTGCTGGTGCGCTCTCCCTCATGCCTCATGGTTCAGGGTGGGTCACAGGGGGGTGTAGAGAAGGATAAAGAGGAGTGGGGACCTCACAGACACCTGGAGTCTGGCAGGGGAGGGTCAAAAACAAGAAGCACAGGCCTGGCCAGCTTCCAGAAAACTGTGCAATCAACCAGAGAAACACATTTGAGAAAACAGAATTGTGAGAGTAACTTTGAAGCCTCAGTTGCCATGGGAACATATCTGTAAATACTTAACTGCAAACATTAAGTGACACACAGGAGCGAGGGGCGGAGGGAGGCAGCAAGGCTCACAGCGGGGGATGGCCGAGCCCAGGGCCCTAAAAGCTGCCCTCAGAGCCCTCCTTGCTCTTCCCCTTCCTCCTCCTTTCCCTGCGCCCCTCCCTCTCTCCTTCTGCCCCTGTGAGCTCATACTCAGTGGGAGAGTCCCAAGTGGTCCCCGAGATACCCTTTCTGTCTCCGGTCTTCCATCGTATCCTTGGTGCCCACACGGAGCCCCTGGAGCCCTGACTCCCACAAGCTTCCCACCCGGGAGGTCAGCCTGTCCCCTGGCCATTCCCTTCCTCTCTTCATCCAGCCCACTTCTAAGGGATGATCCAGTCCCAGTGAAAATAACATGTAAATCATATAAATCAAGGGAATCGCTCATCAAAGGCAAAACCCGTTTGCCTTCAGGAAACCTGGCTGAGCTTGCAGATGCAGGAGCTCACCCCACATCCCTTTGCTCCCACTGTGCCTCCTCTGGTGGGGGGAGGCAGGGCCATCGGCACCAGCTTCTCTGCTCAGGGTTGCCAGCCAGGCTGGCCGCTCCTGTCACTGGTGACCACATGGAGTCTGAAGGGAGCTGGACCCAGCCGTGCTCTGTTCCTGTGGGAAACTGAGGGAAGCTTTTCATTCACCGTTCAACTAGCAGTAGAGCTAAGTGCTGTGCTGAGCTGGGCGGCCCCTGCCTGGGACTGACCAGGAGGTGAGGGGAGCTAGGAAGCAAGAACACCAGTCAAAAGCGACGAGTCCAGCATGTCCGCCATGTTCAAAGTCAGGAAGGGGCTGACGCGCCTGGTGTGGAGGAGTGAAGGGTCCACAGGGGTAGACGAAAGGGATGGGGACGGATGCAAGGGCATCTTGTAGATCATTTGAAAGACCTTAGAGTTTAGTCTAGGCGTGAAAGAGAGAGCCCAGGGGCTTTGCCCGAGGAGGGACGTGTTCCAGTGCTGTGTGGGCACAGACTGGGAGCACCAGGTGGAAGCAAGGACAGTGAGGAAGTCTCCACGGTGACAAAGGCCAGCTGGGTGTGGCTCAGCCAGGCAGTGGGTTTCCTGGTGAGAAGAACCACAGTTCTCTACCTGGAGAGGGGGCATGGGCCGTTGGGCCATCTTATGCACACTCTTGAGATGCGTCTGGACCCCAAGGCTCAGCCATAGTCTGTGGTCCAGACTCAAAGTCCATCTAGCTCAAGCAGACACCCCTAATCCACTCCCTCATCTGTTGAGTTGAGGCGAGCAGACACTTCACCCCCGCAGGTCAGCACCCCTGCGCAGCTCCCACAGGAGATGGCACCCTCAGTGGCATCACCCAGCAGACTGCGGAGGGCCTGGGGAAAGCAGCTGGTGACCCATGGGCCAAAGACCCTTGGGGGGCCCAGACACTGTGGGTGAGTCTTACAGGCAGTGTGCTGACTGAAAGGAGCCAGACACAAAAAGCACATCATGTGTGAATTTCTAGAACAGGCAGAACCGAACTGGTGAAAAGTGAGAACACTGGGTGCCTTTGAGGAGGTTGGGATGCTGCCCAGAAAGGGTCATGAGCGAACCTTCTGGGGAGAAGGAAATGTTCTGTATCTTGATAAGAGTGTGGGGAACAATGGTATTTATATTTGCCAAAAATTAGTCAATTATAAACTTACGATGTATGTATTTCACTGTTGGTTAATTTTATCTTAAGAAAAAGTGGCATGTCCCAGACAGAACTAAGGAGGGTCAGCTGCTAAGAGGACACCCGGCCTCTGTGAGGAAATGGTCTCCCACCCTTGTTAGGGCTGCGAGGCAGCTGCCGGCAGGAGGAACGTGATCTGATAAAGGAATTGCGGAAGTGTTAGAGGTTGACTACTGGGATGAAGTGATTTTGCATTTTAAAGGAGAATTCTGTAGACAGCATGTTTCCCCAAAGAGAGGCTGCTTGAATGGTGGGATTCCAGACCCCTTGGCTGGCAGGCAGGGGGTAGGGCCTCCCAGTTCCCTATACACATATCACCCCTTGGCGATGATCTACTCTGTGAAGGTGGTGCGGTCAGAAAATGAGCAGGAGAAGGTTTGGAATTATCTCTCCATTTCAGCGGCTTCTCCAGCATACGGCCCAGACTGGCCTTGGATTTTTCCCTGCCCTGCCCTGGTCTCTTCCTTCCTGTGGACACCTCCCTACTTGAGTTTGGTCCAGGTCAGAGATTTTGCAAAGTCTGCTTTCAGTTTGATTTTAATCAGGTGGACTAGAAGAGGGATTCTGCTTCCAGATTCAGCCCTCATTTGGGGGAGGGCCTCTCTCATCCAGTTCTGGCTTACCAGCACTATAACCCCTACTCTGCCCAGAATAAGAGGAAGATCCCTGAGGGGATGATGCTGCATGTTGGGTGTGGCCTGCGCCAGGGGCGGTGCACTGGGGAGCCGTGTACTTTGGGAAATAGAGGCCCACCCCAAGGAAACTCCTTCTCCTTGCTCTCCAACTGCAGTCCCACAGATAGAAAGCAGACTTCCATTCACCCCCATGGCTCAGCAAGATGCGCACAGATTGGTCTGGGGTGTTGTCTTGGGGCAGATGTTGGAGACCTCCTGAAACCAGCCAATTACATCTGCCCAGAAAGCCAGCTATAAACTGTGTCCCGTAGAAAACCAAGTTCAACTTTGCATTTCTTCTATCTTCTTTAACAAAGAGTCTGATCTTCAGGTCAGGAAAATGCATCAGAGAATTAACACCAAAACAAGGCGCAGAGGGCCAGTCCAGCCCTGTGAATCAGATGGACACTCCAAAGCATAGTAAACAGTAACCATGGCCCTGGGCAGACATGGTTCTGGAAGGGAGGCAAGGAGACTCTTGTTTGATGCCATACAGCTTTGTCCTTTGTCGTGGTAGCCCAGGACATTGGCATAGCACGTGAAGGAAGCTAGGGCAAAGCAAGATGGCCAGTGGGCCTAGCTGGCACTTCACCCCTTCCCTCACTCCACCCCACTGCCTGGGTCCTGCAGGTCCTCATCATTCCCCTGATTCTCTGCCACCTGGTGGCCCCTAGGTTTTGCCAGTAAGAAGGTTACAGACCACTGAAAGAGAAGTCAGAAATCCCGCACATCCCTCTTAATAAGTTGTATTACATCTGCCAGTTGAGACTAATTTATCACATAAAGTACCAGCAGTGTATTTTTTTATTTTGTTAATTAATTATCTCAAACAAAGGTGAAATTTATAAAAGTGTCCAGATACGGTGTAAAATCACCTTGCAGCAGGAGATGAAATTATTACTAATATGGGATCAAATTATTACTGTATTGACTTAGTTACTTTATGACTTTGTAATGGATTTCTTCATTATTTTTTCGGGGTTGTGGCATTCATGATTGCATTAAAGTCTGTTAATCTATGCAAATATCATTAGGCGCCACTAATAACCAGGCAACTTTCCTCCATTTCAGGGAATGCACTAAGTACTTGGCCTGTGTGGGTCACTCCTGGACGCAGGAAGGGAGGAAAGAAAGGCAGTGGGCGTTTTCCTAGAGAGAGTCTCCAAGCACATTAGTGACACTTCTACAGGGTGGCTTGAGGGTCTCAGAAAGGGTTCCTTGCCCCAAACTATTACACATCTTCCTCCCCCCTCCATGATATTACACTAAAGTGCCATTCCTTTGAACTAAGGCATTGGAAAGTCTTGTTAAAACGTGCTGTTCTGGGAGGGAAAAACCCAGCTCATTCTCTACCGTGTGCGCTCCAGAAACAGGTGTTTGGGGGCACACAATACCCTGCTGTTTTGGTCCGTTTTTATGAGGGCTTAGAAAGGGGTTGAACTTAATCATGGCTGCTCTTTGAGTAAGAACTAGGATGTCCTTAGGGACACCTATGGACCCAGAAAAGCTGATGGAGACAGCCCAGTGGGGTAGGGTGGAGGGGCCAAGTGGAGGAAACTACTCTACCAGCTGCCCGTTACCCAAAAGGATGCTAAATCCCGGGTCCTCACCCACCAGATCCTCGAGTCAGCCTTCTGCCTATTTGCCCCATCAGCCAGCAGAGAGAGTTCGATCAGGCTGAGTGTCCCACCTCAATCATGAAGCCAACCACAGCAGGTAGGATCAAAGTCAAGCCCCTTGCCACCAAGGCCAACGTGAGCCTTCACTTTATCCTTGCTGGAGGTAGGCTCTGGTCACACCCGGTGTGTGGTAGAAAGAGACGTGTCTGTGGGTCCCGGCTCCCTTCCCCACCTTGATGTCCTCAGACTAAACTTACACATCAATATATGACTTACAGCTATTTTTCATCCAAGCAGCCTGTATAGAGCTTGAGCAACGTGGGAGGTACCTCACCAGGCAGGCCCAGGAGTGAAAAGACAGAAAGTGCCTTTCCTGGCATCAACAGAGTTGCTAACTCATAGCTTTTAACTGAAAGCCACCGTGGTACTCCATCATTCTCAATCACCGAGAGATGAGCTGGAGACTCAGCTCCGACAAGGACAGATGTCAGCCCAGGTTGCAGTTTTAAGGCAATCAGGGCTAGAGGGCAGGTTCCTGCTGTAGGCCTGGGGTGCTCCTGGCAGCCCCTCCATGACCCCCTCTGTGTGGGTGACAAGAGGTCTTGCAGGTGAGGTAGGGCCAGACCATACAGTCACTACGGTGCACCCCCACTCCTGGGAATAGTATGCTCAGACTTTTCAAGGTGAAGGAGCCACTTTCAACATCAAAAATTCATCAGCAACCCCCTTCCCTTGACAGATGTTTTACTTTGAGTATCTATTGTTTGAGAGAATGCAAAATGGCAATAAGCTACCTTGAATTCAGCAGCGCTTTTAAATGAATTGGTATTTTTAAAATCCCAACAGCATCCATGTGCATTTGAAAAATAATCACATCTCCCTAGGAGTGAAGTAGGTCTGATGCAGTCGGAAGACAAAGCTTGAGGTGCCCAGGAACCCAAAGTCAGATGGCATTGCTATCCTAGGCCATAGCAGAGTGAGGGGGCTGGGGGCTGCTCCCTGTGCCCACCACCTGGGCTGAAGTCATTATCATTCCCTTTCCCCCTATTCCTCTCTCTCCTCTTCCTCAGCTTAAGTGGGGGGGGGGGAGGCAGAGGGGGAGAGGAGGAGCGCTTGTTGAAGCTGCTGCTGCCCACACTTCCCACTGCTCATACGCATCTTCCCTGCTATATATCCTGTCACAGGGTAGGGCTGCTGTTAACACCCCCAGCCAGACCCTCTCTCTGGCCTCCCCAGCTCAGAGCCATCCCAGCTCTGTTCCCGGCAGCGGTCCCTACCCCACCTTGCTCTCTCTTCTCACACTCTAGCTCTTCCCTAGACCTGTCCCTTCATGCAACCCCTCCTCGGCATCTCCTTTTCCATTCTAGCCCACCACAGGCTTCAATGTTCATCTGATCCTTTTGATCATAAAGGGCACTGATTTCTGGCAAAATCAGCCATAGAGAGGTGACAGAGCCATTGCGTTCCAAAGGGTTCCCTGTAGAGGGCAATGCAGACTCTCGGGGTGTAGACCCAGAGATGGCATTCCTGGCATTTGGGCAGGGGCCTGTGAGTCACCGTGTAGACTGTTAGCCTGTCTGAGCCTCAGTTAACAGCTCTGTCAAATGGAGCTATGACTGCGTTCTATTGAAGCATGGTAGTGAAAAGTGGGCAGAACGCGTGGTAATGCCTAGCTGGCGCAGAACTGACTGCACACTACTAAGACAGCTAGCACCACCTCCTACAGAAGAGTCTGATCATGGCAGAGAGAACTGGCAGGGTGGACCAGTGGGCTGGGTGACTTGCCCCCCTCCTTCCTTGCCAGGTCACAGCAGGGTCAGGGGGAGGGCACAGTAACTCTGGCAGCCCCTTTAACTTATGTCGGTGTGAAGGTTCAGTCTGGACTTTCAAAACAAATAGCAGCAGGTACCATGCCCACTTGTCCTTCTGTTTCCCCATACCCCCTGCCCAACTCTTCCCAGAGAAGGGAGTCAGGGCAGCCTGTCCGCAGTGTCCCTTGGCTACCACGTAGAAATAATACTCTCTGGTAACCCACGTAAATAGTGCTAGATCCCAGAGCCACCTGGCGTCTTAGCTCACTAGAACATCACCACCATCTGGTGAACAAGGCAGAGGGTGCCTTGGATAAGAGCTGGGGAGCCAGACCACTTGGGTGCAAATCCTGGCCCTGATGTGTATTAGGCAGCCCCAAAAAATTGCCAAAAGTCTCAGTGCCTCGATTTACTTACCTGTAAAATGGGCTCACCAGTGGTACTCACTTCATAATTCAACACGCTCCAAGCAGTTCTTGGCTGGCGGCATGTGTTCAGGATGAGTCAGCTGTCACTGTCCTCTGGGCCTCGACAGAGGGAGTGAATGCGGTAACTGCATGTGCCTATGGGTTGGCCCTGGTCACCTCACTGCAGGGGCCAGCCCAGCCCACTCACTCTGAGAACTAACCTGCACTGTCACGTTGGAAGGCAGAGCCTTGGCTGTTGGGGAGCCTGCCTCTGTCGGGCGGGGAAGAAGCTGGCCTCCGCCCCTGCGAGGGAGGTCCTTGTGAGGTACAGCGGGGCGGCTCGGGAGTCACTCAACAAACTCAGAAGCCAGCAAAGGGGAAGCTCAGGTGTCCATAAAAACCAGCCCACAGCAACCTTCACGACTCACAAATGCTCAAAAACCTGGAGGCTGGAAGACCCACTTGTAAGAGAAATCAGTTCAGAAAGTTCTCACGAGAGCAGGCTTCCCTCAACAGGTGTATATGGCCATGACCAGTTTCCTAACCTTTTGCATTTAGACCCCATTATCTGAAATTCTCAGAAATTCTTGGCCATCCATCCAATCCTTCATCCACATTTACCTATCAGTATTTATGTGCCATCGATCATAAATTTATCTGCTCTCTGCAATCATTTTTCTCTCATCTGTGTATCTATCATCCAACATTTAATCTGGATATCTAGCCTCTATTAATCATGTCTGCCATCCATCCATCTCGGTGTCTATCTGTAGTCCATTATCAGTCATGAGTTAACACGGTGTGTACTTAAGCATGGACTGAGCTCTTCAGGGAAGAGGGTGGGGGCAGCAGTGACTCCAGGAGGGCTGGAGTCACTGGAACAAAGATGGATGGGAAGGAAAGCTGATAGCTGATCAAAGAGATGCTTGGGGTGCCCCTCTCAGAGCAGGGCCAGCCTGACACATAGGAGGGAGAGGTATGCAAGAGAGGAAAGGAAGCTTGTGAAGCATCAGGGGGTGCCTAGCCTCGTGCTGGCCTGGATCATTGCACCCTATCTTCCTAAATTGGGATAATGTGTTTCCAAGCTGACCCTGGAGGGATGCCCAGGTTCAAGGCAGAAAAAGTGGGTGCTACCTCACCCCTAACACCAGCAGACACTGCTGCAGTCTGAAGGGTGAGCTCTTACAGGCAGGCCAAGGTCCGAGGGACGGGGCCTGAGGAGAGAAGGCCAGGAGCTGCCCGGGAAGACCAGGGCGACTTCAGGGAGGGTCATCCCCGCCTGAGGTAAGACTGGAGGGAGCTGGCCCAGGGCCCTGAAGACTCCACCCCACCACGGTCACCAGAGGTCCTGAGAACTGCAACCTCTGGGTTTCCGTGGGACTCCTGCTGTGTTAGCTTAGTCAGGTTGACCTGAGGCTCTTGTACCTCCCCAGGGAGACAGGCCGCAGGCTGTCCGCTGAGGGCGATGCTCTCACCCTGTCAGAGGGACAGGATGCTGCAGTCCATTCTGTGTTACACCTCCAGCTATGAGGGGAGCAGGGGGAGAGGACCCATAGCCACCCAGGAGGCTGTGGGTACTTGGGTCACAGCGGGAAGGATCTGAAGCCACGTGAGGGCAGCTGCTCTAGGGTTAGAGACGGACGTGTGGTCCGGTCACCCACAGCGCAGGAGTGTTCTTGTGACCATACAACATGCAGCGCTGCTGCCCAGGTCACACGTCATTAAGGGCGCAGCTGGTCTCCCCACCCCAACACGCCCCACTCCCACCCTGTGGATGCCCTAACCCCTTGCCGTGTCCTCCACTTCCTCCCCTTGCTGGAAAAAAGCTCTGCTTTGTCTGTCTCCTTGAAAGCCGAGGACAAACTGGCCATAATTTATGCTCCCACATGATATAAAGGAAAAAAGGCCCCATTATGCTATAAATTATCCTGTGATGGGTGAAATGCTGGAGAGAGCGCCAGACGCCAGCGGAAACCCCATTAGACAACAGGGTTCGGCTGCTGAGAAGTCCCCACAGAACTCCAGGCCGTCTGTCGTGTGCCGTGCGCCTGGTAAGGAGAATGTAGCAGATCAAATGTATAATCAGTTACCTGAAGAGAAGCTGCACACCGCGGCCCGCCTGCCGCCCAGCGAAAGGTGACTTCTGCACAGAGCCACTGTGCTTCCCAGACTCCCAAGGAGGCGTGATGGGAGCCCACGGGCAGGAGGGCTGGTGGCCAGAGGACGCAGTAGGGGGTTCAGTGTGGCCTCAGGACCCCACTATGCTGTGCCGAACTCCAGGGCTCAGCCTCTGCCCAGCTCCAGGCCCCACGCCTGCCTCCCAGAGCACAAGAATCTTGAAGGGGGTTCAAGGAGTCATCTCACCACCCCAAGTAGTGAACCCCAAATTCTAGTCCCATCTCCCCAAGCATGCTTCATGGAGGGCATAGAGCCAAGGATATGAAACCACACCTGTGCCCTGGGCAGGCAGCAGGGATTGGAAGTCGTTGGGCCAGTTAGTGGGGTCCTGCAACAGGTCAGATTTGCTGTGTGGAGAGCAGAGAGGACTGCAGTTTGGACCCCAGGAGGGGGAGGCCTGAAGACACATCAGGAAAGAGCTTTACTGCCTGGGTCCCCCCAGGAGACTTCAGGACAATGAGGCTTTTAGGAGAGGTTTTGAGCAAGACTGGGGAGAGCCTGAGAGGCACCCCTGGGGACAGGGCAAAGCTTTGGAGCCCAGCTCGCAGTACCCCAGCCATTACCCTTCCAGGCTCTGAGCTGAAACCCTGGTCCAGGCTTTGTGGCTCCGGTATGCAGAGGCGGAGGGTTGGCGAGAGAAGAAAGGGACCTCCGGGCTGCACCCCCTCTCCCCACGAAGGGCAGTGACCACAGTACAGTGCACGTGGGTGTGACTCCTGGTGTTGCCAGTGACCATGGGTGGGCACTTGGGGAAGAGCTTGACTTCTCTGTGCCTCGGTTTCTTCATCTATACAGTGAAAAATACTGTGAAATGCTGCTCTCACTGCCTGGGCCACAGGACATGTTTGCCAAAGGAGAGCCGTTGTGAGCCTTAGGATTGCTTCCCTTAGAACCTCCTCCTGGAGTCATCTGCGGGGGAACAGGTCTGACCAGCACCGGCCAGGGCAGCACAGGCTCCGTGGTAGGAGAGTTGGGTCCACTCGCTCTTGTCGCGAAGCCCTGAAGTGACAGACTTGATGAACCAAATGGACCCAGGTGTTGTGAAGTAGGGAGTTGGGCGGGGTCGAGCAGGACATGGCGGGCAGTGAGAGTGGGCCAGGCCCCCGGGTCTGAGTCCCCGAGCACGCTTGCAGCCAGCAGAGGCAAGGCAACCAGTTTGGAGACCTGAGGAAGGTGGGTGGGAGGAGGGAGACATGCTGAGTGTGCGTATGTGCACGGTACCATGTGGGTGCCCCTGAGTGTCACGGCTGCTTCCTCCTGCCACTTACTTGCCCTTTCATGCTTCCTGCTCTTGGACACTGCTCCCCGACCTGGGATGTCCACCCTTTGCCTTTTCCACCTGGTAAACCCTGCCCATGACTCACTTAGGGCCCAGCTCCAGCCATTTGACCCTCTCCATCCCACATGCCTGCAGATTCTAGCTCGACTCAGAGCTAGAATCCTGGCTGTGGCCCTTCTTCTCCAGGGCATGCTCCAGGATGCTCGGTGGTCAGCCCCTCGTCCCCCGCACTCACCCCCCGTCAGACCTGTGGTAGCCCACCCCCTATACTCACTGAGCAAGTGCTTACCGATGTCACCAAATATTTGTCAAGGACCGACTAGACGCCAGGCTCTGCAGGCACTGGACCCTCAGCAATGAATGAAATGGACCATAGTGCTTCCTCGAAGCAAGGGAGAAGACAACCAATGTGTCATTGAGTAAAATAACGTGACAGATGTTATAGAAAAAACACAGGAAAAGGACAGGAAGCATGCAGGTTGTGATTTTACTTATTTACTTATTTATTTCTTTTATTTTTGCATAGAAGAACTGGGGAATAGGCCAGAAGTGCAGGAGAGTGAAAGGATTCACCAGAGACGGAGGGCAGCAGAACAGGCAGATGGAGTGAAATACACTGCTGGGTGGGCAGAAGGGGATACAGGAGAGCTCTGGGGTGCTATGTGGGTCAGCTCCCCGGCCAAGGGTCGAGCTCAGGCTGTACCTGTGATAGGGCTGAGACTTAACCCCTGGGCCACCAGGGGAGCCCCTGAAGGTTGTGATCTTAAATAGCGAGGTCAGAAAAAGTTCATTGAGAGGATCACATTGAGGAAAGACTTATAGGAGACGAGGGAGCTGCAGATGTCCAGAGCTTGGGCCCTGAGACATGGGGAGGTGTTAGCTCAGTGCCCTGGTACAGAGGGGTGAAAGGAGAGTCCCTGCAATGGCATGGAGGCCCGAATCTGGAGCACGGGGAAGGAGCCACAGGAGAGAATGTATGGAGAGAGCTGTGCATGTGCTCACAGGTCATTAAAGTGCGGCGTGTTCTCAGTGAGATAGGGCCACCACGAGGTACCCTCGGGAGAGACAGGCCTGTGCCGGATCATAACTGACTCCGTGGGCTGCTGTGCAGAAAGCAGGCAGCAGGGACAGAGAAGAGGCGACTCTCGGTGCCTGCGCCCATCATGGAGTATTTGGAAGACAGAGCTGGAGGGGTGCAAGAGGGGGGTGGGGAGGGCCTGGAAGCCATGCTCAGCTCTCCTGCCTCCTCCCACCCCAACATCAAACAGTTCCTCTGGAGAGAGCTCTGCAGATCAAGGCCACAAACTGCCTTCCCCAGGGGCCAGAGCTGACTTGAGGGTCCACATTTGCATCCCTGGTGGAGAGGGAGCCCAGTCTGTGGGGCGGGGCACAAGCCACCCCACCCCCAGCTGCCTTTGATCTGGTCTGATGGCTTCTTCAGCCTTCTTTCCAGGCAGGCAAGCTTTTATCCCTGGAGGCAGCTGGAGCTCCCCGAGCTCCACCGTCTGTGTCCCCCGCTCTGGCTCAGACACAGTGTGTGCTGTGAGGGCCAAGGAGGGCGCTGCTTCTCTGATTATTGGTTCATGTCACAGTGAGAACCCTTCTAGGCCTGGTCTGTGATTCCTGGGCGCCGACAAAGGTGCTGCCTCTCAGGAGAGACACTGAGGTTGTCATGCAAGGCGGCAGAGGAATCTAAATCCAGGCCCTTCCCCTGGTGCAGATGATGATGCTAGAAGCTGCCTGCATCCATCAGAGAGTGGCAGCTGTGCAGTTCTCAGGTAAAGGAGTGGGGTACAGAGCTCACATCCCTGTGCAGCACCCCCTACTTAGAAGGTAAAACAGAGGGTATGCTACCCACCAGGGAGGTGCCCACCCAAGGAGGCAGAACAAGCCTCCCCACTCAGGGTGGGGTGTTGGCAACATAGAAAATGACAGATTTGGATTCCAATGACAGGTGTGATCTCTGCTAGTCCCTTGGGAGACATGGGTGCTGAACAAGTCCGGACAGGGAGAATTTGTGGCATCTGGGGTCTCCAAAACTCTGCAAAGGGATGTCTGCCTACTCAGGCTGGCCCAGGTTGGCATAGCTGTTCATTTCAGTGTCCCTGGGGCTTCCCTCCACACCCTCAGGTGTGTGGGTAGGCATCTCCGTGGGTCACCAGTAGTGATGGCTCTACTGACGCTGTAACTGCATTTATTAAGTATGTGCTCTGTGCCAGGCCCTGTGCTAAAAAAACCTACATTCATCAGTTCATTTACGCTTCCCAACAGACCTAAAAGGGCAAGTATTTGCTCTCCCTTTATTACAGGCTGGAAACAGGCTCAAGCGGGGTTGATGATTTGTCTAAGGTCCCACAGTCAAAAAGTGGAAGAGCCAGGGCCCTCCTGGTGGCACAACGGGTTGGGACATAGCCCTGCAAGCTGGCCACAGCCGCATCAGTGCCGTTAGGCCCCAGAGGTGACCCACGTGGAGCAACAGACCTCTCCTGTCTCACCCACTGCTCCCCTCAGCAGTGTACTTTGTCCATTTGCCTGTTCTGCTCCCCACTCAGTCTCTGGTGAATCCTCTCACCGCTCCTGCACCTCTGGCCTGTACCCCAGTTCTGTATGCATAAATAAATAAATCTTTTTTTAAAAAAAAAGTAGAAGCAGAATTTGACAGACAGCTTCAGTTAACCATCTAGGAGATGCACCACTCCCCAGCCCTTCCTGCCTAGTTGGCGGCTTTCATCCCCTTCAGCTGAGCTCCCTGATCCACACTGAAGTCAGGTAGAAGGGATAGATCCTCCTTAGAGTCACTCAGGCACTGAGATTCACTCAGAAGAGCAGATGGCCCTGGGGTCCAGGAGGCGCCTAGGAAGCCCCCTAGAGCCCCAGTAAATTAACAGCCTCCGAGACACAGTGCACCTTGCACAAGAGGGTCTTTAGAGCTTCAGGTTCTGCCAGCAGTTGAGGGCAGGTACATGGGCACTAGGGGCTCTGGCCCTTTCTGCCACCCCCAGAACCAAAAGTTCCAGAGCAGAAGAGAAGCCCTCTGCCTCATTATAGTGAATGCATCTAGGATCCTGCTCTGTCTCCAACTGCTTGAGCCTCCAGGGTCCCAGTGCAAAGTGCTCCTTACTGTCCTTGGCCTGCACTTCCCACCCAACCAGGAAACCCCAGCCCAACCCCTCACCAGAGTTCACCCTGGCTCCTGCTGTTCTCCTGGGCTCAGACCAACACCCCCCACCCCAACCCTCCTTCAGCAGCTGGAGGGGAAAGAACAGTAAAAGCCGATTGCAGCCATAAAAGGCATTAACCATCTGAACACTTGTCCACAGCGCCCAGCAGCCGTCTATCCTTAAGCAGGAAATATTGTTTAATGCCGATGGTAATGAGAGAATCAAATTTTGAAAATTAAGCTGGAATTTGAGCATTAGCACCAGGGCTCTGGCATTTGGTAAGTCCAGTGGTACAGCTGCCACCCGCCTCCTCCTCCCTGGGGCCCACTCACCTGCACACAAGCAAGATGCTCCTGCAAGTTTGGGGGACCCCGGAGGCATTGCCCTGAACTATCCCCATAGGGAGATAAGGCTGCCACTGGTGTCTTGCTCCTCTGCTTTCTGGGCTTTCCCTGTAAAAGGCAAATCCTTTCAGCCAGAGCCCCGTTCTTGTCTGATACCTGAGCGAATGAGTCTATTGCTCATGAAAGATTGGATGAAGCATGCGATTCCGGCAACTCCACTGCCTTTTCAGAAGCACAGATGTCTTCCAGGGAGGTGTCGCCTAATACTTTTATAGGTTGGGAAACTGAAGCTCAGAATTAGATTGGAGTTTTGGAAAAACAAAGAGACCCCAGAGACCAGAGGAATGAGGGGTGAGCGGGCTAGTGGAGATAAGGAGAGGGAGTAGGAGAAAGGCAGCAGAACTAGCCAAGTCAAAGTCCCCCTGGACCTCTGTTTCACAAACCCTGCCTCAGGCAAGGACCAGTTGGGAGCCGGAGAAAGGGCTCCCTCTCACCTCTCAGCCACTGCTCACATTCTGATATGGGCCTGGAACACCTCACCTATCCTCTGACACCATGCCTGGGCGGGGCCTTTCAGTCCTCCTCTCCCCTGGGAGTGGGGTGAGGTGGGAGGGAGATGTGTGTGAATGGCTGAGACTTGGGCTGAAGGCTGGTTTCTCTGGGGATCTCAGACCCTGCGTTCTCAACTCTGACCAAGGAAGCGCTCTTAGACTCATCTCAGCCTGTTCAGCCAAATCCAGGCACAAAAGTGTTTGGTAAATGTTTGCACAAAAGTGTTTGGTAAATAACCGGGTAGACCCAGGATGTCATATGCTGTGGTCCAGTCCACCTGACACAGAACTGGGTATTGTTCCCATGCATTATTTTGTTGACTCCACACCTACAGCTCCTTGGGGTGTCAGGCTGCAGTGAGTACAGGCCATGCCTCTTCCCCAGCAGCGGGGCTAGGACATCAAGGTACAGAGTGTCACATTATCTTCTCTGGGCTCTGGCAGGGCTGGTCTAGCACATGCTGTTGCCCGTGTGGGTCACAGCCTGCTTTCCAGAACCCTAGGACCCTAGGCACTTACTCATGTCCACAGCTACTGGCACATTTAAAAAGAATGAAGTCAGAAGCAAGGGATTAAAGGATTAAGAAATCAAGAGACCCCAGTGGACTGGGTTTAGTCTGGATCTGGTTGTGTGTGCTGGGGCTCCCTCTTTGCCCAGAATTCTTCATCTGAAAAAGAGGAGGACCCTTGTGTTGTGTGGGGTCTCCCTATTCTATTCTGCCACTCTGTGTAGGCAGAGCACACCATGGGGCCACTGTGTGCAGCCCTGATGGCCTTTGTCTCCTTGTGTCTTGTTTGTCGTGGATGGGTATCCACTCCTGGGAGCAGATTCACCTCTCCTGTCTGACTGCTGTGGAAGTGGCCTGTACAACAGTGTCTGGCACAGAGAAGGTGCTCAGTGAGTGGTTGTTGAATGACTATAGGAACTCCGCTACTTGGCCAGGAGGACCCCGTGTGAAAACTCAAGGATGGGAGACTGCTTGTCACCCAGCACCACTGGCATCACTGTCACGCAGCCTGACAGTCAGTGGGTGTCAGTCTCAAGCCCTGGAGTCAAGTGTCATAAAGCAGCCCCCTTGCCATAACTGGGCTCTGTTGAGGGGGACTCTGGGCTTCAGATACTAGCCTCCACACGCTCCCACTTCTCCCTGCCCCCACTCAGTCCCAGTGACCTCCCACCCAAGGGCATTTTAGACCATTTCAGCCTGGGCTCTGAGGCCTCTCCTGGCCTCATCCCCCATCAAGGTGTCTTGCATGGCCCAGGTACCTATTTGAACTTCACAGAGTGGCCGGGATAGCCCCAGAGCCCAGCCTTGGAGGGAACATGAAAGAGGCAGAACCTCAGCATCACCCAGGCAGGCAGTCTGTGGTCTGGGGCTGCCCAGTCCCTGCCAGCAGACAGGGATCTGTGTCTATGCTGGAGGCCGGGAACCAGCTGCAAAACTGGGTCATTCTCCAAGACTGTAGTTAGGTTGGTATCAGACATAAGACACCAGCCACTTGGCTCCAAAGCTTAGAAACAGTGCCTCAGGGAAATGACCAGAGGTGGGGCGGGCATGAGGGGAGGTTGTCCATTTCAGCTGAGTAGCCACAGCCTGAGTCTGGTCCAAACTGTTACTGCTAGTGCTGGGTGATGCTAAGGCTCATCTTGAAGACCAGGGGCTGGAAGGACTGACTCCTAGTCAGCTAGTGTTAGTATTTTCTTCTACACATTTTGTGAAACTTTGAACTTACAAGATCCTGATGCTCTGTCATGCTCATCTTCTCTACTATTGACCAACCAAGACATGATCTCTCTCCTCTCTGACACACAGGGTCTCCGGGGGGGGTGGGGGGGGATTTAGACCTTCTGACCAAATCAGAGCAGGGCAAACCAAGGAGGTAGGCAGGGGTAGAACTCCATTTCCTTTTCCTCTTGCATAGAGAACCCCAAGCAGTAGTCAGTACCATTGTCATTACTGCTGACCAGGTTTGGCCTCAAAGTATGTCTTGGAAGCCTAATGCCCACCAGGAGGCCTAATTATTCCATTTTGCATGCCTATAAACTGATTTGGGGACTAGAAACACTGCCAGAAGACAGGGGAACCAGGGTTTCAACCAATGGGCTTGGGCCAGGAGCCCCTGGTCTTCAAGATGAGCCTTAGCATCACCCAGCCAGGACCAACAGCCAACCAGAAATGAGAGGGCAAGGGCAATGAGCCTGAGGCCCTAGAAACCAGCAATTGAGTTGTGACTCATTCAGGAACAGCTGGAGGAAGGGAACCTGGAGCCAGGTCTCCCTGGTTTCCTACAGCCTTGCAGAAAGGCAAGGCTAGCTGTTTCCCAAGGGAAATCCTGATGGGCAGTAAGAGGGGGCATCTGGGCCCCTCCTCATTTGGGAAGTCCTAAAGGAGAAAGGGCTCAGCTAGGCCCAGAAGTCAGACTGGCGCTAAAGCAGAGATTCCAAGGAGGGGAGGGGAAAAGCAAAAGGGAAGTGGCTGGGTAGAAAGGCACGTGTGGATGAATTTTAATGCAATCAGAAAGCTGTCATAATGCTAATAAAGGAATACATTCAGACGTCAGGAGAGAAGGCGAAGAGGAGCGGAGCCGGCATGTAAATCAGAGCAGGCTCAGAGCTAGCGGAGGAGGTGACTTCTCTTCCCTTCCTCTTCTTTCCTGGGAGAATTTTTAAGCTGATGGGCCAAGGGATGAGCAGGGGTGGGATTTCACTTCTTAGTCTTTCTGGAAACCCCATTTAATGGAGCACTGGGGATGGAGGCAGCACAGGTGACCTGGAGGCAGTTTCTGTGACTCCAGGAAGGTTTCAGAGCTCCTCGTCCACTTCAGTGGAATCTAGTTACTGCTTCCAGGGGCTCAACACAATCTCCTGCTCCCTTCTCTCCTCTGTCTCTGCCTTCTCCTTCTGTCCATTTCTGCTGCTGCTTTTGGTCTTTTCCTACTTCTTTTTCTTCTTTTTGTCTCCACCATTTTCTCTCCTTCTGCACCTAATGCCACTTTTCTCAGCCCATCTCTCCTCACCTTCACTCCTTATCCTTCTCCCTCTTCCCCAACTGCTGCTCCCCAGTCCATCTTGCTCTCCAGATGGGATGGGGTGTGCCCCACCCTTCCATGGGCCAAGAGGAGGTTCCAGCAGAGCAGGACATCTGAAGAGGACTCTGGGGGTGGCTTGTGAAAGAGAACTGAAGCCTGACGGATCTTTCCCTTTGCTCTAGACCCCCGTGATCCCTCAGGGATATGTGAACTTCCCTGACAGCATGGGAGGGTGAGGGAGCTCTCCAGGGCAGTAGGTCCCACCTACTGTGAATACAAAGAGACATGGTCCCCGAGTGCCTTGCATTTACAGGAAATCAGGCAAGACTCTTTGCAATTTGGGGTGTATATCTCAGCAGCTTTGGCTGTATGTGTCAGTCATTCAAGGGTCAACAAACAGCTAGTGATTGCTGAGTGCTGCCACCAGGGGACCCTGTTCCAGTTACTAGGCTGCATAACAATCTAGCCCCAAATTGAATAGTGTGAAACAACCTACTGTTATGCTCGCAGATTCAGCGGGTGAGGAGTGCAGAGTAGCACAGCCAGGTAAGCCTGTCTCTGCTTCAGCGTGTCTGGGGTCCAGCTAGAAGCCTCGATGGTTGGAGGCTGGAGCCCTCTGAGGACTCACTGTTGATGGTGACTCTTCACCGGGTCCTGCATTCCTTCTGTGTGGACTCTGAGGATTCTTCCCAGCATGGTGACTGATTTCTACAAAGCAAGCATCCCCAAAGAAGAGAGCAAAGTGTAAGCCAATCCCTTTTATGACCTAGCTGTAGAAGTCGGCTGACATCATTTTTAAAATTCTTTATTGGTTAGAGCAAGCGTTGATCTGAGTCAAGGGGGAGGGGCCCAAGACAACCCCCTCACCCACTCCCCGTGGGAGGAAGGAAAGTCACATTGAAATCGGCTTGTAGACAGGGAAAGCTTTTCGGAGTCATTTACTGTTGCTGACTATTCACAGCCCATGTGGTTCCTGTCACCCTAAGCACACAGCTGAGTGGTGTCAACAAGCTACTGAAGGGGCTGCCGGGGGAACCTCAGAAATAACTTCCTCAAAGTACACGGGGCTGGATTTTGCACCATGGACAAACAGGAAAGAACAAGAGAGAGGCACGAGGTGGAGGTAGACACGTGTGAGGTGGAGAGGGCACACACTTGTCCTTTCCATACTTCCCCGCTGGGGGCCAATAGCTGCTCCCCCAGAGAGGCTTGGCCTCTTCCCTTGGGGAGCATACATGGGCAGGGAGGAACCAAGACAGAACCAATTACATAAGCAAAGCAGTAAAGAATTGCTCTTTGAATGCTGCATTGGGAGAGAGGGCCTGAGACAGGGAAGTTAAAGGAGGGATCTTGACCTGGAATCATTATCTAAACTGAGATCTAGACCATGAGAAGGGTTCAGCTATGTGGCGTGCAGGGGATGCTAGTCAGGAGAGCAGTATATGCAAAGGCCCTGTGGCAAAATTGCCTATTGAGGGTTAATTTTGGTGTCTGTGGGTTCAGGTAGCTGAGGAAAATATTATGTGTCTAAGAGGAGGGAGGAAGGACCACCTGATCAGCATGCTCCAGGTGGGCAGTGTGCAGACAGGTGGCACTGCTTCCTCAGTGTGCAGTCTGTCCTCTAAAACAACAGGGCGGTTGCTGCAGTCCAGCTCCAGCTTGACACACCTGCCTCACTGCCCCCTCTGGCTAAGCCCTCTGGCTCCTCACACCCCTCCCCCGATGCCCCTCCCCTCTAGCTATGTCCCCCACCCCACTTCCTACTCCTACCTCTCCAGCTATGAGCCCTGACCCATACCTGCCCAGCTCCTCCCTGCCCCCCATAACCTTTCTCCTCCAGCGGGCCTGCCCGCAAATCCCCGGGCCTGCCCCAGCGCTGCCCGGCCCTCTGGCCCAGGTAAGCATCTCCTAATTTTGTTCCAGAAGATAGAAAACTCTTCGTGGGCATGCTCAACAAGCAGCAGTCCGAGGACGACGTGCGCCGCCTTTTTGAGGCCTTTGGGAACATCGAGGAGTGCACCATCCTCCGTGGGCCCGACGGCAACAGCAAGGGTGCGCAGGAGCAGACCATGGGAGTGGGTGTGGGAGGGGCTAGTGGGCGTGGGAGGGGCTAGTGGGGCGTGGGAGCAGACTCTGGGAGTGGGGCGTGGGAGGGGGCTCTGAGTGGGGCGTGGGAGGGGGCTCTGGGAGTGGGGGGGGGGGAGGGGACTCTGGGAGTGAGGCTGGGGATGAGCTCTGGGATTGAGGGGTGGGAGCAGGCGTAGGGAGTGGGGTGTGTGAGGGGGCTAGTGGGGCGTGGGAGCAGGCTCTGGGAGTGGGGCGTGGGGGGATGTGCGAGGCTGTTTTTGCCGGAGGGTGGAGTTCAGAGCCCCCTTGAACTCAGGACTTGGGAGGATTGTGAGCCTGGGCGGGATTCTTGGAAAGAGAGGGGAGATAGTGCCTGGGGGTGTGTAAAGGCTCCCGACCAGAACAGGGTGGGTCGATTTAAAAGGACTTTTCAGTTTGGGCCTGCCCAGGTCTTTCCTGTTTTGTGTGGCTCTGGGTCTGCTCCTCTCTCAGTGTCTGTGTGTCGCCCATTCTGCTCTCATCTGGGATGCGCCCTCTCCCCTTTGGCCCTTCCCTCTTTGCCTCTAAGCCCTGCTTGTCTGGCCTTCCTCTGGGCCTTCAGTGGGTGACTCAGCCTCCTGTCCCCAGGATGCGCCTTTGTGAAGTACTCCTCTCACGCCGAGGCACAAGCTGCCATCAACGCTTTGCACGGCAGCCAGACCATGCCGGTGAGTGTGGGCACCCCTTGGGTGGGGGTTGGGGGGGACTGAGACAGAGAACTCCCCACCACCCCACACAACCCCTTAGGGCCCCTGCTCACCCTCTCATGAGGTCTATTCAGTGTCAAAGGCGCCCAGCTCCTGTTCTCTACTTGAAACAAGGAGGCATTACTGTTAGTCCCACTTCCCAAAGACACTGAGGCCCAAAGATGTTAAGGGACTAGCCTGAGGTCACTCAGAAAATGGCCCCAAGCCCTTAGGCAAATGCCAGTACCAAGATATCCTAACCCCCAGGTCCCCATACCACCCGGGGGGGGAGGGCAGGTGGGCCCAGGCCAGGGGCACAGGCAGTTGGGAGCCCAGGCAGCTGGGACATGGACCTCACGTGCAGCCTTTGTTGCAGGGAGCTTCATCCAGTCTGGTGGTCAAGTTCGCCGACACAGACAAGGAGCGCACGATGCGGCGAATGCAGCAGATGGCCGGCCAGATGGGCATGTTCAACCCCATGGCCATCCCCTTCGGGGCCTATGGCGCCTATGCACAGGCAGTAAGTGGGGGCGTAGTAGGGTGGGGAGAGGGTGGAGGGCAGCAGTTCTCCAGCTCACTCCCCACTGAGCCCTGGAGAGGAGCTGTGCTGACTGGGTCCTGTACACCTTTCCACACTGGGCAGCAAAGAGAGCTCGGAAAGTAACCTGAGGGTAGACGCCAGAGCGGTTAAGAGAAAGCTGGGACGGTTGCTAGGAGAAAGCAGGTTGCTGCCCCGGATCTTAAGGGGAGGAGCTGGAGAAGAAGACTCTAGGCAGGGCAACAAGGGCTGTCCCGAGCACTCTCCCGCCAGTTGACTCCTAAAATAACTGACTGGAAGGGAGACTGAGGTTTAGGTGTTTGGTTGCCACTTCCCCACCCCTGTCCCTGCTCACAGAAGTGTGTCCTCAGGGCCTTCCCTGGTGGTGCAGTGGGTTAAAGCACAGCACTAAGGAGTGTGTCCTCAGGCCTCCTGGTTACTCCCACAGGGGTCTTATGAGGTGCCCCAAGGCACTCCACACTTCCCCTACGCACTCCCCAGGCCTGCCTCAGACCACTGGCACGCTTTTTTCATTTGTGTTGGGGACCCTTCTGTCACAGCTCCCCTGAGCAGCCTCCCAGGTTGCAACCACACCCCCCTCCCAAGGGTGTAACCAAGGTAGGCCAGTGTTCAGCTTCTAACATTGCGAGCCCAGCTCCCTTATTGGACAGTGTCCACACATCCTGTTCAACCAGTCTCTCCAGTTAGACTCCACTCACTATTCTGAGAACTTTGAGGGTGACTTGAGTTCTATTTACAACTCTCCTATCACTTCTATCCCAAAAGACTCCAAGTGAGAACCATTTTGGACAGAAATTCAAGCCAAGTTAATTCTGCAGAGTCTCCTCCAACATGTCTATAGAAATTTAGGTGGCATTTCCATGAATAGGCCTATCATGAGGCTGACCAGCACACGTGGGACCAACCCCCTTCCCCCCACCACCACCTACAACAACTTTAGAGCCCCAAAGACCTGACCATTATTTTTAGATACAGTTCTCTCTCAGGGGGTGGTCTCTAGTAGCCACTGACAACAAGTAGCAGGGCTCTCTGGGGAAAAGCGTCTAAGCACCCTGGGATTCAGGCCTGGGATGTTGGCCTCCATTGCTGAACCCCTTGGTGGGGAGGGCTGCCCCCCTGGAAGTGCATGATATTTTTTCCACTCCCTCTGCCCCAGCTGATGCAGCAACAAGCGGCACTAATGGCATCAGTCGCGCAGGGCGGCTACCTGAACCCCATGGCTGCCTTCGCCGCCGCCCAGATGCAGCAGATGGCAGCCCTCAACATGAACGGCCTGGCGGCCGCACCCATGACCCCAACCTCAGGTGAGCTGGGGATGACCAGCCCAGGGCCTGGCCAAGCAGTAGAGCCACTCGACCCAGGCTGGGACTTTTGGCTACCAGTGGGCCATCCTGTGGCCAGAGCACGTGGTAGTTCGGCCTGAACAGCCCTGAGACTCTGGCAGTTTGTCTCAAACCTGTTTTAATCCCTGGGGACCCAAAGGAAAATTGAAAGTGTGTCCCATGCAGTCCATAATATGATTTCAGAGTGATGAGAATTTCACTCAAGGTGATTAGTCATGTCAATAAGCACTTCACCATGATCTTCATTGTAGCTATCTAGAAAGGAATTAACATGGAAGCATCTCCTTTTAAAGTCTGACGGGAGAAGAACCTTGCCCATTCTGTGTTCTTGTTTGGTCTCTGGCCCAAGCACAGAGGGAGACTCTTTTTTCCAACTGCATTTAGCCAGCTTAGGCTCACTGAATTTTTCCAAGATAGTTACACAAGCAAGAACCTAAGAATTAGCAAAGGATGGTAGGCTGGAAACAACCTTGCTCACAGAGCATGCTTTTTAGTTGGATCTTGACTATCGTCCAGTCCAGTCATTCTCAATTTTATCCTTTCCTTTCAATCTCAGCCCTCTCCCTTGACATCTGGCAATGTCTGGAGATATTTTTTAATTGTCACAAATGGGAGAGTGGAGTACTGCTGTAAGCTAGTAGATGCAAGCAACTATTAGCTCCCTGCAATGCACAGGACAATTCACCACAATGAAGAAATATCTGGTCCCAAATGTTAATAGTGTCAGTGTTGACCCTTGTCTAGTCCCAAGATCTGACCTGACACTCCAGGTTCTCATTCACCAAGTTTCCACGGTCCTCAGGCCATTATTTCAGCCTTCCTGATATCCAAAAGCTGTTTTGCGCCCCCCCCCCAGCCATAAAAGACTACCATCTCTAGATCCAATTTGAGCACCACTCCACAGCTCTGATCCCCAGCTTGGGGGATATTTCCAAGTCCAGAGTTAGGTCCTGTCCACAAAGAGAGCTTGCTTCCTGAAGAGAACAGGCCTTTCCAGTCTTGGGCATCAGTACAATCACCCTACCATCTATACCTTGGGTGCCATCTAGATGGCACAAGAAAGGCACAGGATATTGTCATCTGACCCAACTTTACCATCATTACAGTGATCATCACCACTGCCTCAACTGGAGGACACCAAGGTGACTACTTTTTGTATGGCTCTACAAAGGCCTCGCTCTCTCAGTGAAAGGGAATGCCAGAATTAAGACCTCCACTACCCAAGTAGCACAACTCCTTTGTGAGAAGGCAGATCAGCCATTCAGTAATCTAAAGGAAGAAAGCTGAACCAGCAAGTTAGAAATTCCTTCGTGGCTGAACAAGAACCAGCCCATGCTGACTTAGCTAGTATGAGCAAGAACTACTGAAAAAGACCAAAGGAAGATGAAAAATGATCCAAGTCAAGAACACTGAGAATAGTCTATGTACTATAGGTCCAAGATCGAGCAGTCAGTGGTCAGGAATGTCTTCATGGAGTAGGTGGGGTTTGGACTCTTTCTTAAAGGATGGATACAATTGGAATGGGTGGAGTTGCTCTTTGCATGAAGACATTCCAAGGCATTATTCACAGGTAGGATTTACTTGGTGTAGAAGTTCCAAGTCTATCCCAAGACCTTTGGAGTTTGCTGGGTGGAAGTGCCTCACCTTTGTTCTGCTTGACTCCCCTTTCTTCACCCTTCTCCACTTCTGGAATTAAGGTGGCAGCACCCCTCCGGGCATCACTGCACCAGCCGTGCCTAGCATCCCGTCCCCCATTGGGGTGAACGGCTTCACCGGCCTCCCCCCACAGGCCAATGGGCAGCCTGCTGCGGAAGCTGTGTTTGCCAATGGCATCCACCCCTACCCAGGTGAGCATGTCTATAAGCCCTTTCTTTCCCATGCAGCACACTCATCCACTGTCCCTGCCCTCACTCTTTTGACAGAGCGAGGCTCTGCTCTCCGCTCATTCCTTGGCAGAACCCTGAATGTGATCCAGAGGAGCCAGCCTCCTGTCCTCCCTGAAGGAGGTCCTTGTGGGATAAAGGAAATAAAACTTTCATCCTTGGGGAAGTGTCAGTCTGGTGTGTGAGCAAGAACACCATCCCTGGGGACTCCTCAGGACAGAAAAGAGTAGATACAGTTAGAGAACCAGGTAGAGAAATGTAATTGCAAGTTAATTGAGTGTGAATTTGACCCATAAGAAGTGAGGGGGTAGAAGGTAAATGATGAATCATATTTTCAATTAATGTAGGAAAAGCCTGTTTTGTGTAGGAAGTGGCAGTTTGTAAACTGGCATTCTACATATCAATTCAGTCTCATGGAGCAAAAACAAACAACAAACCCTGATCAGCACCTCGGACAGTTCCTGAATCTTCCTTTCAGGGAACAGTGGCGGCTTCAGAAGGCCTGCTTGTGATTCACTTTGGTCCTCTCAAACTTAGCACTTCTGTGGGGAGAGTGTCCAGTTGACTTGAAACTGCTCCTCTCTGATCTCAGGATGCATTAACATCAGAGCAAGAAGGTGGATCCAAACAAAGCTCAAGTGTAGACTAGCAAGAGGCAGAGGAAGCGTGCTATTCTCCTCCCCGGAGGGCAGATGGTGAGGTTACTCATGAGGTCCCTGTGAGTACTATTAAATGCCAAGTCTGTGCCATATTAAAGAGGATCCCCTAGGAGGAAGGCAAGACCTATCCCCCGAGAAGTCAAAATTCAGTCAGGAACAAAATATACAATGACAGAATGCTGACACAATTAGGCAGACCACAGTCTGATGGAGAGAGAATGCTAAAGGAATCAAGTGAAGGGCCAGTTGTGTTGGCTGAAGAAGCCCAGCAGAGCTTCCCCGATGGGGAGGCTCCAACCAGGCTTGACCAGATGGAGCGGTGATGATGACTAAGGAGCACATGTCTTTGCAGGGGCTGTCCTGGAGCCCGAGGCAGGAGGACCTGCCCGTCAGGGGCAGGGGGTGTAAAAAGTTTGGCCCCACTAAGGAAGAGGAGGTCAGCCTGGGGTATGTCAGCAGGGGCAGGGTGGGCAAAAGAGCACTCCCCACTTAGGTATCATCTGAATCCAGATGTGCAAAACCCACAAATGCCTGGAGACTTTGTTTGCCATGTCTGGAGTGAGGTCCAGACTTTCAGAATATAAACATCCCAGTGGCAGAGTACAAGGTCACTCTGCTGTAGAGCAGTAAAGGACAGTTTCCTGACTTTGAACTTTGAGTTGTTCTTGATCCCTTCCCAGTGCCCCACAGCTCACCCCTCGGTGCACAGAGAAGAGACTCTGGAAGCGTGGAGAGTGAAGTGGCAGGGCGCAGAGCGCCAGTCAGTAGTCTGAGGTAGAAGATGCTGGGATGTTAAGGGAGATAGTGGATGGAGCTTTCAAGCTAGAGGTCGAGAGACCCCACTGATCTCAGATTCCTGGGCTCCTCCTGCCTCAGGCTCATGGGCTGGGAGATACAGTCCCCAGCACATCTGGGTGGTTTCATTTCCCCCTCCTCCTTGCCCACAAGCCCATCTGGATCTCTGGATTTTGACAAACCTGTTCCCTCCCCACCCCCACTAGCATCTGTGAGCTGTTTCCCTCATCAAATTTGGAAATGTTTCTCTCCCCCATTTGTAACAATCTGCCACATCCCATAAACAATTCCCTGCCAGAGCAGGAGGGAGGGATAGAGGGAAGGAAAGGAGAAAAGTAGTACATTAAAAAAATTAATTTACCATCTTTAAATGCGGAGTTTGGAGCCGCTGTAATGAGCGAGATCCTTCAAAATGTTCACTCTTTGGCAGTTACTAATGAGGTCATTAAGCAGAGAAGTAGAGAGGGTCTCAGAGTGCTTTTCTCCACTTCCTAGCCCCAGGTAGCTTCTCCCTTCTCGCTGCTTGCTCACTGGGATCCTGTTGGAAGCATACAGTGGGCCTCTGCCATATGGCCCCCTGAGGGTGGGTCTCCCAGATGTCTGGGAGTCTTCATTCGCTGTGCGCGTTGCAGTTCCCCGGGCACTGCTGTGAGCCTGGCACTGTGCTCGGGCAGCTGCCATGGAAGCTGTGAGGGGATGTTTGCACAGGGCACCAAACGGCGTGTTCCCAGAAAGGGCCACCTTTTCCTAATTTGCACAAAAGCATATGAGTAACTGGGTAGACCAGAGGGCAGGCCCGTGTGGCTCTCCCTCCAGAGTTGAGGGTGGTGGGGGAGTAAGAAGACGACATCAGGAGGGAGGGGATACCACCCCACCAAGCATACCTGCACCTCACTGCTGGGAGTGCCAGTCTCTAAGGAATTGTGCCCCAGGATATTCCCAGGTTCTGAAACAGGGTGCTTTTGTGGTAGAATGCTATTGAGACTTTCAGGGGTGAGAGCTCAGAAGGGACATTTGGGGATTCTTCTAGTCTACAGAACTCTTTGCCTGGCACTGCCAGTTAGCTTGGCTAACCCGAGTCACCCAGCAGATAAGCTCAGATAGTTTTCTTTTTCTCACTTGTCCTCACCCACCTCCCTGGGCCTCCCAGACCAGCCCTCATGATGATCGTTGGCCTTGATCATCAAAGGCACCACTGACCCATGCTTCAGGGGTTTTGTCTGCAGTTTCTACAGACAGAGAAAGGAAGCAGAAGTGAACGGGGCCTTTGCCCCAGGCCAGCTGCCCCAGGTTTCTTGCCAGAGCACCAGCAGAAGGGTCCTCTCCTTGTACTAGACAGTGGATACCTTAGAGTCATGAGATCAGGTGGGAGGAAGGTTCTTCCTGGGTCTTGGGGTGCTTCAGTTTCTGTGGGGTCCACTCCTCTCTCAGCATGTGAAACAGATGAAACAGGTCTCAGTTTTGTGGCCAGTTCCTGCTGAGAGTGCACCAGGCATGGCCTAGAGTGAAAGGCCTCCATGCCTTGTGCCAACTGCCAAAGAATGAGGAAAGGGGCCCCTTTTTTCGAGCAGGCCTGTGTGCCCCAAGATGTCAGAATGGCAAGCTGAGGCCTCTGCTGCCCTTTTTCTCACCCAGTTTGGACCTGTCCCCCCATCCCCACACTTCTACTGAGATTAATGATAGAATCCTCCTGACAGCCTCTAGCCCACAGCCCTTCCCTAGGACCTGTCCCTCACGATCAGGCCCTTCCCTGGTGTCTCCTTCCAGCCTCTGCATGAACCACTCATGCAGCTGCAGCCTGCCTCCCCCTTTGGGCGACACCCTTCTCCCTACTTACTTTTTACCCTGGGATCGAGGTGGGGAGACCCCAACAGGGCCCAGGCACTCAGGGTTCCTGTGTCAGATGTCCCACACTAGGGTAGACACTACTATGGTCGAGAAGAGCCCGGCAGCCACAGTATCATCTCTGTGGGCAGGGTGGGGTTGGGGCCGGTTTGGGTGGGCACCACTGACCTCTGCCTCCTTGGCTCCCCTGCAGCGCAGAGCCCCACCGCCGCGGACCCCCTGCAGCAGGCCTACGCGGGAGTGCAGCAGTATGCAGGTCGTTAGTATCCGTGCGTCCCCATGGTCTCCCCACCCCTGGGCACCAGGGTCCCCTCCCCACTCCAGGCCCATGTGGGCTAGGGAAGCAACAGGGGGGAGGGTGTGGTGGGAGATGTGGTGGAAGGGGGGGAGGGCTATACTGGCAGAGACCCCGCCTGCCCACCCAAACAGCCTCCTTCTCTGCCAGCCCCCTAGTGTTCAGGCAGAGTGCACCCAACATGGCAGAGTGCTCTGGAGGTGGTTATAACATCAGATGAGTCAGGCAGTTGGTGACCCAGGCTGAGACTTTGACCTTGCTGTGAAGTTACCCCTCCTGGGAGCCAGTTTCCCTTCCCTGTGTTACCCCCAGGGCCGGTTTATCTAGGATCACACAGCACAGAACATGGGGGGGGGGGTCCCTGCAGTCCAGTCACTGACCAGGAAGCTAGATGCCTGGGTTTAAGCCCTGATGGGAAGCACCTCCCACTCCTGCCCCCACAGTCAGGACTCAGCCAGGAGGAGTGGGGATTGAGCAAAGATGATGTGAGATAAGCAGCCCGAGGTCATAAGAGAAAGAGGCAAAAAGAGTCTGGTGCTATCAAGTGGCTTTGCGTCACCGAGTGGGAAGGTCACTGCAGGGACCACGGAGGGCTGTCACCACGCCTCTCCCTCTTCCCCTGGAACTGGGTTGCATGCACACACATGCGCGTGCACACACACACACACACACACACACACACACACACACACCATGATCACCACCTCCCAGCTAGTATCCTGTCATCTAGCTGGTCAGGTTTCTTCCTCATTGGGCTTAGAATGTCCAGCAATGACTCTTCTCAGAGAGATGAGACTTTCTGGCCCTGTGGGGACTCAGGTGACATTGGCTTCTGACCCCTGGAGCCCACGGAAGCTCTTTCATCTTCTGGGTCCTCCACCCCCAAGCTCTCACCCCAGGTCCCACCCCTCTGGGAGCCCAGCCAGGCTGAGGAGGGGTCGCTGTTCCTGTCCCACCTCTGGCCCTTTCCAATGGAATACAAAGATGGAAGGTGTGTCCGACTCAGTGCTCTGCCCCCAGAGACCATCCGCTTGTGTGATCTCAGGACCAAGTCCACAGCCAGGGTGATGGCCCCCTGCCTCATGGAGCCACAGAGTGGGGGTGAGGGTGCGTGAGCCAGAGTCAGCCGTGACTCAGGGAAGGGGGTTCTGATGTCATGACTGACCTAGTCTAGGGCATTCTGATGGTTTTGATTAACTGCTACCATGGATTACCCACATCTGCGTGTTGGCCATTGTTCCAGATGAAACTCGCCTACACACACGCCTACTCGCACGCACACACACAGCTTCTGATCTTCACTGCCGCTTCTCCTGTATTACTGCTGAGATCTGGCTTTTTCTTAAGTGGCTGAGCTGAAATGCACTGTTTGGCTGGTCTGCTTTTACTGCTCAATACTGAAACTTCTCTCTTTCTTCCTGCCTCTCGCCCTGTCTCTCTCCATGCCACTGTCACCGCCTCTCGCTCTTGCCTCTACTCTTTGGCCCTCCAGCAGCTGCCTACCCTGCTGCCTATGGTCAGATAAGCCAGGCCTTTCCTCAGCCACCTCCAATGATCCCCCAGCAACAGAGAGAAGGTGAGTCTTCAAGCCGGGGCTCCCAGGCCCCTCCCTATTCCCAACTCTCCCCAAAAAGGCTGGTCACCTGGGCCTTTGGCTGGGGCGTTTCCTTGGAAAGATGACCACAGTTGTGTGTTGTGTTGAGGGCGAGGGAAGAAAACAGGGCTGTGAAGCGGGGCATGTTCCCCTCGAAGCTCAGTGCTTCACTTTTCATGGGCAGCTCTGCAAAGCAGAGGGGCAGGAGGTCAGGAAGGCAGGTCCTAGGACAGGTGGGGCTCGCAAATACCCCTCCACGATGGGCGGGCTTTGCTGGTGAAGATGGGGAGCTAGGGAAGGCTACGAATTGACAGAAGTTGCGCCCTCTGGTGGCCAGGAGCGAGTGGTATTCCCAGGGCAGGCAGGGCTCCGTGCCCTGAGGTCATTCGAGGCTGCAGGACAGGCTAGTGGGGAAGGGCTGTCTGGAAAGCTATGGCCAGATGCCTTGGTGTTAAACAGGGCCAGGCAAAGCCTCGTAAAGACCCTCATGTCCTCCCATTCCAGAGCCCAGAGACGACGGTTGCTATAAGCCCACCTCAGACATTCTGTGACCCTGCTCGTAGTAAGCTCAGTTTGAGGAAGAAAGGCAGCAACACTGACAAGGCCCTGTGCTCCCCACCTCCATGAAAAGGTCCCCCTGCCAGTGAAGTCTCCCTCTAATCCCATGGCCAGGGGCTGCCAATAGCCTCTAAATACTGGTTCTTAACCACTGCAGCAAACTGTCCCAGAACTGTGGGATATAGGTTGGTTTTGAAAAGGACCTTGAGGGTTGTTGGGCTAAACCCATTTGATCAGACCTTGAACAGGCCCGGAGCCCTGGGTGCCTGAGAGCTGGGCTTTTCAGCAAACTTGTCTGGGTCTGACTCCCAGCTCAGCCGCCAACACCTCTCTCAGCCTCGATGTGCTCATCTGCAAAGTGAGGACAGAGGTATCCATCCCCTGGCGGGCCGCGTGGATGAAACTAACTTGAGTCCACCTACTGGACCTTGTCGTTGCTCTTGGATTTCTCACTGTGTATGTGGCCTTTAACAATTGTCACCCCTCCAAAGTCATACACGAGGCATATCACCCCACTTTATACACACTAGGAAGCTCCTGAGATCTGCTTCTCCCCATGGCTAGGAAAACCAAGCTATAGGAACCCTGAGGGTGCACAGTGGGACCCCTGCCCACACCTGTGGTCACTTCCTTCTGCTCCTCTGGCCCCCGAGCCCACCATCTGTGTATCAGCCAACCTCCACCAGCGTGTCCCCTACTGTCCTCTTACTGCGACATTCTGGCCCTGGAGCCTGACCTGCCCCAGCTCTCTCCCCACAAACCAAGCCTGCACTCAGAACAGAGCCCCAAGAAGTGGGGTCTAAGAGTCTCAGTGTTGCCCACCCCACACCCACCTCAGAGTTGTGTCTGCTGTGCCTAGAGGCCCTCCTAATTTTGTCACCCCACAAGCTTAAGGCTGCTCACCCTCAGCCTTAGTCAATATCCTGCATGACTCTGACCTGGGCTCACTGGTCTCCAAACCCTGCCCCCCTTGTCCCCAACTCATACACACATGATTACAAACAGAGCTACAGGTCAGTGCTGCCCTGACTGACACATGTGACAATGTGACAGCCCCGACCTCTAGCCTTCAGCTCAGGCCCTCCACCTGCCCCCCAGCCCTCCCCACCCAGACTGTCCCACCCCACTGGTCCTTCTTACACTTCTCTCCATCTCTGAGCAGCTGTAACCCACCCACCCCCATGCCCTGCTTCGTGGGCCAGACCCGTGACCTGTTCCTCTAGGTGTGGGGTTCCCCTGCTCTTGCCCCCGTTCCCTCTGACTGTGGTGCACAGGATGAGCCATCCTGGGGAGTCAGGTCTGGAAGGGGTGCTCCGTGACTCCAGTTATCCACAGAACCACATGGAGTGAGGATGAGCTCATGGTGCTGGGAGTGGGACCATCAGGGAGACTTTGGGGTCCTGACGGGTTAGGTTTCTAGCATGTGGAGAGGGAAAGAAGGGATTCCAGGCAGGAGAACAGGCGAAAGGCATGATGCTGCCTGGGGCCAGGGGAGACAGCCTGAGGGTGGGCTGGGGCCAGGCAGTGCTCAGCCTAGGACATGAGGATAGCAAGAGAGAAGAGGCTCCCCTAACCACGCTAGTTGGCCTCCTGGTGCGATGCCGTTGAACTACCAGGACATACGGCCTTGTGGGGAGACCCACTGTCCAGCTCCTCATTTTTAAGCTGAGCCTACAAACCAACAGATGCCTGGATCCCACAGTCGGGGTGGGTGAGGTTACCTCAGGGATGGTCCAGTCTTGGTTCTGGCAGGGGCTGTAGTGTGGTCAAGGTAGTCGCATTCTGTCTCTGGAGCTGTTTCCCCATTTCTCAGGAGGCCGGGACCAGATTACCTGTAAAGTCCTGCCTTCTGGACCTTCTGGATGCTCTGTGACCGTGAATGAGGGAATGCAGTGAAACCGGGTAGTCATGTGGGATGGGTAGACTCACTGTTGAGGGGGAGGGGCAGGGGATGGGCTAGAGCTGAGAGAGCTGCCTGTCACATGCTGTGTTGGGCCTGGGCCTAGAGACCCTGTCCTCCAAGGCCCCTGGTTGCTTTAAGAACAGGCTAAATGCCCTCTTAAAGCACCTCTCAGAACCTGAACTCAGAGGAGGGCCCCATATAGAAGGCAGGTGTCAGCATGGAGTGGAGGGACGGAGCAGGGAAGCCCAAAGAACTAAGGTGGGAGGAGGAGGGAAGGCATGCACTGGGGTGGGGGGCAGGGGTCAAGGAGGCGAATGCCCTAGGTGCTGTCTGACTGGAAAGAAAACTTCCCAGGCTGGGAGAAAGAGCCCCAGAATAGATTACAGACTATGGACTCAGGAAGCGTGGAAGGGAGAGGAGAGGATGTAGGGAGTCTCTGGCAGTGGGTCCTGCCAGCAGCTTCCTGCTCCAAGGAGAGTCCTCTAGAACAGGACACAGGGAGAACACCACTGGGGGAAACTACTGAGAGGGGAAACCCACCGGCACTTGGGGATCCAGAAGTGTGGACCCCTGGAAATATGTGAGGAAGCATGCTTGCGCCGGTTCTGAACGCGCCGTCAGCTGACACTTGGCCTGGGAGACAGTCCAGGGAGGCCGTAGGAGCTGGGGACAGAAGGTGGGCAGTGAAGGACCCAAGACGTCAGAGCTGAGAGGGCAGCTTCGTGGTGGGAGGAGTCTTGCTATTGGCTGTGAACCTCTAAGGGCTGAGGTACATGGCAGGAGGAGAGAGGGGAGTCGAAGGGGAGAGAAGAGGAGAGAAGGTCAGAGACTCCAAAGCCAGCTCTTGGCTCCCGGAAATGGGTTATCTGACAGAGATGGCAGCTGGTTCTGGCTGTGAAAGCCCACATGGGTGTCCTACAGCCTTCACTGTGACGCTCATGCCTAGTTCCCACCTGTCTCTGATGAGCACCTCAGTTCTTGCTCACCTCTAACAATTCCAGCAATTCTCCCTGCACGTCTTTGTAAGCTGAACACCATCACTGAAACGACCACACTTTACAAGGTTAAATTACAGGGTTGAATTACTCCATTTCAGATGGCAGGAGATAAAGCAACTCGGAAAGATTTCTATTTGAAAGAGTTAAAATTGGACATTTTGGTCATTTGAAAAGGAAAATCGTAAATCTTTAGCTGTTGGGAATTTCAGGACCCCAAAGATCACAACAGTATGCAGGGGCTCTATGGCACTGGGACTTACGGGAGAGGGAGAGGAGAACAGACTATGGAGACAGGTGGCTTGGGTTCCTATCCTGCTCCCCACCCGCCCCCCACTAGTGCGTGACTTTTGGCAGGTGACTTAACCTCTCTGGGCCTCAGTTTCCTTATCTGTGAAGTGGGGATGACACTAGCACTTGCCTCACAAGACTGCTGCAAGGAGAAAGTGAAAGAACATATCTACAAAATGCTTAGAGCCACCTGACCTGTCGTTCATGCCGTGGGAATGGCAGGGCTGTGTTGTTGCATGAGGTGGGGAGCCATTCTCGTAACAGGGCTGGCAGGTACCCTGGCGAATCGTGGAGCCTGGCTGTCTTGCTCCTCCTGCATACCTAGTGGCTGGAGGAGGCAGTACAAATTTTGGTTTCTGCCCTCCTGACCAGGGCTGAGTTTCAACAATCAGGAGAGGAGAGTGGAGCGTTTGGGGACCAGATGAGAAGCAGTGGCTACAGACTGGGGAGGAGAGTGGGCCATCCACCACCCCTTGGGGGTTCCAGGCCCCAGAAAGCCAGCTGGGCCTGGGGGAGGTGAAGTTTCCCACCAGCAGAGTGGCTGCCTCACTGCACCTCCCTCATCCTCCCCAAGCAGAGGCTGGCGGCCTTCCTAGGTCTTACCCTGCTTCTCCTCCGCACCTCATGTCCAAGGTTGATCAAGCCTTGACTTCACCTCATTCACTCACCTACCCCTCCCTGGAGCCTCAGAGTTGCCAGGCACGCTGGGACAGACCCATTTTGCAGAAGAGGCTACGGAGGCACAGAGAGGTTCAGTGACTTGCTCAAGGGCAGAGCTGAGACCAGAGCTCAGACCCCGGGCCATCCGTCTTCCGTGACGCCTTTGAATCTTGGATGAGACCTCCCCTCCTAACCTTGCCCCTACCTCTCCCTGCTGCCGCTGCCTAACTCGCTCACCTCTCCTCTGTCTCTCTCTTCCCCCACCCCGCCATCCCGCCTCCCCCGACCCACCCCTCCCCCCACCGCAGGGCCCGAGGGCTGTAACCTGTTCATCTACCATCTGCCCCAGGAGTTTGGGGACGCTGAGCTGATGCAGATGTTCCTCCCTTTCGGTAATGTCATCTCCTCGAAAGTGTTTGTGGATCGGGCGACTAACCAAAGTAAATGCTTTGGTGGGTAAAGATAACAAACCAACTAGCTTCACCTAGGACAGGGCAGTGCTCGCACCTATTTACTGGTGTCCAACTCTTTAACCTGCTTCCTCACACCGCCCCACCCCAGAAGCTCCCTAAGCTCCCCATGGCCCCACCTCCAACCTCTTCCTCTCACCCCTCTTCTCTCTTCTGAGCCTTTGGCTTCTTGGCTTTCCCTGCTCACCCACCCCTCTCCCCAACTTCCCCCTCCCAGTCCCAGAGATAGGTTTTGCTCACTGCCAAAAGGCCCGATTCCCAAGACTGAAAAGGAGGAGGGGCCTTCTTGGGCAGGGGTGGAGGGGGCAGGGAGCCAGTCCAGTTTCTCCCAGGTCACAGTAGCCCTGGGCTAAGCATGACCCTTGGGTTGGGAGGGCTGCTGAGGCCCCTACCTGCCTGCCCCTTGGCCTCCTCCATCCACCTCTCTGTCCTGTCCCCTACCTCCTTTTCTGTTTACCCTGCTCTTCGCTACCCTCCTGCCATCCAATGAGCCTCCTTCCCCACCCACACCCCTCAGGCCACCAGAGCCACATTGCCCAGGAGTCAGGAAGAGGAAACATCTCTGTCCTCAGGAAGCCTCAGGTCTGAGCTTAGGTAAAAATCGCAAGCACTCTGCAGTGAAATCTATGAGGCACTGAGTGCTGAGAAAGGCAGGTGGCTGTAAATAGGCATACAGGAAGGGGAGGGAGTTCCAGGCAGGGAGCATGCAGTGCACCAGGGCCTGGGGTTGGAAAGAGAAGAGCCCAAGTCAGTGAATGAGGAAGCAGGAGGCTCTGGGGAGAAAAGAGCAGAGAGGGGAGACCTGTGGTGAGGGAGGGTTTCTGCTGGGAGTGTTTTGACCACAAAGATGAGGATGATTCCATTGGTATAGGAGACAGTGGAAGACGTTGGCAGGTCCTTGAGCTGAGAGTAATAGAATGAAGATAAAGTTTTCAAGAAACTTGCCTGGTGACAGGGTGTTAGATGGGCGAGGGAAATGGGGATATGAACAGATCAATTACAGGAAGCCCAGTTAAACTAGAATTTCAGATGAGCATTGGTACATATTTAGTGTAAGTACATCCCAAATGTCATCTAGAGTTGGGATCTGCTCGTGCTAAAAAGTATTCTTTGTTTATTAGAAATCCCACCTTAAATGTTACTCTGTGTTTTGATTGTTTGAGACCTCCCACTTCATCCCCACATGTCTCCAGCCCACTCCACTGCCACAGCCCCTCTCCCACCTCGGCCACCCCCATCAGTCCTACCTTCTGAGGCCAGATCTGTTCATGAGTCCCCAAGGAATGAGGACTCGAGTCCCCAAAGAGCCACACACGGAACCAGAGCCGAGTCTGCTGGAAGCTGAGTATCTCCAGATTGGCCCCCAGATTCCGGGGCTGTAAGGACAGAGTAAGAGTCTCTATTGACCAGGTTACAGCTTCGGGCTAGGCTAGGGGGAAGGCAGACAAGTGGACAGGCCTCGGGAAGCTATTGTTACAGAGGTACTGTTTGGAGACCTCCTGGAACACTTACCTTCCAGAACCACAAAGAGCTTGAGATTTCAGCCTGCTCCCCTAGTATTCAAAACTTCTGTACCCCAGGACCTTGGCAGCTGCCACAGGAAACTTGTGGCACCCACTGGCTTTGCTGCCCCAGCAGTTCATTTCTCTTTAGTTGACAAACCCAAAAGCCAAGGTTGCACCCTCCACTGTTTCCCATGACCATATGTATATGTAAAACAATAAACTGGAGAGCATGCTCATTGACTCTATAAGCACAGATGTTACGCAAACAGAAGTCTGCTAAAAGCCCAGAGAGGCCTGAGCCCCTTGGACAGACTCAGCTCCCGACACATCTCTCTGTATCTGTGCTGCCCTGGTATAGGAACAGCCAGTTTTTCCAAGCCATCCACTTTGAGTCAGCCTCAAGCATATCCAAACATTGCCATAAGCCCATTTAAGTTCTTTCAGACCAAGGGTTTTCCTCTACTTGTTCTAGAAAGCTCTATTTACCTCTACTCTTTTCTCTCTTCTTGAACAAACTAGTGCCAAACACCTGCTGGCTTGAAGAAAAGGACAGGTTGCTATGATGGCCTGTCCCTGCTGCTTCTCTTTAAGCTGCTTAGGTGTGTGTGTTCTCTGTCTCTCTCCCCCTCCACTCCCCTTCCAGACACCTTCAGCAAAACAACAAACCTGAGCACTCACTTCACTCATGAGCAAGTTGTTGAATTCTCTGAGCCTCAGTGTCCTCATCTGTGAAATGGGGAGTCCAGCAGGCATCCCTCAGGGGTACTGCATTGGTACATCAGATGCTGTATGTGAGGAGATTGGCCAGAGCAGACACTTGGGAAGTGCTTAAATCCCTTTATTACACAAAGGAAGGGCTGTTTTTGCCATGACAGTGGTCCCCAGTGATCCTTTCAAGGGCCCCACTCAAGTTTATCAGCATAAATGGACTCTCCCAAGGTCCTGTGAGCATATGTGCTGCACAAATGGTGGCCACTCTGGCAGAAGGACCAAGGCGACACCATCCTACCTGCCTGGTTTCCCTTGGTGTGGGAGGCAGGAACTCTTTGGAAGGGGGGAGCACCAGAGGGGAGGAGGCTCTGGGCAGGGGTGGGGGGTGAGGACAGCCTCGGAAACTGTCAACATGGTGGGGTACCCACTCTGTGGGCTACCCTGACTGCTCTATGGCTAAGAAAGCTAGCAGAGGAAGACTTTCCTGGAGTTTCAACTTCCCAACTTGGGGCTTCTGAAGAACCTAAAATGGTCCACAAAGTCTGAGTTTTTCCCTCCTTTAAGACACCCTCTTCCTACTCTCCACACTGAGTGCTGTTCCCTCCTTTTACCTCACTCTAGAAAGCATCTTCAGCCTGCTTTTCTTTCTGCCATCTCCTTCCTGTTTTGCTCACATAGTCGAAGAGGGAGCAGCATCACCTGTCACATACAGGATATCTTGTCCTTTGTCCCTGCAGGAAGAGACTTTAGTTCAAACACCTTCCTCAGTCTTGGGGAGAGCAGGGTAACAGATGCACACGTCACACATTTGGAAACCCCTCTGCACTACTAAGACTTGAGGGAGGTACAGGTGGGAGGGTTGGGGTGGGGTGTGATGGGCCAGAAGGGAGTGAGAGGGGACTGTGGAAGGATGAGTCATGCTAACCTCCAACTATGGATAACCATGAATCACCCCTGTCTGCGTTGGCATAGACATTTCAGCATCTGGACTTATCCAGGTGTTGGTTGTTTGCTCTGGGCCTAGTTCTACCTGTCCCATCCATGCTCGTGGGCAGACACTGTTGAATACACTCACCTGCACCCACACTCCACTCCGCCCCCCCCATCTTTAATGACCTGTGGCTGTGCAGGAAGGAGATGGGAGGAAGAAGAGGCCAGAAGCCAGATGGAGGCAGCATGGGGCCAGAGGTAAAAAGGGAGAGAGGACCACATGTGGAGAGATCCCAGGCAGGCCTTAGAAGTCAGGAACAATTAACCAAGATAACAGGTTCTGCTTTAGTGGGGGGTCTGCACATCCATGCCTTAGAGATCTAATGGCTGTTTCAGGACAAGCACCCCAAGTAGGCTTGTTTACTGCACAACCTGGGAATCTCACCTAGCTTAGTTTTGTAGCTTTTGTAGGCTCAAAGTCCATTTTACAGAAGAAAAGGCCTCGAAAGTCAAATAAATTCCAGGAAATGCAAGGTTAAATAAACAAAGCTATAAAGATTTATTAACTGGAGAAATGGGGTGGGGGAGTGTTTTTATTTGTTAATGTGTCTTGAACTGTCTCTGGGGGCCTGGTTGTAAGCCATTTGACCTCAAATGCCCCTCTCCTAAGGAGCAACTCCCATGCCAGTCGGTTTGGGGAATGTTGATGTTAAGTGTAGCCTCTCTAAGGTGATGCATAGTTTCAGAAGGCTGACAGCGAGCCCTGGTTCTCTGTCCTGTCCTGGATTGTTTGGGGTGGGGGGTGGCTGGTGAACCTGTGAAAGCACTTCAGGAGACCATGGTATATGGAGAAGGAGCTCAACTAATTTTTACAAATAGTGTCTATTTGTGCTGCTGTCACTGCAACCACCTTAGTGGACACATCCACAGATGTGTGCTCCGGGAGGGCAAAGAGCGCCTGCTCCCAGGGCTTGGATTTTACAGGAGTAAAGGGGAGGTGACGACAGCCCCCGGGTGGGTTCCTGCGAGTCGGTACAGCTGTACCCCAGAGTCCACCAGGAGCCTGGCTGGAATTCAGCCTCGGCAGGGACCGGGAGGGGGGCGGAGGGGCCGCGAGGACTCAGCCCCTGGCCCTCCCCGGCCGCCAGGAGGCACTCGCGAGGGAGGGCGGCCGGAAACGGCGCTGGAGAGGTTTTCTCCGAGGTGCCTCCCCTCCCTCCCCCTCGCATTCCTCTCTCTCCCCAGGCCGGCACCCTGTGCCCTCCCGCTGCCAGGCCCCCTCCTGTCAGGGAGGACAGTGTCCAATAAACTCCTCCACCCGCAGGTGTGTCCGCCCTCTCCCACCGAAGGAGAGGGCTGAGGTGCCGGGGCCGGCCGGGGTGGGGGGGCGGGTGCC
>NW_004567117.1:22551504-22556264 GCF_000260355.1 Condylura cristata | reverse complement strand
GTGGAAACCCAGGCCCTCGTCCCTCGTGTCTCGCCAGGCTTCGTGAGCTTCGACAACCCGGCCAGCGCGCAGACCGCCATCCAGGCCATGAACGGCTTCCAGATCGGCATGAAGAGGCTCAAGGTGCAGCTGAAGCGGCCCAAAGACGCCAATCGCCCGTACTGAGCGCCGGCGGGAGCGTCCCCCGGGGGAGACCAGGACTCGCACAGGTAACCGGGGACGGCCGGGGCGCGGGGGCGGTGGCTTGGGGAGGGGATTCCGGACGGACCCGCCGCCTCCTCCGGCCTCCGTGGGCTTGGACCCTCGCTGGTGCCTTGGACCCGCTGCGCCGGCTCGACCTGCTCCTTGCCGGGTGCCTGGGGGCAGTCTCAGAGCTGTGGTCCTCCGGGCGGAACGGGACGAGGCCGTCCCTTGCTTTAGAACCTAGAGGGCAGGAGTGAGGGAACCGTTCAGAGATGCAGGCACCGGCCTAGGGCCCGTGCCTCCAGATCTCCAATGGCAGTTCTGTTTGCCAGAAACTCTGGGGTGAGCAGATGGCAAGAGCTCGGGGCAGAATGGGTTCTTAGGGGGCTGTAGCCACCTGTCCGGGCCTTCTCCCAGACTCCCTGGCCCTCCTCTCCCCAGTTCTCCTTTTGACCCTGAGTGGGGGGAGAATTAGACACTTGCCTCCTCAGCCCTCCTAGTCCCCATAGCTCAGCCAGAGGACAGGGTTTTTCAAAGGGCACTTTACCTAAATTCAAAACAGGATGGACAGAAGTCAAGGAGGGTGATGGTAAGGCACTGGAGCCACTTATCCTGCCTGCTTTGCTGGGGGCACGGGGAGGGGGCAGGGTTATGATGAGTAGGTAGTTGGCACTTTTTCCTGTTTAGTCTGGGTCCTACCTAGCAGCCACCTCTGCTACCTTTTTCTCTGGGGTAAGAGAGAGGGGGAGATGTGCCAGGCCACCAGAAGTCTACCATCAGCCTGGCTTCCCCCATTGCTGTGTGCTCCGGCAGCTCCAGTTTATTCACAGACCAGGGGCAGGCCTCCTGCCCTCTGTCCCTCCATTCCTTCAGTTGTAATTGTGCTGCTGGTACTGTGGTCAGGGGCTCCGCAGTGAGGAAGACTGATAGAGTCTTTGCCCTTAGCATGTGGCATAATCAAAGTAAATTACATAGTGTGTCAGCACTGATTACAGTTCAGTCAGGTAGCCAGTTAGGCTTGGTTGATAAAGTGACATTTTATCAGAGACTTGAAGAAGGTGAGGTAGGGAGGCTTGCCAGTGTTTGAAGGAGACAGACCTCTCTGAGAGAACAATGCAAAGGTGCCAGGGTGAGGAGGGTGTGTTTGAGAAACACTGGAGGCCAAGGTGGCTGGAGTGAACAGGCCAGGAAGGTGGGTGTGGTGAGAGAGGGGATCTCAGAGGTGGGGAAGGTCATGCCCCGTGGGAACCCTATACCCTGCAGGTCATTGTGTGGCCTTTAGCCTCCCCTCTGAAAGGGGGCTGGGGTGGGGAGCCATGGAGAGCTCTGAGCAGAAGAGCCATCTGGTTCTTTGGCATCATGATTCACAGCATCACCAGCTGCTGTGTTAACAGTGTGCAGGGACCAAAGCAGAGGCCTAGTGCATTGGACTCAGTCCAGGGAGACTGTGCGCTCTGCAGTGTAAGGGAGCTCTGGAAGCTACAGCAGGAAGAGGGTGCTGAGATAGGAGCAGGAGGAGCTTCTCAAGCTAGGCTTGCAGACAACAGTGGAAAGGAGCCCCTGTCAGGTACACAAACATGATTTACAGACCAGTAAATGTTGTTTACAAATAATGAGGCCTGTACCAGGGTCCTATATGAGCAAAAGAATAGGGCTTGCCCAAGTGGAGGCGGAGGGACCAGCCATAGCTACGAGCAAAGATGGTGAGGGGGACCTCAGGGTTAGGACTGGTGGTGGAGGCAGGAGATGCAGCAGGTGTGTTGGTCCAAGACCGCGTCAGAGCAGAGAGGGAGTGTGGCAGGTCTGGGGAAGGGGACAACAGGGCTCAGGCAAGGCAAGGGGGAGGGAGGCAGCTAGATTGGATTTGTGCTCATTAAAATATCAGTGAGGATGGTGGGAGGGGATCAGGTAAGCTCTTGACTTGCCCATGTCTCCCACAGTCCTATGACTCTTGTTCCTGTGGGTGTCTTGGCTTCCTTCTGCCCTGACCCCTCTGACTACTTGGGCTTATTCTGTGCTAAAAGGGGAGTTTCTCCAAGAGATCCTTGCCAAGAAACTAAGAAGAAAAATAACAAAGGTGGCCATGGCCAGGTCCATAGCCAGTGGGCAGATAACCCAAGTTCCTGTTCTGTCAGGACAGTGCCGCCTGACTCCAGTGGAGTCCGGGGCTCTGGGCTGTGGCTCTGAGTGGGCTTTTGCAGTGTTTGGGCAGAGCCTTACTGAGGCTGCTGCTTCAGGTCTGACCTGTTTGGGCCTGGGTCTCTTCTCGCTAGAGCCCAGCTGTTTTTAGGATCTGGCTTCTGAATTGGCTCAGCTCAGCCATAGTTCAGCTCCGTAAGGAACTCTCTACCGGTCTGTGACCTTCCAGACCTGATTCAGGGTGCCCCCACATGGGTCAGTCACCCTGCTGTTGCTATTGCCAGGGCTGTGCTCTGTGGAGCCCTGCCAGAGGTGGCCAGGTGTGGTGGGAGGGGATCAGGTCACCCTTGTAGGCAGAGACACAGCTGCTCCCCAATGAAGAGAGGAGTCAGCTGTGCACATGCAGAACCCCGGGGGAGGGTCCTTAGAGAGTGAGTGTGAGAGTGTGCTTGTGGGTTGGGGTTTGAGTGTATGTGAGAGAAGAGAATATGAGAACATTCCCTAGATGGAGCTTCAAGGAGAGGCTGTGGGATGTACAGGCCTGAGTATGCAATACCCAGAGCAGTGCCAGGGCACTGAAGGGCAGCTAGAATACAGTGGGAAGTCGGCACTGTACAAGGGGCACAGCACAGTGAGGAAGGGCCGGTGCCCCTGAGGTGCTCAGTCCTGGAGCCCTAGGGGTTCCTTAGTTGTAGTTGTCATGACACCGGATTCCCAGCCCTATCCTCCTTATTCTTAGATCCCTTCTTGCACCCAAAGCTGCCTGGCTGGGTCTAAGAGCTTTCCGGTGGGGTTGGAAATGCAGGGGAGGAGGGGGTATGTCAGCCTTGGACTGGTGATGGGCCCTGGTGTGAGTGAGGGAAAGCTGTTGTTGGGAGAACCAAGAACACTGTTTGTGTGGGCAAAGCAAGGCAGGCTCTGTGGAGGAGGAGGGGCCGGAAGTCCCCGGAAGGCAGAGCTGGAGGCCAGGTTTGAGCTTAAAACAGCACCTCTCAGCTACTTGCACCTAATCCACGGTGACATGTGACAGTTCCAGGCATCCCTTGATGGAGAGCACAAAGCTGAGAGTAGACGTCCCCTGCACATAAGCCCATGGACTAGAAACTGCAGATAAACCTAGTGCTTACCCTTGGCACAGGCCTGGGCACTACTGGGAAACAGGGGCCTGAGAGCAACCTGGGGGTAACCATAAGGAAAGGGTAGGGCGAGGGAGCCCCAACTCCCAGGGTGGGGCCAGGGACTGTGAAATGGCTAGAATATGATGGACAACACAGAGTGGGGTGTCTGACCAAGAGGGGACCTAGTCCCTGCCACTTCGGGCTCTGGCAGTGAACAGGGTAAGTCAAGGCTGTGAGAAGGGGCCAGTTTGGAGAGCTGTTTGTGGAGAGGTGTGGGGTACAGAGGCAGGAGGACCTGGACCCAGGGGGGTGGGCAGAGCAAAAGTGACAGAGGCAGAGACCCCAGGCCAGGCCATAGCATGCCACCCTCCAAGGGGTCCTGTTTTGCATAACCCACCTGGAAGGGAGCCCCACAGCCTTCCCTTTGATGGGGCAGAGTTGTGGAGCCTTCTAGAAGCTTCAGGTGCCAGAAGCAGCTTCAGGTTGGCCCCGGGGCCTCTGTGGGAGCACAGGGTATGAGGTGATTGTGGGAGGGAATCAGCTCGTAGCAGGCGTGCTCATAGAGTTCCAGGAAAGTTGATGGAACGTAGTCTCTACCTCAGAACTACACGTCTTCTCTTTCTGAAGGTCCTGAGGAAAGAGGGTTGAGGCAGAGGGGAGGGTGAGTGGATGCTGTTCCAGTGAACATCCCCCTCTCCAGGGATGGCAGCCCAGGTGGGACTGCCGGGTGGGAGGCCTGAGCTGCTGTCACTGTGGCCGGTCCCGTGGCAGCCCGGTGTTTGGGGGATGGACCCTGTGGTCCCCAGGCAGCCCATCAGGGTCACCTTGACAGGCTCCCCATGCTGGTCACAGGCTGAAGCCACAGCAGGCTGGGGAGGCGAGGGGGAGAGAGAGAGTCAAGGGTGATACAAGCAGAGAGCCTGCTCCCTGGTCTGCTTGCCGGCCAGGGTGGTTTGAGGGGCTGCTTTATTTTTTTCCGGCCCCCTTGCCAAACTGCCCATGCCCCCCTTCCTCTTCCCAATGCATGATGGGTGTCCTTAGTGGCCCTGTATGAGTTTTCTGCTACTGTTCACAGTGTATCATGTGTCTGCATAAACAACCGTGTGTGTATGTGTGTGTGTGCGCGTGCGTGTTGCTGTGCCCACGTCTTTGTCTGCCGGCTTCCTCCATCCTTTGAGTTCTTTTCAGTTCTCTTATGATTTGACTGCTGTTCTCTCATCAGAGCTTTTAGATTGATGCTGTGGTCTGGTGCTGTATAAGTATTTTTCTTTTTAATTTTGTTTTAACTTCTTCCTTGCCCTCCTTCATCCCCCTCACCCT
>NW_004567117.1:22453041-22551404 GCF_000260355.1 Condylura cristata | reverse complement strand
CTCTTCCCCTTCCCCACACTCTCTTGTCCTCTCTCTTTCTCTCTCTCTACATATATAAATATATATATATAAATCTTTTCTTCTTTTGTCATTCAATCAAATTCCAACAACCCAACCAGGGCCAGTCAAATCCACCACAGTCTCGCGCTGAGCTAGGAATAAAGTTCACGTAATCACATGAGAGTGGAGAAAACAGTCCCCCATCCGTAAGTTCAAATCAACTCAAAGTTCACAGTGTGACATGATGGCGTCATGTAACAAGGCTAAGAATCGGTTGCATGACAGTTGCCGTCAAGTTTCGTGGAGGTGCTGTGATTGGAGCGTTTTCCTTGGATGTTGTATCAGTTGATGATTGGCCAGTCATGATCACACGTGCATTTTCTTGACTTTTGTGCTGCCACAATCTTTTTTGCTGTGCTCATTTTTGTTTCGTTCTTGGTGCTTGCAGTGGTTTTACTTTCTGTTGTTTGGTTTTTCTTGTTCAGCGTTTTTTTATGCTTCTCTAGATGTCACATAGAGAAAAAAAAAACCAAAACAAAAAGAACAAAAAATCAGTAAAAATAAAGATGAATTCCTGAATTTTCCAACATGGGATCACTTAACTGTGCAAACCATTATTTTTTTTTTCTTAAAAATAAGGAAAACATCTTAAAAAATATCTATGCGTGGTTGATTTACTTGCACTTGAAAATATTGTGATTTTATTTTTTTCTAGAAATTTGGGGGCCTTTTTCAATTGACGCTTTCTTAGGTCTGGTCTTTTTCAGTTAGGTTATTTTAAATCTCACTTCAAAAGGAAAAAAAATACAAAAAAAAAATCTCTACAGTAATAGAATGATAAAAAAAAAAATTCTAAATCAAAAACCTAGAGTACAAAGCCAGAGGCCTCTGAGAGAGAGCCCGGTAACAATTGTAAGGTTTGTATTGTAGCACTTCTGCTAAATTAAATGTTGGGAGGGGAGGTGGGGGCCGGGGGCTGGGGAGGGCTTTTTGGTTGGTTTGGAAAAAACAGTTCTGACAAAAGCAAAATGCACCTTTTTGTTTACAACTGAAAAAGGGTCCTTGACAAGTGTTTTTTAATTTTTTTATTATTTTATTTGGTGTTGTAATTGTTTAGACTGCTGTGTACGGTTTGCTGTTTGTTGAATCAACAGTGTGAAAAACCTGCCAGCATGGATTGATATACGCATGACCTTGTCCCCTCCACTGGGGGCTTTGCAGTTCTAACTTTCTTGATGTAACCAGTCACCCCCATGTATCAGTGGAAGCTGCTTGCTAGAATGGAGATGAGTCTCATTTGTTAATTCACAATGATTAAGCATTCTCCTTCTGATTCTAGTCAGATCATGATTTTTTTTTCTTAAAAGCAAAACACCAAAAAGCCACTATTCAAAACAAATTGAGAACTGAGTTAATTTAAGTTTGATGATTAAATCTGCTCTAACTTCTTTTAGGTTCTCCCATCCACTCCCTTGCAGTTCTGAATTTCCTCTAAATTCCCTGGCATGTATGAGAAAATTATGTGTGTGTATGTAGGTGTGTATCTATGCATATACATACACACATAGCCATGTATATCCACATATGTGCAGGTGAATCTATTCTACACATATATCCAGATATACATATATATACATAGCCTCGCAAATAGTTGCTTGACCTCAGGAAAGAAGCAGTTGGCTGGGAACTGGGCAAGGATCCTGCAAAATTCATGTCACAGATCTGTCCTTCTTCTTTATCCTCGAGTGGGGAGGAGTGGGCTGGGCTATTAGATTTCTGCTGCTTTGTTTGCTAGGCTTCTGTATACATATTGTATCTGGGCTAGATCCCTCAGAGATCAGTTTAATTCTGAATTCATATCCCACAGTCCCAAATTCTCCCCTTAGATCTAGCCATCCCCCAATGAACTCTGAAGGAACCCAAATCTAGACCTCTCTCCCAACAACCAAACCTCAGCTCTGCCCATCCCCACGAACCCTCCCAGTGGTTTCTTGCTCTGAATAGAAGAGTTGATTTCTTTCTTATGCATCATGATCATGACTAATTCTCATGCTGGTCTCTTCCCTCCCTCCCACCATTCCCAGAGTTCCCACCCCTGACACCCACAGGCAGGCTCCTTTTGGTGTTTGGATGCCTTTTGTGTTTCCTCTCGTGGCTTAATCAGCCCTGATTTTCTTCATTTTAGGGCAGGATGCTGAACGGGCTACATTAAAAAACAAACCTCTCTCTATATATATTTATAAATGAGAACTGTTGGATGACACCTTTGACATATCAGCCAATATCAATCAAGCTGAAGACTCCAGACACTCTCTGTGACTGTAACATTTCTTCAAGGGAAGTATAGCGTCTATGGAGTTCAGAGGGCACGTGTTTGGGGGAAAATATATTGACATAAAGAAGAAGATGATGAAGACAAATGAGAAAAAATAACACAAAAAAAGGCAACTTTAAAACAAAATAACTTGAGACCAGATGGGGAGGCTGAGGGGCTGGGAGCTGGGAAGAGACGCTGCTTACCGATCCCCGGGGCTTTTCCAGCCCGTGGGCGCCTGAGGCAGGCTGGGGCAAGCGGTGTGGTGGGGCCTGGTCCCCAGGGGGCGGCTGGGAGGCCGCGCAGAGCATCTCTATCTGTCATTCCTTTAGCTATTTAGGGACCAAAGGACCAAACTTTTTATTGCAGATGTGTAGCTCTATGTCAAATAGAGGGGGAACGGAGGAGAACCTCCTTCCTGCCTCATGGCTGTTCTTGGAACAGCTTAGAGCGATTCTATGAAAAAATGTAATAAAAAAATTAAAAAAAAAAACAAAAAGAAAAAAAAGAAAAAATAATGCTTCAATGCTTTTAAAACAGCAAGATAATAGTTCTTTGATACTTCAAGAGGCGCTTTGATTACCCTCATTCAAGTCTATGACACTTTCCTATGGTTTTCTGTATTATATGTCTGGATGGAGCTGTTGAGATGAACAAATTGGTGGATATTTGGGGAAAGCAACAAAAATATTCAAACTCATTAACCGTGAGGTGTGAGACAATAGAGGGGAAAAAAGGGACTTACAAGGCAAGATAATTGTTGTGAAAAGTCTGTAAATGCTTCTAACTCTTCCCCCTCTTAAAATCATAATAGTTGTACAGAATTTTAAAAAGGAAAAGTTTAAAATACCTATATAATAGAAGAAAAATTAGAGGAAAGCAAAAAATAAAAAAAAATAAAAAAGGAAAAAAAAAACCTATAGAAGTTAGCGTTACTGCTAAAATCCCAGATGTTGTAGGACTGTCCTTTTGTAGAGTTTAGACTGAGCATCAATCCCTTCTCCCCGCGAGTGCTGTCGGACACCGTTGTCCCGAGGGCCAGGTCCACTCGCCAGACCTGCGGGCTCCTGCTGCCCACGCCGGTGGAGGCCGCGCCAGGCCGGGAGGCCCAGCCGCACCCTCGCCTCGCCTCGCCTCGCTTCGCTCCGGGAGCTGCGCGCTCGCCCACTCGCTGCAAGCCCTCCACACCTTCCGCTTCACTCGCCTTCCATGCTTGCTCCAGAGACTTTCCGGGCAAGGGAGACCTGGGAACTTTCATCTTAAAACAACTAAGCAACACACACACACACAAAAACCTTAAACAAGAGAGAGAAAAATAAACAATCTTTGAAGAATTTCTGAAACTGTTTACAAGGAATTTTGAAAAACAGGGATGTTTAAATGATGCCGGCTCTGTTTTTCTGTAAATAAATTTGCATATTTTGTAGGACTTTTAATTGTAATGATAGAGAAAAAAACAAGGAAAACTATTTAATGAAAGCACGATATTTATCTTTGGTAAATGACTTTAGAGCAGTTAAAAAGACATTGCTTAAAAATCTCAGAATCAGAAAAAACACTGAATTATTTAAGAACACATATATTTTAAAGTATAACATATTTATTATAATTTATTTGCACCGTTGGGAAGACTTGCTTTGGCATTTTGCCTCGACACCCTCCTCATTGACGCCCAGCTCACCTGGAGGTCAGGGAGCGCTCGGACCTACCATGTTTTTCCTTTTTTGCTTTATAAGAACAACTATCTGGTTCCTCTCAGGCCTCCTGCCTTTCTTTCTGTCTCTTTTGTTGGTTAATTATTATTTTTAAATTTTTCTTTTTCTTTCTCTTGGCTCCTCCTTTTAGGATGTCCAGATGTTGTAAAAAAAAAAAAAAAACAGCTGCAGTTCTGTACAACTGCTCTTTTCACACTCAACTCCCTAAAACTCCTTGTAACCTTCTGTAACTATTGGATGACGCTTTCTCCAGCTTAGCCCTAAATAAAGCACAGTTTAAAAAAAAAAAAAAAGAAAAGACTGTTCTTCAGTGGTCTGTGCTCCATGCAGTTTGGCCAGCCCTGTGGAGGGCCTTGCAGCCCTGAGGCTGGAGGTAGCTTTGTCCTCTCCAGGGAGCAAGTCTGCTACCTGGGCCCTCTGAGCCTTCCAGCTGGGAAGTGATGGGAACCATAAAAGGAAGTTCTGTTCCACAATGAGAAAAACCTCTCGGCTGGTATGTGTGTCTCTCAAAGTCTTCATTGCAAACCTATTCCTTTGGCTCCTGGGCAGGAGTGGACACTGTCCTCCAACACCACAGGTCTCCCTTTCCTCCTGGCAGCTCACCTGAGTTGGGGTGGGGGTGGAGCGCTGTGAGGAGTGTGGGAAGGAGCAGGAGGAGGAGGGACATGACCCTAAACTTGCCACTGACCATTGTGTTCCTGGTCCTGCACCTTCTGCCTTGTTGACCGTTTGACTGGATGGAAGGAGCTGGAATCTGGGAGGTGGCTTTGGTGTCAGGTTCTGGTGGGAGGGAGGTGGAGGGGAGATCAGGCCCCACCCTGGGGAACTTCCTGGCCTACTATGACATAATGCCAAACCCTGAAGAGGAAAGTTTGAGAAAGCAGGTATGGTGGATATTGTGGAATGGGGAGCTCTGGAGAAGAAAAGACACAAACCAGGACTGGGGGAGGGATGGTGGGAGGAGGGGCAGTGCCTCGATGCTGAGGACCCTTCCCCGCTTTAGCCACAAGCCTGCATGGGGCCTGTCCTGGGGACAGATCTTAGTCCTGCCTGCCCCGGCAACATGCACAGAAGACACCCATCCAGTGTGTCCATCTCCTTCCAGGGCTGAGAACAGAGGGGCTGCCTCTGCCACAGGTGAGGAGCTGACCAAGAAGCCATGGTTCCGGACCCCTGGTTGGGGCCTTTGCCTGTCCGTGCTCTCCTGCGGGAGAGTGGGAAGGTTTCAGCCATCACCTGTTCTGTGAAGGGGGAGTGGTGGCCAGCATGGGTCAGCCTCACGTTCCATGTACTCCGCCATTTCTCTCCTGTGTAATGTCAGACTGGGGAGAAACATCTTCATGTGTCAGGAAATGAGGGCAGGCCATCAAGCCTTGACTTAAATGTGGACATGGTCCCAGGATGAGACCCTTGTCCTCATCATTGTCCTGTGAACGAACCCACACTTCTGCCCACTGGCTGTAATGGCAACAACCTGTTCTGCCCCTTGTCAGGAGCCTGAGGGGAGCTAACTTCTTGATAAGAATTTGCTTCAAAGGACTGGATGTCCCATTGGGTGTTGTGAGGAATGGAAAGAAGTTCTCTAGGTTTGGAGCCTCCAGCTATTCAAACCATGGTTTCTATTGGACTTTGGCCACTGAAAGCCCACCACTGTGGCAGAGGACACCAGCCTTAACACCCCTGACTGTCTCTCTCGATGCCAGGGAGCCTCTGGCCGATTTCCAAACTGTTCCCAGGCCGCTCCTACCTCTCTGTCCCAGATCCCCTGACCCCTGCAAATATACACACTGTGCTTTCCTAAGCCTTTGCTGTTTGCCTTTCGGGGGGCACAACCCTCCCCTACTTCTTTGACAAGGTTACAGCTCAAGGGCAGTGGGGCCCTGTGAGCAGGACCCAGGCAGCGGAGCTGTGAAGTGAGTCAGTTTCTCTCTGTTCCAGGCCTGGTTGAGCCCAGTAACACAGGACCCAGAGGCTCTGTGACCTAAGGGGATGTATAGATTCCTTGAAATCCTGCTGGAAACTATCAGGTCACTTTGCACACGATTACAGGGACTTGGGGGTCATGCTCTGGTTAAGAACCCTGATTTGCAATGTTATTTAAGAAACCCCAAGACACAATTCCTAGTAACTTCTGTTTGTATTCTTCTGCTAGTATTCTACCTGCTGTCTGTGATTTCTGCATGGTTCTCCTCTTTTAAAAGTGTTCTGTTATCATAAGCTCTTCATTTGTTACACGATGGACAAGTAGAGATACCTCTTGCATAAGGAACGCCATTGTCCCCACCACCTCCAACATGTGTCCAACTCCTGAATTGCTTTGATGCAAACTGCAGATGCCAAGTCATCTCACTGGCAGGTACCTCAGTTTCCCCATACCGGTGCACAAGGGGGCACTGCTGTGCAAAGACTGACTCTGGTCTGTGGGCAGCCTGCTGTACCCTGGTGCTGGCAATGGAGGGAACTCAGAGGCTTCTGTGCAGCTGCTCCTGGGTGAGCAGGGACAGGAGTGGGGAGGTGTGTGTGTGGGGGGGGGGGGGCAGGGAGGTTGCCAGCAGTACTTTTAGAGAGCTTCCCACTCTATCCCTTGTTTTGTGCTATTATCTTTTCCCTCTTTTTCGTTCTCCTTCCCCGCTCCTTTCTGTGTAATGCTAATATGAAAAGAAGATGTCTGCTGACACCTTTAATAGCCTCATTCTCCTTCTGAGTTTCTGAGCTGACCCCACCCCCTCCTACACACGGAGTGCCAGGACAGCGGGACACAGACACGGCAGAGCTGCCACCCGCACGGTAGCCTCCAAGTCCGCTGCCTTTCAAGTTCTGGGCCAAGGGCTGCAGCTTCCTCTGCAGGGACAATGGTTCAGTCACAGCAGCTGGCACGCACAGGAGCGCTGCCACCTGGCTAGGTAGGTAAGGGCATCTGGGCAGTGAGCGCAGGGTCCCAGCCCTCCCAGGATGCCAGCATCAGACTCTGGATGCCATTGTCTAGCTCCCAAACTGGGACCCACCCGCACATGAAGATGGCTAGCTCCCACTGACATGCCACCTTCAACAGACCGCTCCAGGCACTCTGATATTCAGCCAGTGCTGATCACTGCCCGCAGGAATGAGTGGCTGTGGGAGGGAATGAGCAGCCTGCAGACAACGCATTTGCCCCACAGGCAGGTGTTGGGAAGCGCTTTTAAGTAATAGTAGCCCTTTGGGAAAAAGGGTTGAGCCAACACTTGCTTTCCCAGATGAGTATTTGCAAATATATGCTTTTTGCTTCTTGGAGTCCTCTTTCTTCTACCCCTCTCTGTCCTCCCTTCTCCATGACAATCCTGTTTTTTTTTTTTTTTTAAGAGTTGTTTATTTATGCACACAGAACTGGGGTACAGGCAGAGGTGCAGGAAATGAGAGGATTCACCAGAGACAGAGTGGGGAACAGAACAGGCAGATGGACTGAAAAAACACTGCTGAGGGGAGCAGTGGGCTGGTCAGGAGAGGTCTGCTGAGCCATGTGGGTCACCTCCCCGGCCAGGAGTGAACTTGTGCTACAGTGGCTGCAATAGCCCCACAGTGCTTAGCTTTAACCCATTGTGTGCTGTGCTTTAACCAGTTGTGCCACCCGGAGGGCCGACCCCACCCTGACAGTCCTTTGGTTACCTGTGCGCCCCTCCCCTCCATCAGTCTGGTCCCCAGTGCTCCCAGGTGCCAGGCTAGCTATGCAGGTGGGAAGCTGGAGAGCGGGAACAGGCACTCCAGACCCCGCCTTATCACCCCAACCTTTCCTGCTGATCTAACTCCTTATCTCTTTCAAGAACTGGAGTAACCCCATCTCTGATTTCACCCTTTGTGGAGGAAGGTGGAGACTCAGTGGTAGCTAAGTGTGACCTGAAGTGGTACCTCAGTATGAAAAAGCATAGATTTTAACTTCAGAATGAGATGTAAAGCCCAGTTCTCTTAAATACCTTCTGTACCACTTTGGAGATGCTATCTAACCTTTCTGAGCTGCCACTTCTTTATCTCTAAAATGCGGATATGACATCCTTCTGAGCGATGAGGAGTAAATGAGATGGACACAGCTACACCCCACCCCAAGGGTTCTCGGAGTTGTAGTCTTTCAGAGTGCAGGCACTCCAGATGAAGAGTCCGGCTCTGACTCCCTCCTGCTCCCCTTCCCTCAGTTACCTTCCACACAATTCAGGTCCCAACAGAAGCAAGCTTGCGCCCGACACCTGACCACTTGTGTCTGCTAAGTTGGGTCAGCCTGGGACTCTCCCAGATATTCATGCCACACTTCCGTCTTTCACCACGCACACTCTTTTCCAGGGACCCCAATTAGTGGAAACTCTGATGTCTCTTTTCTCTTTGCCCTTTCCTTTCCCCAAGAGCACTCCCAGCACAGATGTTGCTATTGTCTGCAGCCCTCCTACTCCTCCTAGTTAATATAGCTTCAGGTTGCATATTCATTTAGCCTTTGCATTAACAAAATTCTATTATTTTGAATAGATAACATTCATGTATTTCAAAATTCAAAAAGCATGAAACAGTGCATAGTGAAGTCTTCTTCCCACCCCGAATCCAGCCAGCCACACAGCTCCTCAGAGGCAGCCTGTGTTCTAGTTGTTCCTGTTTACCCTGGTTTGTAGTTGTGGGGTGCACTAGTGTAAGAGACTCAGCTGTCACCCGTTTTCATTGGGGAGACCTAAAGCCTGGATTCCTAAGAGAGAAGCCCAGGCCTGGGGTCTCAGGACCCCACGGCTGGGAAGAGAGAGCTCAGGGTCCTTCCGTGTCTCTCTTGTCTGGTGGCTTTTTCGTCTCCTTCCTCTCATCACCCTTCATCCTTTCTCCCTACCCCCTTCCTCTTAACCATAGAATCCTCACTTCTTTTACGAATATCTGCTAATTTTTGTATCTTACTTTGTCTATTGTTTACTATGTAAATGCCCAGTATTTGTCCTTCTCACTGACTTTATGCTACACGATTCCTCTGAACTCCCGCCATTTTGCTGTGAATGGCAGTATTTCATCTTTGCTTGTGACTGAGCAGTATTCTACAGTGTAGACGCACCACGTCTTCTTGATCCCATCATCTGCCAATGGGCCTTACCGCAACTTCCTGTGTCTGAGTTATGGTAAACAGTGCTGCAGTAAAGAGTAGACCATATGGTTTTTGCATTGATGGTTTCATGTGGGATGGTTGGGTCATACGGTATTTTTGCTTTTTTTCAGATAAATCCAGATCACTTTCCACAATGACTACACCACTTTACATCCCCACCAGTGGTGTAAGAGGGTTCCTTTCTCTGCTTCCTCTCCAGCACTTGTTGGGGGGCTTTTGAACCTGTGCCATTCTTACTGGTGTGAGATGGTATCTGACAGGTTGTGACCTGCCAGATATCTTTCTAAGTATCTACTGGTCTTCTGGTTATCAGCTTTAGTGAATTTTCTGTTTATACCTGCTGCCCGTTTATTGCTTGGGTTTTTGTTTTTCTGTTGTTAAATTGTCTAAGAGTTTTCAAAAAAAAATCTTATATATTAGCCCTTTGTTGCTTCTAGCTTGTGTGAATATTTTCTCCCATTCAGTAGGAGAAATCTTTTAAATCTTCTCTCTTTTTTTTTTCACTATGTACAGCTTTTAAAATTGAGGTAATCCCAATTGTTTAATTTTACTTTTATTTCCCTTGCCACAGGGGTCAACGGTTATTCTCTTGGAAGTATGATGTAGTTATCATTTACTGAGCATTTGCTCTGAGTAGATATTATATTAAGAGCTGTTTAATTGTAGTCTCATCTAATTCTCACAGTAATTCTCTGATGTAGATGTTGTCTCTATTTTACAGCTGAGGAAATAGGCTCAGGGAGGTGATGTCCTTGCAGACTGCCCCAGAGTCAGGGTTCAAGTCCAAGTCTGTTTGCAAGGCTGTGTTCTTAACTGTATCTCTACATTGCACCTCCCTGGTTATAAATTCTCTGTGTGTGACTCCCCTCCAACTCTTATTTCATGTCTTCCGTTTTTCTTCCCTCCTCACACTTTTGTCAATAGTTCCAACTGTACCGTTACTAAATGTGCATCATCTGTATGATTAGGTACCAGGCTGTTCTGGCCTTCTCTCCTTGATTAGGGGGTTGGCACTGGAGTTCTTAAAGGTGAGTGGGTGACAAGTCACTACATGTGTTGCTAATGAGTATATCATTCTCTGTCACCACTTGCTGTTGGTAAGAACAGAAGGGAGACTGCAGAGCCAGAGCAAGAGCCCATAGACACAGGGAACTTATTTTTCAGAAAAAGAGGAAATTAAAAGGAAATGAATGCATTCTTTACTAACATTTTATGCCACTAAGTGCAAAAACCTTTTGAGCTGTGTCAGCTGTTTTCTCCAGTAGGCTGAACCCTGAGAAAACTATAAGCAGCTCCTTAAGATCAATACAAGCTGGTTTCCCATCACTCAAAGGGGAAATTGTAGCCATTTCCGAAGGTTCAGTACTCCCCTGGTTAGGGTATGAAGAATTTGTCATTCCCAGAGTCTCCATAAGAATCATCTTTGCATTGTCCTTCTCTTCCCACCTCCTTTGGGGCCCAGCTCTGGTGCCAATGGGGTGGCAGGGTAGAGCTGGGTGCCACCAGCTCTATCTCCCTTCTACTCTCTCCTTGCTCTCCTTGGAGGGGCTTCTACAAGGCGTTGTGCAAGCAAGCACAGGGCATATTCACTGTCCTCTTGGGCAGACGAATAAAGGGGTCCTGGAGCCCTCAGTGGATTTTTAAGATTTAGTGCTCTCCTAGGCGACCAGGGACACACCAGGCAGGGAGGCTGGCAGACAAGGAAGCAGGCATAGGCCAGGCAGGAGGGGGTTCTGGGAGGCAAGCATGCAACTGAGTCTCCCAGCTCCCCCACAGATCTTTCTATTCTTTCGCTGGACTCTCTGGTGTCCTCTGCTCTTCTGTAGTCACTTGTCCTCTCATAGCTGTCTCTACATCCCTGGCCTCTAGGCTCAGGTGTGCACGGTAAGGTACGCTCCAGGTGTCCACAGTCAGGCTTGCATGCCCCTCACCCACACTCCCACGTGCCTTCTGCATCAACACCATCAAGACTACCAGGTGATAGCCACAGAGGCCAGTGGTGCAAAAAGCCTGATTTCATTTACCCCAAAAGGTGACCGTGCCCTCCAAAGACATAGGCGGGCCCCAGGAACTAGCATGGAGCCATCGGGCAGACCCAACCCTGCTGCTCTAAGCTTCTGCTTGCCACATGCCAGCCCTGCTCAGGGCCTAGATCCCATCATTATGTCTTTTTCCTTGGTTGGACTTGGACCTCAATTCGTTTTTTTAAGTGAAGATTATTGTGGAGTGGGGAGTGTATTTTTTGCCCAACTTGCTTACCTACCACCCACAGTGACATACCAAGCACCGCCACTGTGTGAAGGACTAGGGGTGATGGGATGGTGAAGACCGCTACTTTCCAGGCAGAACACCAGGTTATGGAGATTAGCTCTAATCCTGGAAGTAATTCTGCAAGTGCTATCATCTTACTTGACAGATGAACAATCAGCAGCTTGGGGAAGGTAAGTAACGTGCAAAACCACACTGCGAGAACGTAAGAGAGACCAGGTTAAAAATCAGCTGCACACTCATTGCCCCACTTGCGGGTGGGTCCCTGACAAACCAAAGACACCGCAGGAACTGTAGTTTGCTATGGGCAAAAGGCAAGTGCCCATGTTGGGAGGAGACTTGGTTGAGAGCTGATGGCCAAGCAGGGGTTAAAGAGACTCTCAGGGAAGGGGCATGGAGGGACAGAGCGCCTCAGACCTTCCAAAAATCTGCAAGACATCTTAGGTAGGGCAGGATACTGGGGGAGGACATGGGCCTTGTTTAGGACCATCCACTTACCACTCAGACATGTCTTGGCTACTTCAAAGACACCATCCTGGTTAGCCTGCCCACTCGCCCTGGACCCCATTTCACAGAAGAGTTGAACTGCTGCAGCTCACACAGTGATGCTGGCGCCATGCTTATATGTGTATTATGCTGGAAGTGGCAACCTAGTCAAGGCATGAGCCTAAAGCCTCTCCACAGAAACCTCCTTGCTAACTGTACCTCCAGGCCTCAAACAAAGACACACAGTTTCCCCACAGGACACAGAGTGGTGTCAGGACTGCTGGAGAGGATCAGACTTTGCAGATTTCCTTTCCTGCACAGCGAGCAGATGTGTAGAGTCTGCAGATTCGGTTTAGCTCTTGTATACCTGGAGCGCGCTGCTGAGTGCTGGGCAGTGGAGAAGGGAAGGGCAGCGGACGGCACCGCGAGCAGCCTCAGCCTAGCTGCCAGGACAAGAGTGAGAGCCCCTTGGAAAGAGAAAGCGCAGCAGTATTTACCCACCCCGTTGTTCTGCTCTCACTCTGGGCAGAAGACACTGGCTGCCTTGCCCGAGCGCTGTGTGACCCTAAGGGGGCTTCGGGCTCAAGTCTTCCCCTTTGACCAATGTAAATGGTAACGTGAGAGCATTTTGTCTCTTTAGCACTAAACTCAGTACTCAGTAGGGGCACAAGGTTTGCTGAATGAATGAGAGGAGGTGTGGAGTGGGGAACGGGGCAGGGGGCCTCCTATGGCCCTCTGATGGCCTCTATGCCCAGTGCCCTCTCAGCAGGCACCTCTACCCCACTTTGCTCCCACTCTGGGCAGCAGGGATCAGAAGCAAGTCTGATGGTTCTGGTCTCAGGATCTCAGGTTCTGGGCCCCCTTGGGGCCTTCAAGGCTGACGTAGGGACACACGTTTTCACGTTATTTTACATATATGACTATTCAGATTCTCCCTGCCCTTAGTTCAGGCAGGGTCCTGATCATTCATCCCATGAGGCTCTAGTTCAAATTGAGATTTTCTGAAGTCCTGCCTTCAGCGTGGGGGACACGGCACTGGGTCCGTCCCATCCCCTTCTCCGTTGCTGGGCACACATGGCTCTGTTCCTAGCTGAAGACAAAAGTGTCCTCAGTTCCTCTGAGGACAAAAACTGAATTGTTTCCTTTTTCAGTCTCTCCTAAGCACTGGGCAAAGAAGGCAGTCATAGCACAGCAGAAAACTAAGCATCTAAATCAAACTTGCCAAATCATTCAGTGGATGCTGAAGCTAGTGAGTAAAAGGTAGATGAGAAACAAGATTGACACAGCCTCAAAATATCCCACCTGGTGGGCAATATGACTACAAAATGACGATTGTAATTGGACAACAGAGAAAACCCGCAGACATCACCTTAACCAGGTGATCAAAATTAGTATCACCTGGAATGAAGGAACGGCTTCTCCTGGGCCTGCCACAGGAGGCGTTAAGAAGAGCACAGCAACTCTTATTCTTGCTGAAAATGCAAAGCCTCAAGTGAATCACAAGAAAATCTGAGACAAATCAAATTGGGCAACACTTTACCAAATAAGTGGTTTGAACTCACATAAAGAGACATACAGATTGGATCCTGGGCCAGAATCATTTTTCTTTTGTTAGAAAGGAGAGCTGAGGAAAGGAAACTTAAAAATGGAATGCTAGTAAGGATATCTGGCAAAATTTCAACAGGGTCTGTAGAGTTTAGATAATGGCACTAGATTAAATGTTAATTTCCTGATTTTGATCATTGTACTATGGTTATGTAAGAGAATGTCCTTGATTTTAGGAAATACATACTGAAATATTTAGGGAAAGGAGTAATATCTCTGCAATTTACTCTCAAATATTGCCAAAAAAAAAGTATTTCTATATGTGTGAGAAAGAATGTTAAGCAAATGAGTGAAAATGCTAGCTTTTGGGAAATATGTTTGAGGGGTCTGTAGGAATTCTATGGAATTAGTCCTAAAACTTCTCTGTTGATTTGACTTCAAAATAAAATGTTTGAAAATAACTGTAGCCAGTTTGAATATTAGCTGGGTCAGCCTGGGGAAATCTGTCAACCCCTTGGCCTGCACAAGGTGGGACCAATTATCCCCTCACCCCCCAGTTCTCATGTTTCTGGGGGGCTGCTGCCCCTTGCCAGCCTTCTCAGCAATCACAGCACCTGCTTGTGCAGAGTGCTTTGTAGCTGTCTCCCAGTGGGTGCCCCAGCATCCTCGCAGGTGCCTCCAAGTCCCCTGGCCGGCGAGCCAGGCTGGGCAGGGGTGTGCTTGTGAGTGCTAGCAGCAGCTTGCCGATAGAAGCATGGAGATCCCACGGGTGACGGGGCACACACTGTCACACAGCTGTTGTGGCAGAACTGGAACCTCTGATGGAGCAACGGGTAGACTGCACTGTTGCTGGGTCTTGCTGTCTGTGCTGGGGGTCCTGCTGAGCCTCCAAGTTCAAACACCAGTCGAGCTTTCAGGGCTGTGCCTGTACCCACACACGCGACCCTGTCTCGGTGCCTTGGACACCGCTGCTCTGCCTGGAGCACCCTCCTTTCCTGTCTTTGTCCAACTTCCCCATCTTCTGGGAAAGCTGGGAGTGAAGTCTCCCTCCTGGGGGCAGCTGACCGCCCCTATGACTGCACCTGCCTCTGGAAAGTGTCAGGGCAGCTCACGAAGTTTCCTGCTTGCTGCTGGCACTCAGGCCTGACGTTGCGGGGCTTTGTCTAGCACTTGGCCAACAGTCGGAAGTGCTCTGGGAAGGCCAGTGGCTTTTGAAGTTTTTGGGTTATAGATTCCTTGCATAATCTAATGAAGCTATGGTTTCTCTGGTCCAGGTGAACATCCAGGTGAGGTGCGAAGAGACAGGTGAGGAGGGAGAGCGGGGCAGCTCTCCATGCAGACTGAATCTTGGAGGGACTTCACACCATGCAGTTTTCCTCTCTGACAGAGCCCTGCCTTAGCCTCCCTCTCCCCCCAGAGAGGGCAGGGCAGAGGGCCATTGGGGTCCCTGCTTAAGGCTCTTCCTGGCCCATGAGGCTGAGGAACTGCTCATGGCCAGGCCCTCCCCGGAGGTGCACAGGCTACTTCTCCCATGGAGGGAGAAACAAGCCAAGAGTTGGGGAGACATTCGGGGGGCGGGGGGTGCTGCTCACAAGCCTCTCTAGACTCACTGCTGCTCCACTTTTAGTCCTTGAATACAGTAAATCTCCTCCTATTATTCTCCAAGTTGATATAGTAAGCTGTGTCATTTTGAGAAGAAATACATAATGGTGTATTAGAGGAATCATGGATCTCCTCATTCATGCTTAGAAAAAATTTATTACAATGTAAGAAAGTCTGAATAGCATGAATTTATTATAATGATTTAACACTTCTGCACTTGAGTTAAAAATGCCCCTCCATAAATAACTGTCCCTGCAAAACATAGCAAATTTACACAGTTTACCATTTCCCAATGTTATATAAATCCAACAAGCTTAAATCAACTCCAGTTGGAAGAGGAATGCTGCGAACAGGCTGTGAAGTTTATCTGGTCTCGGTTGGCAGTGACAAGCAGGAGAGTCGGCCTTCCCTTTCCGTGGCTCCCTCACCTCAGCACTTAGCAGGGGACAAAAGGACAAGTCCAGGAATCAGTTTGAACCTGGTTCAAACAGCACACGGGCTGTGGAGAGGGCCTGGCCACAACCTGTGTGGTGCGGTGGAGAGGAGGGGCATAGAGGTCACTGCCTGTGTCCTGAGGGGATCTCAATGGAGGCTTGGCTTTCTAGTCAAATACCGCTTTCCTTTCTCTCAGTGGCCGACACTGTACTCCTGGGGCTTGTGATTCTTCCACGTTGTGGGGTCTCCTCTCAGTAGCTCCTCGGGCTCATTGGGCACCTCCCCTACGTAGCCCTACTTGTGAGAACACCTTGTCCTGGTCGTTCTGGCTTTCCTATGAGCTAAGAACCAGGTCTTGATCAGTGTTTCAGGCACTGAACACAGTGTAGGGATTATCACCTCCACTTTCACAATCTACTGTTACCATCTCTGAAGGTTGGAGGTTAGATATCACTGGCCTACAGAACACAAGAGATGAGGCTGGGTTGGTAGCAAGGTCAAGACATATCTGGACACAACATTTGACAGGAAAGATAAACAGTGTACAATTCAGCATCGTCTGGGTGACTTATGATGGAAGGCCTATAATTACATAGTGTTGGAGCCAAGAGCAGTCTGTAAGAATACCTGGGGCGGGGACAGGGGTGTTGTCAGGAAGATGCAGGAGCAGTGACAACTGAGCTGGATCTGGAAAAATTCACCCAGAGAGAAGGGCCTGGAAAAGTCACAGAGACGGAGAGAGCAATGTTTGGGAAATGGTCAATACCTGTGACTTGCAGATGGAAGCAGAGCAGAGAAGGGGGGGAGAGGAAGTGGAGGGGGGACGCGGGGTGAGATGCTGAAAGTTTGGGTGTGTTAGCTAAGATGTGTCATTTGCCAGTAAGCATGGTGGAATCTTTGGGAATTTTAAGCAGTGAAATAAAAAAAAAAATCTTAGATTTGTTTTGGAAAGAAAATATTAGTGTGGGGATAGGGCTGGAGTGGCAGCAATAAAGGCAATCCCTAAACCCCTTCTCCAGCGGTCACCTCAGTGAAAGCAGCCAGTTCTCCTTTGTGACAGAACTGCTGGGAGCCTGGAGTAGGTCAAAGAGCACTGCACTTTGGAGACACAGATCTATTTCATTTCTTCCTTTCCTTCCTCTCTCCCACTTCTCCTTTCTTTCCTCTCATGCATCCATCTACCCCCTACCTAACACCCAAGGAACCATAGCCTGCAGCTGGGAATTAGTGACAGGTAAGACTGACATCTAACTCTGGCCATGATGGGTCTGATGGTCTAGGGAATGAGTCTGGTAAACAGGTAATTTAGCACAGAAAGTGTTAGGGTGTAGGAAGGGCTACGGAAACTCACGAGAAGGTCAGGAAAAGGACATTACAATGTCCTTAGGAACAAATGGAAGTTCTTGGTGCATGAAGCACAGAAATCAAGAGAAAAAAGGATGGAGAAAAGCAGGGGCTGGACATCGATGGGCTGTCGGGGGCAGATCGTGACGAGCCTGAGAGCTGTGCAGTCACTAGAAAACTACTGGACACTTTGAACCAGGGTGTCACCTGAAAAGATGATCTTGGCATCTTTATGGGGAATGACAGTAGCAGCAGCCAGAGGTAACCCTGACTTAGTGCTCTTTTGTTGTAGAGCACTTTACGTGCATTTACGCATTCAGCCTTCTGGTTTGATCCTCATTTAAAGAGACAGAGATGTAAAGTGACACGTTCAGGGATGAATGCAGGCCACTCGGCAGGATGACCGGTGAAGAGACTGTTGCACTAGAGAATCCCCAGTGGAGAGAAGGTGCAAGTAGAGAAAGAGGAGTGTGAAATGTTACTACTTGGAGAGTCACTGGAAGTAGGAGAGGCTCATCTGTCAACCCGGTTTCTGAGTTTGAAACCTATTTTTTTTCTTTTTATTTTTAAAGATTTATTTATTTATTTATGCATACAAGAGCTGGGGTGTAAGCCAGAGGTGCACGGGGTGGTGGTGGTGAGAGGATTCACCAGAGAACAGGCTATGTGAAATAACACTGCTGAGGGGAGCAGTGGTGAGACAGAGGTCTCTGCTGCACCCTGTGCAGGCCAAGGGTCACCTCCTTGGCCGGGAATGGAACTCGTGCTGCAGCTAGCTGCAGAAAGCTTCATAGAGCTGACACTCAACTCCTTGCACCACCATGGAGGCCTTGAATCCTATTTCTTACAAGCTGATTACCTTGCTTAAGATTTGTGAAGCCTCATTTTCACTACTGGCGCGAAGGAGAACACCCTCAAATGTCAGGTGTGCACAGGTGTAAGCCTGATCTCATTCCTTAAAGACTTAAGGTGGCTTACAAGAAAGACCCATATAGTGATTTGATTTGAATGAATGATTTGAAAAAGTATAAAAAGAGGCCCCAGCTCTTAAAGATACAGTACAACAGCACACAGGCTAACCTGTGGCCGGGCGCACGGGGACGTCCTTAGTGTTTGCTGTTTTCCTGGCGCCCACGGGCCTTCTCTCCACAGGCCCATTTCCTATGCTCCTCCCCTGCCAGCACGGGCTCGGGTGTCCCCCGTCCTGGCTAGCGCCGTCACGCCCAGATTGCAGCCCCAGAATCGCTTTTGTCCTGCCTCTCACTTTCTTCTGTTGAGGCTTCTCTCTCCTCTGTTCAGTCCCAGCATTTCCCAATTTTTACACCTTCAAGGAGCTCCTCTGATACCCTCCTGCTCCAATTAGGAAACAACTTGGGCATTTATCCACCCACTTCTACTAAGCACAGATGTATGCGTTGTGTGGGGATTCCACCACCTTTGAAAAGGGTTGTTTTGTGTTTGAAATGAAATCAGACATGTGGACCTTGCCTAACACTTAGTACATGGTCAACAGCTGAGTTTCCTTTCCTTCTTTCTCCCATTACCTCAAATAATCTGACAACACTGCTAGGTAGATATTTCTAAACAAGTAGTTTCAAAACAGCCTATGGTTTTCCACTTCTTGAGCAGTAGAACCCCATTGCCTGACACTTAATATTCTTCACAAATTGGACCAAACACATTTCCCTCAGCTCATTACCACATCTTCTCTTCTAGAGCTTCACCTATGAGCCATGAGCCCATCCTTTCAAAACACACCTGTGCTCGCCTATCAGTGGACACTCAGGTGCTGCACGTTCTCATCCTCACGCCCCCTGCCACTCTGTCTTAGATGCTCATTCAAAGCCTCCTCCATCCTCTCCTCCCATGAAGCCAAAGTAAACTTAGCCTAGCAATTTGCTTCCCTGAAACCACTGCATTTACGACTTCCTACCAGTCACTGGGAAATTTACTGTGATGACTCTTATTTTAATTATTATTAAAGACTTTTAAGAATGCAGGTTCATCTTCTGTGTAGTTTGTGAATTTACTGAGGAATAACTGGTAATATAGCTTGTTTTCAGCAGTGGGGCACTCTGCATGTGACATAATATACCCAGATCCTTCACATACAGTATCTCATTGAACTTCACCCACATGACTATTTTATAGAGTAAGAAACTTAAAAGTTCAGTGTGATAAATGTGTTGCCTAAGATCATGCAGCCAGCAAGCAGTGTAACTGGGATCTTAACTCTTAACCACAGTCTATTTGCTGTCATAAATCAAGTTGTTAGCCGCTTCCCTACATCAACATTTTATGCAATGCTGGACACTCAAGGGAGGCACTTAGCTGGCCAAGGGCACACCTCGGGCTTTGACAGGTCATAGAAAAGGTACTGGCTGCCTCTCTGGCAACATGTGATCTAGGTCATCCCTACCAAACTCCAGGTACCTGTCTATGCCTTCTGGTTTTACTAGTATATCTACCATTCCCTCCTTCCTTCCCACTGGAACCTAATAAGCCTCACCTCATTTTGGACACATTCTTTTCAGAAGAGTTCTTAGCTAGAGCAATTATTAAAGCCTGAGTAGTCAGACAGTCCTGAGTGAAATGGAGCCATAGTGCCCTAGGAACAACATGCTGAAACTGACTGAGAAACTATGTCACTGGTTACTTACCTATGAAACTGGTTCTCTAGTCAGGTCATTCTTCCTCTGTGAACCCTCAACCCAACAGTCATCTCTAGCTATGTTCTTTTTGACTCAAAGATAACCTTATGGCAACCGGGACAAACATTACACATTGTTAGCTTGGGGTCTAGTTGAGCGATGGTTCTATCCCTGCCATCTCTGCTCTGAGAGACACCTGCAAATTTTGCTCAGCTACTGACCAGCTTGAGGTCAGGAGAGGCTGGCTTAGTTGCATCCACAGGTGTGATCTCAGAACTGGGCATTTCAGGCACTCAAGCCTTTACCTCCATTCTCCCAACCCTAAAGTCAACTAGACAGACCGTTTTTTTTTTTTTTTAATTTTTCAAAGTGCTGTGGTATTTCTTTCTGGCTGAGCAGTTTTGAGGACAAACACATGAAAGGAACTCAGCAGGTTAAATTTTCCACTTTGGCCGTCACACAACCTAGAGGCGGCTTGGTATCCAGGTGATGGGAGTGAATGGGAGTTAGTCAGGAAAAACTAGTAGGATGTGACAAACCATATCCTTTCTTTCAGTTGAACGCAAGCTCTTATGATTTAACAGGTACTGAGGAAAATAGTCTGATAACCTGAGCTCAGCTTTTACTTTCAAGTTATGCCGCACTGATCAGGTGACCGATGTTCAAAGGACAAGTCAATATGAAAACCACATGGGGGAGATAGCCGTAGACATAATTTATTAACTTAAAATCTTGCACATGTATAAACAGTTGCCCACATTAAAGCAGTGCATACTGAGGGGAGGATGAAGTGTGAGCTGGGGGAAGTCTGTTGTAGCCTCCATCTCCCTAGCGATCACAGACTTTAGCTGGCCCTGTGCCTTCAGGCTTGGCCCTTTCCAGATTCTCTTACTAGTCGATCTCCCTGATGAACCATCGTGTTGGCAGGGCCCAGAGAAAACAGTGGCAGAGTTCCTTGGGGTGCTCCAGGGAAGTTCTCCATGGAGAACAGGATGGGGCAAATACAAACATGTCTCCTAGAAGGGTGACTGTCAGAAAAAGCTTTTCCTTGATCAACCTTAGTTTTCGAAATCAAGCACTTTAGGCCTACTTAGGGCACTTCAGGGGACAGACCTCGTCCTTTTCCATTTTGTGAACACTGATTTATTTCTCACAGGGTGGGTGTTACAGCACTACATGCCACACCATTTTGTGTCCAGGCTTGCTTTGAGAAAGCAACCACTAGAGAGCACACTGCACAGAAGGAAAGGCAAATTCCTTTGTGCCAGACCCTCTCTCTCTTTATTGGTAGCTTAGTCTGCAATTAGGTTAAGTCTGCAGGCTCTACAACAGCCTCCAGGCACTACCAGGACCTTTTCATTCATCTCTCTCTCTCTTCTATATATACCTCTATATATATATCTCCAAGTATGACACAGATTAAAATGTCCACATATACAGTTCAGTTCCTAATGAAGATGTTAGATTGAACACAGATTCATAGCCAATTATTCTGACACCCACAGGATAGAGAAAAGAAACTGGTAAGGCAATGTGGCAAGTAAAAAACATGTTGACTGGCATTCTGTTGAAAATTCATCTTTGCTCTTTCAAATTGCTTATTTAGGGGGAGGTAAAGAAGCCTTTAAACTCTATGCTACAGCATGTGATTCCAAAGAGCCTTTAGTTTAGATCTTGTTTATGATTCTTCTAGAGGCAAACAAGCTTCTTGAAGAAATCATCATATCTCTTGGTCTTCCCAGCATCCTCTTACGCTGGAGAGAAGTAAGGGCACTGGCTTTCAGAGTAGTCAGTTACGGACAGCTATAGATGAGCTAAGGGAGTTGCACGGACTTCACATGTTTATAACACATGAGGCAAAGGAAAGATAGCGCTGGGAACTTAACTGAGAAACATGAGGGTGCTCAGTTTGCTTGCACCCACTTGAGTTACACCAAGGAAAGCCTTATTTTCCAAAGGCTTTCTGAAATGGGATGAATGTAATTTATAGTTACTCTCACAGGGGTGAACTTGAAAAGGCTACTATCATCTGCAACAGCTTTCCACTTTTTAAGTTAATAACCACAACGAGTTACTTGTATCCTTCTATTTACTTCAGATGAAGAATATGGTATTGGTAGGGTCTATTCTTCTCTCCTCCACAGAACAAAAAGACCCAAGAGCAATACTGGGAGGAAGTGGCAGGGCCCCAAACTGACCATGAGATTTACATCTGTCCAGACAAGGTTGCCGCTCAGACAGGATTTTGTAGGCTGAAATAATCATTTTAATATAGAATTTAGGGCAGCCATGAAGGTTCACTAAGTGCAGGATGGTCTGGGTGGTCTGATCGTGGCTTCCACTATTGACTTGACAAAGAATACTAGTCCCAGTTCAAATCTGAGACTGGTAAGAGAGAAAAAAAAAGCAACATCTGCCATATCAAAGTCATCAAGAGCTAACTGGAGACACATTGTTCCTTCACTTTCCAAGGCTGAAAAGTCTGAAACTCACTGGTTCAAGTAGGCTCATCATACTCTACCAATTTGAGGGGTCACTAGAGCCCACTGTAAACTGAAGAACCCATTTCAAGAGTTCAGGAGAACAGAGAGAGAATGGGCCTCAGTTGTATTTCTACCATGGCTTTCTTCAGGCACAGGGAAGCCCAGTGGGAAAGGGGGGAACCTGGCAGATGGTGGAACATAACCTGGCAAGTACAGATGGTTCTTTGGAGCAGCGGGGCAGTGGCTCTGAGCAGAGCTCATTGCAGGCTGGCCGACCCAGGGCCTTTGAGCCTCATGGAGTGAGAGGGCACCCAGAAAAGACTGCTGGGTTACAGAAGCTGGTTACAACTCTCCCTAGTGGCGTCTGCCATGGACACAGACATGGGAAGTACACAGGATGGAAAAAACAGACACATGGGTAATAAAAACATCAAGAGATGGCTCTTCTCGTCTTGGAAGTGGGAGATGATAGAACAGTGTTGCAGGCTTGTGCCTCCACTGGACTTTCCAAGGACATACACTGGGTAGTGTTATGCAATGCCAGTTCCGAGGGGTGGCTGGGATGCCTTCTGGGTATATGACAGGTGGCCAATGATTACTGACTCTGACCCACAGTGGGTGTTACTTACGGTGGTAGGGGCCCAGCTCTAACTTTAGAATTAAGCAGCTACAGTGAAGGAGAGGTGGGTGGTGTGAGAACAGGGTGGAGGTAAAAGGGTCTGTTCTGAAATTGCGTTTGTTATACAAGGGGTATGTTTAAATGAGAGAGGTCGTTTAGTATAAAGCTTTTCCTTATGTACAAAAGAGAACCCACCTTTTCCAGCAAAATACTGACAAGAAAATACTCTTGAGGCAGAATGTCCATGGGCCTCCACCCTGCAGAAAGAGCCCTAGGTTAGTTTTCTACCTCTACTTGGCATAGGAAAGATCCTGCCCTCACCACACCCCCTTAATGGGTCATCTACTGATTGGTCTGATCAAAATACCCCAGAGGCTGCTAGAGTTATTTACATATTCATTATCTAATAGGATGCTAGTGAGATAAGTCCCTGTGAAAGGAGAGACACAATTACTTTGCAATCAAATAATTTAAAATCCTGGATCACTATATAAAAAATTCATACATTTCAGATGGTTGTGGCCTAAACGTCAGTGTCAAATGAAAAAGATATCTTCCAGAATTTGATTCTCCTCCAGGTCTTCGGGGGTCTTGCCTACCCCCATCTTGTTCCAGGTTGATTTGAGAGATCTGGGTTGGCAAGTACCATGATTCCAGGCCCCAGCTTGTCTGGAGGGAAGAAGCTGAGGTTTGAGAGCAGATTTTGGGCTCAGAGATTGAACCAAATCCAACAGAGATGTTTCATACCTGTAACACACACAATCCAGATAGAAAATGATCAGACTAGTGGGACATTAAAATTCAAGACGTCCATCCAGACCAGACAGGCTGCTCCAGGCAAGTGTCAGCTCAGAGATCACATCAAGTGCCAAAAGGGCCTTTTAGGGTAAACAACAGAGGTTCCTACTCTCTGTAAGTTCCTTTTTCTGTAAGTAATGTTCTCTCTAACCTGCTAATAAAAACCTTAGCATAAAACATTTATTATAGGCTTACTGCCTGGCACTGATCCTATGCCTATATTTAGGTACTGTGCTTGTCTCTTCCCCATTATATACATGAGGAAACAGATTCAGCTAACATTAAGGCATGCCATGGCAGAATCAGGCTTTGAACCCACACAGAGCGCTGAAGCTGTTTTTCAGAGTGTACAATCAAAGAGACTTGGTTTTAGTCTTTACATTTGCAAGCTATGTAATATATAGTAATATATAGGGAAAGTTATTTAATTTTTCAGTTCAGTATCTCAAGCACAAGGGACTACCAGAATTCTTGCTAGATGAAATTAATCTGTTGGTATAAATTAACAGATAATAAGTATTCAATAAATACTATTTTCTTCCTGCTATCCTATTCTCACTTTCTCTAGAATCTAGAGAAAGAAACCCTCATCTGAATCTATAAAGAGATCTCCCCCAAAGACCCTTGGTGTTGAGCATTTTTATCAAAATGGATAAGCTTGAAGCAGCTTACCAGCAAGGAAACTAATTATAGTCACCAACACCTTTATCTATGGTTCATGATACCTTTCCTAGAGTGGTAACTCAAAGATGTAAATGCTTCTGCCTCTGTGTCCATTTACTCCAGGGATTAGTAACTTCTAAGGTTATGTGATCAAGGCTCATGTAGGGTGTGTGTTACCTGTGTAGCTGTATAGGTCCTTGACTTGGTTTATTGCTCTATTGCTGCCATCTTGAAATTCTTAGTGATCTTATATTTGACCTTGAATTTTATAAATATATTCTGCTGGTACATTGGAACATGTATATAAGCAGAAAATAAATGCTGGCATGCCTGTGTAGACTCAGTCCAGGCCTGCAGGCACAGTGGCAAAGGGCAGTGTGTGTGCCAAAAAGCTGTCTTGTTTGCCTCGTGCGCAAATTCATGGCAGAAGCAGTTTTGAGTGCTGCTGGGCCCCAGGGGCGTGACTGGGGCTAGGATTGAAGCCCAAGTAAGCAATGGTGCTGGTGGTGGCAATAGTGACAGGCTGGCTTGTCTGTCTTCCTACAGCCTGTATCCTAAGCAGAAGTATTAGTTTTCAGGTCTGAGTACTAGGACAAGAACTGCTAATATGTAGACAATACGTATCAGTAAGTTATTACAAAATAAAAGGATATACAAGGAAATTGCAATAAAGTGCATCAAAGAAATAATAGGCTTCTTTAAAGAATTTTGGATATTCAGTTTAAGAAACTGGCAACCCACTGGGAAGTAAATACCCACAGGCTTACAAAGCAAAATTAAATGTAAAGATTGTTGATTTTGATAGAAGGAACAATGTTTTAACATGCACCATTAAGTGAACCAGTTAATGAGAAATACAGTATTAAAATTATTTTTTTTATCACTGAAGCTACAGTAATAGAAAGCATATATAGGCATTCTGAATTATATAGAAATCATTAAGTGCTACTTTCTTGTTTGATCTCTGCAAGTTAAAGGATACACTTGAGAAAACATTAAAATGACATTGTATACATTCATATTTAAAATGAAATTCAACATACACAAAACTAATATGTGTAAAGATAAATCTTTTATTTTTTTTAAGATTTATTTATTTGTGCATACAGAACTGGGGTACAGGCCAGAGGTTCAGGGGCAGCGAGAGGCTTCACCAGAGACAGAGTGGGGAGCAGAACAGGCAGACTGACGAAGTACACTGCTGAGGGGAGCAGCAGGTGGGTAGGAGAGGTCTGCCGTGCCATGTGGGTCACCTCCGGGGCAGGCGGGAATTGAACACATGCGGAAGTGGCTTTAGCTTCTTAGTGCTGTGCTTTAACCCGCTGCGCCACCAGGGAGGGCCTAAAGATACATCTTTTAAGAAACATTTCATAATAATTGTCAACTACAGATACACTAAATTTACATTTTGAAGTAACTGATCGGAAATCTATTCTGTAGACACCTAATTTCAACCAACAAAGGAGCCAAAAGTATACAAAAGGGAAAGGAAAGTCTCCTAATAAACGGTGTGGGAAAAACTAGACAGTCATATACAAAGGAATAAAATACCTATGCTCCTCACGCTTTCACTTAAAATGGCCAAGATCTGAAAACAACCTAAATGGATAAGATGATGTGGCACATGAACACAACTAGACTGCTGTCTTCTAGCATATACAAATTTAATTCAGGGTGAATTAAAGACTTGAATGTAAGAATTGAAACCATAAAACAAATAGAGGAAAGAAAGCATAGGCAGTAAGCTTCTCAGTATCGACATGTTTACTGCTTCTCAGTATCGACATGTCTTGGTGGGTGGAACTCAAAAGGCAAGAAAATCAAAAGCAAAAATAAACAGATGGAATTACATTAAACTACTAAGTTTCTGCACTGTGGAAGAGACCATTGTCACAACGACAAAGTGATTACTGAACAGTGGAAGATATTTCCAAATCACGCATCTGGTAAGAGGTTAGTGTCTCAAATATATACAAACCTTATAAAAACTCAACAACAAGGCCCTCCCTGATGGCGCAGTGGGTTAAAGCACAGCACTGAGAAGCTAAAGCCACTTCTGCATGAGTTTCATTCCCGCCTGCCCCAGAGGTAACCACATGGTGTGGCAGACCTCTCCTGACCCGCCCGCTGCTCCCCTCAGCAGTGTACTTCGTCGATCTGCCTGTTCTGCTCCCCACACTGTCTCTGGCGAAGCCTCTCGCTGTCCCTGAGCCTCTGGCCTGTACCCCAGTTCTGTATGCACAAATAAATCAATCTTTAAAAAAAAAAACAACTCAACAACAAAATAAGCAGAGGATTCAAAAAGACATTTCACCCAGAGACATACTACAGATGGTGAAAAGATGTTCATTATTTATTATTATGGAAATGCAAATCAAAACAAGGAGATATTACCTCACACCCACTACAATGATTATTATAAAAAAAAAAGAGACAACAAAGTGTTGGCAAGGAAGCAGAGAAAAATGAATCTTGCTACAGTGTTGGTGGTAATGCAAGTAGGTGCAGTCACTCTGGAAAAGAGAAAGTAGGTTCTTTACAAAATTAAAAAAGAAATACCATATGATCGATCTATCCCACTTTTGGGTATTTATCTGAAGAATATAAAAACACAACGATATGCACACCTATGGTCCTCACACCATTGCTTAAAATGGCCAAGATCTGAAAACAACCTAAATGGATAGAGATAATGTGGGATATAAACGTAATAGAACACTACTCAGCTATTAAAAAAGATAAATTTGGGGCCCTCCCTGGTGGCGCAGCGGGTTAAAGCACAGCACTAAGAAGCTAAAGTCACTTCAGCATGAGTTTGAAACCCGCCCCGGAGGTGACCCGCATGGCGTGGCAGACCTCTCCTGACCCTCCTGTTGCTCCCCTCAGCAGTGTACTTCGTTGATCTGCCTGTTCTGCTCCCCACTCTGTCTCTGATGAAGCCTCTCACTGCATCTTTGCCTCTGCCCTGTACCCCAGTTCTGTATACATAAATATATCTTTTAAAAAATAAAAATGATGAATTTTTGCTGTATGTGTCAAAACAGATGGACCTCAAGGGTATTATGCTAGTTAGATGGACAAAGGCAAATATGTGATTTTACTCATATGGAATATAAAGAAACAACGCCAAAGCAGAGGAAAGGGATTGGAGGGTGGATGAAATGGGTATGGGTAACAAGGGTCAATTGTACAGTGATGGATGGAAACTAGACTTGGTAGTGATCATGATGTAGGGTGCTCGTGTGGAATTACAATGTTGCATACCTGAAACTTATAAATCAGTGTTACTTCCACAAAAGTTTACTAAGAAAAAAATCTATCAATGTTGTCATTGCTTATAAAATATCCTTAAGGACTCCAGTGTTAGTTGTATCAGCATTCTTCTCAGAATGAAAAATTGCCAAAAATTATGTGTCATCTTTCCTTTACTAAGTGTGATTGATTTGCTTTTAATTATATCACTTAAACTTGGTAAAAGTACACATTTTGATGATCTAATAAATGCTTTTGAGGAATCAGAAAAATATTTGATCAAGTTATCACCTTAATAAAGCTTTTTATTTATTACGCTATATAAAATTAAGACATCAAAATGTAGGTTTTTTTTTTTTTTGCTACCTGCGGGTTTATATTATTATTCATATATCACTGTTACTAGATAGGTTTTATAAGTAGGATAATACTTATAAAGAAAAATCCTTTATTTTAGTACCTTTGACTGCAGTTTTCCATCCTAATTTTGAACATGGGCTATTCGGGTCTTGTAAGTCATGCAGTAGGCTCCGCCCACAATTCCCGGGCAAAAGCAGACTACCAGCTCAGGCATAAAAAAAGTATGAGATTTTCTGACATGAGAACCTGTAAGATGAAATCCTTCACAGCTTTTATCCTCTTGCATTAAGGCAATGTTTCAATACAGTTATCTCTGGCATTCAAAACAGTGGTTTCCATGTTCAACCAAAACATCTTCAAGGTGTAAGCCAATGAACTGGATATTGTTACCAATGAAGTTTGTTTATAAGACAGATGTACTTCATGTAGGCTTTCTGGAACCTCCCTGAGAGATGTGAAGCAATCTTGTGGTAATAACCATCTTTTCATATAGGTCATTCAATTTATTTTTTAAATTAGAAACAACTGATGGCTTATATTTTCTTATACAATTTCATGCTTAAAAGAGCTAGTGAGGAATGCTCTGATGAAGGAAATCTTTATGAAAAAATGAAGTCAAAATAATTAGTGATAAGATAATATATCAGAATTAGATCTTCCAGAAATGTAAACTGAAATCCAGAGTAGTAACATGGATTTGTGTTTAAAAGACTGATTTAAGAAGTTCTAACTTGTGTAATTATCTGGAAAAAAAGTTGTGGGATCCTAGTACTCTTATTCATATCCATGTATAATAAAAAAATCTTTATAGTATGGAAAAGAGTGACCCACAAAACCATAGGATAAGTGACAGGTCTGTCATAAAATAAACACATGGATTAGGATAAGTTGATTACTCAGATATAACAAATTAACCTAAAAATTCCTCAGGTGGCATCCACATAATTCTCCCCCCATGATGGCATCTGTGAACCATCATCACAGTCCTTTTTACTCTTCCCTCCCATTTTGTCCCCTTTCCCTTTCTCTTCCCTGCAGTATGCCTCAGATCTGTGGTTTGTATGGAAAGCTTTGTCTTTTTCCTGATCCTGTTCAGTTTCCCTATACTCTTCCTATAAGTGAGAGCATTCAATATTTTTCTTTGTGCTTCTGACTTATTTCACTTAGCACAATCTCTTCCAGCTCCATTTACTTTTAAGTGATGGGATATAATAGGGGTCAATTATTATAGGTGATTCCATCTATTCTTATGACTCAACAAAAATACTGAAATTTAATTGGAATCATAAAAGGCATCAAATTGCAAAAGCTACCTTAAGAACAAAGAAAAGAAATGGAGCTATCAGGTTACCTGACTTTGAAGTTTACTGTAAAGCAACAGAATTAAAAACAATATGGTAATAGCACAAATACATGAACCAAAGGAACAGAATCAAAAACAGAATCAATAAATCCACATGTATACCATCATCTAACTTATGATAAAGTATCCGTGACCACAAATGGGGAAAAGACAGTCTCCTTAATAAATGATGCTGGGAAGTTATGGAAACAACCTAAATGCTCATTGACACATAGTTGATTAAGATGATATGATATATACACACAATAGAATACTACTCAACTATAAAAAGGGAAACTTTTTTTTAGTGAATTATAGCTGGGCATCTGGTGTAAATAAATGCAAACAAAGACATAAGCAAACAAAGAGTAGGTCTAATATAAATTGAAAGTTACTAGCTTTAAGTGGGTACTAAACATTTTCTGATAAACTACTATATTTCTTTAATCAGGAGTTTTGTTCTTATTTCCTCTTTTCTCATTATTTATCCTATACAGATGGCCTTGCTTTCCACTTCAGAGAAAACAGAGGTCATTAGAGAGGAATTATCTTTACCCTATCAAGAATACAAATCTTTTTTTTTATTGTTTTTTAAAAATATTTATTTATGCATACAGAGTTGGGGTACAGGCCAGAGGTGCAGGGGCAGTGAGAGGATTCACCAGAGATAGAATGGGGAGCAGAACAGGTCCACTGACAAAGTACACTGCTGAGGAGAGCAGCGGGCAGGTCAGGAGAGGTCTGCCGTGCCTTGTGGTCACCTCCAGGGCAGGGATCCAACTAGTGCTGAAGTGGCTTTAACTTCTTCGTGTTGTGCTTTAACCCGCTGCTGCGCCACCAGGGAGGGCCTGTATACAAGTCTTTTAACATGCATCAGCTCCTCCTTTTACACTAAAGGAAGTGATTCTTCTCTTAGACAAGGCCAAAAACTCTTTGTGCTCCTTGGCTATCCACTCTTAACACCTTCAATCTTCTCCTGCTTATTGGATAAACAAGTGCACTTAAGTACTTTCCTTTTCATAACCAAATCATTTCTCAATTTACTCCAGTTTTGTTTCCATCTTCCACCATTCTACTGAAATTGAAATAATACTCACTGATGACCTTCATGTAACTAGATCCAGCACACTTCTTGTAGTAATTCTTTTATACATTGCCTCTGCACGATTCATTGTGACTGTGTCTTTAGAGATCTGAAACTGTTTTATTGACATAAAACATACAGAAAAGTGACCCAATTTAAAGTACACAGCTCAGTGGTTTTTAGTTTCTTAAAGTGCAAATGTTACTACCTTTAAGAAAATTTTCATTGCTTTCCAAAAGTAACTCTATAACCATCAGTAGTCACTATGGTTCTCTCTCCCAGCCCTAGATAACCAATAAACTACCATCTGTATACATAACATTTGTCTGAACATCCTTCACAAATGAAATCATATAGTATTAGTATGTGTTTATTTTATGACAGGCCTGTCACTTAACACTATGTTTTCATGGTACAACCATGTTGTGCTTCATTTTTTGTTGCTGTTGCCAAATAATATACTATAATATGTAATATTATTTCACTTATTAATCACATGATAGATTGAATTGCTTTCACTTTTTTTTTTTTTTAAGATTTATGCATACAGAATTGGGATACAGGCCAGAGGTGCAGGGCTGGTGAGAGAATTTACCAGAGACAGAGTGGGGAGCAGAACAGGCAGATTAAGTACACTGCTGAGGGGAGCAGCCTGTGGGTCAGAAGAGGTTTGTTGTGCCATGGGGGTCACCTCTGGGGCAGGGATTGAATTTGCACTGAAGTGGCTGCAGCTTGCCTGCAATGCTGCACTTTAAGCCATTGTGCCACCAGGGAGGGCCCTGTTTCCACCTTTTGACTATTGTGAATAGTGCTGCTGTGAACATATTGGACAACTTTTTGTACAGGCATATTTTCATTTCTCTTAAGCACTCAGGCAGGGATGGGATAACTAACCTTTAAAAGAATTCCCAGATTATTTTCCAAAGTGGGTACACTACTCCATATATAAGTATGTATTTTTTTTTTTTTTTTTTTTATTCTGGGACTGTTAAGCATCTTCAGAAAAGAATACATCAATGTTCTGCCTGCAAGGGAGATGTAGTTCACTTCTGGGGCAGAGGAGAATGACTTTTCCATTTGTGAATTCACCCTATTTTCAGCTCTATTTGACTCATCTCAACTTCTAAAGTACAGGCCATTCCTGAGCACTCTTTTTGTTGAATTTTTCTAGAGATAATATCCAGCCTTCTACCTAGGACTAATATTCCACATATGATACCACTGCAGGAATACTATTTTTTCTTTCTTGCTTCAAATGTCTACCATATACAATTTTAACTTTATCCCATTGTTTCTAAATCACAAAGATCTGTTTTTGTTCAACGACATTTCTTAGTGCTAGGCAGCATCTTCCTCTATCTTGTTCATTAAGCTACTTATTCCTAATTAATTTTCAAAAAGTGTATTTAAATCTCTGGTATATTCAGGATTCTTCTCCTGTTTATTCTTGTGGACTTACATCTTCAGAAAAATCATGTAACTCTGATTTTACTGGTGTCTCAGGAAATAAGTGTTCAGTTAATCATTTTAGCTGAAAAATATATTTTGAGATTTTCCATAAACTTCATTTATGCCTATTATTAGGAATTTCCTATTTTTTTTGATTGCTATTGTGAATAAGTCTTCCCTTTCCCCACTATATCTGTTAAATAGCTAGTGCTTATAAAGAGAACTATAGTCACTGAATTTTATACATTATTGAACTTACTTCTTTATTTTTTTCAATTGATTCTATGGCTTTATATTGACTATAAATAATGATATGTTTCGTGTGTTTACCAATATTTGCATATTTTTCCTGTTATTTCATTGGCTAGAACATGCATGGTAATATTAAAACTAAGCATTTTACAGGTACTGTTGTTCATTGCTATATTAGATTTCTGATTATTTTAGGGCTTAAAAATCTATATTTGTAGGGAATTTCTGTCTATAGTCATTCTAATGGTTCTTTTCATTCCTATATATTATTCTTCTCTGGAAGAAGAAAAAGAACTGGTACCAATTTAGGAAAGCATGGATTATAAAGAAGGTAGATGTATCCATATTAGTTACCATATTAGGCTAGAAGTCCTAAAATAGTTCTCAAAAGATCATCACTTTTTAATTACCAAAGCAAATCTAGGATAGGATTCAGACTTCAATAGCTATTACAACAGATTCAGAGTAGTGTATAAGTTTTTTACAACTTGCTGATGTCTGTCAAACATCAGCAGAAAAGACTATTAAGAATGAACCTACCTATGGTACTGCAGACCTCACAGGAAAACTCAAATAGATGAAGAGCAAGTCAGGTCTGTGCATACACTAAATTGAGGGTAACAATCAGAACCTTAACTTTCTATCTTATTTTCCATTCAACAAATGAGCTATCACAAGGGGACTCTGCTAACTCCAATTTAGCATGTTTTGTCTTGAAGTGTTTATAAACTACAGTAAATATATTCAAGATTAGTTACTTTGTGTCAGGCTACAGAATTTACCAGTAAGTCAATGGTCACAAGGGACAACTTCCAATGGAGGTCTCTTTATATAACATACTCAAAGTATAAATAACACAGTAAAATCTCTTTCACATGTTATTATAATTTGTTTTCCCACACTTTTTTATATCTTTATCTAAGACTCAGTTTCTTATATGGAAAGGAAAAGAAATTAGAATTGCCACAAACTAGGAGATATACTTGTGATACATTACAAAAAAGATTACTTTTCTTAATATATAAAGGACACCTATAAGTTAAAAAAAAAAGTTCTGTGGAAAAATGGACAAAAGATAGAACAGTAGTTTGTAGAAATGCCAATAACTCAAATATAAAACTACAACTACTAAGAATAGTTGTAACAAGACACCATTTTCACCTCTCATACTGTCACAGAACTAAATGTTTTGATTACACCCTTGAAGATGTAAATTAAAGCAATTTCAAATATTACAAGTAGGAATATAAGCTGTATAATCTCTTATCAAAGCAATTGGGCAATATCTAGCAAAACAGTGAACTGACTGTGACTCACAAATGCATTTCTAGCAATTTGTCCTCTAGCTTCACAATTGTATAAATAGCACACAGAGGAATATTCATTATGGCATGGCTTAAAATCACAAAAGCCTGGAAACAACTCCAATACCTCTTACTAGTGGGCAAGTTAAAAACATTAGGGAGTAAGGGCCCTCCCTGGTGGCACAACCGGTTAAAACACAGCACTGAGAAGCTAAAGCCACTTCAGCATGAGTTCGATTCCCACCCAGGAGGTGATCCACATGGCATGGTAGACCTCTCCTGGCCTGCCCGCTGTTCCCCTCAGCAGTGTACTTCAGTTGGCCTGCTCTGCTCCCTAATCTGTCTCTGGTGAATCCTCTCACTGCCCCTGCACCTCTGGCCTGTACCCCAGTTGTGTATGAATATATCTAAAAAAAAAAACAAAAAACAAAAACAAAAATGTTAGGGAGAGAATGTGGTAGTTTCACAGGTCACAGTCACATATGTGAGCACAGGTACAGTAGTTCCAGCCAAGGACGGTGCTGCCTGAGTGGGTGATGGGGGTTTGAGAAAAACCTTACTTTTCTTTAAATATCCCTCGAATTTGTACTTCTTGAATAAGATAGTAATTATAAAAACAACTTTGCTCATTTATCTGTCACTGACAAGTGAATATTTAACTCAGCTTCACCTGTAACACCTAAATGGCTTTCTTTGGTAACCTGTAGTCTAGCATTTTACCTAAAGAGCAATAGGAAGAAATGATTTAGAGGAAAGCAGACACTGACTTTTGACACAAGCTATGCAATGTCTATTGACTGACAGATTCCGGGTAGATCGGGAAAAGCTCTGAAAAATCAACTTTCCAATGCTAACTTATGTTATGACTCCTTTTTTGTATAATCATAAAATCAAAATATTCTGAGCAACCATCAGTTTACAACTGGATTGTCTTAGCCTCATAAGGGGGCTGCCTGGTTCAGGCAAGCTGCCCCAGGGCGAGAAATTCCTCTGTCTCCTGAGACAGAAGGCAAGCCCCAGGAGAGATAAGACCCCATGGCATAAAAACTCCTGGGAAGCTTCCTTGGTTTCTTTGAATAAAAAAACAAACCTCAGATAAGGCTCCCAGGGCATAAGGACTAATGGACAAATTTTAACCTTGTTTACACAGGTATTGTTTGATATACAACTGTACAACTTTCTCTTAATTTACTCCTTTTTAAAACAAGCACTAACTACTCTCTGCTAGTCTTAAATTAGCCACTAGCCTTTCTTTAGACAATCACTGATAACACTGCTAACACAATTTATTACTACCCCAAGACCCCTAACAACTTTTTGCTAACAAGCTCACCCCTTCCCAGACCCCTCTTCCTTTGAGTGATAACTAGACAGCTATACACATGATAATTATCACAAAAACGTATAATCTCACATACCATAAATTGTTAAGAGAAGAATGCTTTTTCTCCTTGTCCTTGAGAATGTTTTATGGTGATATCTCATTAACTTACCCTATACATTATTACAATTAACTACTTGTTACACAGTATAAATAAAGACCTGCTGAAGGAATGGCAGGAAGACTTGCACCCTATCCTGACTCCCGTGTCTTCCTTGCGTCCGCTCCCCTCTCCCCTTTTGGAATCTCTGCTTGCCGACGCCTTCCCATCTTAGGGTCCTGCCTGTGTTGCTTCCAGACACCTCAATAGTTGGAGCTGGTCTCCAACAAACTTTTATGGAGATTCCTAGATCAGGAATAAGCATAAAATGTCAACGAATAGTAATATGAATTTATAATGGTTACTTATAATTGTGAAATATTAAGAGTGTTGAAAACTAAAATTTTTGCATAACCTCTTTGCTAGCAACAGCTGACCGAGCTCAAACTTATATCAGACCAGGCTGATATAAAGCTACTTAAACTTGTCATTCATTACATTTTTTGTGAGTGCTCATGCATTACGCTGTATCCCACATGGTATATGCACCAAATTACCTTACAAAACTGTGACCTCTGAAATAATTTTGGTCCTAAGAGTTTAGGACGAGGGACTATGGACCTGTATCACTTTCTCCTGGGTATAAGCCTTGAGTTATATCTTCTTCACACAAAAATCACTGAGAGAAACCGCCCGCTGAAAGCTACCCCAGCATCATCAACAATGCCCGTTCCAAGGCTCAGGAGATGCTTACTCTTTTCTTTTAGTTGTTCTTTGGGAGTTTTGGTAAAAGACTACTGCTATGCAAGCAATGTACTAAATCTCAGTGGTTTTAATAAGGAAAGCAAATCTTGGCAAGTCTGATAATTTGTGCAACTTCAAAAATTATTGAAGATAAACTTTTCTTCCTGTTACTGTAGCAGGAGTTAGACATAAATCAGAAAAAAAAAATTGCCACTCCTACTCCTCATGGCTATACTTAAACTCCCCCCCCCCCCAAATAAAGTACCACTGTTTTATATCATTGTAAATATTTTGACAGTCTGGAACTCTCCTCAGATGTGGTCACCTTAGCCCCTTAGCCCTCCCACCACCAAAGCACCCACAGTTCTCCATCATATGCCATTGTGTTCTCCTCCCTTCCATCACCTCCCCCTTCTTCCCACCCCGCCCACCCCATCCACCCTGCATCTCAGATGTCTCAGGTCTATGGTTGCTTTCCAGTGTTGTGTTAGTTTTAATATTTATCTTTGTTTTACTTACCCTTTGTTTGGTCCCTCTATATTCCACATATAAGTTATAACATCTGGTATTTATCTTTATTCTTCTGGTTGATTTCACTTAGCATAATAATCCCTTCCAGCTCCAACCATGTTGCCATAAATGGCATGTTTATCTTTTTTTTGATCACTGAATAATATACCATTGTGTATATAAACCACATCTTCTTGATCAACTCATCTGATTTGAGGTATTTAGGTTGTTTCAATAGCTAGGTTATTGTAAATAGTGCTACAACAAAGAAAGGAGTGCATTTTTCCTTTTGTTTCCTTTGGATAGAGACGTAGGAGAGGACTTGCTGGGTTGTATGGAAGACCCATTTTTCGTCTTTTGAGGAACCTCCACACTGCTTTTCATAGGAGCTGAACCAACCCAGCAACAATGTGAGAGGGCTCTTCTGCACATCTTTGCTGACATTTATTTCTGGCCTTTTAATATGGGTCATTCTCAGAGGTACAAGGTGGGATCTCACTGTGGTTTTGATTTGCATTTTCTGGATGATGAACATTTTTTCATGTGCCTGTAGGCCATCTGTATGTCTTCCTTGGAGAGGTGCCTATTTAGCTCTTTTACCTAGTTTTTAACTGGTTTCTTTGCTGTGTGAGTTCTTTGTTGATCTTTGATATCCATTCCTTGTTAGAGGTATGGTATTACAAATATTTTCTCCCATTCAGTAGAGTGTTTCTTTGATTCAGTTACAATCTCTTTCCTCATGCTTATACTTTCAAGTATTGGATGACTTAGGATATCTTCATTATTTTCCAGAATTCTAATCATTTTTGTGAAGTCATGATGCTAGATAACGGGCACTTAATAAAAAATGTTCTATTTTCGGGCGGGTTAAAACACTGCACTAAGAAGCTTAAGCCACTTCTGCATGAGTTCGATCCCTGCCTGTCCGGGAGGAGATCCACATGGCGTGGCAGACCTCTCCTGACCCGCCCACTGCTCCCTTCAGCAGTGTATTTTGTTGATCAGCCTGCTCTGCTCCCCACTCTGTCCCTGGTGAATCCTTTCACCCTCCACATCTCTGGCCTGTATCCCAGTTCTGTATGACTAAATAAATAATCTTTTAAAAAAGTTCTATTTTCTATGGTATTATAAGTTACTATTAATTATAAATTAAAGCCTAATTTAGTATGGCTGGAAGCTATCATGACAAGTGAAATTTACGGACCCAAATATTGGCTATCTTGGGAGAAAAACACTGCTAGGCAGTTTGGAGTCAAAGAATGTTTGTTACCTCATAGGCTACAGAAGGAAAAGGAGTAAGCTGACTCTCAGAGAACAAATAACCAAAACCAAGAGAAGTGCTTGTCTTATAATTCTATAGGCCAAAGTGAGGCGATGTTACCCTGTTTATTAGCATGCACTTTAGAAAGTTCAGGGCGTATATAAATAGCGTTCATTCCATTTCACGCTACACATTATTGAAAACACATCTATAACATAAATAATTCATAGAGCATTGTTTGAAATTTAAGATTGCAAAGTGTACTGTTTTATGACTGTTTGTACTTTCAAAGAGAAAGATAACACAGATAGATAGACTTTATAACCTTTAAATGAACCTACTAGGGAGAACAATTCAACAGAAATCTACCCACCCCCCCACAACAATTTCTCTGTGACATGCCATAGGCTGTTATATTTAGACTTCAATACAGCCAGGTGTTCAGGGGACAGAATGAACTGGAGATTAAGGTGTTCAGTTTGTTCTCAGTGCCATGATTGAAGGTAGAAGACCAGAACTGATTGTCAGTAAACAGCATTTTGAGGAAGGAAGAAACCTGAGATTCTTGCTATTTAAGTTAGCAAATTATAGTCCTCCATCTTCTGGTCACAAAGGAGATAAAGGCTGGCAGAGGACAAAATCATAAGACAACAGAAATCAATGGATATACAGTTAAAGAGCAACCTACTTTGTTGTCGGTATAAATAGCTCCCCAGAGAGTCATTAAACGGTGACACTGTTATGAATTAGACTTTTGACCTAGTTCTGGATATGGTTGATGGAAAGGCATGTTTGGGATAAAATACATATCTTAATTGGACATAGTCTATGATACCGTGATGAAAATTAGAGATAGGGAATATCCGGATAAGGAAAACAGTGAACGGTATGATATTTGAGAAAGATAATCAACTGTCTCTTTTATTAAATGCAAAATGGAACACTCTCAATAGAGCAGCCCAAATGCTGTGACTGAAAGCCATGCTGGATTGGCATGATGGTGAGCACATTTTCCTAATGAACATGCCTCTCTTCTACACCTTGATAAAGGTGATCAGAGTACACCTAGTGCTTTCCCATGTTACTTTGTTAAGGTCGGGGAGTGGGGGAAGAAGGGAAGAATAATGCAGAAAACTGTATCTGATTTTACTGTTCCTACCTCCTTTAATAGGCTTTAGTGATGTTGGAAAATTAGAACACTTCAATAGAAAGGGAGGGAATTTCAGAAGGGGACAAATATAGAAGAAAATAAGGGCAGCCAAATAGGGTGGAAATATTTCAGTTGTAAACACATGGAGTGAAAAGACAGAAATTGGTGGGGAAGGACACAAAATTCTAACAGAGTATTATCTAGACTGGGGGTCCCACTAGGATTTCTCAGTGGTTTTGGCAGTAAAAAGACCCAGCAAATCAACCCAGTTTGGAAGAATTTAGAAAATTGGATGACAAGGAAAAGCCCAATGAATTTGTTATTGAAACACAAGGGGTGTCAATAAGAAAGATTGAATCTGATGAAGATTGATGGAAGGTCAGGATCTCCTAGCTCATTATAGTTGGCAGTAAGCCTGCATAGTAATTGAACCTGACGTTCCTTGTTTGGGTGAATATAAATGATAAATGGAAGGAAGGAGATAAGAGAATAAACAAACAGGATTATGCAAAAGTAAGATCCAGCATTATTTTGGCATTTCAAGAAAGGCTCAGGGTAAGAGAATAATATTCTTGGTCAAAATTCAGATCACTGGAAAGTGAAGCAATATGTTTTGCCAAAGCCACCTTTGCTTCTGAAAATTGACAATGTATAACGTTAATATACATGAATGGCATCTTCCTGGAAATGCCTTTGTCCTGAATTACACTTAACCCGAAAGATTCCGTTTAATTATTTTCCTTTTACAAAAAATTCATTCTAACTGTGATTTAACTTTAATACATATTTTTTTTCTCATTTCAAAAAGATACAGGTGTCATTTTTAGAACATATCACATTTTATTGCAGATTTATATTTCAGATTAAAATTATGTATAGATCAAGTGAGTGTAATATGTGTAGGTCAGATAAGTTTTATTGGAAATAAAATTGCACTGTAATTTATGATAAAAACATGTACATTCTCATTCTAATAATCAACTTTGTACAGGTCAATCTAGACAATCTTACTTAGTACTGCTTATTCCCACCTACTACTTTTTTTTTTATTTATAGAATAATATTTATAGAATTTTTTAACATTCATATATTTCACAATTTAGAAAAACTTAATCCACAAAAAGTCTGTAAGAAATCAAAGAAAGAATTTTACAGGAATATTGGCAAACAGGTTCCTCTTCCCTAAGCCCATATTCAACTTTGTAAAGAGGATTACAGTTGGTATTAGGAGGGGCTGAATGATGGGAATCCATATCACTGCCAAGTAATCTGATTTGGCACTTTGAGTCCTGACTTTGGGGTCACTGAATTTATATGGTGGCAAGAAATTAAATTTGAAATAGTTCATTATCAATGACACAATATTAATTTCTGTAAATATGAATATGTTCTGTAGAAGGGGATATTAAATAGTTTTTGCACTTATTAAAAGCCAGATCCTGCTCCAGCACAGGGATCTAACAGTGAATATAACAGAAAATCCCTGCACTTCCACTCATGATGTTTATATTCTTTATGGTGCAGCAGAGGGGGAGAGACAGACAATAAGTAAAACACATTAGTAAGTAATATATTAGAAGGTGATAAGTATTATGAAGGAGAGAGGAGCGACAGAAAGCACTAGGAATGATTTCTCTAGTAATCTTTCTCTTGCTGCTTGCTGAGATTTCCCTTATAGGATGATGGTCCATATGAGCCTTCCACAGAGAAGACTGCCACAGTAAATAACATGACCTAGTGATTAGTTCCCAATTTCAACAATTTAGATTGACATGTGGAGGTTGTCAGGGCTCCTCAATCTTTTTCCATTACAGGCTTATTGATGTATTCTGACAATCACGTGGGCAGAGAGTGACAATGGCTAAAGAAAATTGTTAGTGAAAAGAAAAGCCCTGGGATTGGGTGGGGTGTCCAGAAGAAGAAAGGGAGTTTGTTAAGAGTGCCAGGTTAGGGAGTGAGCAGATGGACAGCTTCTAGAGTGGGGACTTTCTACCAAATACAGACAAGTCAACTCTGATTCAATTAATCTGGGGTAAAACCTGAAAATAGGTACTTTTACAAAAATCCTAAGTGATTTCAAAGAACTGAAATGAATCTAACCTTTCAGAATTTTTACTAAGGGTTAATAAGAGGAAGAAATCCAGTTTCACTGAAAATGATGCCAATGTTGCATAAGGAAAAGCCCCTGAAAGCAGAGTCCTTAATGGTTACTTCTAAGTCTTTTGTAGAGCAATGTCACTTATTGTGAGCTGTCACATCATTCATACATACTAGTTTAACTGCCCCAGCAAGTCTTTGTCCAGTGATTAGCAGAAGAAAGCCAGTGCTGAATGTGCATGATAGTTTAGTACCAAATTAAGGCCTTTATGTATCTAGTCACATTTAATATTCTGAAAAAGTTAGTAGTTATTAATACTGTTCATGGCTTAATAAGGTAAAGAAAGAGGAATGTTTGCAAGATAAACAAGAAAAAATACACCCCTAATTGCTTACCTTTGAGATGAACCTAACCCTATTACTAATCTTTTGTCAGGGAATACACATGGAGTTTGGATTTACAACAGCAAGGTTCAAATCCTAGTTCTGTTCCTTATTATCTGTGTAATCTTGGGACATTTTAACATGACAACTACTTTATCTAGTGCTGTGTTAAGTTCTCTATGTAAGCTATCTTGTTTAATCATCATGGCACACCTCTGAGGAAGATATCAGCATTTTATAGATTAAATTAAATGATTTGCTCAAAACCAAATAGCAGACATTTAAATCTAGACCTACAAACCGAGGTGCTGTAATTATTACACAGAGCTCTTAACTGTTCTATTATTGCCTCTTTGAGCTTTATTTTCTCATGATTATGAGGATTGCTCTAGGTAACACATATAACATAATTTTTATTAAAGCATTATAGGCCCAGGACAGAAAGTGACACTCAGGTATGTTTCTTAACATTGAAGTTAAGGGGAATTTGATGACCTTGGACCAAATAAACAAATTCAAAACAGTAGTAGATGAGGTTAATACCTATGAAATGCTGAAAGCTGGACAGATGTACTAATCACAGCACTTTTCAGAGTGGAGGTGCCCTGGAGAAGACACATGAAGGAAGCATCACCCTCACCTACTGCTGGCTTCACAAGAATGTATTCATGTTGTACATCCCAAGAGTAATCTTAGGCATTTTGCAACTACTTGGAAGTACAGCGTATAAAATTCTGAGATGGGTTTACCTTCTACAAATGTGTGCTCTTTATTTTCTTTTTAAATAATGTTTTATAAATTATGTAAGTAAAACATTGTAGAACTTTGTATTCTACTTTGTAGAGTAAAGTATGGACAATAAAATAGCACTTAAGAGTTTCTGTATCCAGAATTTAGATTTCTTGAAGCCAAGGACTGGAATTCTAAGTGGCTAGTAAATACAGGCTGTTGTAATGTGTATTTTCCTCATACCATTATGTTTTTCCTATAGTAAAATCTCTTGACAAGCTTCCTCTTGCTGAATTCATTTCTTAGAATTATGCTATGCCTTTATTATTCTATTTGGTTTACTTGTTTCTATTTTCTTAACTAACGCACTTTATAAACAGTCTTTGTAGGAGGAATAATGATAATATTAATGACTTTTAAGTGTGGAAATTATAGTAATAACCCAACATCAAGTCTTAATTAAAAGCAACACCTTTAAATCAAACTTTAAAAATTTCATACATTTCATTATTCTTGGTAGTAACGCAGCTTCTGGCAGATAATTCCAAGTTATTAACCCAACTTAAAAAAAAAAACAAAACTCTTTTAAATGGCTTGGCTTTCATCCTCCTGATTGAAGATGGAAGACAGAGAAGCTTGTTTACAACTTCACATTTTCTTTTATATATACATATTCAACACATTCTTTTCTGAAGTCTTCAAATTATACCTTTGTATCGTCATTTTGTGTGCATTTTCATTAGGTTTTGCTTTTGTTATTTATAATGTCATGAAAATGGAAAAGCTACTATGTTTGTGTATAGCGTATAAACTGTTACACAGAGGGCGGATGAAGCTAGAATGATAGTTCTTGGTCTGGCAGCCCAAGTTTGGGAAGTCATTTTGAAAAGAATCTAAGAAGAAAATCTAATATTTTAAAACTCAGCTGTTACAGTTACAGGGCACCCCACTGTGAACTGGGCTGCCTGTCAGTGGGTCCTCACCTGCATGCCTAAATTCAGTTGAACTGCTGGCACCCACAAAAGGGTCAATAATGGGTTTATTTACAAAAAAGGGAAAGGAAAAGGAACAACCCAGGGAAAGAGAGAAAGATACAAGATAATTAGAATATCTTACCTAGCACCCAGTCACGTGGTCCCAGAGCCATTTCCCCAACAGAGAGAGAGTTGGACAAAATGGCGCCCTATTTATCCCCCAAAGTCCCAGAAAGCCTGCTTAGCTCCGCCCTTGGGTCCTCGCCTTTTTCTCCTCGCTACCGCTGGGAGTTGTAGTTTCCAATCACTGGAGTAGGGGGTAGAGCCCAGAAAGCTGGAGTAGGGGTTGGGGTCCATAGGACATCCTTCCCCTTAACATAACTAGTTAGTTATTAAAAAAGGCTTTACAGTCATATGTAAATTGAATGAATATATACTATCAATGGTCATATCTCTACATGCCAACACAAGTCCTGCTATATAACAGGCATTCGATGACTAGTAGCCGGGATGGCTATACAGCATTATCATTACATACTCTGCTACACAGAGACAGTCTGCTATTCAAATCTACCACATAAACCAAGTCATGTCTATGGCCTCTAGTTTGAAGGGTGGAATTACAGTTTAGATCCTCTCACTTACCTCATGCTAGGCACATAAGGGAATCTGAATACTTAAAATATTTGTGTGAATGGGGCCCTCCCTGGTGGCGCAGCGGGTTAAAGCACTGCACTGAGAAGCTAAAGCTACTTCCGCATGAGCTCCATTCCCGCCTGCCCCGGAGGTGACCACACGGCGTGGCAGATTCTCCTGACCCACCCACTGCTCCCCTCAGCAATGTACTTCGTTGATCTACCTGTTCTACTCCCCATTGTGTCTCTGGTGAAGCCTCTCATTGCCCCTGAGCCTCTGGCCTGTACCCCAGTTCTGTATGTACAAATAAATAAATCTTAAAAAAAAATATTTGTGTGAATGTATGTAAGTGAGAAATCTGAGAAAAAGGTCTGATTAAAAAAAATGATTTTGGGTCCTCCCTGGTGGTGCAGCAGGTTAAAGCACAGCACTGAGAATCTAAAGCCGCCTCCACATGAGTTCGATTCCCGCCTGCCCTGGAGGTGACCACACGGCTTGGCAGCCCTGTCCTTACCCGCCCGCTGCTCCCCTCAGCAGTGTACTTCGTCGATCTGCCTGTTCTGCTCCCCATTCTGTCTCTGGTGAAGCCTCTCGCCGCCCTGAGCCTCTGGCCTGTACCCCAGTTCTGTATGCACAAATAAATAAATCTTTAAAAAAAAATGATTTTGTTACAGTTAGGAAACTGAGCACAAGGGCAAGAATGCATTGCAATTTGGTTGTTGTAGGTAATGGGCCACAGCACCCTGTCGGCTCAGAATGACTAAGTTTCTCGATAGTTTTTTCCTATCAAGGTATAAAAATAAATTCTAACTCTTAAAGTAAGTTTGTATGACTTCTGTTCCACAGCAGAATTTTATTATCTTAGTGCCTATACCTCAGAACAAATTCAACTTTCAGGCAGTGTGACAGAATGAAAAAACTCTGAACAAGAAGTGCTCAATTCCAATCTTCTTTTTCTTCCTGTGTGACCTTAGGCAGACACTCAGTCTTTGTTGGGTCTCAATTCATAGTTGTAAAACGGGACAACAGTGCTATTTACCTCACAAGGTTTGGGTACAATTTAAATGAGATAATGTGTGTTAAAGCCTTTCTGTCAACTCACAATACCATGCCAAGACCACAAGTAATTAAAAATTTCAGCAATTTTGTTCCCAGTATAATAGAAACCTGATTCTTGTTTAGGTTTTGAATCCCTTGGCAACTGTCAACTCAGAATTTTGTTACCTGAGATAAAAACAGATCACTATTATAATAAGCAACAGCACATTTATATGGTTTTCCCTTCTCTGCAATGGTTATTAGCAATGTGATTTAGATATAAACAATGCCTGAATTGCCCAGAAGCTAAAGCCTTAGCTTATCATTTATGAAGAATAAAGATGGATAAACACAGAAAGCTTGCCCCATTCCATGGCTCAGCAAAGGTCTAAGACACTCTCAGTCATGTTAGTACTTTAAAAGTTATGCCACTATATCTGAAACTGGAAGCAACTGGGCTTTCATGTCAGACTAAAACAAAATAAAGATATAAAACAAAATATTGATGTAACACTGGTTTACAATGCTGTATGTGAGTCAGTCTTTTTTAAAAAGAAAAAGTGTTATATTTAAGGTGTATAACATGTTGTTTTGATATACACGGTGAAATGATTACTATAGTAATTACTATTAAAGTAATTGCATAGCAATGTCCTTAAAGCGTCCTATTTTTTTTGTTTTTTGATAGCAACAGAAACTGAAATCTACTCTCTTAGTAAAATTTCAATATTCAATACAGTATTATTAACTATGCTAATTTAGCTTTCTAGATTTATTCATCCTTCCATACTGCAACTTTGTATGCTTTGACCAACATCTCCCCTTCTCTCTTACCTCCCCACTCCTGGCAGCCACCATTCAGTTCTCTACTTCTATAAATTTGAGATTCTATATGTAAGTGAAATCATCCACCATTTTCCCAATGTCCTCCAAGTTCACCTATGTTGTTGTAAATGTCACAATCTCCTTTTTAAAGACTTAATAGTATCCCAAAATGCATTCATCTTTGATGAACATCTAGATTATTTCCATACCTGAAAGATTATGAACAGTGCTGCAACGAACACAGGTAAATATATCTTGAGTTCATTTCTATTGGTATATATCCAGAAGAGGAATATCTGTATCATACAGTACTACTTTTAACTTTTTGATCATTTCCATAATGTTTATACCCACTTATATTCACACCAACAATGTACAGTCCTTTGCAACATATAGTTTAATTCTTTTAATAACAGGTAACCTAAAAATGTGAGGTGATAGCTCATTATGATTTCGACTTGCATTTTCTTGATGATTAATGACACCTAGTACCTTTTCATATACTTATTTGCTATCTGCATGTCTTCAATGACAAAATTCAATATCCATTCATGATAAAAGCCTTCAATAACATATATATGGAAGGAAATTCCTATAACACAATAAAGGCTATTAATGAGAAATCCATAGTTAACATCACAATCGATGGGAAAAAAACAGAACTCTTCCTCTAAGATTCATAGAATGGCCTCCCTGGTGGTGCAAGGGGTTAAGTTGCATGCTATGAAGCTCTCCTACAGCCACTACAGCATGAGTTTAATCCCTGGCCAGGGAGTTGACCCACATGGTTTAGCAGACCTCCCCTGTCTTGCTCACTGCTTCCCTCAGCAGTATATTTCAGTCAATATGCCTGTTCTGCTCCCCACTCTGTCTCTGGTAAATCCTCTCAACACCCCCACCACTGTACCAGTAGCCTGCACCCCAGTTCTTATATGTATAAATAAATACATCTTTTAAAAAAGATTCAGTAAAAAAACAAGGATGCCCTCTTTTGCCACTTGTCTTCAACTACATACTGGCAGTATAAGCAATGAAGAAGGGAAAAAAACCTGTTAGAATAAATAAATTCAATGAATTGCAGAATGTAAAAATCAATATATAAAACTCACTTGTATCTATTTATATTAACAATGATCTATCTAAAATGGAAACCAAGACCTCAATCTTATTTACAATATCAAAAGGTATAAAATGCCTAGAAATACATCTAATCAAAGAGATGAAAGACTTATATGCTGAAAACTATGAAACAGTAATAAAAAAATTGAGGACACAATAAAGGAAAAATAACCCATGTTTATGGGGTAGAAGAATTAATCCTGTTAAAATATCCCTATTACCCAAGGTGACACACAGATACAATGCAGTCCCTATCAAAATTCCAGTGACACTTTCACCAAAATAGAAAAAAAAAATCTTACAATTCCTATGGAACTACAAAATATTCCAAATAGTCAAAGTAACCAATAGGAAGAAGAGCAAAGTTGGAGGCCTTCTATTTCTTGATTTTAAACCATATTCCAAAGCCATAGAAAAATAAAAGCATACACAGACCAATGGAATAGAAGAGTCAAGAAATAAACCCAAGCACAAATGGCAAGTTAATTTTTGATGATGGCACAAAGAACACAATGGGGAGAAGATGAGCAGTAAAAAAAATGGTGCTGTGAATACTCGGCAGTCACATTAAAAAAAATGTTGGATTCTTATTTTACACTATGCGCAAAAACAAGTGAAAATGGATTAAAGACTTAAAAGAAAGGCCTGAAACTATAAAACTCCTGGAAGAAAGCATAGGATAGAAACTCCTTAAATGTGGCTTTCAAAATTATTTCTGGATAGGACACCTAGAGCTCAGGTAACGAAAGCAGAAGCAACTACATTTAACAAAACAGCTTCTGTACAGCAAAGGAAACTATCAAAATAACACAAAAAGCTACCAAAGGAATGGGAGAAAATATTTTGCAGACCATTTACCAAAAAATATAAGGAACCTTTATAATAGCAAAAACACCAGTGACAGCCTGATGAAAAAATGAGCAATGAACGTGAGCGGACATGTTTCCAAAGAAGGCAAAGGAAGAACACTCTCTTCAAGATGAAGAGGGAAACTTAATTTCTAGACTGCAGGGTACTCAGGTCTTTCCAGCCTGGTTTTGGTAGAATGTGGTCCCAGGTAGCCGATATTCTGAGTCACCCCCCAAGGGCATGGGGCCCCCACCAGCACCACCAAGTTGGCTCTGCACAAACAGTCGTCTAGGAGCATGGCTATGCGCAGGTATCTATCTGCACTCCAGCAGCTCACCAATTTGTACATTTAAGGCAAATTTCCCAGAAGCATTTAGTTTTATGGCAAAGGATCAAGGTTTTAAAGCAGGAATAAGTTTTTAAAAAGCTCCCAAATAGCTATCAAGTCCTTCAAAGCACATTCTCAAATATTTCCCAATGCCCTCTCTATAATAACCAAATAGTTAAGAAACCTCCCTTCCTTCAACTCAAAATACCTTAAAATCAAACAAAACAAAAACTTCAACAAAAAAACTTTCTGAAAGACTGCTAAATTAAAAGTGAACAGCACTTAGAAAAAGGCTGGCTTCTGGTCCTCCGTGGTGGCCTCGGGGCCAAGGCTCAGCGCTGTCACAGATGTGGCCTGAGTTCAGTCCCTGACCAGGGAGCTGACCGCATAGCGCGGCAGACCCCTTCTGTCTTGCCTGCTGCTCTACTCAGCAGTGTATTTCGGTAAACCCAACTGTTGTGCTTCCCCACTCTGTCTCTGGTGAACCCCTAGCACCTCTGACCTACACTTCAGTTCTTCTATAACTCCAGCTCCAACCCCTTAAATTCACTACTTGAGTATGATTTAACTGCTTTTTTCTCTTCACGTTTCCCTCATGTACAAAATGGGGCAAGAGTGTGGTCTATAGCTCTTCTTACGATTCAGAGAAAAGCAGAAAGAAGAGGGTATCAGTGACATTTACTTCAGGGACTGAAACTGGAGTTCTGCTGCTTCCCCCACTTCCGATTTGACTCCCATAATCAGTTTAGGTGGTTGTCACTGTGTTGTCACACTGTGTTGTCACATGACTGAGAGGCGGAAATTTGGCCAGTATTCTAAAAAGGGGCTGTTTCTTTGAGCAATTTCAGAAACCACTGTCTTCATGTTAGTATAAAATGCATCAGGGTCTACATACCTGGATAGAAAAAGATACCATCACATAAAGGCAATGCAGCTCCAATAGATTCCCTTTCCCAATCAAATTTGAAATAAAAGGTTTGAAGATCTAAAGCAGCATTAATGCAAATATCTGTCTTTTGCAAGTATACTTTTTTGATTAAATTGGCATACATCAAGTACAATTAGAAAGGTTATTTATAACGAAGAAATACATAATTCTGCATCTTAATGGGGATGACAATTACAGCTGATGGTTGCTAATTAACATTACCTCTTTTTCTCTGGGTGTCAGATACTCCTGCACAATCTTTATTGTTGGCAATGGACAAGCCTAATACTGGAAGGCTTGAAGGGTTAATTTTCATTAACATACGCATTTATAACAGATTCACTGGTAACCTGCCTGGTTCCAGCTTCACAATGGAGACAAGAGGAGCAGGCAGAATTGGTAAACACTGACTCAGTGACATGGAATTGAAAGTATTTGTTCAATTTTATGACTGAGAAGAAAGCCCCAGGTCAAGTGGTGATGGGGTTTAGCCTGTTCCAGCCAAGCAAAATGTGTGACAGTTAGTTCAGTGGCACTACTCTCTCGTGCCAAGATGACCGCAGTGCTCACTCTTTTGGACAACTCAGGGCATGTGATCAATGCTGGAGGCCAGAAGTGAAATGGGAAGAAAGAAGCACTGCAGCTCCTAGCATAGAAAACTATAAAGCCCTCTTTGCTTGTGCTGTAAATTACATATTTATTTTGTTAGCATGAGATAGATGAATATTTCTACATACAAAGGTGCCCAGCTAAAATCAGGATAAGTGATATTAATGCCCTATGGTCAGTATTATTGAACCTGGAAAGCAATAAACTTTATGAGTCAATAAATATTACATTTGCAACATAGTTAACATTCCTTTACTGTCTCTCGCACTTATTACACATTGTAACTGCAAGTCTACAATACATTATTCATATTTGGGGTGTCACCAAGTGATGGATTGCTGTAGGAGAGGCTGTCCTTTAAATAAATCAACAAATAAAAATGCAAATGTTAACATTTTCAGCCACAACTTTTTCTATCTTGAATGGGGAATGAAAATTTCACATTATATTGACAGGCAGCAGAGAGTACAATTAACAACCTACTCTGTGAATGAGAAAGATGACTTTGCCACGCCTGGTTTGATCACCTGCACATGGAATGATACAGGACTCTTCTAGGTGTTAGTGCATTTCAGAGAACAAAGGAAAACCTGTCTCCCACAGGCATCTGTCCTGTGCCCATCCTTTTTATGCATTCTGAAAATTCTCAGGATTTAGGGTGGACGGGGGAAAAGCTTTTTACTTTTTTTCCTTGGTACTTTCAAAGGCTTGTTGGGATGAAGAACAATAGGCTTTTTTTCTTGCATTATGAATTTGTTTTAACTAAAAGTAGTCTATAAAAATGCCTTTTGTACCCTTTGAAATAAAAGTAATTCAAATAACCCTGATTTTGAAATCTGGAAAACTACCACTGTGCCTTCCTGGTAACTGATTTTCATAGTAGTGAGTCTTCCTTTTCAACTCTGCAGTTTGTATAATAGATCTATAATATGTCATTGTGCACTTCTAAGGATAAAATCTGGTGTGCTACATATTGTTTTATTTAGTCAAATGCTTATTATTTAACATGCTTCTAAGAATCTATATTTAGCTGCTCCACAGTCCTAGGAACTAACACATAAAGCATCCTTTTCTTAAGGTCTCAAATCTGAATCTTCACAGCAACTTTGACCTGGGCTTGTAAGACTCTCCAAAGTTGATATGGTCTATTCAGAAAATGTATGCTGAGGACATCCTACAAAACTCTTACTGGGGAAATATTTTATTCTTCTTTTTTTATGCTTCCCCCTAAACTGAAATATAATCATCCAAAACACATTAAAGTAGTGGTGAAGATCTCATTTTAATCTTCAACAATAGGAACATTCACTAAGATTAAAAATCCAGACTGCTTGTCCCCGTTACCTGTAACTCCACAGGAATCCCTCAAGGTGAAGTAAGATGAATCTTCTTTGAGCACATTAAGTGGTGCATCGACATTTGTGAACCACATTCATGTGGGTCTTTGGCAAAAAGCCAGTAATGATAGCATTGCAAAGAAAAGAAAAGAGTAATGGAAAAAGAATGTGGTAAACTAGCTAAATTTCCTTTTGATTGCAAGTGGCCTCCAAAGTAGGGAGGCTGTCATTGTCAGCTACTGTAATATTTAATTACAGGGTTTTGCGCTTTAGAGACTGAAATGCTGGCGGCTCAATCTCTTATTAGCTATGTGACTTTAGGCAAGTCACTCCCTCAATGTCTTTGTACCTTCTTTTCCTAATTTTCAAAATGAGGGTAATAGTAGGACCACCTCAAAAAGCCATGCTCAATCAGGTAACACATACAAAGGACTTGGCAGTGCTGGGCACACAGCACGAGCTCCGTGGATGACAACCATCACCACGATCTTCTGTATTAGTCAATTTCCAAAATTCTTTAAAATAAAGTCTTAAAATCTGTATTTATTTCCTAAGATGGTAGCAGTTTGAATGCTCAAAGTACAATATCCCCGAGGAAACATAAATCAAGCCCTTTTTGGTGTTGATGTTTATATATTCAACTTCAAAGTGTAATACAAGAGTTGGCTTATTAGATATGGGAAATTTTAATAACATATTTCTTTTCTTGGGTCCAAAAAAAGCTGATGGAATTACTAACTCTGATACAAGTAAATGATGACAGTCCTTTATCTGTAGTATAAATCCTATGATTTTCACCATCAATTAATTCAGTTAGGTAAAGTTACAGTATAAAGATATAAGCATTCTATGATATATTGGGAAGGACCTTCCAATGAAAATGGATTTTCTGATGAAAGACATGCTTAGCTTTGTGTAGCTCTGGAAGTCCTAAGCAACTACTATTCTCAATTAAGGAATGGTATGGTAAGGAAAGGGTTCCATGAGTTTAACCTAGTGAAATCTGATACTTCTAAGTAAGAGCCAACAAGAACTGCCAAGGTTTTTCTATTCCTTATTAAATAAACTTGAAAAATAAGCTTACCGGGAGGTATCCTGTTGGAATGATGATGAAGCTGTGGTAGCAAGTTCCTTTTGGCTTCCTGTTGTCATGGGTGATGTAGATGCATCTTTTCTTACTCCTGTCATTGTTCCTGTATGAACAGTAAAGGAAATAATTTGGGGATTTGATAAAAGGTAAGGAAAGTCCATTCTGAGTAATCTAACAGAGATTCAGGAATTCCCAAGATTTGAGACTAAGGCATTTTCTCCCCCATGAAGTGAAATAATGGCAGGTAGAAAGCTCAGTGGGTTTAGTTATATAAACATCAGATTCATAATCTCTTGCTTTTAAAAAATAGATTTGAATAATAATGGACTAACTATAGAGATTTTGTTTTTAAACATGATCACCTATTATATTTTTGCTGATTTAGTTTACTGTGCGAATGCCCAAGAAGGTAAATTAATCTATTTTGTTCTCTTTTCTTACTTTTCTTGTCTTTAACAAAATAGAAAATTCAGGCACGTTGTACAAACCTACAAGCCTCCAAAATTAAAATGATACTCCCCAAAAAATTTTCAAGGGAGATGAATATCTTGAATGTTTCTTTTAAAGAATTCTTCATTGGGCTAAAACAGTGTCTGTGGGAAGAGATGCTCAACTAACCTAGGAATAATTTGGTTCCTTTCTAATGAGCAATGTTTAGCTGACAATTATTTTCTCTCCTGGAGTATTAAATAATAAGAGACATTAAATAATAATTTAATATTACTAAATAATAAGAAAGGCTTTCTGTTTTTTTTCTAGTTATTAAAGTTTTAAATAATAATGTTTTTCTTCTTAATATCATTTCACAAATAACACAATATCCCTGTCTTCTTAGTGGAAGACTATAAGTGTGTTATTCAAAATTTTCTTCTGGTTCCTTGGAAACTGTTACCCAAGCTGCTTAAAGAAATCATCTGGGAAGAGTCATGATTATTTGAGGGGAGGGCACACATTCAAATAACACGAGGACAGCTTTGAAGTGTTGGTAATACCAAAGCCTAAAACACAAGAATACCACATGTTAAGTCTGGGAATGGCACAGATTACATATATCCAGTGAAAATCTGACCTAAAGAAGGCAAGAACTTATATTTGTAGAGATCATTTCAAGATCCTAGTAATCAAAAGCCACTCATCACTGACTATTCTCTATTACATGTAGATGTAATGGATGGTCAACTAAAGGCACAATTCAGATCTTTTTGTCTACACAAATGAGTGGGACCCTCAACCCAAACCATTTTCAGGTTTGGAGAGGAAGAAAAGAAATATTCCGAGCAATTAGATAAAGCATGTGCCTGGTACTGTTCTACACCTTTTCCATATACCATATATTCTTCCTGTTTTGCTAATCATTTCATTGAGGTATAATTTGAATACCATAAAATTTACCAATCTTAAGTATACCCTTTGATAAATAGCAATAAATATATGGAAACAGGCAAGCATGTCGATAAACTAGTTTAAAAATTTAACACTACTTCTTTCTTTATTTTTATAATCCAGTTTTAGAATATTTCTTCACACCAAAAAGTTCCCTTCTGCCCATGGCGGCCCTTACCCTTGTTTGATCTTTCCTCTCCAGATTAGTCTTTACAGTTTTGCCTTTTGAAGGAATTAGTTGCATTTATCCTCATAAAAACCCACTGCCGTAGGTAAGACCAGAAGGAGATGGATCCAACATTCAAGTCCAGAAAATGTGACATTTAAAGTAGGAGATGGAATTTGTTATTATTTCAAAACGTATTCTCCTCTACTGCAGTCCCTATGCTACCCTCTTCCCACCCAAACATATCCCTCTCTCTTTTTCTTCTTAGATAGCTCAGATTTATGGTCAGTTTTCATGGATTGGTAAAGTTTGTATTTGCTTTGTACTTTGTTTGGTTTGTCTATATTCCACAGATAAGTGAGACCATCTGGTATTTATCTTTCTCCTTCTGGCTTATTTCACTTAGCATAATCCCTTCTAGCCCCAATGAGATAGGATTTTAAAAGTGAGGAATAAGGGCCATGGAATTAACTAAAGCATTAAATAAAAAATCTCAAGGCTCAATATTTAATATATTCAGGAAGTATTTATTGAGCATCACTGTGTCCTTATACCTTGTTAAAAACCTTAAGCCACTTTACATGCATACTTTCATGAATCCTTCCAACAGTCCTTAAATTATATTATTGTCCTCATTTTATAGAAAAGGAAGTGGAAACTGTGAAAGGTCAAGTAGCATGTTCAAATCACTGGCTAGGAAGAACACATTTTGAATGCAATCAAAGGGCTATCTGACTTTGTGTTGCAAGCTCTAAAACAGTATGACTGTCTCCCTCAAAATAAAACAAAAGAGCAGTAGCAACAATAACAAAACAAGCACATTTGTCTTCAGAGAGATCACCCAAGTAGCGGAATTTAGAACAGAGAGAACAGAGAGGTAAGTAAAGTAGTTCATCATAGCTACAATTGTCTGGGTGAATTTTGGGTGATGTAAGAGAAATTAAAATGGACAAATGGCAGGGAGAAACAACTGAGAGGAAATGAGAAATATCTAGTAATGATAGACTATAAATACTTTTTGGACATCATAGAGGATCTAAACATTAGTCTTCAATTTCTGTTTTGATACTATGCCAAAAGTTTGGTTCAGAAAACTGGCATTGGATGGTGATACTTTAAAGGAAGAATTTTAACAGGGGTCCATGACTTTTATGGTTTCCATGAATGTGATTCAAGAATGCATGAATGCCTTACAATGCAGGCATCATTGTATGTGTAATGTGCTTATTTTTCTGGGTAAATGAACCATAATTTTCACCAAACTTGGAAAGGATTGTAGGACCTCCCACAAGAATGATCACTCTAAGGCACTGTGCACATTTACTTCCATTTCTTTATTTTCCCCTACTACCATTCCTTACATCCCCTTGACCCTTTCTCCTTTTCTCCTTCTGCGTAAACTCAGAAACCTCACTTTGGTTATTGTTGTCTTAAAGCATTTGTATTTTACTTGTTGCTATGTAAACGTCCTATATTTGTTTTTGTCATTTTAACTTACTTGACTATACATACTTCCCTCCACTTTGCTTGTAAATAGTAAAACTTCATCTTTCGTTATCACTGAGTAATATGCCATAGTATGTATATACTACAGCCTCTTGATCCAGTCTTCTACTGGTGGGCATGTCCTACCTATTATGAACATTGCTGCAATAAACACCAGAGAACATACAATTTTTGCACTGATGGCTTCATGTTCTTTGGATATATGCCCAGGAGAGGGATTGCTGGGTCATATGGTACTATCATTTTTGGTTTTCTAACGTAAATTCCCATAGTTTCTTAAAATTTTTACCAACAATGTAAGATGGTTTCTCTTTCTCTGCATCCCTTCCAGCATGGGTTGTTGTTGTTGTTGTTGTTTTTTTGGTTTAAATATGTGTCATTCTCATGTGAGTGTGATGGAATCTCATTGTGGCTTGAATTTGCATTTCCTTTATTAAAAGCAATGAATCAGTGGATATCTCTACTGATTTTCCAGATATAGTTTTTGTTAAATTGTCTATTTAGTTCTGCTACCCATTTACTAAATGTGTTCTTTTTTTCATTGCTGAATTGCTGAAGTTTTTTGAATTGCTTAAGTTTTTAACATATCTTGGATATGAACCTCTTGTGGGCTGTGTCATGTTTAAATATTATCTTCTATTCAAGATGTCTTCTTGATTGCTTGCATATTTTCTCTTGCTGTGTAAAAACTTTTTAATTTGAGGTCACCCCAATTGTTATTTTGCTTTTACTTCCCTTCCCTTGTTTAAGTTTCCAAAAACATTTTTATCACTGATGTCAGGGACCGTATTGCCAATGTTTTCTTCTATATATTTTATTGTTACACGTCTATTTAATCCACTTGGAATTTATTTTTTTGTATGGAGTTAGAGAATGATATAACTTCACTCTTTTAGGAATGAATTCTTCCAGTTTACTGAGAAACATTTATTAAAGAAACTGTATTTTCTCTATCTCTTTCTTAACCCTTAAGGCTTTATTATATACAAAACTTCCAGAAAGCTACATATCACCTTCTAATTATATTTGCTCCCCCTATAACATTTAATATGTATACAACCAATTACATGTAGTTATGCACATTACAAAATTACATTATTTTTCTATATATAAATGCACACATCAAAGGCAATATAAATACACATTTAAAAAAATTGTTGTAAGAGTTATCTGTTAGAATGATAAATTTCATGCACAAATGCAAGTTTATATATGCAAATATGTGAATATTTTTATAAAAGTAAACATGTACATGTATTTTTGCATCCATAGATGGACAGAATATAATGGATCATGTCCTACATATAACTGGAAATAAGTCTGCCCATCCATCAATCAATATCTCATGATAAGATAACTTTTCAGAGTTCAATGTTTAGGAAGTCTCAGTTTTTAGGCTCTTTGGTTTATTTTGCATTTTAAAAACAGCTGAGTTATATTGTATTATACATTGTTTTGTTTAAAGAATTAAACAAAAGAAATACCCATGTAACCACTTTCTAAGAAAGGTTATGCTCAAGAACTAAAGTACTGGTAGCAGTGTCACTTTTCCATTTATGTATGTATGTATACCAAAAACTGTGATTTATTTTGCTGTTTTTGAGTTTTATAAAAATAGTCATATAGGGGCCCTCCCTGGTTAAAGCACTGCACTAAGAAGCTTAAGCCACTTCCTCATGAGTTCAATCCCCGCCTGCCCCAGAGATGACCACATGGCGTGGCAGACCTCTCCTGACCCGCCCGCTGCTTCCCTCAGCAGTGTAGTTCACCGCTGCTTCCCTCAGCAGTGTACTTCATCATACTTCATCGATCTGCCTTTTCTGCTCCCAACTCTGTCCCTGGTGAATCCTCTCACCTTCCGAATCTTTGGTCTGTACCCCAGTTCTGTATGAATAAATAAATAAATCTTAAAAAAAAATAGTCATACAGTATATATATTCTTTTTGAGACCTCTTTTGTTTAATATTGTTTCTGTGAAATTTATCAAGGTTGATGCTTTATGTAGATTTTTTCCCATATAATTTTGATTGTGCACTTTTATGTCTTTATTCATTTGCCATTGATGGCACATTTGGAAGATCTCTGGTTTGGGGCTGTGTGAAGAGTGCTGCTATGGCAGAGGTCACTAGTTATCTAACACAGTAGACTCTTCCCTTCTTCCTGGATACACAGTTACATACTTCCCAACTCCCTCTTATAGTCATGTGTGATCAGGCAGACTAGTGAATGTTACGTGTGCTACTTTGGGTCTCTAGAGATCTTCCCTCTGTTCTATTTTTGTAGCCTTCCTCTTGCTGACTGGCTAGGAGCAGGCTAACACTTTCTAGTAAAGAGGCAGATAGTAAATATACTAAGTTTTGTGGGCCATTCAGCTCCTATTGCAACTATTCATCTGGACTACTGCAGCACGAAAGCAACCACAGGAAATACGTACAAAAAATGGATATGATATGGCTGTGTTCCAATCAAACTTTATTTGCAAAGATAAGCAGTGATCAGACTTGAATATGGATCAAGTTTACCACAGCTCAAGGTGATTTTGGAAGGTGCAGAGAAGTGGTAGAACTACTCTACCCTTTGGAAAGGGATGCTGTCAGTCTGAAAACTAACTGTGGACCATTACAAGAGAAAGAAGGAAACACTGTGTTCTTTAAACCATTACTTTTTTTTCCTTCTGCACTTGTTAATAGAGCTTAGCCTACCCTAACTGAAGGTAAGCTAAGGACATATTTGTAAGTTATCAATGTATGACTAAGATTCTTTCTAGTATATTTAAGAATGGAATTGGTGGGATAAAGGGCATTTCTTTATTTTTAATAACTAATGCCAAATTGTTCCCAAAATGGTTGCAAGAATTTACACCCTATGGACAGAAAAACATTCTTGGTATTCTAGTCTTGATAGTATAAGAATCATAATGAAAATACAACCGACAACTTTGTTCTCCCTTTTGAAGTTTGTGTAGTTATCTGGGGACCTTTGTAATTCTGTATTAATTTTAGGCTTAGTTTTTCCATTTCTGTAAACATTGTTGTTGGAATTTTAATAGGAAATGCATGGAATATGTACATTGAATTCCTTCTTTGAGGGGACTGGGCACACAATTTATTGTATACATGTTCTATTGTTAAAGGCATCTACTTTTAGCAAATCTTTTAGCCAAGACCTCTGGGAATCTAAAGTAATATCTTATGGTTCCCTTTTAATGATTGAACATATAATAAACATACAGTAATAAGAGGACTCACAGCACTGCAAGGAGAAGCTCCCTAAGAGGTGCAACAATGAGCTTCAGAGACTATTCCTCATTCAGATGAGTTTAAATAAGCCTCTTCCCATAAAAAAAACAAGCCACCTGTGTTAGGGAGCATCATGGGGTCTCCACCACTGGTTGATGTAGCCTACATAGCCTAAAAAGGTCCAAAGACAAAGTGAAGGGCAATGTCAACACCATCAGGTAAATGCAAATTACTCCAGGTAGAGCGGCTCTCAAGCTTTTAAAGGGAACCAGAGGTCCATAAAAGAGCAACAAACAGCAGTTGGCCTAAATGCAGAAGAGGCCTTGGAATGGCTTTAATGTCTGATATAAGAATTGGCAGCGCTAAGTCCTGAGGTGTAACAATTCTCTCTCAGGGAACATATGTGCTCAGGGGGTTCCCAACCTTTCCCTGAGTTCGTGAGATGAAAGGAAATCAGTTATCACTCAGAAAAGAGAGATTCTAGGCAAGTTGGGAGAAAAAAATAAAGCACTGCGTTGGGAGGAAAAAAGGGAATAAAGACTGGGCACTTCCAGGTTTATGCCTTCAGTTTAAAAGTGCTTGACTTAGGTTGAGATTCTCCCTGTTCCACATAGCTCAATAAAAGCAACTAAAATAGAAGACCCTGAACACTGATGATGACTGAAAGAAATTTATATTCTAAGGGTAATTCTGACAAATAGTATACATATTTTTGTGACTACAAGGTTGTTTCTTGAGACAAGAGCCAGGTCTTTTTTCACACATTTAGCATCAATAAAGTTGATGAGGAGGATAGAAGACATGAAGGAATAAGAGATTAAAAATAATAATTAATCGTCTCACAGTAAATGTCCTTTGTAGCATTTAATGATTAAAGGACAACAAGAGAAACAAAGGATATATTACCAAGGAAAGCATAATGAAATTGAGACACGCTAATGAGGGGAAAGTAAGTATACATTAAACCAAGAGGTGTAACTTAGGCAATCAATGGTAGGCCATCGCCCTTATGATAAATAGGGCATCCAACTCCCCTGTGGCACACCTGAGGAAGTTTGCCTCCGTTTGGACGGGTGCCACTGCAAATGCCAATGCAGTGACTTTGCGCTAAGCTGTGACCTGTGTCCTGCAGCTCTGAATGACTCAAGGGTACATCCTCAGCTCCTTTCATGATCAGGTGACACATCATTTTGCTAATGGCTCCATATTAGAATAAAAGAAGAGAAAAATACAAGAAGTCTTAAGCGTAGAAAACAAGTTAGTCATTCCCATGACTAACTTAAAACTCTTTCAAAGATATGAAAGAAGTTTCTAGTTTTTTTCACTGCAACACTACAACCCCTCCTCACCCCCCAAAGAGGGAGAGGGTGGGAAATGAAAAAATAAAACCATGAGTAAAAACTATTCCAGAAAACTTTGCAGAAGTGTAACAGTTTTCTCTTGGTTAAATTGATTGGTATAGCAACATTATACAATGACTATTAGGATTCATTGTGCACAACAGAAAGTGCTGAAATGTCAGCACACTATACAGCAAAAAGTAATGGGTTCTGAACCCCTGTTAGTCAAAAATGATTTTGTTTCAAATTAGAAATTGATTTCTTTTGGACACAAGCCCTTTGCAGGCTTCCAGCTTCTATAGCTGGGCCCGGGAGAGATTAACCTCCACCACGGCAAGGCCTGGCCTGATGACACCTTCCTCCAACTGCCTTTTCAACTGCAGCTTTCAAATGTGGCTGTGGTCTTAACCAATAACATGAGCTATTTGTCCCTTTGCTATTACACTATATTTTTCTCATTTTGCCATTTTATTTTCATGCTGACACACAACACAAATCTGTTGACAAGTTAACAGAAGCCTATGTAAGCTTTGCACTGCACCCAACACACCAATTGTGACAAGTTCTCCACTCTCCAAAATGCAATTTAACCAAGAGGAGCCAAAGTAAGAGTTTCCCAACTCTGAAGCACGACTAACTGTGAAAGTAACAGCAATTCTATCTCAGAAACTAACTCCCCTCAACTCATGTCTGTTTCTGGTAGCAGATTCTAAAAAGAAAAAAAAATGTTCTAAATTGTCTTAAAGAAACAGAAGGCTGTATGAGATTCCTTGTGTCACACAAACCTACTTTTGCATTTGTTTCAAACTGTGGACGTGGACAAATTATCATCTCTCAATTACCTAAACTGAATAATTTCTTGATTCATCATAATTAAAACAAAATCATGATGGTGCTGGCAGGGATGAGGAAAGGCGGGGGGGTACATCTGCGAGACCTGCTCATGAAGTGCCGTACCACGCTCCATTGAATAGTGTTGAGAGTGGATAGAGGGTGGACAAGAAATTGGCTGCTTCCACCAGAGAGAGGCAGGTGCCAGCCATCAAAAAACAAAATAAATAAAAGGAAATTAGTATAAATGGTTGTGAGAATTTAAAAAAGGAATCTGGGGACAAGGTGTGAGCAGAAGGGGGCGTAGAGGTGTTTCTCGGCCTGTTGGTGCCTGAACATCTCTTGGGCACAATGATATTCAGAGATGCTTTATTCTGCTGCCAAGTTCTCAGATCACACCAGACAACAGGGAAATATGGCTAAATGCTGCTGCTTTACTCAACATTTCAGTTACTTCAGTGGCTTCTTTTAAAACATCTATGACATATAAAGTGGGAAAAATTACCGGAACTTAAAACACTACTAGGCAACGTTAGCTTAAAACAAAGTTTTCATTTAGCCACAATGTAGAATTATCTATGACCTCAAATCTAATCCCGCCACATTTTCAGTTAACAGAGGACTAACTTCAGTCGGTAGGCTTTACTTTCTCAGTAGAGACTTATGTTCTGTCTCTGGCCTTTACTCACATTGAACATTATTCTGTGTACTTGATCATACTTACTGCTGAATAATTTTTACAGTTTACTGCTTATAAAAAGGGACAAACTGGGTAGTTTCTTATGAACATTCTAAGAGAATAGCTGGTTAACTCACTGAACTAGTAGATGCGACCTTTGGCCCTGCCAGCACACACCAGTTTGTCACATACTCACCTCTAGTTCAAGATTGTAGGAAACCCTCTGGAGATCTTGGATAGCAGCCACCAGTAATCACTGCCCCCAGTAGTTTCTCATTTTGCTACTATGGATGCTAAGCTCACCTTTTTGGGGTCTATATGTATCTTTCTTTTGACATGTCCAAAGGGCATCATCTTCTACCTGTGACTGAAACCCAACTGTCTTCTTTTCCCTCTTATTCTCTCCATTGCTAGTGGCGTCTTGGTATTTTTTGATGGATGGTGATGTTCCAGGCAGCCAGCCATCACATCTTGATGTCAATAGGCTGAAAAGGATAAACAACAAGAGTAAAGAGCAGCAAAGGGGCTATAGATCACACAAAGGCATCTAAAGTAGCATGAGTTAAAATGGAATTTATAAGAACTTTCTTTTCCTTCTTCTTTTTTATTGAGGTACAATTTAAATAATTTACTGAAGGTCTATTTTGTGTCCTGTCACAATTATGGAGATGAAATAGGCTTTCTTCTCAAAAAGTTTATCTTTGGAGTTGGGAAAATGAGAATCAGACCCACGAAGCTGCTTATTAATAAAGCCACCGAGTATGACTAAGAGGATATCAAGTACTAAAAATGAACATTAGCAATTAAAATATCGCTAATTTGCTCTGAAATGCACGTGTGCTTCTCATTTTCAATTGTTAGAACATGAAAGGAGTCGTACAACTGTGCATGTGGAAGAATGGGTCTCTGTCCTCACATAATTTCATTCTGAGGTTAATAAGTCAAATATAGAGTGAAAGGAATTTTAATGGAAACAAACACATGTCCATATGTTTTTCTTTCTAATAAAATGGCTTTGCCACTATTAGCACATTTTCTCTCACAGCATTATATTTTTTAGAGAAGAATGTATCCCTTGCTATTCTACAGCCTCTTCTTTCTAATTTAAATTCACCACAGACGCCTGACACTTTGGCTTTGCCTTCCCCATGCCCACAGACAAGGTGAAAATTAAAGTGTAGACAAAAAGATATACATCGAGAAAGTAAGATTCTGAAAAATAGGATATAGAGGTAATCTACAACCAAGAAAAGTTGATAGAGAATTACCATTAATCATCCCAGCTGGCTCTTAACCATGATTCCAATCACATAAGCCCATCAAAGGCACTAGGCTTCCAATTTATGTTGATCAACATCTTTAGTAATGGTGCTTAATAACATAATTCATTAATAACCAAGAAATGTAATAACTTTGTGTTTAGGATGATAGAGACAAAGACTATTAGAAGTATAACCTTATATGGTCATAATGGGATGTATTAAAATTGTATCATTGAATTTTTTTTTTTTACCAGAACCCAGAGATCATTTTTCCATTTGTACCCATATGTGGGTACTCACAGAATTTCTATTAATGAGACAGGAAAATAAGAAGACTGAACCGGTTTTACTCTAAGTTAAAGATAAATTTATTTCAGTCCAGAAGTACCAAACTGAAAGAAATTCAATGACTGTATCTTTGCTTATTCTTATAGAAAATTGATGTGACCACGACTACTGGCTGTCCCAAAATTCATTCATTCTCAGCTCAGCGGGGTTCCCAAATTCAGCCAACACAAATCACTGATTGCTGCCTGCTTTTTTATTTTTTTAATCCCATTTTATACCTTACCTTTATTCTAAACCCCCTCCTGGTGATCTTCTATCTTAACAAGGGACTTGGCTTCTAAGTTCCATGGAATAATAATGACTGTATAAAAAACTTCATTTGTATTGACTACCATCCTTCCCCCTTTATTATTCTTCTTGTAATGCCCCAGAAAGAAAATTACATCTTCTATTCATATTCTTGACATGGATTTTTTTAAAGATTTATTAATTTTATGCATATAGATCTGGGGTATAGGCCAGAGGTACGGGGGCAGTGAGAGGATTCAGCAGAGACAGAATGGGGCGCAGAACAGGCAGACTGAGGAAGTACACTGCTGAGGGGAACACTGGGCGGGCTGGTGAGACAGGAGAGGTCTGCTGTGCCTGTGGGTCACCTCTGGGGAGGGGATCGAACTCCCAAGGGAGCAGGCATGGCCAGCTTTGAAGTGCTGTGCTTTAACCCGCTGCACCACCAGGAAGGGAGGGCCACCTGACATAGTTTTGATTCATGCTCCTGTCACTATACTTTATTAATCATCCTTTCCTGTAACTTAGAAACTCCTCTTCCTCTCAGCTATATTATTTTCTAGGATCACAATCAAGATCAGACCTTACATTTCAAATCAAAATCTAAACTTGAAACTAAAAACTTTCCCCTTAATTGGGAAATTATAATAACATTCAGTGTCAGCGAGAAAGTGGGCCAAAAATATTTTAATGAACTATTTAGGAACTGAAAATTATTGTAATTTTCTTGTGGTTGACTTTCAATACAAAATAAAATATGCCTTTACCCTAATAGTTCTACTTTTAAGAAGTTATCCTATAGAATTACATAAACAACACCATAAGAATATTTGCTCAAAGATGGTCATTGCAAAATTATAATAGTGAAAAAACGGGAGGCATGTATTACACAATATCAGATGGAATAACCAAACTATGACATAGCTGTCGTAAGGAATACTGCTCAGTCATTAAAAAGAATGAGGTAGCTAGTAATCCATACTATTGTGGGGAAATTTTGACATATTATTAAGTAAAATAATTTTTTAAAATAATTTAGTTTACTGAATAAATTATATTATTGAGCATATAACAAGTTACATTATTGAATATATACTTATTCAGTATACAGAATTTATTTTTATAAAAGCAAAAGTCTTTTTGAAGTCCTATCTGGATAAATATCAAACCAGAGAATTAGAAGTAGAGTGACAGGGAAAAGAATTTTGTAATTTATTTATTTCTGAATGTTTTAATTTCCTCTATAAGGCATTGCACTTTTGTAATTAAAAACACAAAAACAAACTCACCATCTCCTCTTTTCTTCTTTTCTCTGTCAAATTTTTACAAAATAGTAATTAATTATAATATACACACTTATTAAACCTATTTTTTTTTTTAAAAGAATAAGTCTAGTGTTCTTTGCTCTTTCAATAGTCTTCTTATTACTAGGCCACTTCACAGGAATTGCCTCTGTTCTTAAAACATTTTCCCTTGGACTTTATAATATATTATCTTAAGTGGTTTTCTAGTTTTAGGAGGCCTCTACTTGAATTCTGTTGCTGGGAATTCATCAGCTTCTTTCCCCCTAAATGCAGTCTTTCCTGAAGTTTCTGTCCTCATCCATCTTTTCTTCCCCTTGGCACTTTCTTAGTGATCTTGCCACCCCATTGTATCTTCAATTATTATTTTTAAAGAGATTCATGTAGCCCACAGTGCTCTACAAAATTGCTGACCTGATCAAGTATATTCTGAAAAGTGGTGAAGGGATGTCTCCTCAGACCTCCCAAAGCAACTCAGCCTAAAGCAATGTCTTATCTTTATCTTGAAGTTAGTTCTTTTATTTCCATTCTCATTGAATGATATCACCATTCTCTCACTCAAGAGAGAAAAAACCTCAGCTGTCTTAAGGTCTGCTTTCCTTTCTCCTGATCAATTAATTTCCAAATTAATCATTCCTTTATATATTCATAAGTTTATATATTCCTTTATAAATTTGAAAACATGATTGATAAACCTGATAATATATGATGGGGTTGAGGTGGGCTAAGAGAAAACAAATATTTATTGAATATTTTCTATACGCTAGGCAATGGGTATACACACATGAGCAAGAACTGGTTATTGTTCTCAAGGTGATTTTAGTGGTGGAGATAGAAAAGAAATAGATTATTTTTAATAGACAAGATACCTGTCATGACTCAGAAAATACCCTGGAACAGGGTAGGACATCTAATTCTATTTGCATTACTGAAGAGAAAACCCTAAAGCATTCAATCTATATCTTGGTGGATAAGCAGGTTATAAGGGAGGGTAGACTGATGTACTAGTAGAAGAAAACAGTATTAACAAACATACCAGCAATTAAAGTTTCATCATATTTTGGGAAAATTTAATGCTTTGTTATTATTAGAGCATCAGTATAGGGGACTAGAGTGAAGACAAGTGGAAGGTGAAGCAGGAACAATAGGGACAAGTCAGATCATGAAAGTTTGATTTCTCATGTCAAGAGACTTTTGAACTCTATCCTGTAGGCAAATGGAATTAATGAAGGGTTCTAGAAAAAAATGACATGATTCAACTTAAATTTATGAAAAATTGGTCTGTCTGGCACTATTTATAGAATGGATGGCAAGAAGCTGAATAAGAACGTTTGCCGAACAGCTCTGCTGAGAAATAGTAAGGGTCTGAAATAGAGAAGTAGCAATAGGAGCTGAAAGAAGGTAGTTTAAAAAATATTTAGGATTTAGAGTTGGCAGATTTGATGAGTGTTTGAGGGTAAGGGAAATTTGTGTATTTATACGGGATAGTTTAGATCAACCACTCAATATAGAATATTCATGATGTACTATCCACTTATAGCAAGTGAATGCGTCCCTCTGGAGTAGGCCAGGTTTGCTTCTCCATTTTGGAAGCTCAACAGGGGATTCCAATGTACAGTCAGGGTTGAAATCACCAAACTATGGTAAAGAACAAGAGAAAACCTTCTTTTGGTAAAATGGTTGAGGATGAAGAGAATTATCTTGTTCTGCCCACAGTGAAGACTTGGGGGCAGTGATAGTTCAGTATCATTCATTCATTCATTTATGATTTATTTATTTACCCATACAGACTGGGGTACTGGCCAGAGGTGCAGAGGTGGTGAGAGGCTTCACCAGATAGAGTGGGGAACAGAACAGGCAGATCAACGAAGGGGAGCAGCGGGCAGGTCAGGAGAGGTCTGCCACGCCATGTGGGTTACCTCCGGGGCGGGGAATTGAAGTTGTGCTGAAGTGGCTGTGGCCAGCTTTATAGTGCTGTGGTTTAACCATTTGCGCCACCAGGGAGGGCCCTCTTTTTATTTTTATTGAGGTAACACTGCATTACATTGCGTGTGACTCAGCGATACCTTCTCAGAGGTATGTTACAATTCAGTGCTTTTATTTTTTTGTTCTTTACTAAAATGTTCCAGATCTCTAGAAGTGAGCCAGAAACTGGATGATATGCCAATAATTTAGGTATGAAATAACCATCGCCTGAATTAGGCCACTGAAACTCAGATGATGTACTCACACACACACACACACACACACACACACACTTCTTAAAGGACAATTAAAAAAAAAAAAAAACGACTCAGGAACAGAATATAGGAATTGGCTCTTACCTATTAAAGAAATTGAACTGATAATCAAAACATTCTGCCAAAGAAAAAATAACTAGATATTGTCATTGGTAAATTTTATAATCTTTAAGGAAGGAATATTACAAATCTTACTCAGACTTTGGCAAACAGAAGAAAGGAACACTTTTCAACTTATTTTGTTACTGTAGTTTAACCAAAACCTTATTTAGTTACTATAACAAAAGACAATTACAGACTAGTTTCCATCAGGAATATAAATGTAAGAATCCTCAACAAATATTGGTAAATCAAAGATAATGATATATAAAAAAAGTAATACAATGGCTGAATATTTCCCAAAATGAAACATTAAAAAAACATATAAATTTTCACATTAAAAGAATAAAATAGAAAAATTATGTTGGTTATATTAATACAGAAAAAGCAATTCACAAAATACTGATAAAAACTTTTAGAAAATTATAAATTATAAGGATCTTTTTTCAACATTCTAAAGGATATTTATTAAAAGTCCACTTTTAAAATTGTGTTTATTGTTGAATTGTTAAGTGACTTTCCTTGAGCATAAAGCAAGAATGTCTTTTTTAACCACTTCTATCCCACATTATATCGGAATTTTTACCTAATGCAAGAAAAAAGAAAAAAGCATAGGAAAGGCTGTTATTATTCACAGCTATCTGTAAACTTTAAAATCTTTAGGACTCTACAAAAATGAAATCTGCCAAAATATATTCATTTAGCAAGACTGTAGTTCATACAGTAAATATTAAAAAAGGAATACTCTTGGGCCCTCCCTGGTGGTGCAACAGGTTAAAGCACAGCACTATGAAGCTATCCACTGTCACTGCAGCACAAGTTCGACTCCCCTTCTGGGAGGTGACCCACACTGTACAGAAGACCTCTCTTGTCTTTCCTGTTGCTCCCCTCGGCAAGGTACTTTGTCAATCTGCCTTTTCTGCTCCCCACGCTGTCGCTGGTGAATACTTTTCTCACTGCCTCTATACCCTTGGCCTGTACCTCAGTTCTGTATACATAAACAAATATTTTTTTAAAATGAAAACTTTATAAATTCCACCAGTAAATTCAATGAAAGTGTACAAGATTATTACACTGAAAACTACATGGTACTACTGAGATAAGTTTAAAAAGGTTTAAACAAATGTAGATCTATGACATGTTCACTGATTGGAAAAGTCATTATTCTTAGAAGTCAATTCTCCCAAAATTGACCTACTCAGAATATCAGTTCCTTAATAGAAACTCAAGAACTTAACCTAAAATGTAAAGAAAAAAAATCTAGAATAACTAAAATTCCTAAAAAGCAAAACGGAAGACTTATACTATCTAATTTCAAGATTTGTGTTATAAGGATAAAGAAATCTCAATTGTGTGAAATTGACAGAAAAATGGAATATAGATGAAAGGAAGAGAAATCCATAAATGTGCATGTGTGTGTGTGTACATATATCCAACTGACTTTCGAAAAGGTACCAGGCAATTCAATGAAAAGATATTTATTTTTTTCCCAACAAATGGTACTGTAGTAATTGTATACTACATAGAAAATCAATAAACCTTGAATTCTACATGATTTACAAACATGTATTTGAAATGAGTGATAGCTTCAAATATAAAGTTAAAACCATACAACTGCTATAGGAAAACAAGGAGGATATCTTTTTAGCCTTCTTTAAAAATTCCTACTCTTTGAAAACATCACTAAAGACATAAAAAGACAACTCATACACTGGGGTAAAAATATTCATAATACAGATGATGAAGACTCCGTGCCCAAAATACATAAAAAAATTCTATGTTTAATAATTGAGTTGTTTACCCAACTGAAATTGGTTAAAGGTTTGAACTTTTGCAAAGAAGACATATGAATAGCCAATAAAAACGATTAAAAGATGATCATTATTGACCACAGCTAAGGGGAAAAATCCTGTAATGTCAAAAAATGAACAAAAATGGATAATAATTATCCTTCATTTAAAAGAGATGTTTGTTATCATTAGTCATTAGAAAACTTCATATTAACGCCACAATATGACACAATTTACATCCACTAAAAACTATAAAAATGAAAAGGTCTGACAATACCAAGTTTTGGTGATAACAAGGACAAACAGACCTCTGTTACTTTGCTCATGAGATGTAAAAGTTACATCATTTTGGAAAATAATTTGGCAGTTTCATGTACAGTTAAAAATACTTATAATTTGATATAATTCTGCTTCTAGATATTTACTTAAGAAAACATATCTGCTAGAAGACTTGTACACAAATGTTTATAGCATCTCAGTTTCTTTTTTTCTGCCCCAATTTGAAAATAATTTAAATGTCCATCAATAAATGAACTGATAAAAAAGCTGTGGTATACTTATAAAAGGAACTGTTACTCAAGAACAAAAAAGTGTTAGACTAACAAAACATGCATAAACCTACAAAACAAAGGTGAAAAAAGACTTTAGATACATAATGCACAATTCTATTAATAAGAAGATTCAGAACAAACAACACTGCCTTAAATGATAGAAATCAGAGCATTGGCTGCCTGGACCACTGTTGTTGGGGGAACTTACTGCAAAGTGGGGAAAGGTATTTTCCAGGTGGTGGATACTACTATGTAAACACAGGTGCTAAAACACATTTAATTTACATGCATTTTACTAAATGTAAATTATGTCAATAAACTTGATTAAAAATAAATTGAAGAGCCAAAAAAACTTTTATTAAAGAAACTTTTACATATACTTATCAAAAAATAATATAACTATATTATTCCCAAGATTATATTGACCCAGGTATTAAACTGATGAATATTAAAGTACTTTATAATACTATTTGTTCACTACGGAAGGCTCCACAAAGTCAAAACCCAATTGCCAGATTATCAATATTTAATAATTGGGTTATTATTGATATAGTCCAGATAAAATGTGTCCACAATTCATTAAGGTATTATGGTAAACAAAGAACAACTTCATTCATTGGTAAGATGGAATTATTAGGAATAGTTTTCTGCTACGGCTATTTAGCATCTGTTGGAGCTATTAAAATGATGGCAAAGTAATCAAAATCAAGACAGCAGAAGAGGTTAAAGTCATGTCATTTAGGACTGTCATGCTATATAAGTCATTCTTAGGTAACTAAGATTTCACTGATCTAGAACTCTTTATTTTAATGTTACAGAATACCTGATGGGATTTGGGAAGCCTTGATTTAGCATGGGGAAAGGAAAAATATTTCCAGTTCTTCAATTCCAATACAATTCTAGTAACCCAAAGCTCCATGAACTTTTCCTTGAATTTTGCTCCAACCTCCTATCGCGATAGTCTGCTTGAGAGCTTGAATGGCAAATTTTAAATGTCATTCAGGACCAATTGAATACCACTTGTATTTGCATTTCTTAAAAAGTAGAAAAACATTAACCTTTTGTTTTATTGAATTAAAATGCCACGGAAATGCTGCTGTAGTCTTGGGAGACTGAAATACTTTTACATAGAAGAATAGCTGTCATTTATTAAACACAAAGAACAATTACTTGATAGGATGCCTTCTGACAAAAAGCAGCTTGGTATTCTCATCATAGAAAAGGCATTATAAAAAAAAATCTAGCCCAGACCTCTGAGATTTGAATAATTTAAAGCTGCATTTGGTGCAATTTGAATTTTTCTTTAGGGAGGCAAAGTTAAATACCTTTAATTTGTTCTAATTATTTCAAATTTGCAAGTTAATTATGGCTGATCATTAAATAACAAAAAGGACTATCGTCTCCACAGAGTTTTACCTCCTACCCTCTGCATTACTTAAGCTAGATTTTAGTATGCATGAATTAACTTTCTAAATAATCACACGGTTTGACTAAATGGCTCAGTAAAATGAGCTCTGATCCTCAGAATAAGCATTAATGGACATTAGAAATGCTATTGGGACTCATGTTACTTACATTATAAGTATTTTTAATGGGACCTTATTTACTAATCTTTATGCTCTGTTCAAGTTAGAATACCATATAGATACATTATTCTGCTTTACTGGAAGAAATCTTTAAAACAATAAAAACAAATGTCCTTTTAACATTAAATTCATTCTGAAATTAATACAGGGATGTGATGATGGATTTTAACTTGTTTTAAATGCTCATCTCAATGAATTAATCTAGTAAAAATGGTCAGCGTGGTCTGTTAAATGTTATATTATGGATCCACTGATGTGCTAAATGATTTAAGTAGCAAAAGGAGTTCCACTGAGTTAGCACTGAAATCCCACCTGCTACTTTCAAAGAATTCATGGTTTCTTGTGTTGTGAGAGCTTCTAGGTACCATTTCTACACATAGTTGGCTATCAACAAAAAGCTGAGCCAGATGGTACATAACCCCACTGCTAAGAACTCCTAAAAACAGTGTTTGAAAATGTGCCATTCTATCTTCACATTCCCTAGAGAAGGATTTGTTAATGAACAAAATGTTCTGAGAAGAAAAGTTTATAGAATCAAAGTTCATACAGCTGCTGAGTAAAGAGATTACAGCTGAAACTTAGTGTGTTGGAAACTAATGCTATCTCAATAAAAAAGTAGTAAATTTACAAAAATGAAATATTCTATGTACCGTCTGATTTATTCCTTCCCTCTAAAGTCATCAATACAAAATTTATATTCTTATAGCCAACAAATATTATCTTATAGTCTACTATGTGTCAGCTCCATGTGTGGGCATGGGTATCCAGATAGTAAGGGACACATTTGAAAGCTCACAACTAAAGAAGAAACAGGCAACAATGAATATCTATTGTAGGTGTTATGATGGCAGCACATGCAAAACGCCATTAGGAGCTGGTAGGTGTGACAGAGCCTTACAAGAAGGGCATGGGCATGGGCATCGGCATCAGAAGAGCGAAGGGCAGGCCTCTCCAAGACTGAGCAGGCCTCCTCATCATACGTTGCTATGGCATGTGGATTATTTTGAAAGAGGTCATCTGAGGTGCCTCAGGCTCACAGAAAACTTCCATCATTCCCTTAACTACCTCTAGAATGAAAATAGGATATTACCTAGACTAGGTATTTTGCATTTTTTAAAAATCAGAAATAACTTTTAAGTGGCAGGGAAAAAATTTAATTATAGAGTATGTGGTCTTTGCTATATGAGTCATTCTTTCTTTATCAAGGGTCTCCTCCTCTCTCCTTAAAGGCCAGGGCTCCTACCCTACTCCTTAGATTGTGATATATAAAACTATTTCTCCTTCTTGACTTTGAAATCCTCAAATCTATATATTTCCCATAAATATATAACTTTTTTTTTTCCTTCTTACAAATCTACTTGATGTTAATTTGATTACTTGACCAGAAAAACCCAGAGGGGCAGGGGAAATTTCCTCTTCTCCCCAACAAAGGGGTAAAGTAAAGAAAGTCAGTAAAAATGAATATTAGTTTACTGGGATATAATCTGTAAAAGGCAGTGACATGGTTTCTGGTTCCAAAAGATATGGTCATTCTAGTAAAAAATTCACTTACGGGTATATGCCAAAGTCCTCGGGTGTTCTGGGTAGAATAATGATCACTGGAAGGAGTAGTTTTTTCAGAGGCAGAAAAGACAACAGACTTGCATTGCATAGGAAGGAGAGGGGACTGATCTTGACAGGCAATTAGGGCAAAACAAAAATTTTAGATTATTAGCTTTGATGTCCAACAGAACTAGTCATTTAAAAGTTCTGGAAGATGTGATTTTTCAAACAAGTACTGAACCTCTCTGGGTTGAATTTTCTTTAATAAAATGAGGTTACTAACAATATGATAGTCATAGGCTGTGGTGAGAAATAAACTAACTTATGGGAAAGATGCAAAAGTACTACCTAACTGTTAAGCTTCTAATATCATCACTATTTCTATTATCACACGAGGCTCTATTAACACTTACAGTAATAATCCAGCACATCATACATAGGTTTTCCATAAGCTATTGCAGAGTAGCTGCAAAGACAGATCATATATATTGAGAATTAAGAGAGAAAGTGAGGTCACTGGGGTGAGGGGAGAGACAACTGGACTATCTGAAAACACATAATTTGAGGGAACTACAAGTCATTTGGGCTAGCTAATACTAACATGCAATTACAGGCTAGGTTTGGAACTCAGGTGGAAAAAGCTGGGGTCTGAGATAAAGATTTTAGAATTATTGGCATGGAGATCTGATTGAAATTCATGGCAATGAATTGAATTTCTCACAGAGAAAGGTCTACTGAGAAGGGGGAAGAGAATGGAATTGCCAATATTTAAACAGTAGGGAAAGTCAAAGAAAGCTGTAAAATGCTTTTGGGGGAGGGGAAACAAAAGCTAACAGGGGGATAATCTCCAAAAGAGATAAAAAAGAAAGAAAGAATAGTGCCAAGAAGACAAAGCACTGTCATTTGCTATTGCAAAGTCAAGTAAAATGAGGATTGAAAAGAATATGATCATAGTATCACTAACAGGATACCGTGACCATAGGGAACATGATTTTAATTGAATGATATAGAAGAGAAGGAATAAGTGAAAGATAAAGAAGTGAAAGCAGAAAATAGACATTATGCTCTCAACAAGCTTGTAAAAAAAGAGATGTACAATAAGACAATATAGCTCAATGGCAAGCCAAAAGATTAGCTCTGCTGTTTTAAGCAGGACCCTTAAGCATGTAGAGGAAGAGCCTGAAGATAATAGGTATTGAAAACAGTGAAACTCTTAGGAAAATAGGAAGGGATTGTGTATTAGGTAGTTCTGACAGGAGACATTAGGATTTGAGGTCTTTGTGGGACTCGTAAGCAATAATAACTGATAGAACTTAAGGTGTGAATTCCAGAGAGAGAGGTCAGGGAGCCACACCAAGGTGTGACTCTCACCACACAATAGAGGTCAGACCTTTTTTTTAATTTAAGATTTATATATGCATACAGGACTGGGGTACAAGCCAGAGGTTCAGGGGTGGTGAGAGGATTCACCAGAGACAGAGTGGGGAGCACACAGGCAGATCAACGAAGTACACTGCTGAGGGGAGCAGCGAGTAGGTCAGGAGAGACTTGCCATGCCATGTGGTCACCTCCGGAGCCAGTGATCAAACTTGCACTGAAGTGGCTGAGGTTAGTTTGCAGTGCTGCATCCAACCCACTGTGCCACCAGGGAGGGTAAAGGGCAGACATTTTTATTTTTTTAAATCAGTGAGGGTATACTTTATACTCGAAAGATGTTACTTGATCCCAATTTTCTCCAAAGGTAATGTTGCTAGAATTCTAAGAAGCAGCAGTCATTCAGGGAGAGTTAAGAAAAAGAAAACAGTAGTAGTGATAAAGCTGAGCTAATTAAAACACTGCTGTACCCATCATCAAACTACTAATTTGTTTTCTTACTCCATTAAAAATGCCTTCAGACTTTCTCTATGTCTTCAATAAGCAGACAGCTTTTTTACTCAACTAATGTCTATTTCAATAGAAAATGTGTAATTTCTTAAATGAAAAGGTTAACAGATGAAAATGTCAGTTCAGTATTGAAAAAACAAAGGTGTAAGCAAAAGTATAAAGTTTGTTCACTACACACTTTTCTAAGGGTAGAGACCATTCTCTATTCTTTGAATCCCCAGCAATGCCTTCCAGGGGAATGTACACAGAGCAGAGGCCCAACACGGAACCATCATCACCATCAGGATATAGAACAGTTCCAATATTCTAAACAAAACCTTCTCTATTATCCGTATGTAGTACCCCACCCCCCCGGCCCCATCCTCCCATCCTTAACTTCTGGCAGCCACTGATATAGCCTCTGCTACTAGTTTTGTCTCTTTTTATAGCACCATGTAAATGGGACAAAACATCATTCAATTCTTTTGGAGGTTGGCTTCTTTCATTCAAATCTTGAGAGCCACCTAAATTGCTGCAGGTATCAAGAGCTCATTATCTTTTATTTCTAAGCAGTATTGTATTATACAGACTTTATATCTATTCATCTGTTGAAGGACATTTGTGTAGTTTCCAGGTTTTGGCAGTTGTAAATAAAGTTACCATTAACATCCAAGAAACCAAAAGAAACTCCTAAATTTCAGCCAGAGCTTAAAGTACGAAACTGACTTCTGGCCTTAACAATAATAGCATGGTTAAAAAGAAACCCTGTTCCAGAATTCTTAAAAAAAGTTTTGTGACAAACTTGAGAAGTAATATCCAACGTTCTCTCCATCAGATTTACATAAAGAAAATGCTTATTCCCTGTTTATTGATACAAAGTCAGTTTACTTTCAAATAAACTTCTTGAGAGTTGGAGTTCTTATTCCAACGACCTTTTCCTCTGCCCATTCAGAGGCACTTATTAACCTCATCTCATCAATAAGCATCACAAAAACAATCCATGTTCTATACTCACAGGAATGTGTTTTCCTGTCTGACTGAAGAGTTTAACAACTAGCACGAGGCCATTAAAGCCTTCCTTGTTTCCTTGGACCAGACAGAGCAAAGAAGCTCCTCGATTGCTTTATTATATAGGGCAAGAGCAACCAACCCAGTAAAGTCAATAAAGTAAGGCTTAGAATCAACGAGCCTTCTATGAAAATTCTAGACATACCAGCAGCTATACAACCTTTCATGTTTTTTATGCACTCAGTATGACCATAACTATATACCTACCATTCTTGACCACTGGGGCCTCAGAACTGGCTTACTGCCATGGATAGCAGGAAGATTTGGGTAAATGAATAGCAATTTTGAAAGTCACATTTTTTTTTTTCTGGACAGTGGGTTGTATTTATACAAACATCACCCAACAAAGTAAATGAGAATGCAATAGAAAGTTGGGCAAAAAGAAAACAAAATAGCATTATAAAGAGATTAAAATAAAACAGTTAAAAGGACCCGAAATTAAAGAAGCCAGCTCTGAGCTATAAAATCATGGATTTCTTATAGTTTGTATGGGCCATGTCTTGGCATCCATGACCCAGAACCCAGAAAGTATGAAAATACTTTCAGTATAAGGATAAAATGAAAGCCTTTAATTATCGCAGTGTGACTAATTTAAAGGAAGTCAGTCAATACCTTAATATTGACAGTTAGATATAATTTACATGAAGATAGCCCTTTGAATATTCTTTTCTCATATAATTTTTTTGCTACTGGCATTACTGTATAGTTACCAAATGACCCATAGTTTAAAATTCTACAATTTAAAATTGGTCTCTGTTGAGTTGTACTGTTTTGCAAAATGGCTTCTATGCCTGTGCAATAAGTGTGTTTAATCAAAAAACTCACTGCTAGGTGTTACGCTGCGTTGCTTGTTGGAGAACTGTGAGCAGTGGGAGAACAGAATTGCTAAGTGTCATCATCTAATAACTACTCAGCCATGAAAAACAGATCATGACAACATATTATGCCTATTAATTTATTCATTTAGAGGTACAAGCTCTTCTTGCTCAAAGGTTCAAAGGCTCTACAAACAGAATGGAGGGATCAGAAGCCATGGTTCAAAAGGCTGACTTCAGACAATCTTATTCAGCCATCTTTGGTATATCTGCTCTTAAAAACTAAGCAAGTTTGATAATATTTTGGCTCTTTGGTGGCCATTAAGAACATGTAAAAGCTATTTGCTAAAAATAGTAACAATTTCATTATAAAAAAAAGTTTACTGAACATCAGTTACATAGGACATATAAGAAATAAATTAACTCACACAACAAGCATGACCTGGGCAGAGTAAGGATTTTTTCCTAGTTTGTTCCCAAACCAGCCATTAGACTCTCCTGGAAGCTTGCTGAAAATCCAGATTCCTGGCCTTACCACTGATACCAGCATAGTTAGATTCCTGGATCCCATCCACAGAAATTGTACTCTAATAGCCTGGGGTTAAATGCCCTTGACTTCTCTTTATTTCTCCTGTAGCATGAATTTCAGTTTCCACAACTCTGTGTGGCACTACATAGAGTCTATAAGATTCTTTTGTTACATATTTTAACTGAATTTCAGCTAAGGTTTTTATATATTGTGTTCTTACCTGATTGAGTTCTATATTTTTCATTTTACATAGTCAGCTTGCTCTACAAAATAATTTATACTTTCACCAGATATGCAGTCTGTCATTCTCCCTACTACCGTAACAGCATGGCGATTACCAATCTTAATGTTTTTGCTAATACGAGGAGTGAGAAGTGACAGATGACTGCTTTTTCTGACAAGTAGGGGGCTAATCATTTAAGAATCTAGAACTAGACCATTCTAGGCAGAGAAACTGCAAGTACAAAGAAGTCTGAGACAAAGTAAGCTTAGAATACACAAAGAATGTAAAGGCCCCCACAGCTGCAATATGCTGAGCAGAATGATGACACCGCATGGTGAGGTCAGGAGGCAAGCGGGGCCACATCCCGTAGGGCCTCGTAAGTGGAAGTAGAGTTTAGATTTGTATTTCAAGTATAACTATGTCATTAGAGCGTTATAAACAGGATTGACATGACACACATTCTGAAATACATTTTTTTTTAAGGATTTATTTCTTTATGCATCCAGAACTGGGGTATAGGCTAGAGATGCAGGTGGGTGAGAGGATTCACCAGAGACAGACTGGGGAGCAGAACAGGCTGACTGACAAAGGTACACTGCTGAGGGGAGCAGTGGGCGGGTCAGGAGAGGTCTGCCGCACCATGTGGTCACTTCCGGGGCAGGCGGGGATTGAACTCATGCTGAAGTGGCTTTAGCTTCTTAGTGCTGTGCTTCAACCCGTTGTGCCACCAGGGAGGCCCTGATTCTGACAAACATTTTAAAGTGACTGATATGACTCCTGTGTCAGGGGTGTATTGTAGGAGTCACAGTAGAAACAGAAACATCAGCTAGCCAGTAATTGCAGTAATCTGGGTAGAAATGGATTAGAATGGAAGGAAGATGACAGTAAATTGAGAATTTTGGAAGCAGAGACAATGGGATTTACTGATAAACTGGACTTAGATGGTGAAGAAGATGGGTAATAAATAAGTGGCTTAGTCAGGCTTTGACTTGCATAACAGCACAAATCTCATTGAAATGGGTGAGAAAAAAGGTAGTTGGGATTTACCAGTCTTTTTTTTTTTTTGTCATCTTAGTGATATTATGGAGGGAGGACTGGGTCATCCCAACTTCCTTTGTGGACAAAGAACCACTATCAGCAGAGGTATTTGCTGAGGGCAAAGGGAATACAAAATGGATAATGGAAGAAAGTAGTATGAATACCAGCTAAAGCTATGTAGCCAGTTGCAGCGATGAGAACACTTTGAGTCTTTCTTATTTTGTTTTAAGTACACTTGTATATGTATTATGGACCAAATAGTCTTGTTTTTCCCCTTTATCTCTTTATCACCTAACATAATATTCAAATAACTAACTTTTAAGTCACACCACTGAAATGACTGGCTACATAGGAGTACATTAGTAACAAAAAGTGCATTAGTAAGCCTTTACATCACAGCATGGAAATGACTGACTATTTGGAGTAGGGTGATCATCATCCAAGGATTTCATGTTCTGTTCTGGAAAATGGTTCAACATGCTTACAATGGCATGTGGGAAAATAATGCTAGGTAAAAGTATGGCCTTGTAACTATCTGGAGATTAAGCATGGTTTAAGGAGATGCAGGAGTCTTAAGTTGACAAGGGATAAACTAATATATGTCGGTCAATATGGCCACAAATTTGAAGTACTGGTTTTCCACGATGATATTTTAAAACTGTGATTAAAATCGAGAAAAAATCTCAAGTAATCTGGATGCGCTGATTCAATTTCTTGAAAAGTTTTAAATGAAGAGATGAGGCTCTCCCTACTCACCCAACAAAAAGGAAAAATTCCCCTGTTAATCAATAGCTTCACCTTATCTAAGAGTTCCCATCTGTTCTTTCTGAACTTCCGATATAAGACTACACACTTGCCAAGTATAAGCCAGGTCCTTGCAATACATCTTATAAAGTATCTCTCACTCATCTGTTTCTCTGGTTGACCTAGACCGGTCCAATCTTTTGCCATGTCACATGCTATAACAAAGAAAGTTTTTCTTTCCATCAAATAGGCTAAGGCTCAAATTCAAGGTTAAAGGATTGAGGTTTGTACGTACTATTTTCCAAAGGAGAAAAACCAAATAGTAAAAGCAACACAGAAATCAATCCTCTTCAGCACAGAAGCAATGTGAAAAACAAATGAGTTTAGTTTAATATGACATTTTCTCTGTAGGATTATCAAAAGCTAGTGCTATTTCACATCTATAGTCCGTAGACTTCGACCTACACAGCAAGCCACCATAGGTTAATCAAGATCATAACCATATTCTCAGATATTTTATGATCAAATGTGTGCTGAAAAAGTCATTATTTCTTTTCATCTTATCTTCAAATAAACCTCCAGTCTTCTATCTACTCAGAAAGTTCCTACTACATACTTCTCCAAATAAAAGAATTGTATTTACCTTTTTTTTTTTTTTAAAGATTCATTTATTTGTGCATAGAGAACTGGGGTCCAGGCCAGAGGCTCAGGGGCGGCGAGAGGCTTCACCAGAGACAGAGCAGGGAGCAGAACAGGCAGATCTACGAAGTACATTGCTGAGGGGAGCAGCAGGCGGGTCAGGAGAGGTCTGCCATGCCATGTGGATCACCTCTGGGGCAGGCAGCAGGCGGGAATCGAACTCATGCGGAAGTGGCTTTAGTTTCTCAATGCTGTGCCTTAACCCGCTGCGCCACCAGGGAGGGCCTGTATTTACTTTTTAAATTTCTATGTTTATGTGTTTGTCCTGTTTTCGATTGTCCTAAACCCAAACATCATTTTAAAACTATATTTAAGCAGCTAGAAAAGCTTTTGCTAATTAAAAATAAAAACCTCTTATAGCATCTAAAAATTTTACATCCTTTCACAGAAAACTCTTAGGATTTCTGAAAACAACAATAAATAAACTGACATAATAATCACTAGTCTTAACCTTGCCGCCTCCACTCTTTTACAGCCATATAAAAATCTTATATGCCAATGTGATGCTTTTGCTAAAGTGAGTTTGGCTTTCATCCATCTTGTCTTAACTTTATTCCTCCTCCTACTATGAAATATCTATGTCCCAAATATTTCAGTTGTATAAATGAAAACCACAATATATTTACAGATTCCTTTAAAAAATCTTAGATACATGTAGAAAGCAAAAAGAATAAGGACTTAGAAATATTTTATCAATTAAATCATAGTATCTACAATAGTCCTTTAATTCTATTAAAAGTTAAAGGCGACAACTAAGTCCACTGTTGTACACTTCAGTCTACCCTCTATTTGCTGGGGCTTGCAAAAAAGTGTTAAAAAGTAAATGATACTTTTAACCAGTGGGCTCTTCTAAGAGTATTGTTTTTCTCTTATCTCTTGGGAAACAATGTTCGACATCCATGGTGTTATATCTTTTCCATTTGTGACAAGAACCTATGTATTTCAGATTGGAGCAGGATGTGCAGTCATTTTCTAAAAAGAAATCAAACTCTTCTCATTCCAAATAAACCCGGAATAAGGTTATCAGAGCAAGCAGACTCAAGTGATAATGAAATTTTTCAGTACTCCAACCCCATTAATATTGACAGGAAAGAAAATTATTTTCATAAAAGTATTTAGAGGAAAAGAGTGAGAGTCACTACTATTATTCTACTCATTGGTGTACAGCAAATAAAACATAAAATGCTTATATAACTTATTATTTAGCTCCCTGTTTTTAACCAATGGTATTTGTAAGTATCTGTAATTTTTTTAGGAAATTTTCTAGTTTCTATAGCTAATTGTCCAGTTTCTCACCTACTACCTAGTACTACAAAGCCAGTGAACATACTGTGCAGACAAGTAAAATCCTGAAAATCCATACACTGCCATATTATAAAATTTTTATCTCACAAAATCATCATGCACTAAGATGACAAATCTGACTAAAATAACTATCTGGAGCCATGAAGCTAATTCTAAGGATATCTTATACCATATATAAGGGGGTAGCAGGTTTGTATTTTCCTATTTGAAAGCCATGAAGCTGTAAAGAAACAAAATATATGTAAGACAAAAACCCTAAGAACCCTAAAGAAGACTTACATTTCAGTCTACTCACTGTCACTTATAAACAGGTGTTTGTGGCAAGGGTAGAAAAGGGACTACGGAACATAAAAAAGAATGTTTGCCCTTCAAAGCTTACAAGGTGGCATTAAGACATGAATAGATAAGACAACAGCTTGGTGTATGTTAAACATTTCCCCACTGCTTAAAATGGAGAAGTTGATTTCATAAATGTAGTACTTATAAACTATTATATTATTTAAAAACTGTAGTATTTATCACTAATGTATCTTTTCAAAATTGTAGGTTCTGTATAATTTTGAAACATAGCGTGTATTTTCCTATTGTTGATGCTGCTTAGCATTGAATAGCACACTCCATTTTACCTAAGTTATACGTTACCATGATATGTCTCTGAGCCTAGTTTTAAAATCTTGGTGGCTTCCAGCATGTTTAAGGTAGCCAACAGGAATTCCTACCCATACTAATCAGTCATGCTGTTAAAACACTTTTAAAGAGACGCTGGAGAAATTATCTATTTTTAATGAGCAATTCTTTAGGACTAAAGCTAATACCTAGGTTTTAAAAAATAATGGAATGAAGTTAGACATTAGGGAGTAATACTCTGAAGGGGAATTGCATTAATTATCATCAATAATAAAAAATAATTATAAAATGTTGCCAAATTGTTGATCAAAGTGATTCTAACAATTTACATTTCTGCCAATAGTATATGAAAACAGCTGTTTACTCATACCTGTTAATACTAGATACTATAAAATTTTTCAATTTTGCCAATTTATTGATTAAAAAATATTATCTTGTTTTTAATCTTGTTTTCCAAGATTAGTTGTCAGAAGATTTTATATGTATTGGCTATTTGGATTTACTCTTCTAAGAGTTGCCTGTTTGGAATATTTGACTTAACAATTTGAGGGAATTTCTATGTTATGGCTGCAATATCTCTCATTTATATCTTTTGATAACTTCTTACTATACCTTCCCCTAAAGCTACTACAAGTATTCTCAGATACTACAATCCCTACTGTCATATTTCTTAGTAGATGATCTCCCTTCAGACTTTATCTACAAGACAAAAAAAAAATACATTCACAAATATTTTAAGAACACCTACAATGTATACATGTTACATATAATACCACATAAAACAGGCCAGTCACTATCGTGCACTCACGAAGCTTAAAGTTGGGTGATGTGATATGGGACTTTAGAGTTGTTTTGTTGTTGTTCACTTGCACAATATAACAACAGATCTCAGTCTTGGTTATGAGCTCCTTATCAGATGTTTGATGTGCAAGTATTTTTTCCCATTTAGTCTTCTCATTTTAATGATTGTTTCTTTCACTTTGCAGCTTTTTTGTTTTTGAAGCTCCATTTATTTGTACTTTTGTTTCTCTTGCTATTGTGTATATACATATATACACAATATATATTGTGTATATATATATATATAGCTTTGCCTGGAAATCCAACCTGTTTACCAATCATGAATTATTAGAGAGAGAAGAAATTCTTTGTAAAAATCTACATTAATTTCTATTTACAGGCAAGGGAGTTGAGGTGCACAGCATTATCTTTAAAATTACATGGTTAATTATTGGAAAGACTAAAATCTAGCATTCTTGTTACTTAGTCCAGTGATTTTTTTTTTAAATATTGATTTATTTATGCATACAAGAACAGGAGTATAGGTGAGAGGTGGTGGGGGGTGGGGGTGAAAGGATTCACCAGACAGAATGGGAAGCAGAACAGGCAGACCAACTGAAATACATTGCTGAGGGAAGCAGCAGGCAAGACAGGGTAAGACTGGTGAGTTCTGCTGTGCCATGTGGGCAGCTCCCTGGCAGCAGACCAAACTGGTACTGTGGTGGCTATGGGCAGCTTCATAGTGCTGATACGTAAACCCTTGCACCACCAGGAAGACCCTTCAATGATTTTTCTTTTTACTGTTTTTTTTCATTCGGTGCTTTACAAATAAAGCTGCTATAAATATTTGCACACTAAACTTTATATGGATTCATGCTTTCCTTTCTCTTGAGTAATATCTAGGAGTGGAATGGCTGTAGTGCTGGGCTACCCAAATTATGGTCAGGGATTCATAATGATTCTTTCCTCTCCCCCACTGAACTCCTCATGAAAATGTCTCTTTTTTTGTGCCAGCCACAATCTCTAGGCTGTGGCTGAGCACTACACTATACTGTGAGTATTATAGTTGAGAAAAGGCCAGAAGCAAGGGATTGTCTTCTTTTGCTTTCAAGTATCAAGCCTTATCCTGGGGCACTTATTCCTGTTATTAGGATCCAGGTGCTTAAGTTCTGGTTAGTAAGCCTTCAGTTGTCCTGGTTTTTCCCCTTGGGCAGGGATAAGGCAGCTTATTATAGCCTCAGGTTGCAAATAGAAGCTTCTATGAGGAGACACAGGTGATCTGATCTCGCTCTTCTTACAGAGCTATAACTATTCTATACCGGGAACCGCAGGCTCAAGCCAGCAATCTTTACTTTGTACTCTGCCATAGTTCTGCAGAAGGGTACCCTCTATTCAGTACACCAACACTGCACAGACCCTTTTTCCACTGCAGTGCTGGATCTCCAAGTGGGGTTATGTCTCTGAATTAATGAAGAGGATTTCCATTCAGCAGTTACTACTTCCCCACATGGTCTGCCTTGCCTGTATCTCTGAAAATATACGTTAATTATAGTTTTCCCCACTTATTTCCTCCACTTTATTGCTCCTGATATATGTGACAATGACAGTTTATCTTTTAGGAATTGTTGACTTTTTTTCACTACAATTGGGTTGTGAATATGTCCAGAAGGTGAACCCAGTGTCTAAACTCGGCTGCATCTTGCTATACCACTTTTGATAATCTTTAAAATCAAATTAATCACCTTCATTACAAAATTTATTCTTCCAACTACACTGAACCAAAATCTCTGGCTTGATATTTAAACCTCTTAAAAATCTATACTAATATACTAATTTAAGCTTTAGTTTAATTTTAATTTTCCCTTACTGTTTTGGTCAAACTAAAGCAAACTTGCTGCTGTACTCCACACACTGAGATTTTCAGCTTTACTCAAATTCTCTCTACTCCTTCAGTATAAAACACACATAATATGCATTTCTAGCCTACCAAAATTCTGTCTTCTCTTTTAGGACTTAATCTTAAATATTATCTCTTTAAAAACCTTAATTGTATTATGTTTCTTTTATAGTCTTTGTGTTCTATACAGAGGATATGTATTAATATATTTGTATTACCCCACTACTAAAGTACTTGAAAGAGGGGACTTCTATCTCTTGTAGTCTCTTGTAGTGCAAAAAAATTTTTTTTTTAAATTGCTACGTAAGACAATTTTTTTTAAAGATTTATTTATTTATTCATACAGAACTGGGGTACAGGCCAGAGTTGCAGGGGCAGTGAGAGGATTCACCAGAGACAGAGCAGGGGGCAGAACAGGCAGATCAACGAAGCACACTGCTGAGGGGAGCAGCGGGTGGGTCAGGAGAGGTCTGCTGCGCCAAGTGGTCGCCTCAGGGGCAGGCAGGGATCGAACTCATGTGGAAGTGGCTTTAGCTTCTCAGTGCTGTGCTGTAAACCACTGAGCCACCAGGGAGGGCCCGTAAGACAATTTTTAAACTGAAGTTCTCCGTTCAATATGAAAGTACAAAATGGTAAGATTTTTAGAAATCTCCAAAATTACCAAACCAATGTTGATTTATAGGGCCATCTTTGCAGAGCCAACAAATATCAAACTAACTAAAAAACAAACCAGGAACCTGTGAGCAATCACTGTTGCTTGTGAATTTTTAAGTCATTACCATCCTTCATGTGATAATTACCTTCCAATGGCTTGGCTCAGCTGTGCCCTACTATTTGCTCTTATTTGTCATTAAGGCCTCGCATATTATTTATTCTCATTCTATAGCATTTATGCAGGAATGCAGCAATATAAGCTCCCTTGCCTGTGATTCTTCCCACAGATAATAGAAAATAAATTGCAATTAGATTTTGGTAATTGTGTATAATTAACTCAAAATGAGCTGTTAATTATAAAAAATATGTTTTTCACTTCCTCATTATCTCATTTATTTTAGTTCCAAATTCTTAATGCCTCACTTGAGTAAGTTTAATATTTTAAATACACAGAGTATCTTTAATACTAAGATAATTTAAATTTCCAAATAAACAAAATTTAGCTTAAAATTAAATTTTATCTAGGGAGTTCTACTGACAAAAACCAAAGAGCCTGCAAAGTAGAAAGAAGGTCATTTCCCCTTACAATTCTTGATTATATTTTCTAAAATCAGCAGGTATTTCTGTGTAAATAATTCTATAAAAGCTGCTTAAGGCTGCATACAGTATTCTCCATTGATCCATCTCTACCGCTTTCTGAGCTTAGTGGAGAAAACATTTCCATAACCAACTGAATCAAGGAGAGAAATGAACTCATTGCCTTTACTTCTTTTAATCTCACATTATTAAATAATTTAAGGGCTGTTGAGAGAGAATACTTGACTTTCCAATGACTGTCTGTCAGACTTTAGAAACTACTGCCAGCATTTCTGCTATAACGTAGATTAACATTTTAAAAGGTCTGTGGCCTTATTAATGCCATATTAGGGTAGCTTTTTCTTTTACTTTAGGACTCTCATGTCCTGATGCACCTTGTTCATCTCTTTTACTGCAACATCAGTTCCCAAAGCATCTACTACACCTATCTGAATAGCAGTGATGAAAATTTTCATAAATTGCAAGTGGGAGAATGAACTGCTACAACCTTTTATAAAGGAAAACTGGTAGTGAACTATTATAGTTTGTAATAATAAACTATAACAAAATATCCTTATGTAAAAATAGCCTTTCACCTAGAAATTTCATTTTTAGTAATTTATCACAGAAAAAAGTGAAAGTGTATCACACTTGTTATAACATTGTTGAGTCGCAGAGAAATTAAAGCAACTTGAATATACAGCAAGAGGGGCTGGGTTCCACATATAAAAACCATGGACTATTATGCATTAGGTTTTATTTCACTGACCCAACAAATCACCACAAATGTAGTGGCATCAACAACACAAGTTTATTGTTCTATAATTCTACAGGTCAGGCATTTGACGTGGGTGTCAATGCACTAACACAGAGGCATTGGCAAGGCAATGCTCTTTTGTGGAGGTTCTAGGGGAAGACTTGTTCCCTTGCTCATTCAGATTGCTGGAAGAATTTAGTTCCTTGTAGTTGGAGGGCTGCAGTCTGCATTTCCTTGCTGTCAGCTGATGACAAATCCAAGGTTCTAGAAGCTATATGCATTCTTGACTTGTGACTTCCTTCCTCCATTTTTAAATGGAGGCAGGTTGGGTCACTGTGTGCTTAAATCCCTCTTCCTCTGCCTCATTTCTCTGACCCAGCGAGGGAAGGGTATCCAGTTTCCAGAACTCATTTGACTAGCCATGGCCTATCCAGGTAATATAGAATAATATCCACAGTGCAAGGGCTGCTCCCTTGTTCGTGTCTGTCAAGCCCTTTGTCATGTGAAGCAACATATTCAGAGGTTCTGGCAAACAGAGCACAGAGATCTTTGGGAGGGCCAATTATTCTGCTTACTACAGTTGTATAACTAAAAACCTAATAAATTACCATTAAGTAATTTCAAGTGAAAAAAGAAAAGAACTAGTAGGTAATGTCTTCAACTGATCTCATGAAAAGAGGTATAGGAAGGTACCCACTGGGGTGCTAACACAAACTCAACCAAGACTGTCAAAATACGGAACAGAAGAGAAAATGGAAAGATGACTGATCTTTCCTTGACATACCTTTGTATTTTTCTAAGAAAAATGTTTTTCTTTTGAAATTTAGATGTTTACTTAAATATAAGGCAAAATATGAAACAAAATGTACACAATAAAACCACACATTCAAGTAAATAAGACTAAGAAGTTATAAACTAATACTTAATACTATCTTTAGATAATGAGAATACAGGTATGTATTAATTTCTTTTGGCTTTGCAGCATTTTACACTTTTTCTACCATAAGCAAGCAAATGAATAAATAAATAAAGAGAGATAAACATGAAGTAGCATTATGAATTAGAAGAAGATGTTTTAAACTAAATTTTAAAAATGTGATCATTTAAAAAAATTTAATCAACTAAAGGAGATTTATAATGTCCCTACATAAAAAAATGTTGATCAAGACATGAAAATTCTACAAAATCATGCAAAGGATTAACAAAACATACAGAAAAACATCCATCCAAATTGAATACTGAATCATTGAAAATTACAATAGTATCCTATTTTTTACCTATTAAAATATTGCTAAATATTATTAAATGAGACATTTCAACACTAGAGAACTGATTTAAGCTGCTGATTGAAAAAAATCTACATTCCCTATTGAAGTCTTTCAAAAATTATAAAGTATATATATATATATATATATATATATATATATATATAAAACCCATAAAACTATGTGGTGGCAGGAAAATTAAGAGGCATGATAATAAACATATGTCCCAACATTTAGAAGCCTAGAAAGCAGATATCTGGGTTCAAATTCAACTAGCCACCTAGAAAATTCAAGCCTGGATATTTGCTAAGGAGGGGAGAGGAGAGGGTTAAGCTGAAACATAACAGAACTTCTGAAAGGTTGAGGGTTAGAGGAGCCAGGCAGGATTGCAGGTAGGACAGGAAACCTGGCTGGCTAAACCTCTGCAGAGCAGTAAAATTCCAAGACATTTTTCCTCTATTTCCAGAGCCCCAACTTGTTTCTCTCTATCTTGAGAGGACTGGAGGTTACTCTACTGGAGAGGCTGAAGTACAGTGACTCTGGTCTAGGGGGCTTGAAATATAGTTAAGAGTAAAAATACCATAAAGATAAATGGGGTAGAAGTTGAAAGCCTATACATTGTGTGATGGGTCTTTTTTCTCTCCTTCCACTTGGTCCCCCACTTTGACAGTCAAACTGGTTTAATGCCCTTATCCCTTCTTCCCAAACAGATAAAGATTTATTCCTAAGGAAAATAACCACCCAAAAGAAAAGACCCAAAGATACTAATATGCCCTCAGGGTTCCTAGCTTTCATTCCACAGTGGAGATCATCAATTGATCAGCCCTGATCATATACACTGAGAGCTTTTAGTAGCTTTTCATTGCTTTGTTGTGGAAAAAAAGAAATTTGAACTTGGTGAAAATAGAGACAGTTCACCAGGAAAAACAGAAACTTCAAAAACTACTGTTAATATTCTCAGAGGTAAGAAAAAACATTGCATAGATAGGACAAGCTATCTATAAAACATTGCATAGATAGGACAAGCTATATAAGTAAAGCTGAGAATAACACGTTCTTGGAAATTATAGAACAAACAAATTTAATAGAAGGGTTGAAAATTAAAATGCAGGAAATCACTCAGGCTTTTATTTTCTAAAATTTCACTTCCAAAAGACTATTAGAAAACCAAAAAAAAAAAGCAAAAAAACCAAAAAAACCAAAAAAACAAAACCAAGGCAGACAGGAAGATAGGAGAGAAAAATGAGAAAATAGGAGGTGATTCCAAGAAAGTCAATATCTGCCCCACAGTTCTGGAAAGAAAGAATATTTTAGGAATGAAATGGAGAAAACTGACAAAGGTAATTTCTCCAAATTAAAGAAAACCTCTCAGTTGAAAAAATCGACTGATTACTAAGAATAATGAGTTAAAAAAGGTCTAATTAATGCATACTGGCATTAATTTTAGATCAATAGTAAGAGAGAAAAGATTCTAATAGTGTCCATGGGGAGCGGGTCATATAAAAAAGAATCAAACAGCACTAAGGCTTTCCAATGGCAACAGCAGAAACTAGAAGATAACGAAACCCTGCTCCAGGGAAATAAGAGTTTGGAATTTGAGTTCAGTCTGCTAACACAAAAAAATATTAACATTGTTCTGAGGACTATAACTGAATTCTAGAGTCATCAGAATAACCAACAAATAACTGCAAATTACTTGATATGCAAGCATACAAGAAAACACTAATACTCAAAAGAAAGATTAATCAGTGGAGATGAACTCCAAGATGACCCAGGTGTTAGACTTAGCAGATAAGTATTTTTAAAGGAAAAGTGTGCTTGGAATGGATAAAGTTTTTACCTCAGAAGAGAAATAAATATAAGATTACAATGGAAATTTTAGAAATGAAAAATCCAGTATCTGATATTTAAGAAACATTGCTCTATGAACTTACCAGCAGATTGGAAATAACAGAGGATTTGAAGAATTTGAGAATAAAATAATAAAAAAGTATTAAATGTCAAGAAAAAATATTTTAAAATTTGCAGAGTCTGGAATCCATAGGATAAAATCTAAAGGCCAAAAATCATAGTCACTTAAGAGGAGAATAGAGAAAAAATACTTAAGTAAATAATAAAAAATTCTTCAAATTTCCTGCAATAATAATTCTCAAACATGGCTTTAGGAGTATAAATTAACTTACCTTTTATGAAAAGCAACTTGTCAATGTGCATTAAGAATATTAAAAAGATTCACATATACTTTGATCTAATAGTTCTATTTCTAGAAATCTATTAAAGGATATAGATAAAGATAAGCAAAAAATTTACTTACAGAAATATTCTTCAAGGCATAATTTATAATAGCAAGACCCTGTTTTATCTAAAAACAGGGTAGTAAATATAGTAAGTAAATACTATGGAATAGCTGTCACAATATTTGTTGAATGCATCAATATCCAGTTTTCATAAAATAGTTAACATGAGAAAATATTAACAGTGATAAAAGCAAAATATAAACCTCCATATAAGCATAATCCCTACGATTCAAAATTTATTTAAATAAATATATTTAGAATATATTATTATAAAAGAAAGGAAAAAGAGTTCAAAGAGTCATCTCAGGAAGGTCTGAGATTATAAATCATTTTATTTTCTTCTCTACACTTTTCTCTATTTTTCATGTTTATAATGAGGATGTACTTATTCATATAATCAGAAAGCTGAATTCATCAATTTAGACTATAAATATATATGCCAAACATACCCTTAATATCTGTGTCATGCATATCTTGCCTGTACCCACCACTCAAGTTTACCTTGGTCCAGAGTCACTTCCATTCATATTCAGATTGAGTTCTCTGGGTTTAGTAAATTCTTTATCAGCAACCAGTTCTCTTGATGTAAACACAGCTTGAGTTCTTAACCTGTAAAAAATACATTTGCAAAAGTTTTATTATTGTGGCATCACATAAACTGAATGGTAACCTTTATTAGATCATGTTATTCTAGGTAGCCCCCTCCAGCAATTATTTATTAATTAAAATTCAATCTATCAAAAATAAATGAATGTACATAAACAAACATGGGTTAATTTCTGAAGAAGTTAAATGTTCTTTACGTGTAGAGGATTGGGGAAAAACTGAATTGTTTTTAAATATCATTTTAAAAACTCAACATTACAGACAATTTAAGGGATACTTTAAAATTCTTTCTAAACACAATGAAGCAAGTATATTTTGATTACCAGCATCTCAATGGGAATTCTGGTAACATTGAGTGTCACTGACCCTGCTCAACATCCCACAGCAGTTAGCTACTTCTCATGTAGACAGCTCAGTAGCTTGGCTCTCACTGACCACATTTTCTTTGAGACATGGAAGAGCCCCCTCCAAAAGAACTGGAAGTTTTTCTATCCACCAATGCTCAAGTAGCCCCATTTTCAGTTTACTGAGGATGAAAGACACTTGAAGAAATTATCATGAGGCTAATCTAGCAGGAGTTTGGGTAGCAAATTAATCACTGACATCAAATATGTGACCCTTACTCCCCATTCTCACTTTTTTTTCATTCTCTCACTTTTTAAGAAATTTTTTTGCGTTCAGTTTTTGAAATGGAATCTGTAAAAGAATAGTTTTTTAACTATGAAATAAAACTGTGAAAATGTAAAAAAAAAAACAAACACTGTTAGAAGAGTATTGTCCTTTCCATCGTTGTCAAAAGATGTTTTACAATTATAACTAACAATGTACAATGACACACAAAGAGAGGCACATAGATTAATGACTCACTAGGAACTTAGGGTTTAAAATAATAGTAGGCAGGCACAGGTAGGTAAAAGTTGATGTAATTAAGCAATTATGAGAAAAGAGTATGAAGGAATAGCAATAGTAGCAGTCTTTGCAGCAGTAGTGGTAACAACAAAGATGATGTTGAGGATGACTGCAGCTAGCATATAATGAGAGCACCTAACACATAAAGTCTGCAGGGATCCGCCCTGCCATGGTTACTATACCTATTTCCAGAGGAGAAAAGTAGGCTCAGACATAAAACTACCAAGGTGACATGATAATATTTGAACACAGGTATACAGTACATGGGACAGCATATGGCAAGAGTGGCAGACACATTATACACATGCTCTTTCCTCCAAAAAAGGGATTTAAGGGGATTCTCTGTACTGTCGTGAATAGTAATTTAGATAGGTCCTCTCTGATCAACCTGGAAAGGGTTCAGAGATAATATCCTTTTGAAAGCTCTTATTGACTATCATGCAATATCAAGGTGGCAGAATGAGTTATTAATTAAAATTAAAATAAATCTTAATATCATGCCAAGTTTATTTCAAAATGACAGGCTCATCTTCAAATTCTGAATAAATAACAAGTCTGTGCTAGTCATTTGGTATTCCATTACAGATTGCCTTCCCAGTATTTCTCCTGAACATTCTAAACACCATAAATAATGCCTTGTACACAGCATATATTAATTAATTCATCAATTTAATTGAAGTGGGATTTCTGTGAACATTAGAATTGACAAGTTCAATAAAGAGATCTAAAATGCAAATAAAAATAGAATGAAATTACAAATAAACTGAGAGACATGATCAAGTCTTGTTTATTTCATTATTTTTCCCATACACTTTTGTATAGGGCAAGGTGCTCGTATATGCTTACAGAATAACAAACTAATTAGGTGCTAATTTTGCACTTATTTAATAACTTAAAAGAGGTGAGAAAAAGACAAGGCACAAAAACTTTCAGTACTGGGATTTGAATTGCACTGTGATAGACAGGAGTATGGATAAACAGAAAAGTAAAGTGAATATATTTCAATCAGAAAAAAATAATATGTTAATAGGAAGTGCTATGAATGGCATGTTGAAAAGATCTCAAGGAGACAAACTGACTGAAAAAATATTTTAGAGGAAAAAGAGAGGCAAATGGGTAGAAAAGTGATTCTAGATTATAAAAAGCTTTTAATATTAGGCAGAAAAACAAAATCTAATAGAAAATTATTTAAGAGTTTTAAAGTTCAGAAGTGGCACAATAAATATGTATTAGGAGGATTCATTTGAGATAGATATTCTTGGTATATGACACTAATGTGCAAAAGGTTGAATTTAAAATAATTCATAAATGATAAAGTTACACATGAGTAAGTGAATCTATCAAAATCTGTGAGATATAGTTAAAACTGTGCTGGAAGGTAAATTGATAGCACTAACTGCTTCTAGTAGAAAGGAAGAAAAACCTTAAGTCAAAAATCAAGTCAATAATCCAAGCTCCTACCATAAATAAGAAACTAGAAAGAAGACATGTAAGATAAATACAAGTTGAAAGAAGAAAATAAAGAAATGAATGAAATAAATGAACCCAGAAATTACCTTGATACTAAAACTAGAAAAAGTCCAAAACTACAGACCAGTATCTTTCATTAATATAGATATGAATGTTTTTCACAAAATATCAGTACATAGGATTCAATAATAATACAGAAAGACTTATGCACGATGACTGAATGTATTTATTTGAGGAATACAAGGTTAGTTCAATATTTAAAAAATCAACCCAAGTAAATCTACATGATTAAATGGCACAGAACTACACACACACACACACACACACACACAATTTAATGATTTTGATTTTGTATCATGGTTACATAAGATGTAGGCATTAGACTGGGTGAACAGTACCTTCACATTTTTGCAACTTCCTGTTATCTATAGTTACTTAAAAATAAAATATTTAGGCCCTCCCTGGTGGTGCAGTAGGCTAAAGCACAGCACTAAGAAGCTAAAGCCACTTCAGAATAAGTTCCATCCCTGCACCCCGTAGGTGATCCACAAGGTGCAGCAGACCTCTCCAGACCTGCCCACTGTTCCCCTCAGCAGTGTACTTCGTGATCTGCCTGTTCTGCTCCAGACTGTCTCTGGTGAATCCTCTCACTGCCCCTGCACCTCTGGTCTGTACCCCAGCTCTATATGCATAAATAAATAAATCTTAAAAAAAAAATCAATAAAATAAAATGTTTTAAAAACCCCCTATGCATATGTATAAATTTTTGCAACTTATACACAAACAACACTTTCTCAAAAGCTGTGTTTCATTGCTCTCATCTGAGGTAATAGTAAAAAAAAATAATAATAAAAATCAAGATAGTAATGGCTTTATTATTATGCAGACTTAACTATACAATTTTGTCCAAATTAATTGTATATATTATAAAATTATTCATTTCCCCCTCTAGACTGTGCTTTTTTTTTTTTTTAAAGATTTATTTATTTATGCATACAGAACTGGAGTACAGGCCAGAGGTGCAGGGGTGGTGAGAGGATTCACCAGAGACAGAATGGGGAGCAGAACAGGCTGACTGTTGAAGTACACTGCTGAGGGGAGAAGCCGGCGGGTCAGGAGAGGTCTGCTTCATCATGTGGTCACCTCTGGGGTGAGGATCAAACTCATGCTGAAGTGGCTTTAGCTTCTTAGTGTTGTGCTTTCACCTGCTGTGCCACCAGGGAGGTCCCGAGACTCTGTCCTTTTAAAGACCATATTTTTACATCCCAAGTGCCCAGACTTATCCTTTACATATCATAGGCATTCAATAAATGCTTGTTGAATAACGTTCACAGGAGAGAAAACAAATTAACTGAACGATCAGAGATTGGGATTAAAAACTGAAAGCAACACTTTGGCCTTTGGTGACAATCTCATGGTAAGAGGATTCACTTTCAGGTACTTAAAAAACTTCTGAGTTTTGACAATGAAGACTAGAACAATGAATAAAGATAAGGAGGAAGATAATTTCTGGTTCTAAGAAAACTAAGTATTACACTGAAGGAAATGTCAAGAGGGAACTTACAAATAAGTTAGAATCTCAAAAATATTGGGCAGAATATGTAAATGAAGAAAATTAAATCTGAAGTAAAAGAAAAGAACATTAGTATACTTACTAGTATAGTATAGTAGACATATCTATAAATACATTTCTCTCTCTCTCTCTCTCTCTCTCTATATATATATATATACACACACACACACACACACATGGATATCATACACACACATATATCTGTATAGGATGTATGTATCTAATAAGAATGACTACAAAGGGGAAATGGTTAAGTTTGATCAAAGGAAATGGCCACACTCCTACCACTATGCCAAACAAATTTAAATACCAAACTAGAAAATCAGCTTTTAGAACACTGTCGTTTGAGAAGAAATGTTAGGAGAAGAATGGCCTAAATGTGGGTAAGTTTGTAAGTATTGGTGATTGAATAGGTTATGCTTTGTGACAGGAAAAGATTGATTTTAAAGGGGGTCTCTTGATAACTGCTGATCCGTTTATCACAATTTCATTCCACATCCTAAAACCTCAAGTTTTTTTTTACTCATTGCTTAATATTTCCTCTAGAGACATCAAATAGCAAAGGATTTTGTGTAATGGTAATAACACTTAAAAATATTGTCTTGGAAATCCAGCAAAAATTATACTGGACTGATCAGAAGCTGGTATTATGATCTAACATTTTGGAAAATGAGGTAATCTTTTTAGTCTTCCAAAGAAGACAATGGAATTTACTGAGTAGTTACATTTGTTGTGCATCTTGAATAGTCGAGATCTCAAGGAATTCTGTTCCCACACATCTATTATGATAATACAGACACTATGTTCTGCAAGCTATAGACACTGCTGTACGAGTAGGCAGAACTCACCAATTGTAATCCAGTCGAGACTGATGAAGTTGCTGCTGTTTTAGGAGAAGCTTTGCTTCCTGCTGGGCTAGCAAGTGCTGAAGGCGTTCCTTTTCAATTTCAAGTTCTAATTTCTGAAGCATAAGTTGCTGTCTTCTATCTTCTGATAGCTGCTTTTTGATATCAATTTCTTCACTAGGTTGCAGTGCCCCTTGGTCATGCATCAGAGACGCCCATGAAAGCCCACAGTAACTGCATGATTCCAGATGTGTCTTGGAATACTGAGGGGCTATAACTGACGGTTGGCTTTCGTGAAAATGATCTGCATTTTCTGAAAGTCTATGACCATAACACTGACTAGACAGAGTATGCTTAAGGCATGGACATTCCTTCATTTTCAGGTCCTCTGGTGGAATCTTCTTTGTAGGGATTGCATCTACTATTTTTTTGCCAGGGGACCCACAATTACATGTTCTGCTCTCTGACAGTACCGTGTCTAGGTCTTCTTTGGGATAATTAAGGACTGCTGGTTTCAAAGAATTATTCCTAAAATCCATAAAGGATTCTGCAGCTGACTCCTGGTTCGCAGATTTAGGCCTTTGCTTGGTTTGACAGGTCTGTGGTTTGGCTACACTCAAATAGGAACCTTCCAATTGCACAGATGAAGACTGAAGAGTACTTTTCTTATTGGATACCTAAAGGAACCAAAAGATCACTTGTCAAATAAGAGTACAATGAAATAAGTTATTTAAGAAATCCATGATTTATGTTTACCAAAACAAGGATGTTGTTTTGTTTTCATAAAGAATAAATGATAGTATTCATACAGCTAAACAGATAGGTGACACAAAACTATACCCATTTTCAAGCAATCTACATTTCAACAAATCCATAAGGATAAGAAAAAGAAAGTACTGCTACATGCTACTTAAGCAAGATGTCAAGAGTTGTAAATAAACAGCAAAAACTTAGATGTTAATATCTAAAAATGTTTGATTTTGTATAGTGAGCCGAAAATTCAGTCACCTCAAATAACCTTCATTTTGTCATTATGTAACATGAGATTTGACATAAAATACTTTACCTAATGCTGAGTAGGACGTTAGTTACTGCTAGAAAATTTGATGAATTTTTATAAACATATTTATAGCATACAGATAAAAACCAACCACTTTTAACAAAATATGACTCTAATCAAAAGTGGTTATTTAAATACAAAACACATTTAACTCCAGCAATAAATATAAGCGATTTTTCAATTACGTTGTTTAAGTGATTACAGTCTGATAGAACTCAGGCAGAAAGGAGAAGTCACAAATTACATTTGACAGGCCACCAGACAGAGCTTTCCCAGCATTACACCACTAGGCCCAATCCAGTAAGGAGGGGTAGAAAACGTAGTCTAGATCACTGGCTCTTCAGCTTCAGCATGTTACAGATGGTCTGGTTAAACATACATGGCTGGCTTTCAACACCAGAGTCTCCAATCCAGCAGTTCTGGAGCAGATTGAGAGAATCTGCATTTCTCTTTTTTTTTTTCTTCAGAGAATCTGCATTTTTATTTTATTTTTTAAAACTGTGCCTTTTCTTTTTCTTTCTTTTTTAAAGAAAAGATTTATTTTATTTATTCATACAGAACTGGGGTACAAGCCAGAGTGCAGGGATGGTGAGAGGTTTCACCAGAGACAGAGTGGGGAGAACAGGCAGAATGACAAAGTATAATGCTAAAGGGAGAAGCAGGCCGGTCAGGAGAGGTCTCCATGCCACGTGGGTCAGCTCCCAGGCTGGGATCAAACTCGCACTGAACCGGCTGCAGCTAGCTTGCAATGCTGCTTCCTAACCCATTGCACCACAGAGAAGGCCAGAATCTGCACTTTTAACAAGTTCCCAGTTGATGCTGATGCTGTTAATTTGAAACCAAGTTCAGATCCACTGGTCTTATTATAGCATGTCTGACTTCTCCCGTTTCCTGCCCACAAGAACTGTTTTGATTACAGTGGGCTCACATAGGTAAATCTGGATAACCTCCTCATCTCTAAATCCTTAATTGTTAGTGCATCTAAAAAAATCTCTGTCATACAAAGTACTTTGGCCATACAAAATGACATTCATAGGTTTCAGGAATTAGGATATGAACAGATTTGGGGGCCATTATTCAGTCTACCACAAATAGGAATATTTTACCAATTTACTTTGCAATAGTTGAAAATAATGGGCTGCTAAAGGGTGTCAACAGAAATAGACAGCAACATCATATTTCCTCTCCTATGACAGAAGAGACTATTCCAGTGATTCTTAAGATTTTAAATGAGTTTCTAAGGCAATATTAAAGGCTTTATATTTAAATGAGAATAAGCCATATCTGGGGAAAAGACTCAGTCCTCTTCAAAGACAACACAATGCTATACACTGAGCAGATAACAAGCTACAGAAAAGGAACTGGTTCTGGGGCAACATTTATTATAAATTTTGATAATTATCTCATAATTTTTCTTATTTTAGTTTTTATGTAGAGGAAGTAGGGTGTAGGCCAGAGGTGCTGGGGATTAAGGTGTGAAGATTCACCAGAAACAGAATAGGGAGCAGAATAGGCTGACCTACTGAAATACACCACTAAGGTGAACAGCCGGCTAGACAGGAGAGGCCTACTGTGCCATATGGGTCAGCTCTTCAGCTCCCTGGTCAGGGATTGAACTCAGGTGGTAGCTCTGAGACTTAACACCTAGACACCAGGAGTGAATCTTACTTACTTATTTACACCTACAGGTGTAACTTATTTACACCTAAAGGAAAACTCTTATTACATAAACATCTACTCTTAACTTCTATAGCATTACTGTCAACAATAATTAACATTTATCATCTGCTTCTTTGTATGTAAATTATTTTAAAATTATTATACTTTAAAAATGATAAATTTTGGTCCTCCTTGGTGGCACAGTGGGTTAAAGCACAGCACTAAGAAGCTAAAGTCACTTCAGCAGGAGTTCGATCCCCACCTGGCCCAGAGGTGACCCACATTGCACAGCAGACCTCTCCTGACCGGCCCGCTGCTCCCCTCAGCAGTGTATTTCAATAGTTCTATCTTATCTGCTCCCTACTCCGTCTCTGGTGAAGCCTCTCACCACCCCTGCATCTCTGGCTTGTACCCCAGTTCTGTATGCGTAAATAAAGAAATCTTAAAAAAAATATATATGTAAATAGGGTTCTCCCTGGTGGCACAACCACACTATGAAGCTCTCCTAAGCCACTGCAGCACGAGTTCGATTCCTGCTAGGGAGCTAACGCACATGGTGTGGCAGACCTCTCCTGACCTGACGACTGCTCCCCTCAGCAGTGTATTTCAGTAGACCTGCCTGTTCTGCTCCCCACTCTGTCTCTGGTGAATCCTCTCACCCACCACACCTCTGTCTTGTGCCCCAGTTCTGTAAGCATAAATAAATAAATCTTTAAAAAAATACATATATAAATAAAATATAAAAATTCAAAATGTAACTTAAAAAAAGAAAACCAGAAATTTAAATTAACTACGTTGCACCATCATGTTTTCTAATCTACGTATTTTTAACAGTAGTATGCATTATTTTATATTCTCATGTTTGTCCCTTAAAATGTTAAAGAACACTATACTAACTTCAACAGCACTGACTGTTATATAATTTAAAAAATATCAGGGATTTGGAATGTATATAAATTTTTGGGGGGGGTGTGAACTTTTTGTCATTGAGAGGCATACAGCTCAATGATTTCAATGCTTGCTATGCTCCAAGAGGACAATGTTTTATCAATAGTGTGCTGGTAACTGTGCTCACTGGTAATGAGAATTCTAAGATGATCCTCAAGATTCCCATTCCCTTGGTGTACCAACCCAATATTATCTAGGACATTAACCCTGTGATTATGCTACATTATATGACCAAATGGATTTTATATGTCACAAAGTTTCCTAATCAGTTGATTTTAAGTTAATAAAAGGAGAGAGTAGGTGGATCAGATTTAGTCAGATAGGCCCTTGAAAGAGGTCTGCTGCCCTCTCCAGATTAGAAACTCTGTTGCTGGCCTTGAAGAATCAGCTGCTATGTTGTGAGAGGGCCACTGAAGGGGTCATGTGGCAAGGAGCCACCTTGCACCTGCTGCTACGTTCTACGGCAGGGGGCAGGGAGCAAAGAACTTGGACTTGTGCCACATGTGACCTATATAAACTGAGATAACGTGTGCTGTTTTAAATGGGTATGTTTGTTGGAATTTACTATAAAAAACCAGCAGCACATTACTCAAGTTGCCTGAGTCTTGTGTTCATCAGCAAAACAGGGACTAAAACAGCATCTACCTCATAACAGAATGTGCTGGTGGGAATGATGGGAAGTTATCAAGGATGCCAATTTATAAGGGTGCTGATTTAAAAAAAGATTTATACATACAAGAACTGGGATATAGGTGAGAGGTTTGGGGGGTGAGGGGATTCACCAGAGATAGAGTGGGGAGCAGAACACAGTCGAACAATGTGCATAAGGGCGCTGGTCAACAAGTGGGAAAAAAATCCCTACACTTAACTCAAACTTCTTTCAAGAACAGTGTGTGTGTGTGTGTGTGTGTGTGTGTGAGAGAGAGAGAGAGAGAGAGAGAGAGAGAGAGAGAGAGAGAGAGAGAGAGA